>NC_091282.1:980657697-981267072 GCF_032444005.1 Ranitomeya imitator
TGTATTGGGATTAGGGTTAGGTTTGAGGTTAGGGTTGAGATTAGGATTAGGGGTGTGTTGGATTTAGGGTTTTGATTAGGGTTATGGTTAGGGTTGACATTAGGGTTGTTTTGGGGTAAGGGTTGTGATTATGGTTAGGGTTAGTGATTAGGATTATGGATCAGGTTGGGATTAGGGTTAGGGGTGTGTTGGGGTTAGGGTTGGAGCTAGAATTGGGGGGTTTCCACTGTTTAGGTACATCAGGGGGTCTCCAAACACGACAGCCAATTTTGCGCTCAAAAAGTCAAATGGTGCTCCCTCCCAGCTGAGCTCTGCCGTGCACCCAAACAGTGGGTTACCCCCACATATGGGGCATCAGCGTACTCGGGATAAATTGGACAACAACTTCTGGGGTCCAATTTCTCTTGTTACCCTTGTGAAAATAAAAACTTGGGGGCTACAAAATCTTTTTTGTGAAAAAAAAAAATATTTTTTATTTTCACGACTCTGCATTCTGAACTTCTGTGAAGCACTTGGGCATTCAAAGTTCTCACCACACATCTAGATAAGTTCCTTGGGGGGTCTAGTTTCCAAAATGGTGTCACTTGTGGGGGGTTACTACAGTTTAGGTACATCAGGGGCTCTGCAATCGCAACAAAATGCCCACAGACCATTCTATCAAAGTCTGCATTCCAAAAAGGCGCTCCTTCCCTTCCGAGCTCTGCCGTGCGCCCAAACAGTGGTTTACCCCCAAATATGGTGCATCAGCGTACTCGGCATAAATTGGACAACAACTATTGCAGTCCAATTTCTCCTGTTACCCTTGTGAAAATAAAAACTTGGGGGCTACAATATCTTTTTTTGTGGAAAAAAAAAATATTTTTTATTTTCACGACTCTGCATTCTAAACTTCTGTGAAGCACTTGGACATTCAAAGTTCTCACCACACATCTAGATAAGTTCCTTGGGGGGTCTAGTTTCCAAAATGGGGTAACTTGTGGAGGGTTTCTACTGGTTAGGTACATCAGGGGCTCTGCAAACGCAACATAATACCCACAGACCATTCTATCAAAGTCTGCATTCCAAAACGGCGCTCCTTCCTTCCGAGCTCTGCCGTGTGCCCAAACAGTGGTTTACCCCCACATATGGGGTACCAGCATACTCAGGACAAATTGGACAACAACTTTTGGGGTCCAATTTCTCTTGTTACCCTTGTAAAAATAAAAACTTGGGGGCTAAAAAATCTTTTTTGTGGAAAAAAAAAATATTTTTTATTTTCACGGCTCTGCATTATAAACTTCTGTGAAGCACTTGGGCATTCAAGGTTCTCACCACACATCTAGATAAGTTCCATGGGGGGTCTAGTTTCCAAAATGGGGTCACTTGTGGGGGATTTCTACTGTTTAGGCACATCAGGGGCTCTCCAAACGCGACATGGCGTCCGATCTCAATTCCAGCCAATTCTACATTGAAAAAGTAAAACGGCACTCTTTCTCTTCCAAGCTCTGCGGTGCGCCCAAACAGTGGTTTACCCCCACATATTGGGTATCAACGTACTCAGGAGAAATTGCACAACAACTTTAGTGGTCTAATTTCTCCTGTTACCCTTGTGAAAATAAAAATTTGTGGGCAAAAAATCATTTTTGTAGAAAAAAATGCAATTTTTTTTTCACGGCTCTACGTTATAAACTTCTGTGAAGCACATGGGGGTTCAAAGTGCTCGCCACACATCTAGATAAGTTCCTTAAGGGGTCTAGTTTCCAAAATGGTGTCACTTGTGGGGGGGTTTCCACTGTTTAGGCACATCAGGGGCTCTCCAAACGCGACATGGCGTCCAATCTCAATTCCAGCCAATTCAACATTGAAAAAGTAAAACGGCGCTCCTTCACTTCCAAGCTCTGCGGTGCGCCCAAACAGTGGTTTACCCTCACATATGGGGTATCGACGTATTCAGGAGAAATCGCACAACAAATTTTGTGGTCTAATTTCTCCTGTTACCCTTGTGAAAATAAGAATTTGTGGGCGAAAAGATCATTTTTGTGTAAACAAAAGCGATTTTTTATTTTCACGGCTCTATGTTATAAACTTCTGTGAAGCACTTGGGGGTTCAAAGTGCTCACCACACATCTAGATAAGTTCCTTAAGGGGTCTAGTTTCCAAAATGGTGTCACTTGTTGGGAGTTTCCACTGTTTAGGCACATCAGGGGCTCTCTAAACGTGACATGGCGTCCGATCTCAATTCCAGCCAATTCTGCATTGAAAAAGTCAAACGGCGCTCCTTCACTTCTAAGTTCTGCGGTGCGCCCTAACAGTGGTTTACCCCCACATATGGGGTATTGGCGTATTCAGGAGAAATTCCATAACAAAATTTATGGTTACATTTCTGTTTTTACACTTGTGAAAATAAAAAAAATGGTTCTGAATTAAGATGTTTGCAAAAAAAAGTTAAATGTTCATTTTTTCCTTCCACATTGTTTCAGTTCCTGTGAAGCACGTAAAGGGTTAATAAACTTCTTGAATGTGGTTTTGAGAACCTTGAGGGGTGTAGTTTTTAGAATGGTGTCACACTTCATTATTTTCTATCATATAGACCCCTCAAAATGACTTCAAATGTGATGTGGTCCCTAAAAAAAAATGGTGTTGTAAAAATGAGAAATTGCTGGTCAAATTTTAACCCTTATAACTCCCTAAAAAAAAAAATTTTGCTACCAAAATTGTGCTGATGTAAAGTAGACATGTGGGAAATGTTATTTATTAACTAATTTTCGTGACATATCTCTCTGATTTAAGGGCATAAAAATACAAAGTTTGAAAATTGCTAAATTTTAAAAATTTTCGCCATATTTCCGTTTTTTTCATAAATAATCGCAAGTAATATCGAAGAAATGTTACCACTATCATGAAGTACAATATGTCACGAAAAAACAATCTCAGAATCAGCGGGATCCGTTGAAGCGTTCCAGAGTTATAACCTCATAAAGTGACAGTGGTCAGAATTGCAAAAATTGGCCTGGTCATTAAGTACCAAATTGGCTCTGTCATTAAGGGGTTAAATGAAATGGTGTGTCCAAACTTTTGGTCTGTACTGTATATATACACACAAATTTTTATATAACTTTTCAGAAATCATAAGCACGTAAATAATTGCCACGTATGGTCATAATTTATATATCCTGTAATATACAACATAATGAACAATCATACTGAAATCAAACAAATGAATACAGGATGTGAATCCACCTATGAAAGAAAATAACAAAAGGGAAGGGCGAACACAGGTCCATAGATATGAAGCCAGAATGTGTCCAACAAGATATGTTGGTCCCTAGCAACAGCTCACAGACAGGGATATAAATAAATATATAATATACTTGCGGCGCCTCAGGGTCCTGGTCATCGCAGTGGTATTGCTTTCCTCTCGGGGAGAGTGATGCTATGTTTGGAGGCAAAGAAGGATAACGGCACCCAGGTATCACAAACATGCTACACATTTCACACTCCAGACCACCAGGGGGAGCTTCTGCTCCTATTTATTAGGTCACTCTATATATATATATATATATATATATATATATATATATACAGTAACTGGTAGTCTGTAGGGAAAGTTAGTCAGTTGCTGGCTGAGCTCTGCTCAGTTCAGTTCCAGACCAGAGTCTGAGGAGGATAGAAGGTTAAAGGAGCTGTGCATGCCCTCAGAGTTGCAGCTCCCGGAAAGGGACATTGAAAGGAAGAACGGTATTGCAGCGAGCGTGGCGGAAGTCGAAGCAAAGGAGAGGATACCAGAAGGGGACCTGCCCCGCTCAAGCTGTCTCCTTCTGAGGCGTAACATGCCAGTAGCCAGAACACTGAGGGAGTAAGGACCTCTACACCTTATTTCAGAGACCGGCAAGACAGCTAATTGCAGGTTACCTGTCCGCACCTACACCCAAGAGGCACGGTGACACCTACAGAGCCGGGTTATCTAAGAGACCCTATAAACAGGCTCAAGTCACCAGTCATATGGGTTTTGTCCTATTCTATATGGGGGACAGAGAGAACAAAACACCAAATCTATGAGACCCTTATGCAAAGCCATAGGCAGTAAGGGACTACACCCCCGCAGCGCACGGGAAGGCTACTGATTTCCACCTGGATAAGGGAACTCTGGACTTGCTTCCAAACTGGCCGGACTCTGCCTTGTCATGGTTCGCTGGGTTTGCTGGTTAGGTGGTTTAAGTGTTAATGTGGATGGCCTCTCTTTGGGATCTTGAGAGGGTTTTTATAGCCTCTTTGTGGGGTCATTCTCTGTCGTTTATACTCTAAGCTGAGTGTGTTTTACCCTGCTCTGCCTGTGCTTTGTGCCTATCCTTGTATGTCTGCTTGGTTTTTGATCTGGTCTCATCCCTGTTTAAGTCTTCCGTCTGCTGAATCTGTACCTCGACGCCCTCTTTATGTATGACCTTTGGCTATGTCTTGATATTCCTTTGGTTGCCCTGCTGTACTTCGCTGTCCTCTTTGTGTATGACCTTTGGCTATGTCCTGACCTTCCTCTGTTTATTCCTGCTGTACCACACCACCCTCTCAGTGTATTATATGATTGCTTTGCTGACCTGACTATTGTTTTCTCCTCTTCACTTATTTCCTGTACTGCTGTCGGCTCCAACTGGGGCTTTGCAGTAGCTCCGCCCCCTTCTCTGAAGTCCAAAAAAAATTGGAGTACTAAAATTTTAAGATATTTAGCGCAATGATATGCGATGCGTATGGTGTACAACTCACAGTGATAAATTGTAGCTAAATATTTTTGGCCCAACTACAGATTTTGGGGGCAGCAAAATGGTGTCCAAAAATGTTGGAAGACCAACAAAATATTAGATAGTACCAAAAAAAAAGACAGATATTTTGGAGCACTCATATCTGATGCCTGGGACAAAAAACAAATGTACGCTCTTCTATTGTGATGGCCTGGCTGTATTCTGCAGTGTGACCAAGCAAATAAATGTAGAAAAAAGGGGGCTATGGATTGCTTTAGAATAAAATGAGCAGGTACTATAAGCTGCAAAAAAAAATTGCCACGCATAACTGCAGCTAGGTAGATATTAAATAAGCAGCAGCAGCAGACAGTAATGGAGCTTTTGGAGGTATGCAGTGAGATCTATGTACTCACATACAGTGCCTGCAGGCCTTGCACGGATATGGATATGCTGTGCCCTGCCTACCTAGCGCTGCAATCTCTGTACCCCTGAATTAGCCCTAAAAAGGACTGTTGGTTTCTCAGGATTTGTGGACTGAACACTAGCAGACCCACACTAACTATTAAAAGCACGATTCTGACCCTAGCTCAGCAGCAGCTCTCCCTACACTAGCTGAGTCCGGAGCAGAATGCGGCGAGCAGGGCGGCGCCAGGTCTCTTATAGACCTGATGATGCTGTGCGGCCAGCCAATCACTGCAAGACCACAACAAAGAGGGCTGCAGTGTTACAGTGCCTGGCAGACAATCCCTGCATGTTGATTGGGTCTCTAAAGTCCACCAAAAATGTAGGGTGGAGACCCGAGCTCCCGCCGAATAATCCCGGAAATACTCAGTGCTCGCCGAGTACACCGAGCATAGTGATACTCGGCAAGTACCGAGTAGTAGCGAGCACGTTCGCTTATCACTAACCACATCATATTTGATGTGACTTTGATGGGCCTATATGACAGAAAATACCCAAATGTGACACCATTCTAAAAACTGCACCCCTCAAGGTGCTTAAAACCACATTCAAGAACTTTATCAACCCTTCAGGTGCTTCACAGGAATGTGGAAGGAAAAAATAAACTAACTTTTTTTTTTCACAATAAATTTCTTATAGACCCAATTTTGTTTGCTTTCACATGGGTAACAAGAGAAAATGGACCATACAATTTATTGTGCAATTTCTCCAGAGGATGCAGATACCCAATATATAGAGGAAAACCACTGTATGGGTGCACGGCAGGGTTTGGAAGGGAAGGAGTACCATTTGACTTGTTAAATGCAAAATTTGCTGAAATAATTAGCAGTTGCTTCACAGAACTTTATAACATTGAGCTGTGAACATTAAAAAAAACATTTTCCCATAAAAATGTTTTTTAGCTCCAAGTTTTGCATTTTCACAAGAGTAACAGGAGAAAATGAACTCCAAAATGTGTTGTGCAATTTCTTCTGAGTACACTGATACCCTAATGTGGTCAAAAACTACTTTTAAGGCACAATGCAAAGCTCAGAAGTGAAGTAGCGCCATATTACAATGCAGATTTTGCTGCACTGGTTTGAGGGTGCCATGTCACATTGGCAGAGCCCCTGAGGTGTCAGAACAGCAGAGCCCCCCCATAAGTGACCCAATTTTACAAACTACACAACTCAATGAATTCATTTAAAGGTGCAGTGATCATATCGACACCACAGGTGTGTCACAGAATTGTTTATCATTGGACAGTGAAGGAAAAATAATTTACATTTTTACCAAGATTGTGTTAGCCCTAAATTTTACATTTTCATACTAGGAAATGGGTAAAAATGGCACTAAAATTTTTCCCACAATTTCTGCTGTGTGTAGAAATACCCTATACATGGCTATACTGTACCACTTAGTCAAGCTACAAGCCTCGGGAGGGATAGAGCGCTATTTTCCTCCTGGAGCACTAATTTTTCTAGAATAGTTTGCAGAATCCATATACAGAGGCTTACAGATTGTCTATTTATTACATTGTCTATCAAATGTGGTGAAGTTGTCTGTACGTACAGTGAACAAACATTTAAACCTTTTTGCTTTTAGCAATACCAATAACAAAAGAAATGCCAAGCACTGCTTTTAACAGAGGTGCACAACCTGTTTTGGTCTGAGTGGGAAATTATGTGCCTGTACCACTCCCAAGGACTGCATATCACTCAATTGGGTATTCTGATCCAAGGAATATATTAACAGTACTATATATACCATAATATAATAAATGGGGGTTCCATTTCTGGAACTTATATTTTTGTAGACAAAAAAGGGCCCTCTGCTCCCTAATCAGCATTTCATAAAAAAAGAGTCGATATGACCATACAATCAGCGCAGCTCTACCCAAAGTTAATGAGGGTAAATGAGCGTAGATGAGTAAAAAATGGCTGGGGGATACACAGAATGGCATTGCAGACTGCATGTTACCCTGAAGGTTGCACACCCGCTGTGTCCTATTGGAATCCATAGGAATCAATATTTTGGCACAGGTGAAATTTGGAGAAAAGTATACAGCAACATTTTCCATGTAAACGTAAGGGTCTGGAGTCATGGGGGCTCAGTCTCGCAGCATGGGTGCTGTGGGGCAACAGGCCGTCCGCCCTGCTGGTGCGTGGCCGCTGTGGCGGTGGTTGCCGCACGGCTCCGCTCCGTTAGGGCGATAGGACCCACTACGAGGTTTGCCGTGAAGTGGCAGTGGGCTTCATACAGTCTGATCAGAATGTTAAACTGAAAACCTCATGTTCAGTATATAAATTTTTGCCTAGCGGCTTTAGATCAAAGTATGAATTTGGGATGTGCGGTTCATGCTCTTTTTTTTCCTTTTTGCAAAGCATGTTCTTGTCTCTTTCTTGGACCAGCACTCCTCCCATTTGGCACAGGTGATTTTAATTAGCAGGAGACTGCAAAGTATGGGGTCTAGCCCATTTTGGCTCTCACTGAAGAGCTGGAGGAAGGTGAGTTTCAATGCTCCTTTCATTTTGGGGCTGGTGCTGTGTGGCGGCCATTGTTGCTGTGGCTTTGTGCTGGTGGGGCGGCGCGGTCTGGAGTCATGGGGGCTCAGTCTCGCAGCATGGGTGCTGTGGGGCAACAGGCCGTCCGCCCTGCTGGTGCGTGGCCGCTGTGGCGGTGGTTGCCGCACGGCTCCGCTTCGTTAGGGCGATAGGACCCACTACGAGGTTTGCCGTGAAGTGGCAGTGGGCTTCATACAGTCTGATCAGAATGTTAAACTGAAAACCTCATGTTCAGTATATAAATTTTTGCCTAGCGGCTTTAGATCAAAGTATGAATTTGGGATGTGCGGTTCATGCTCTTTTTTTTCCTTTTTGCAAAGCATGTTCTTGTCTCTTTCTTGGACCAGCACTCCTCCCATTTGGCACAGGTGATTTTAATTAGCAGGAGACTGCAAAGTATGGGGTCTAGCCCATTTTGGCTCTCACTGAAGAGCTGGAGGAAGGTGAGTTTCAATGCTCCTTTCATTTTGGTGCTGGTGCTGTGTGGCGGCCATTGTTGCTGTGGCTTTGTGCTGGTGGGGCGGCGCGGTCTGGAGTCATGGGGGCTCAGTCTCGCAGCATGGGTGCTGTGGGGCAACAGGCCGTCCGCCCTGCTGGTGCGTGGCCGCTGTGGCGGTGGTTGCCGCACGGCTCCGCTCCGTTAGGGCGATAGGACCCACTACGAGGTTTGCCGTGAAGTGGCAGTGGGCTTCATACAGTCTGATCAGAATGTTAAACTGAAAACCTCATGTTCAGTATATAAATTTTTGCCTAGCGGCTTTAGATCAAAGTATGAATTTGGGATGTGCGGTTCATGCTCTTTTTTTTCCTTTTTGCAAAGCATGTTCTTGTCTCTTTCTTGGACCAGCACTCCTCCCATTTGGCACAGGTGATTTTAATTAGCAGGAGACTGCAAAGTATGGGGTCTAGCCCATTTTGGCTCTCACTGAAGAGCTGGAGGAAGGTGAGTTTCAATGCTCCTTTCATTTTGGTGCTGGTGCTGTGTGGCGGCCATTGTTGCTGTGGCTTTGTGCTGGTGGGGCGGCGCGGTCTGGAGTCATGGGGGCTCAGTCTCGCAGCATGGGTGCTGTGGGGCAACAGGCCGTCCGCCCTGCTGGTGCGTGGCCGCTGTGGCGGTGGTTGCCGCACGGCTCCGCTCCGTTAGGGCGATAGGACCCACTACGAGGTTTGCCGTGAAGTGGCAGTGGGCTTCATACAGTCTGATCAGAATGTTAAACTGAAAACCTCATGTTCAGTATATAAATTTTTGCCTAGCGGCTTTAGATCAAAGTATGAATTTGGGATGTGCGGTTCATGCTCTTTTTTTTCCTTTTTGCAAAGCATGTTCTTGTCTCTTTCTTGGACCAGCACTCCTCCCATTTGGCACAGGTGATTTTAATTAGCAGGAGACTGCAAAGTATGGGGTCTAGCCCATTTTGGCTCTCACTGAAGAGCTGGAGGAAGGTGAGTTTCAATGCTCCTTTCATTTTGGTGCTGGTGCTGTGTGGCGGCCATTGTTGCTGTGGCTTTGTGCTGGTGGGGCGGCGCGGTCTGGAGTCATGGGGGCTCAGTCTCGCAGCATGGGTGCTGTGGGGCAACAGGCCGTCCGCCCTGCTGGTGCGTGGCCGCTGTGGCGGTGGTTGCCGCACGGCTCCGCTCCGTTAGGGCGATAGGACCCACTACGAGGTTTGCCGTGAAGTGGCAGTGGGCTTCATACAGTCTGATCAGAATGTTAAACTGAAAACCTCATGTTCAGTATATAAATTTTTGCCTAGCGGCTTTAGATCAAAGTATGAATTTGGGATGTGCGGTTCATGCTCTTTTTTTTCCTTTTTGCAAAGCATGTTCTTGTCTCTTTCTTGGACCAGCACTCCTCCCATTTGGCACAGGTGATTTTAATTAGCAGGAGACTGCAAAGTATGGGGTCTAGCCCATTTTGGCTCTCACTGAAGAGCTGGAGGAAGGTGAGTTTCAATGCTCCTTTCATTTTGGTGCTGGTGCTGTGTGGCGGCCATTGTTGCTGTGGCTTTGTGCTGGTGGGGCGGCGCGGTCTGGAGTCATGGGTGCTCAGTCTCGCAGCATGGGTGCTGTGGGGCAACAGGCCGTCCGCCCTGCTGGTGCGTGGCCGCTGTGGCGGTGGTTGCCGCACGGCTCCGCTCCGTTAGGGCGATAGGACCCACTACGAGGTTTGCCGTGAAGTGGCAGTGGGCTTCATACAGTCTGATCAGAATGTTAAACTGAAAACCTCATGTTCAGTATATAAATTTTTGCCTAGCGGCTTTAGATCAAAGTATGAATTTGGGATGTGCGGTTCATGCTCTTTTTTTTTCCTTTTTGCAAAGCATGTTCTTGTCTCTTTCTTGGACCAGCACTCCTCCCATTTGGCACAGGTGATTTTAATTAGCAGGAGACTGCAAAGTATGGGGTCTAGCCCATTTTGGCTCTCACTGAAGAGCTGGAGGAAGGTGAGTTTCAATGCTCCTTTCATTTTGGTGCTGGTGCTGTGTGGCGGCCATTGTTGCTGTGGCTTTGTGCTGGTGGGGCGGCGCGGTCTGGAGTCATGGGGGCTCAGTCTCGCAGCATGGGTGCTGTGGGGCAACAGGCCGTCCGCCCTGCTGGTGCGTGGCCGCTGTGGCGGTGGTTGCCGCACGGCTCCGCTCCGTTAGGGCGATAGGACCCACTACGAGGTTTGCCGTGAAGTGGCAGTGGGCTTCATACAGTCTGATCAGAATGTTAAACTGAAAACCTCATGTTCAGTATATAAATTTTTGCCTAGTGGCTTTAGATCAAAGTATGAATTTGGGATGTGCGGTTCATGCTCTTTTTTTTTTCCTTTTTGCAAAGCATTTTCCATGTAAACGTAAGGGCTCGTTTACATGGACAGCACTCGGACCAATGTTATTCAATGGTGCAATGCTAATGAGTGTTTTTGTTTCACTGACCGCATCTGTGACCAAAATTGCAGTAGTTTGCATAAGCCCTTTGGGTGAATAAAAGATATGACACATGGATCTACCTCTCTGGACCAGATATCACCTCACTACTAACCAGAATCCCACAAGGTCTATCCGCTGTTTCACACTTCTTCTCCAATAGACTTCTAAAACTTAATATGAATAACACAGAATGAATTATCTTTCCACCATCTCACTAAATCCACAACTGATTTATCTATTAATGAAAATGGCTGCTCACTCTCCCCAGTCCCACAAGCTCGTTGTCTTGGGGTGATCCTTGAATCTGATCTCTCCTTCAAACCACATATCCAAGCCCCTTCTACCTCCTGCCGACTTCAACTCAAAAATATTTCTTGGATCCGTACGTTCCTCAACCAAGAATCTGCAAATACCCTAGTCCATGTACTCATCATTTCCTGCCTTGACTACTGCAACCTCGTGCTTTGTGGCCTCCCTTCTAACACTCTTGCACCCATCCAATCTATTTGAAACTCTTCTGCCCTACTAATTCACTTGTCCCCGCTATTCCCTGGCCTCTCCCCTCTGTCAATCTTTTCACTGGCTACCCATTACCCAGAGACTTCAGTTCAAAACCCTAACTATGGCATAGAAAGGCATCCACAACCTGTGTCCTCCATATATCTGTAGCCTAGTTTCCTGGTATTTATCTGCATGCAACCTCCGATCCTCACAAGATCTCCTTCTCTACTCCTCTCTTATTTCCTCTTCCCACAAGATTTCTCCTGTGCATTCCCCTACTCTGAGACTCTCTACTCTAAGATATCAAACTCTCACCTACCATGGAGACCTTTAATAGGAATCTGAAGACCTACCACTTCCGACAAGCCTACAACCTGCAGTAACCACCGATAGACCAAACTGCTGCACAACCAGTTCTACCCTTGCCTACTGTATTCTCACCCATCCCTTGTAGAGTATAAGCCCTCGCAGGCATGGTCCTCTCTCCTCCTGTACCAGTCGTGACTTCATTGTTTAAGATGACTGTACTCGTTTTTATCATGTATACCCCTATTCACATGTAAAATGCCATTGAAAAAATGGTGCTATGATAATAATAAATAATAATAATATGCAAATTGGTCTTAACCAGCATGCATACAGTATTCTGTTTTAGGCGACAAAGTTAAAGGTTTAGTTAAAAATGTAAACACCTAAGCACTCTGTGCTGTCATTTCCCGCAGTATCAAAATATGAGCTGTTATTCAATTTCACATTACATTATGTGTTCAGACATTTCTTCGAATATCTGCTCATAATTGCTTTTATTCTATTTTCTATCTAAATGTTTGTTGATAAAAATCCATTACATTATTGTGGTTGAAAGTGTACAATTTCTTTGTGTCCTCATTGCGTTTGTGAGGTGAGTTCAGAGTTCATTAGGTAAACACTTTAAGAAACCTCTGTGGCCTTAATTATTCTCATTCCTTGCAAAGATCCTGAGCCTGTAGAGGTTTTTTTTCATAATGAATGAACTTTTGTGTTAAGGCTACAGTGCATATTGGAGGAGAACAAACCTTCTCACAATAACTTACCCCTTGATGATTAACCTTCACATACAGGTTTTATGTGCTAGTACTTTATCCTTCATTTAAGTTCACTCAGCATATAACTGAAATAAATGAAGCAAAGTGGCTATAGTATATGTCTACAATTGAGTGCACAGCCACATTATTATCGTATGACTGCCCCTGCTGAGTCACATCTGGTTTCACAATATTAGTGACTTTCACGTGCTTATAAGTTCTACTGAATAAAGTTAGAATTCAGGAGAATTCAACATTTCACCACATAATTACACACCCTCACTACATATGCTTCAGTTGTGAGTTTTAATTTTTTTAAGTTTTATTTCATAGCCTTCAATACAATTGTCCCTGCTGTTTGTTATCTTATGGCCAACAGATCTTAGGCAATAATTTATATTATCAATGTATAGAGAATATTGCAATAATATTGATTATGTAAACTTTGTTTTCTAAAGAACTAAGTGGATATGATAAGCACTCCTACAAATTTTTTCATTAATTATGTTATGTATGTGCGTGTAATGTAGTGTGAATGTATTAATATAGTCACCTACCGCTGCTCTCTCCAATGTCCAGCAGTTCTTCTCTGCTTCTCTGCGATGTCACCGCTCTGAAGACTGGACAAATCACGCTGCATGCTGCGTTACCCAGAAGTGGCTTTTACAATGAAAGCCTATGGTGTGTCAGAATGAGGCTCCATAAGCTTTCATTGTAAAAGATACTTGCTGCTCATGCATAGCACACAGAAAGGGCCAGCTAGTTGGAATTGCAGTGACGACATGTAGAAGCAGAACGGCACTGGACATGGGACACAGCGGTTTCAAAGATTTATCTATCTTCTAACATGATATGCATGTTAGAGGAGAGAGAAAAGATATCCCCAAGATCCTCCGGTAGCCCTGCCACCACCCGATCCCTCCTGATCAGTCCTCAAGCCAGGCGTCATCTTCCTGAAAAAAAAATGGCGGGAGCATGCGCAGTGCACCATCCAAGATCTGCCAGCTGGTACCCGGCAACAATAGGAAATTTTTCCTATTGGTTCCTTTTGATCAATGTGAAAGACCCTATAAAAAAATTGTAAATAAAATCCCCGTTTGTCAACCCCTTAGATAAAAATGATAAAATATTTATTTTTTATTTTTTCCATTGTGGGCAGTTGGTCTTATTGTTAGGGATGGGGCTAGAGTTAGGGTTGGGGATAGAGCTGTGATAGGGATGTGTTAGGATTGGGGTTAGGGGTGTGTTAGGGTTGTGGTTAGAATTGGGAGGTTTTCAAAAGTTAAAAAAAGGCAATATGGCTTATAGTGTTGAGCGCAAGTGTTTACTACTTGAGTTTGCATTGGGTGATCGGGTATGAAACATGTAGGGTGGGGACTCGAGCATGTAACTCTAAGCACCTACGATATTCGGTGCATATTCTAGTACCTGATGAAAACTGGAATAGCAAGCACTTGCGCTCAACACTAATGATGACACATTCAATATGACGACCTAATATTATCAAATTCTGTGTAGTACCTGTGAGTTCAAAATGCTCACTATACCCCTGGATAAAATCCTTGAGGGGTGTGGTTTCCAAAATGAGGTCACATATGGGGGGTTTCCACTGTTTAGGCACATCAGGTGCTCTCCAAATGCAACATGGCATCCGCAAATTATTCTAGCAAATTTTACATTGAAAAAGTCAAATGGCACTCCTACAGTACAAACAAACAGTAGATGTCCCCCACAAATAAGATAGATGCATATTCAGGAGAAATTGTGCAACAATTTTTGGGGTCTATTTTCTCCCATTACCCCTGTGAAAATACAAAAAGTTTGGGTTCAAAGTAAATTGCGATTTGTGTCACTTTTGTGCATTTTGTGCCATATAGATCCCTCAAAGTCACTTCAAATGTGACGTGGTCCCTAAAAAAATGGTTTTGTAAATTTTGTTGGAAAAATGAGAAATTGCTGGTCAACTTTTAACCCTCATAACTTCCTAGCAAAACAAAATTATGTTTCCAAAATTGTACTGATGTAAAGTAGATATGTGGGAAATTTTATTAATTAACTATTTCATGTGAGATGATGATAGCGCTAGCGGAACGCAGCAAATAATATAAAGGAAGATATAAGGTGTGTTCGCAGCCCGGGGTCCACCATGCAGAGATATTACCTGCTGCTCGGTAATGGCGGACAGTATATGGTGGTATAATGAGAACACACACGGGTTAACGTCACCCGGTATGTATGGAGACGGTCCATCTTGTGTCACAGAGCCGCTAAACCGCTGAATGAACACTAGTGTTCAGTCACCGAACTCTGCCCAAGGACACGGGGTTAGAGTCCCTCTAGATCCACTAGCATTCGGCGCAGCACCTGCGGTGCCAGGGATAAACTATGATAATAATAGATTTAGAGCACTGAGTGTGTGCAACGCTGCACTGACGGACACCACTAACCACTCAAACTAAGGAGTGGAAAGCATACTAGTTGTGTGCGGCGCCACACTGGTGAATGCTGCTGAATAGACACTGAAGAATGGTGCCTCGTGCTGGATGACACTAAACTGGAGCTAGTCAGCTCCAAACACCCAACCACATATAACAACACTAAGTAAGGGAATGATTAGGAGCTTTCACCAGATAGCATACACACATCCACACACACACGATTTCTGTTTATACTAGCGCATGGCCGAGTGGCCATGCAAACTTTTTATTATGGCAGCCTTCCGGGACCTTCCCAGTGGTCCAATCAGAGCTGCTTCAGGACCTGAGCATGTGACCTCCAGCCTACACTGAGTGGTTGTCCCATGGGCATGCTCAGTTGACAAAAAACAGGACTTAGTCCCTGGAGAGTCTGCTCGCCACTGATTAATACTGTTTACAATAGCTGAAGCTGGGACTACAGCAGTAACCAGCTGCACAGCATCGGCTGGAGACGCTGTGACCGATGTCTCTGATGAGCAGGCTCCTCTGTGGCTGGGGAAGAATGGGAGATGGCAATGGGCATGGTTTGAGATTCCCCCTGTGCAGCGGTGGGATCTCGACACCTAACACATGACTCTGATTTAACCCCTTAGCGACCGCCGATACGCCTTTTAACGGCGGCCGCTAAGGGTACTTAAACCACAGCGCCGTTAATTAACGGCGCTGTGGAAAAAGTGAATAGCGCCCCCCAGAGGCCGATTTTCTCTGTGGTCTCGGCTGCCGGGGGTACCCCAGAGAACATGATTCGGGGGGTTTTTAACCCACCCCGCATTTGCGATCGCCGGTAACTAACCGTTTACCGGTGATCGCAAAAAAAAACAAAACGCAATCTCTTTTTAATTTCTCTGTCCTCCGATGTGATCGCACATCGGAGGACAGAGAAAAGGGGTCCCAGGTGGCCCCCCAATACTCACCTAGCTCCCCCGATGCTCCTCGTGTCTCCCGGTGGGCGCCGCCATCTTCAAAATGGCGGGCGCATGCGCAGTGCGCCCGCCGGCCGGCACCGGGAGAATCTTTGGGGTCTCGGCTGCCGGGGGTAGCCGAGACCCCAAAGAGCATGATCTGGGTCGGTTTTACCGACCCCTGTTTTGCGATCGCCGGTAATTAACTGTTTACCGGCGACCGCAAAAAAAAAAAAAAGTAAAGTGTAATTCTCTGTCCTCTGATGTGATCGCACATCAGAGGACAGAGAAATAGGGGGATTCGGGGACCCTACAATACTCACCTGTGTCCTTGGATCCTCTTGCTGCTCCTCCTGCCTGCCGGCAGAAGAACATGGCGGGCGCATGCGCAGTGCGCCCGCCATCTGTCTCCATCTGCCGGCCGGCAGGAGAACAGCAGTTGGGGCTAAAATTAGGGGTAGGGTTAGGGTTAGGGTTAGGGGTAGGGTTAGGGGTAGGGTTAGGGGTAGGGGTAGGGTTAGGGGTAGGGTTAGGGGTAGGGTTAGGGTTAGGGGTAGGGGTAGGGGTAGGGTTAGGGGTAGGGTTAGGGTTAGGGGTAGGGTTAGGTTAGGGGTAGGGTTAGGGATAGGGTTAGGGGTAGGGGTAGGGTTAGGGTTAGGGCTAAATTTAGGGTTAGGTTTGGGGCTAAATTTAGGGTTAGGGTTGGGGCTAAATTTAGGGTTAGGCTTCTTTCACACTTACGTTGGTACGGGGCCGTCGCAATGCGTCGGCCCGACATACCGACGCACGTTGTGACAATTGTGCACAACGTGGGCAGCAGCTGTAGTTTTTCAACGCATCCGCTGCCCAATCTATGTCCTGGGGAGGAGGGGGCGGAGTTACGGCCAAGCATGCGCGGTCAGAAATGGCGGATGCGACGTACAAAAAAACGTTTCATTGAACGTTTTTTTGTGCCGACGGTCCGCCAAAACACAACTGATCCAGTGCACGACGGACGCGACGTGTGGCCATCCGTCACGATCCGTCGGCAATACAAGTCTATGGGCAAAAAAACTCATCCTGCGGGCACATTTGCAGGATCCGTTTCTTGTCTAAAACGACGGATTGCGACGGAATGCCAAACGACGCAAGTATGAAAGTAGCCTTAGGGCTAGGGTTAGGGTTGGGGTTAAAGTTAGGGCTAGGGTTGGGGCTAAAGTTAGGGTTAGAGCTGGGATTAGGGTTAGGGTTTGGATTAGGGTTGGTATTAGGGTTAGGGTTGGCATTAGGGTTACGCTTGGGATTAGGGTTAGGTTTGGGATTAGGGTTAAGGTTAGGGTTGTGATTAGGGGTGTATTGGGATTAGGGTTAGGTTTGAGGTTAGGGTTGAGATTAGGATTAGGGGTGTGTTGGATTTAGGGTTTTGATTAGGGTTATGGTTAGGGTTGACATTAGGGTTGTTTTGGGGTAAGGGTTGTGATTATGGTTAGGGTTAGTGATTAGGATTATGGATCAGGTTGGGATTAGGGTTAGGGGTGTGTTGGGGTTAGGGTTGGAGCTAGAATTGAGGGGTTTCCACTGTTTAGGTACATCAGGGGGTCTCCAAACACGACAGCCAATTTTGCGCTCAAAAAGTCAAATGGTGCTCCCTCCCTTCTGAGCTCTGCCGTGCGCCCAAACAGTGGGTTACCCCCACATATGGGGCATCAGCGTACTCGGGATAAATTGGACAACAACTTCTGGGCTCCAATTTCTCTTGTTACACTTGTGAAAATAAAAACTTGGGGGCTACAATATCTTTTTTGTGAAAAAAAAATATTTTTTATTTTCACGACTCTGCATTCTAAACTTCTGTGAAGCACTTGGGCATTCAAAGTTCTCACCACACATCTAGATAAGTTCCTTGGGGGGTCTAGTTTCCAAAATGGGGTCACTTGTGGGGGGTTACCACAGATTAGGTACATCAGGGGCTCTGCAATCGCAACATAATGCCCACAGACCATTCTATCAAAGTCTGCATTCCAAAAAGGCACTCCTTCTCTTCCGAGCTCTGCCGTGCGCCCAAACAGTGGTTTACCCCCACATATGGCGCACCAGCGTACTCTGGATAAATTGGACAACAACTATTGCAGTCCAATTTCTCCTGTTACCCTTGTGAAAATAAAAACTTGGGGGCTACAATATCTTTTTTGTGGAAAAAAAAAATATTTTTTATTTTCACGACTCTGCATTCTAAACTTCTGTGAAGCACTTGGGCATTCAAAGTTCTCACCACACATCTAGATAAGTTCATTGGGGGGTCTAGTTTCCAAAATGGGGTCACTTGTGGGGGGTTACTACAGTTTAGGTACATCAGGGGCTCTGCAATCGCAACATAATGCCCACAGACCATTCTATCAAAGTCTGCATTCCAAAAAGGCGCTCCTTCCCTTCCGAGCTCTGCCGTGCGCCCAAACAGTGGTTTACCCCCACATATGGTGCATCAGCGTACTCGGGATAAATTGGACAACAACTATTGCAGTCCAATTTCTCCTGTTACCCTTGTGAAAATAAAAACTTGGGGGCTACAATATCTTTTTTGTGAAAAAAAAAAATATTTTTTATTTTCACGACTCTGCATTCTAAACTTCTGTGAAGCACTTGGGCATTCAAAGTTCTCACCACACATCTAGATAAGTTCCTTGGGGGGTCTAGTTTCCAAAATGGGGTCACTTGTGGGGGGTTACTACAGTTTAGGTACATCAGGGGCTCTGCAATCGCAACATAATACCCGCAGACCATTCTATCAAAGTCTGCATTCCAAAAAGGCGCTCCTTCCCTTCCGAGCTCTGCCGTGCGCCCAAACAGTGGTTTACCCCCACATATGGGGTACCAGCATACTCAGGACAAATTGGACAACAACTTTTGGGGTCCAATTTCTCTTGTTACCCTTGTGAAAATAAAAACTTGGGGGCTAAAAATCTTTTTTGTGGAAAAAAAAATATTTTTTATTTTCACGGCTCTGCATTATAAACTTCTGTGAAGCACTTGGGCATTCAAGGTTCTCACCACACATCTAGATAAGTTCCATGGGGAGTCTAGTTTCCAACATAGGGTCACTTGTGTGGGATTTCTACTGTTTAGGCACATCAGGGGCTCTCCAAACGCGACATGGCGTCCGATATCAATTCCAGCCAATTCTACATTGAAAAAGTAAAACGGCACTCTTTCTCTTCCATGCTCTGCGGTGCGCCCAAGCAGTGGTTTACCCCCACATATTGGGTATCGACGTACTCAGGAGAAATTGCACAACAACATTAGTGGTCTAATTTCTCCTGTTACCCTTGTGAAAATAAAAATTTGTGGGCAAAAAATTATTTTTGTAGAAAAAAATGCAATTTTTTTTTTCACGGCTCTACGTTACAAACTTCTGTGAAGCACATGAGGGTTCAAAGTGCTCGCCACACATCTAGATAAGTTCCTTAAGGGGTCTAGTTTCCAAAATGGTGTCACTTGTGGGGGGTTTCCACTGTTTAGGCACATCAGGGGCTCTCCAAACGCGACATGGTGTCCAATCTCAATTCCAGCCAATTCTACATTGAAAAAGTAAAACGGCACTCCTTGCTCTGCGGTGCGCCCTAACAGTGGTTTACCCCCACATATTGGGTATCAGCGTACTCAGGAGAAATTGCACAACAACTTTTGTGGCCTAATTTCTCCTGTTACCCTTGTGAAAATAAAAATTTGTGGGCAAAAGATCATTTTTGTAGAAAAAATGCGATTTTCTTTTTTCACGGCTCTACATTATAAACTTCTGTGAAGCACATGGGGGTTCAAAGTGCTCACCACACATCTAGATATGTTCCTTAAGGGGTCTAGTTTCCAAAATGTGGTCACTTGTGGGGGGTTTCCACTGTTTAGGCACATCAGAGGCTCTCCAAACGCGACTTGGCGTCCAATCTCAATTCCAGCCAATTCTACATTGAAAAAGTAAAACGGCGCTCCTTCATTTCCAAGCTCTGCGGTGCGCCCAAACAGTGGTTTACCCTCACACATGGGGTATCGACGTATTCAGGAGAACTCGCACAACAACTTTTGTGGTCTAATTTCTCCTGTTACCCTTGTGAAAATAAGAATTTGTGGGCGAAAAGATCATTTTTGTGTAAACAAAAGCAATTTTTTATTTTCACGGCTCTACGTTATAAACTTCTGTGAAGCACTTGGGGGTTCAAAGTGCTCACCACACATCTAGATAAGTTCCTTAAGGGGTCTAGTTTCCAAAATGGTGTCACTTGTTGGGAGTTTCCACTGTTTAGGCACATCAGGGGCTCTCTAAACGTGACATGGCGTCCGATCTCAATTCCAGCCATTTCTGCATTGAAAAAGTCAAACGGCGCTCCTTCACTTCTAAGTTCTGCGGTGCGCCCAAAAAGTGGTTTACCCCCACATATGGGGTATTGGCGTATTCAGGAGAAATTGCATAACAAAATTTATGGTTACATTTCTGTTTTTACACTTGTGAAAATAAAAAAATGGTTCTGAATTAAGATGTTTGCAAAAAAAAGTTAAATGTTCATTTTTTCCTTCCACATTGTTTCAGTTCCTGTGAAGCACGTAAAGGGTTAATAAACTTCTTGAATGTGGTTTTGAGAACCTTGAGGGGTGTAATTTTTAGAATGGTGTCACACTTCATTATTTTCTATCATATAGACCCCTCAAAATGACTTCAAATGTGATGTGGTCCCTAAAAAAAAATGGTGTTGTAAAAATGAGAAATTGCTGGTCAACTTTTAACCCTTATAACTCCCTAACAAAAAAAAATGTTGTTTCCAAAATTGTGCTGATGTAAAGTAGACATGTGGAAAATGTTATTTATTAACTATTTTTCGTGACATATCTCTCTGATTTAAGGGCATAAAAATACAAAATGTGAAAATTGCAAAATTTTAAACATTTTCGCCATATTTCCATTTTTTTCATAAATAATCGCAAGTAATATCGAAGAAGTGTTAACACTAACATGAAGTACAATATGTCACGAAAAAACATTCTCAGAATCAGCAGGATCCGTTGAAGCGTTCCAGAGTTATAACCTCATAAAGTGACAGTGGTCAGAATTGCAAAAATTGGCCTGGTCATTAAGTACCAAATTGGCTCTGTCACTAAGGGGTTAAGGCACAAAAATAAAAAGTTTGAATATTGTGACATTTTCAAAATTTTCGCCAAACTTCCATATTTTCTCAAATAAACGCAAGTCACATCAAATAAATGTTATCACTATCATGAAGTACAATTTGTCAAGGAAAAAACATTCTCAGAATCATTGGGATTTATTGAAGCGTACCTAAGTTATAGCCTCATAAAGTGACAATAGTTAGAATTGTAAAATTTGGCTTGGTAATTAAGGTCAAAATTGGCTGGGTCAATAAGGGGTTAAAGCAGGTCTATTACACTAAACAGGGCCATTTTTAATCAGAGTAGAAAAATGTAAAGTTTTCTCTACTATTAGCTCAGATTTCACAAATTTAGTTTTGCAAATAGTAGCCAGCAATGCACAGCATATAATGTACTCATGGGCCCTATTTTCATGTCGGTCTTAATGAGGGGTTATGCTGGAATCGGACAATTCTGATTTTTTAAGAAGTGCACTCCTCTTAATGAATCAAGTGCATCTGAAAAATGAGATGTGTGCCTTCGTTTACATCTCTTCACAAATCTCACTCCAGACTGAAACTGAAGTAAGACTTGTGCGGTGCCCTAGCTCTATCCACTTTCTCAGAATTGGGCAAAAATGTTGCAGTTGCACAAACATGTTTCCACTTTTCAAAGCTTTTTACTCAAGAATTCAATTTCAAAAGCGTGATAAATCAGGCCCATAGTTTTAAGTTTGCTGTTTTCTTGAGGTCAGCAAACTGCCAGTCCTTGCATAGGGGGTAAAGAGAGACGAAAGAAGAGCTTCCCTCATAAGTATAACAGACTGAGATAACTATGATGCGACCGCAGGGTTGTCAACTGGATTTTTTAATTATTCTGGACAACTTTCAAAAATTAATCAAAGCCAAATTTTTTTACCAAACCAAAACATTGAATAAGCCATGAGATGCCATTAAGATTTAAAGTTATATACTTGAGACAAGCGAGGACTAAAATGCTCGGGTGGTCGTTGTTCCTACCAAGCAATTTCTAACTCTTGCATATTTATTTTGAATAATGAGTATAATGGGAGTCTATGGGAAAGCCAAGATTTTTCCTAAAAGACCCTTCAAATAAGTCTGGGAGCAGTGGAAATGTTGAAGTGGATGGGAAAAGTGCTGAATGGAAGGAGAACAACATGGGGAAAATCCCTGGAAGAATCTCTGACTTCCAGATTGCTGCTGAGAACAATGGAGTCACACTTTTACTCCTCCTTAACTTTGAAACCGATGAGAAATTGTATTTTACAGGAAAAAAATGTTAAGAAACATTTTTTTCCTGTATAATGACTTGCATATAAGGCAACATTTAAACAGGATTTTGAAAAAAGTATAATTGAAGTATATTAAAATAGATTTGTTTTCTATAAAATAGTAAATTCCAGTGTAATTTATGAAGAAAGCAAGAACTGCCAAAAATAAGGGACTCAGATACACCCTGTATTAGACATAATCGAGGGCCTCATAATCTTTGTGTTCAAATTCTCATGTATTGGTATTCCTTTACTCATAAAGGCTATGCACCTTTGAGGGTTATATACCAATGAAATGTACTCCAGACAACAGAATAGTCTATGGGTAAGCAATATAATAACAATAAGGGTATGTGCACACTCCGAGTAAAATTTCTGCACCATTTCTGCATCTCTTGGCAGGAAAAATGCAGCTGCAAAAATGCACGTATTTGGTGTGCACAGAGAATTTACACGCTGCAGATACAGGTCCTTCTCAAAAAATTAGCATATAGTGTTAAATTTCATTATTTACCATAATGTAATGATTACAATTAAACTTTCATATATTATAGATTCATTATCCACCAACTGAAATTTGTCAGGTCTTTTATTGTTTTAATACTGATGATTTTGGCATACAACTCCTGATAACCCAAAAAACCTGTCTCAATAAATTAGCATATTTCACCCATCCAATCAAATAAAAGTGTTTTTTAATAACAAACAAAAAACCAACAAATAATAATGTTCAGTTATGCACTCAATACTTGGTCGGGAATCCTTTGGCAGAAATGACGGCTTCAATGCGGCGTGGCACGGAGGCAATCAGCCTGTGACACTGCTGAGATGTTATGGAGGCCCAGGATGCTTCAATAGCGGCCTTAAGCTCATCCAGAGTGTTGGGTCTTGCGTCTCTCAACTTTCTCTTCACAATATCCCACAGATTCTCTATGGGGTTCAGATCAGGAGAGTTGGCAGGCCAATTAAGCACAGTAATACCATGGTCAGTAAACCATTTACCAGTGGTTTTGGCACTGTGAGCAGGTGCCAGGTCGTGCTGAAAAATGAAATCTTCATCTCCATAAAGCATTTCAGCCGATGGAAGCATGAAGTGCTCCAAAATCTCCTGATAGCTAGCTGCATTGACCCTGCCCTTGATGAAACACAGTGGACCAACACCAGCAGCTGACATGGCACCCCACACCATCACTGACTGTGGGTACTTGACACTGGACTTCAGACATTTTGGCATTTCCTTCTCCCCAGTCTTCCTCCAGACTCTGGCACCTTGATTTCCGAATGACATGCAAAATTTGCTTTCATCAGAAAAAAGTACTTGGGACCACTTAGCAACAGTCCAGTGCTGCTTCTCTGTAGCTCAAAAGTGGCTTTACGTGGGGAATGCGGCACCTGTAGCCCATTTCCTGCACACGCCTGTGCACGGTGGCTCTGGATGTTTCCACACCAGACTCAGTCCACTGCTTCCTCAGGTTCCCCAAGGTCTGGAATCGGTCCTTCTCCACAATCTTCCTCAGGGTCCGGTCTCCTCTTCTCGTTGTACAGCGTTTTCTGCCACATTGTTTCCTTCCAACAGACTTACCATTGAGGTGCCTTGATACAGCACTCTGGGAACAGCCTATTTGTTGAGAAATTTCTGTCTGGGTCTTACCCTCTTGCTTGAGGGTGTCAATGATGGCCTTCTTGACATCTGTCAGGTCGCTAGTCTTACCCATGATGGGGGTTTTGAGTAATGAACCAGGCAGGGTGTTTATAAAAGCCTCAGGTATCTTTTGCATGTGTTTAGAGTTAATTAGTTGATTCAGAAGATTAGGGTAATAGGTCGTTTAGAGAACCTTTTCTTGATATGCTAATTTATTGAGACAGGTTTTTTGGGTTATCAGGAGTTGTATGCCAAAATAATCAGTATTAAAACAATAAAAGACCTGACAAATTTCAGTTGGTGGATAATGAATCTATAATATATGAAAATTTAATTGTAATCATTACATTATGGTAAATAATGAAATTTAACACTATATGCTAATTTTTTGAGAAGGACCTGTATTCTGCACCAAATCTGCAAGTCAAAAATACTCAACGTGTGCATGACATTTCAGGTTTCTCATTCACTTTGCTAAGATCAGGTGTTGCTTCAGGTTTTGTCTGTGCAAAGAAAATGTCTGCAACATGCACACACAGCCTAAATTTTTTAACATGTTTTTTGAGGGTTGCATACAAATGAAATGTATCCAAGAAGATGTAATACCCTATGGAAGGGCAATATAAGACTTATACATTTGTAAACAAGTTTTTTGATGGTTATATACAGCGAAATGTACGCCAGACCAAGGAATAGTCTATGGATGAGAAATATAATACCAAAACATTTTTTAACAAGTTTTTTTAGGTTTTTATAGCAACTAAATGTATGCAGGAAGATGTAATACCCTATGAGTGAGCAATATAATATCGATAAATTTTGAGAACGTTTTCTGAGGCTTATATAGCAACGAAATGTACTCCAGACCATGGAATAGTCTATGGATGAGCAATATAATTCCAGTTAATTTTGAACAAGTTTTTTTAAGGTTATATAATAACGAAATGTATTCCAGACAACGGAAAATAAAATTGGTGAGCATTATCATACTGACACATTTTTTAGCAAGTTATTTGAGACTTTTATAGCAATGAAAAGTACCCAAGAAGACGTAATACCCTATGGGTAAGTAGTATAATTCTGATAAATTTTGAGCATGTCTTTTGAGGCTTATATAGTAATGAAATATACCCAAGAAGATGTCATATCTTATGGATTAGCAATATAATACCAATAAATTTTGAACACTTTTTTGAGGCTAATATAGCAATGTAAAGTACTAAAAAATATATAATACCCTATGAATACAAATTAAATGACTCAAGAAGTTGTAATATCCTATGGGTGAGCAATATAATACCGATAAATTTATGAACAAGGTTTATATACAGTGGGGAAAAAAAAGTATTTAGTCAGCGAGTCAGCGACCAATAGTGCAAGTTCTCCCACTTAGAAAGATGAGAGAGACCTGTAATTGACATCATAGGAGACCACAACTATGAGAGTCAAAATGAGAAAACAAATCCAGAAAATCACCTTGTCTGATGTTGCAAGTTTTTTTTGCAAATTATGGTGGAAAATAAGTATTTGGTCATTAACAAAAGTACATTTCAATATTTTGATATATATCCTTTGCTGGCAATGACAGTGATCAAACATTTTCTGTATGTCTTCACAAGGTTGGCACACACTGTTGGTGGTATGTTGGCCCATACCTCCATGTAGATCTCCTTTAGAGCAGTGAGGTTTTGGGCTTGTCGCTGGGCAATATGGACTTTGAACTCCCTCCAAAGGTTTTCTATGGGGTTGAAATCTGGAGACTGGCCAAGCCACTCCAGAACCTTCATACGCTTCTTACGAGTCACTCTTTTGTTGCCCCGGTGGTGTGCTTGGGATCAGTATCATGCTGAAAGACCCATCCATGTTTCATCTTCAATGCTCTTGCTGATGGTAGGAGGTTTGCACTAAAAATCTCACGTTATGACCCCATTCATTCTTTCATGTTCAGGGATCAGTCTTTCTGGTCCCTTTGCAGAGAAACAGCTCCAAAACATGATGTTGACACCCCCACAGTAGGTATGGTGTTTTTTGGATGCAACTCAGCATTCTCTCTCCTCCAAACATGATGAGTTTTGTATCTACCAAACAGTTCTACTTTGGTTTTATCAGACCATATGACATTCTCCAAATACTCTTCTGGATAATCCTTTCTAGCAAACTTCAGACGGCGGGCAGTCCACATGATTTGTGGCAGTTACACAGCTTGAACACATGTGGGGATTGTCTGTTTGGAAGGGAATCCCCACATGTGCTGAGGCTATCTAACAACTGCAAATCATGCAGCCACAGGGACTCAAACATAATATACAAGAACTCCCTAATGCTCGGATAACACCCGTTCGCACATCACTAATATTTGTGACTAGTTTTCGACAATCTGTAGTGCAAAAATTGATTATACCACTTCCAAACTAGTCAGAATGGTAAGTATTCACTGTCACATCGACACATGTGACAATTTGATTTTTCCTTTTTTTTAGAGCTCTTCTACTGAGGCACAGACAGGGCAGGAGCAGCAGAGTCAAGGTCCGGTGGAAAGACGGCAGCGGGTACGTATACAAGGCTGACTGTCCTCAGTGTAATATTCTTGAATCTTCCTTTCTTTCCACTCGTATTTCTAAACTTTTTCCTTCTGGAATCCTTTTGTATCTTGACTTTCCTATTCATGCCATTTCTCAGCATCTTTTTTCTTTCTTTTCCTTATATAATTGAGCAAACTTTAATGACTTTCTTTAATTTTTAGGTTTCACAATGGGACGATAACCTGATATACAAAGACCTACTTATCACCCTGGTCCTGGAGCGAGTCCCGTTGTGGGACAGCCGGGATCCACTGCACTCGAACAACACCACGATTCAGCTGTTGTGGAATGAGGTGGCCCAAGCGATGTGGGATGGCTGGGACAACGCCACGACACAGGTCCGAAGTGCATTTGGTAAGTATTGCTTTGCAGTGTGAAGCAGCAGAGACCTTGGCCGTGCTCACTCAACTGCATGTGATGAAAGAAACTCTCCGGAGTTTCTCTCATCACACACAGTTGGTTGAGCACGGCAAAAAGTCCATTTTCTGACCATAATGTGTTTTTTTTTAACAGTGGACAAAGTAAAAACACGTTGGCGTTCAATGAAGGACCGCTTCAACAAGGACCTGCGTCAAGAGAGTCGTGTTCCCAGTGGTTCAGGAGCAAGGATCCGAACATACAAATACCATCTTGTTCTGGCATTTTTAAGACCGGTCCTTGCCCAGAGAACGTAAGTATTTATCACATGCTTTAGGTTGTATTGTATTGCCATAATCTGTATTTTTAAATTCCACAGGATTTTGCGTCTGGTTAATTTTTGGTATTAATTTTCTTTTTCCTTTTTTCACAGCACATACAGCACAACTGTTGGCCCAGGTTCTGGAGCGGTCCTTCATCTGACAGCAATGGACCCGTCCCAGCCATCCAGCAGTGCAGCAGCAGGTGGGTCCATCAGGTCTTCCCCTTTCGCAGTCCTCTTCCACTGCCTCCTTTTTTTGGCTCATCCCAGCAGCGGCAGACGGCTTCGGACAGGTCACTCATGCCCGAGTTTTTGCACTTGAGCTCGGTTTTACACAAAGCAATCAAGGCTTTAGGTGACCGAATGGATATTTCACATAACCTCTTGAATGCCCGTATCCAGGAGGTCACCAAAAGCCTTGATCAAGTGAAAGCCGACCTCCAGAGGCCAGCTCATCATTTTTTTAACCAAATTGAGCAGGGCATGTTGGAACACCTTACTCCTGATCTCCAGCTCAGTGTCATGCAGGCCTGCAATTCTGCTTACGTGCAGGCTATGCAGCAGAGTCGGTATTTCCAGCAGACAATGGCGGCATATCCAACTGTGCCTTCACTGTCACGATTAACCTCAATGCCGACCTCTGCTGCATACCACTGCACGGCCACCTCAATTCCTTCCACAGGCGGACTCCACTACAGCGCCAGCACCATGACGAGTGCAGTTGGACATCCCACCGCCACCACCGTGACAACCGCTGCTCCTGCTTGGACCTCCTCCACTGACACCACGATGCAGTAGGACCCTGGCATGGCTTTCCGGACTGCCCCACCACAATGCATCAGGACACTGGAATGGCTTTCCGGACTGCCCCCACCACGATGCAGCAGGACCCTGGCATGGCTTTCCGGACCGCCCCCACCACGATGCAGCAGGACCCTGGCATGGCTTTCCTGCTGTGAATTCCGCTCTTGGGCTCCCTCCAGTGGCTGTAAGTGGCACTTTTGTGAGTTCTGCTCTTGGGCTCCCTCCGGTGGTTTTAAGTGGTATGGCTGCTCCTTGGATTTAGCAGTCTGCAGCTGCTCCCACTGATTGTCTTTCTGCTCGGCTATTTATGCCTGGCTCTTCCCTTCAGCCAGTGCCACTTGTCAATGGTTCCTGGTTGGATTCACATCTCTCTTGGATTTCCCCGATATCCTGACCAGTTCAGCAAAGATAAGTCCTTGCTTTGCTCTTTTCTGTCCACATGTTGTGGACTTATTCGTTCTGTGCATTCTATGTTTTGTCCAGCTTGTCAGTATGGATTAATTCAGTTAAGCTGGAAGCTCTGGGAAGCAGATTTACCCTCCACACCTTTAGTCAGGTGTGGAGATTTTTGTAAACTCTGTGTGGATTTTTGTAGTTTTTAATACTGACCGCACAGTATTCTATCCTGTCCAATCTATCTAGCTAGACTGGCCTCCTGTGCTACATCCTGGTTTCATTCTGTGTATGTCTTTTCCCTCTCCACTCACAGTCATTACTTGTGGGGGGCTATCTATACTTTGGGGATTTTCTCTGAGGCAAGATAGTTTTCCTGTTTCTATCTTTAGGGGTAGTTAGTTCTCAGGCTGTGACGAGGTGCCTAGGGAGTGACAGGAGCATCCCACGGCTACTTCTAGTGTTGTGTTGAACTTAGGGACTGCGGTCAGTACAGGTACCACCTCCTTCAGAGCTCGTCCCATGTTGCTCCTAAACCACCAGATCATAACAGTACAAGTGGCCAAAAATGAATTAAATGCATCTCAAAAGAAGGAAAAAAAAATTCTGAGCCATTTTTTTTTCTGTGCTCTGTTTTGTCTTTTTTTTCCTCTTGATCTCTGGGTGGTTCAGGATTTATGCTCTGGCATGGATGTTCAGGGTTTGTTTTCTCGTGTGGATCAACTTGCTGCAAGAGTACAGAGTATCCAAGATTATGTTGTCCAGACTCCGGCTTTGGAGCCTAAAATTTCTACTCTTGATTTGTTTTTTGGGGACAGATCCAAGTTTTTGAACTTTAAAAATAACTACAAATTGTTTTTTTGCTTTGAAACTCCGTTCTTCTGTTGATCCCATTCAGCAAGTTAAAATCATCATATCCTTGCTGCGTGGTGACCCTCAGGACTGGGCATTCTCCCTTGAGTCAGGGGATCCGGCATTGCTGAATGTAGACGCATTTTTTCAAGCGCCTGGATTATTGTATGACGAACCTAATTCTGTGGATCATGCAGAAAAAACCCTGTTGGCCCTGTGTCAAGGTCAGGAAGCGGCAGAATTATACTGCCAGAAATTTAGGAAATGGTCTGTGCTCACTAAATGGAATGAGGATGCTCTGGCTGCTATTTTCAGAAAAGGTCTTTCTGAAGCCCTTAACCCCTTCCCGACCTGTGACACAGCGTATGCGTCATGAAAGTTGGTGCCAATCCGACCTGTGACGCATATGCTGTGTCACAGAAAGATCGCGTCCCTGCAGGCCGGGTGAAAGGGTTAACTCCCATTTCACCCGGCCTGCAGGGACAGGGGGAGTGGTAGTTTAGCCCAGGGGGGGTGGCTTTACCCCCCCGTGGCTACGATCGCTCTGATTGGCTGTTGAAAGAGAAACTGCCAATCAGAGCGATTTGTAATATTTCACCTAAAAAACTGGTGAAATATTACAATCCAGCCATGGCCGATGCTGCAATATCATCGGTTATGGCTGGAAACACTTATGTGCCCCCACCCCACCTCACCGATCGCCCCCCCAGCCCCCCGATCTGTGGTCCGCTCCCCTCCGTCCTGTGCTCCGCTCCCCCGTCCTCCTGTCCGCTCTCCCCGTGCTCCAATCACACCCCCCGTGCTCCAGTCAACCCCCCCCGCACTCCGATCCCCCCTGCACAGCGATCCCCCCCGTGCTCCGATCCACCCCCCTGCACACCGATCCCCCACCCCGAGCTCCAATCCACCCCCCCGTGTTCTGATCCACCCCCCCGTGCTCCGATCCACCCCCCGTGCTCCGACGCCCCCCCCCGTGCCCTGATCTCCCCCCCTTATACTTACCTAGCCTCCCGGGGTCCGGCCGTCTTCTTTCCTGGGCGCCGCCATTCGTTCCAAAGTGAGTTTTGATCACTGAGATATAACCTATCTCAGTGATCAAAATAAAAAAAATAGTAAATGCCCCCCCCCCCTTTGTCACCCCCATAGGTAGGGACAATAAAAAAAAATAATATTTTTTTTTTCCCACTAAGGTTGGCGTAAGAACTAGGGTTAGGGTTAGGGGTAGGGTTAGGGTTAGGGGTAGGGTTAGGGTTAGGGGTAGGGTTAGGGGTAGGGTTAGGGGTAGGGTTAGGGTTAGGGGTAGGGTTAGGGGTAGGGTTAGGGGTAGGGTTAGGGTTAGGGGTAGGGTTAGGGGTAGGGTTAGGGTTAGGGGTAGGGTTAGGGTTAGGGGTAGGGTTAGGGGTAGGGTTAGGGGTAGGGGTTGGGTTAGGGCTAGGGTTAGGGGTAGGGTTAGGGTTTCGGTATGTGCACACGTATTCTGTTCCTCTGCGGATTTTTCCGCTGCGGATTTGATAAATCCGCAGTGCTAAACCGCTGTGGATTTATCGCGGATTTACCGCGGTTTTTCTGCGCATTTCGCTGCGGTTTTACAACTGCAGTTTACTATTGGAGCAGTTGTAAAACCGCTGTGGAATCCGCAGAAAGAAGCGACATGCTGCGGAATGTAAGCCGCTGCGTTTCCGTGCAGTTTTTCTGCAGCATGTGTACAGCGATTTTTGTTTCCCATAGGTTTACATTGAACTGTAAACTCATGGGAAACTGCTGCGGATCCGCAGCATTTTCCGCAGCGTGTGCACATACCTTTAGAATTAGGCTATGTGCACACGGTGCGGATTTGGTTGCAGATCCGCAGCGGATTGGCCGCTGCGGATCCGCAGCAGTGTTCCATCAGGTTTACAGTACCATGTAAACCTATGGAAAACCAAATCCGCTGTGCCCATGGTGCGGAAAATACCACGCGGAAATGCTGCGTTGTATTTTCTGCAGCATGTCAATTCTTTGTGCGGATTCCGCAGCGTTTTACACCTGTTCCTCAATAGGAATTCACAGGTGAAATCCGCACAAAAAACACTGGAAATCCACGGTAAATCCGCAGGTAAAACGCAGTGCCCTTTACCCGCAGATTTTTCAAAAATGATGCTGAAAAATCTCACACGAATCCGCAACGTGGGCACATAGCCTTAGGATTAGGTTTGGAATTAGGGTTGTGATTAGGGTTGTGATTAGGGTTATGGCTACAGTTGGGATTAGGGTTAGTGTTGTGGGGGGGTTAGTGTTGGAGTTAGAATTGAGGGGTTTACACTGTTTAGGCACATCAGGGGTCTCCAAACGCAACATGGCGCCACCATTGATTCCAGCCAATCTTGTATTCATAAAGTCAAATGGTGCTCCCTCACTTCCGAGCCCCGATGTGTGCAGAAACAGTGGTTTACCCCCACATATGGGGTACCAGCATACTCAGGACAAACTGCGCAACAATTACTGGGGTCCAATTTCTCCTGTTACCCTTCTGAAAATAAAAACATGCTTGCTAAAACATCATTTTTGAGGAAAGAAAAATTATTTTTTATTTTCACGGCTCTGCGTTGTAAACGTCTGTGAAGCACTTGGGGTTTCAAAGTGCTCACCACATATCTAGATAAGTTCCTTGGGGGGTCTAGTTTCTACAATGGGGTCACTTGTGGGGGGTTTCTACTGTTTAGGCACACCAGGGGCTCTGCAAACGCAACGTGACGTCAGCAGACCATTCCATCAAAGTCTGCATTTCAAAAGTCACTACTTCCCTTCTGAGCCCCGACTTGTGCCCAAACAGTGGTTTACCCCCACACATGGGGTATCAGCGTACTCAGGAGAAACTGGACAACAACTTTTGGGGTCAAATTTCTCCTGTAACCCTTGGGAAAATAAAAAATTCTGGGCTAAATAATTATTTTTGAGGAAAGAAAACGTATTTATTATTTTCACGGCTCTGCATTATAAACTTCTGTGAAGCACTTGGGGGTTCAAAGTGCTCACCACACATCTAGATAAGTTCCTTTCGGGGTCTAGTTTCCAAAATGGGATCACTTGTGGGGGGTTTCTACTGTTTAGCCACATCAGGGGCTCTGCAAACGCAACGTGATGCCCGCAGAGCATTCCATCAAAGTCTGCATTTCAAAACGTCACTACTTCACTTCCGAGCCCCGGCATGTGCCCAAACAGTAGTTTACCCCCACATATGGGGTATCAGTGTACTCAGGTGAAACTGGACAACAACTTTTGGGGTGAAATTTCTCCTGTTACCCTTGGGAAAATAAAAAATTGCAGGCTAAAAGATCATTTTTGAGAAAATAATTTTTTATTTTTATTTTCATGGCTCTGCGTTATAAACTTCTGTGAAGCACTTGGGGGTTCAAAGTCCTCACCACACATATATATTAGTTCCTTTGGGGGTCTAGTTTCCAAAATGGGGTCATTTGTGGGGGATCTCCAATGTTTAGGCATACAGGGGCTCTCCAAACGTGACATGGTGTCCGCTAATGATTGGGGCTAATTTTCCATTTAAAAAGCCAAATGGCGTGCCTTCCCTTCCGAGCCCTGCCGTGCGCCCAAACAGTGGTTTACCCCCACATATGGGGTATCAGCGTACTCAGGACAAACTGGACAAGAACATTTGGGGTCCAGTTTCTCCTATTACCCTTGGCAAAATAGGAAATTCCAGGCTAAAAAATCATTTTTGAGGAAAGAAAAATTATTTTTTATTTTCATGGCTCTGCGTTATAAACTTCTGTGAAGCACCTGGGGGTTTAAAGTGCTCAATATGCATCTAGATAAGTTCCTTGGGGGGTCTAGTTTCCAAAATGGGGTCAATTGTGGGGGAGCTCCAATGTTTAGGCACACAGGGGCTCTCCAAACGCGACATGGTGTCCACTAACAATTGGAGCTAATTTTCCATTCAAAAAGTCAAATGGCGCGCCTTCCCATCCGAGCCCTGCCGTGTGCCCAAACAGTGGTTTACCCCCACATATGAGGTATCGGCGTACTCGGGAGAAATTTCCCAACAAATTTTATGATCCATTTTATCCTATTGCCCATGTGAAAATGAAAAAATTGAGGCAAAAATAATTTTTTTGTGAAAAAAAAGTACTTTTTCATTTTTACAGATCAATTTGTGAAGCACCTGGGGGTTTAAAGTGCTCACTAGGCATCTAGATAAGTTCCTTGGGGCGTCTAGTTTCCAAAATGGGGTCACTTGTGGGGGAGCTCCAATTTTTAGGCACACGGGGGCTCTCCAAACGTGACATGGTGTCCGCTAAAGAGTAGAGCCAATTTTTCATTCAGAAAGTCAAATGGCGCTCCTTCCCTTCCAAGCCCTGCCTTGCGCCCAAACAGTGGTTTACCCCCACATATGAGGTATCAGTGTACTCAGGACAAATTGGACAACATCTTTCGTGGTTCAGTTTCTCCTTTTACCATTGGGAAAATAAAAAAATTGTTGCTAAAACATAATTTTTGTGACTAAAAAGTTAAATGTTCATTTTTTCCTTCCATGTTGCTTCTGCTGCTGTGAAGTACCTGAAGGATTAATAAACTTCTTGAATGTGGTTTTGAGTACCTTGAGGGGTGCAGTTTTTAGAATGGTGTCACTTTTGGGTATTTTCAGCCATATAGACCCCTCAAACTGACTTCAAATGTGAGGTGGTCCCTAAAAAAATGGTTTTGTAAATTTCGTTGTAAAAATGAAAAATCGCTGGTCAAATTTTAACCCTTATAACTTCCTAGCAAAAAAAAATTTTGTTTCCAAAATTGTTCTGATGTAAAGTATACATGTGGAAAATGTTATTTATTAACTATTTTGTGTCACATAACTCTCTGGTTTAACATAATAAAAATTCAAAATGTGAAAATTGCGAAATTTTCAAAATTTTCGCCAAATTTCCGTTTTTATCACAAATAAACGCAGAATTTATTTACCTAAGTTTACCACTAACATGAAGCCCAATATGTCACGAAAAAACATTCTCAGAACCGCTAGGATCCGTTGAAGTGTTCCTGAGTTATTACCTCATAAAGGGACACTGGTCAGAATTGCAAAAAACGGCAAGGTCTTTAAGGTCAAAATAGGCTGGGTCATGAAGGGGTTAAAGATGTTATGGTGGGCTTCCCTACGCCTGCTGGTTTGAGCGAATCTATGTCTCTAGCCATTCATATTGATCGGAGTCTGCGCGAGCGCAAAGCTGTGCACCATATGGCAGAGTCCTCTGAGCGGAGTCCTGAGCCATTGCAATGTGATAGGATTTTGACTAGAACAGAACGGCAGGAATTCAGACGTCAGAATAGGCTGTGTTTTTACTGTGGTGATTCTGCCTAAGTTTCTGTTAGGGTTGGCGGAATGCACCAAATATATAGTTTATTAGATGGAATTGGTGCGTTCGCAACCCGGGATCCACCGTGCAGGAAAGTACCTGCTGCTAAGTAAGACGGACTATATGGCGGTACTATAAGTATACATACAAGGGTTAACTTCACCCTGCGTGAAGGAAGCGATCCTGTTGCGTCACAGGACCGCGGTACCGCACATAGAGCGCGAACAATAAGTCAGCGAACACAACCCCAACTAGGATTGAAGTCCGATTAGACCACTGCTGGCACAACACCGCAACTAGGTGTGTAAGGAAACTATTGAAATATTAAATAAAGGCACGAGAGTGCGTGCGGTGCCGCACTAACGGACGCCGCTAACCACCCAGGCTTGGGTAAGGAAAGCGCACGGCGTCGTACAGGCGGTCACAGCAACTAGACGCTGTTATGTGTGTTTTGTGCTGATGGCTAGTCAGGCCCTAGATAGCTACCATCATCCGCAAACAGACAACAACACTAGGGAGGGATACTTAGGAGCTTTCATCCTTCGACATACATCCATCTACACACACACATATATTTTCAAGACAATACTAGCGCATGGCCGTGCGGTCATGCGCAGTTTATATAGTTGCAGCACAGGAAGCTGCTACTGAAGTTTTTGCCCTTTCAGGACCTTCCAGAAGGACCAATGGAAAGTGCTGCAGTACCTGAGCACGTTTTGCCTTTTCAGGACCTTCCAGGAGGACCAATGGAATGTACTGCAGCACCTGAGCATGTGACCGAACATGTGGCCCTCGACCTCCAATGGGAGACCCTGCCCTGGGCATGCTCAGTGTGAGTAAACAAGGACTTAGTCGCAGAGAGGCTCGCTCGCCGCAGATCAGTGCAGGGTACCATAGGAAAGCCAGAAAAGGCAGTAGTGACCCTATGCACCGAATCAGCCTCAGCGAGATGCTGGGAGCGACGTCTCCGCTGAGCAGAGCCCACCGCGGCCGATACCGAATGGGAGACCGCAGCAGACACGGATCGAGATTCCCCCTGTGCAGCAGAGGAAACTCGACTCCTAACATTACCCCCCCTCCTAGGGCCCCCCCCTCCTTGAGCCTCACTACGCTCAAAAGCTGTGATAAGCAGCGGAGCCCGAATGTGCTCCACAGGCTCCCAGGTTCTATCCTCTGGGCCGTGACCCTTCCAGTCCACCAGATAAAATTTCTTGCCACGTACCACCTTGCACCCCAGAATAGCATTCACCTCAAACTCATCCGTGGATGAACCCGATGTCCCAGCAGATGACTCAGAAAACTGGGACAAATGAACGGGCTTTAAGAGGGAAACGTGGAAAGTATCGGTGATACCAAGGCGTGGAGGAATAGCCAAACGGTAGACCACAGGGTTGACCTGTTCCAGAACCTTAAACGGACCAATGTAGCGAGGAGCAAACTTAGTGGACTCAACTCGCAGTCTGATGTTACGGGCGGAGAGCCACACTAAGTCGCCAGGAGCAAAGACCGGAGCGGGGCGCCGGTGTGTATCAGCCGAAACCCTCATTCTCTCCTTGGAGGCCCGGATGGCATCCTGTGTGCGGTCCCAGATGTCACGTGCCTCCACCGCCCAGTCTGCCACCCTAGAATCGGTGGATGACACGGGCATGGGCACAGGGACACGCGGATGCTGGCCGTAATTAAGGAGAAAAGGAGTTTGACCAGTGGAATCGGCTACTGCGTTGTTCAAGGCAAATTCCGCCCAATGTAGCAAAGATGCCCAGTCATCCTGCCTAGCAGAGACGAAATGTCGCAAATATGTCACCAGAGTCTGGTTGGTTCTCTCCACCAACCCATTCGTCTCGGGATGGTATGCAGAGGAGAGATTTAACTCTATGCTGAGTAAACGGCAGAGCTCTCTCCAAAACTGAGATGCGAACTGGGGACCCCGATCACTGACAATCTTATCAGGCATACCATGCAATCGGAAAACGTGTTTAATGAACAACACCGCCAAGGCCCGTGCTGAGGGTAACCGAGGAAGCGGCACCAAATGCACCATCTTGGAGAAATGGTCGGTGACAACCCAAATAATGGAGCAGCCACGCGACTTGGGTAGGCCCACCACAAAGTCCATCCCGACCATCTCCCAGGGCCTGTCTGCCACCGGTAGAGGGTAAAGCAACCCAGCAGGCCGTTGCCGAGGCGACCGATTCTGGGTGCAAGAAACGCACGCCTGAATATAGTCCTTGACATCTCGGGCCATATACGGCCACCAGTATGTTCTCGCCAGAAGCTCAGATGTCCTCTTGGTCCCAAAATGCCCACCCACTCTGGAGGAGTGAGCCCAAGAGAGAACCTCCGGTCGCAAGTTAGCTGGTACGAAAGTCTTGCCCGGGGGCACAGACTCTAGCGAAACCGGAGCTACAGTTCTCAGGCTCTCAGAAGGGACAATAAGCCGAGGCTCCTCCTCCTCCTCCGATGACACCACGGAGCGGGAGAGAGCGTCAGCACGAACGTTCTTCTCCCCGGAGAGGAAATGGAGAGTAAAATGGAACCGGGAGAAGAACAGGGACCATCTAGCCTGGCGAGAATTCAGCCGCTGGGCCGTTTGCAGATACACCAAGTTCTTGTGGTCAGTGAAGACTTGGAAGGGAAAGTGAGCTCCCTCCAAGAGATGTCTCCACTCCGAAAAAGCCAACTTCATGGCCAGCAACTCCCTGTCCCCGATGGAATAATTCCTCTCCGCTGGTGTGAAGGTCTTGGAGAAGAAGAAGCAAGGATGCTTCCGACCTTGAGCATCCTTTTGGAAAAGGACTGCTCCAGCACCAACGGATGAGGCATCCACCTCCAAGATAAATGGCTTATCAACATCGGGGCGATGTAGGATGGGAGCGCTAGCGAAGTGTGACTTGATCGAGAGAAAGGCTTTGGAGACCTCCTCTGACCACAACTTGGGATTTGCTCCCTTCTTGGTGAGGGCAACCAAGGGTGCTACCAAAGTTGAGAAGTGTGGAATGAACTGGCGATAATAATTAATGAACCCCATAAAGCGCTGCACCGCTTTAAAGGGACACTGTCACCTGAATTTGGAGGGAACAATCTTCAGCCATGGAGGCGGGGTTTTGGGGTTTTTGATTCACCCTTTCCTTACCCGCTGGCTGCATGCTGGCTGCAATATTGGATTGAAGTTCATTCTCTGTCCTCCGTAGTACACACCTGCGCAAGGCAAGATTGCCTTGCACAGGCGTGTACTATTGAGGACAGAGAATGAACTTCAATCCAATATTGCAGCCAGCATGCAGCCAGCGGGTAAGGAAAGGGTGAATCAAAAACCCCAAAACCCCGCCTCCATGGCTGAAGATTGTTCCCTCCAAATTCAGGTGACAGTGTCCCTTTAAGAGAATGGGGTTCCCACCAGTCCATTTCAGCCTGTAGCTTGGCAGGATCCATAGCCAAACCCTGGGCAGAGATGATATAACCAAGAAAAGGCAAGGACTCCTGCTCAAACACACACTTCTCCAACTTGGCGTAGAGGGAGTTTGCCCGTAAGAGGTCGAAGACTTTGCGAACATCTCTCCGATGGGAGTCAATATCTGGAGAGAAGATGAGAATATCATCCAGATAGACTACGACCGAGGTGGTGAGCATATCCCGGAAGATGTTGTTCACAAAGTCTTGGAAAATGGCTGGGGCATTACAGAGCCCAAAGGGCATCACCAGATATTCATAGTGCCCATCCCTGGTGTTAAAAGCCGTCTTCCATTCATCCCCCTCACGGATGAGAATCAGGTTGTAGGCACCCCGCAGATCTAACTTCGTAAATACCCTCGCTACCCGTAGCCTATCAAACAGCTCAGATATCAGGGGTAATGGGTACTTGTTCTTAACGGTGATGGCGTTAAGACCCCTGTAGTCTATGCATGGACGTAAGTCTCCAGTCTTCTTTTGTACGAAGAAGAACCCAGCCCCTGCCGGTGACACTGACTTCCTAATGAATCCTCTTGCCAGATTCTCTTGGATGTACTGAGACATTGCCTCCGTCTCCGGGAGAGATAACGGATAGACTCGACCCCGGGGAGGTTCAGCACCAGGCAAGAGGTCAATAGGACAGTCATAGGGGCGGTGAGGCAGAAGGGTCTCCGCAGCTCTTTTGGAGAACACGTCTGCATAGGGCCAATAGTGCTTGGGGAGAGAGGAAAGATCTGCGGGTACCTGTGTAGTAGCAACCTGAACGCACTCCCTCTGACATCTACCCTCGCAGGATTTACTCCATCCCAAAATTCTCCCAGAGGACCACTCAATATGAGGAGAATGGTAGCGAATCCATGGTATCCCCAACAGGACCTCATCAATTCCCTCAGGAATGACTAATAGGGAGATTATCTCCTGATGTGATGGAGACACAGAAAGCGTGAAAGGAATGGTTTGGTGGGTAATCTGTGAGGGAAGTGTTGACCCATTTACCACTCGAACGGTCACAGGCTTGGCGAGCATCACCAAGGGTATTGCGTGACGCTGGGCAAAAGAGGAAGACATAAAATTACCCTCTGCCCCAGAATCCACGCATAGCTCGACCATAAGAGTGGATGGGCCTATGGTAATTGTCCCCTTGAAGGACAACTTTGAGGCAAACGTCGCCGTATCTAGTGTACCTCCTCCAACTGCCACTAAACGCTGAGGCTTCCCCGACCGCTGAGGACCCTTGGAGGCAAGAGGTCTTGACTGCCGGTAAACATGACGGACCTTATGTGCACGGGCGGACTGAGACTTGGATCCCGCGCGTGTCAACTCTAAGGCCTCATGTGACTCGGACGCCTGGACTGGAGATTCCAAAGGTTTGGCGAAGGTGGGAGCCAGCCGAAACCTCTGCCTACACTGGGCTCGCTCCAACCTTCGCTCGTGAAAACGAAGGTCTATGCGAGTAGATATGGCTATAAGCTCCTCCAGTGTGGCGGGAATCTCCCTAGTAGCCAAAGCGTCTTTCACATGGTCAGCCAGCCCCCTCCAAAATACGGGAATGAGGGTTTTATCTGACCATTCCAACTCAGACGCTAATGTCCGGAAGAGAAGAGCAAAATGGCTGACCATGGTTGAACCCTGAGTCAAAGCCAGCAGCTGGAGCGCTGTATCATGGGTGACTTGAGGTCCTAAAAGACCTGTTTCAAAGAGTCCAGAAACCGAGGAACACTCCGCACCACATGATCGTTGCGCTCCCACAGCGGCGTAGCCCACTCCAACGCTCTGTCCAACAAGATGGAGATTATGAATCCCACCTTTGCCCGCTCAGTAGGGAAACGTGCAGCCAGGAGCTCGAGGTGTATACCACATTGGCTCACGAAACCCCTACAGGACTTACTGTCCCCAGAGTATCTCTCAGGCAAAGGAAGGTGAGATAGGGTCGGAACAGAGGTGGCAGTGGGTAAAGCTGCTGCAGCCACGCTAGCAGCCTGAACAGCTATTGCGGTAACATCCACCGCCGAGGTTGCACGCTCAAGAGACGCCAACCGGCCCTCCAGCAGCTGGATGTACCCCTGCAATCGCTGCTCATCCGCCATTACTTAGCCAGATCCTGGCGCTAGTATTCTGTTAGGGTTGGCGGAACGCACCAAATATATAGTTTATTAGATGGAATTGGTGCGTTCGCAACCCGGGATCCACCGTGCAGGAAAGTACCTGCTGCTAAGTAAGACGGACTATATGGCCGTACTATAAGTATACATACAAGGGTTAACTTCACCCTGCGTGAAGGAAGCGATCCTGTTGCGTCACAGGACCGCGGTACCGCACATAGAGCGCAAGCAATAAGTCAGCGAACACAACCCCAACTAGGATTGAAGTCCGATTAGACCACTGCTGGCACAACACCGCAACTGGGTGTGTAAGGAAACTATTGAAATAGTAAATAAAGGCACGAGAGTGCGTGCGGTGCCGCACTAACGGACGCCGCTAACCACCCAGGCTTGGGTAAGGAAAGCGCACGGCGTCCTACAGGCGGTCACAGCAACTAGACGCTGTTATGTGTGTTTTGTGCTGATGGCTAGTCAGGCGCTAGATAGCTACCATCAAACAGACAACAACACTAGGGAGGGATACTTAGGAGCTTTCATCCTTCGACATACATCCATCTACACACACACATATATTTTCAAGACAATACTAGCGCATGGCCGTGCGGTCATGCGCAGTTTATATAGTTGCAGCACAGAAAGCTGCTACTGAAGATTTTGCCCTTTCAGGACCTTCCAGAAGGACCAATGGAAAGTGCTGCAGTACCTGAGCATGTTTTGCCCTTTCAGGACCTTCCAGGAGGACCAATGGAATGTACTGCAGCACCTGAGCATGTGACCGAACATGTGGCCCTCGACCTCCAATGGGAGACCCTGCCCTGGGCATGCTCAGTGTGAGTAAACAAGGACTTAGTCCCAGAGAGGCTCGCTCGCCGCAGATCAGTGCAGGGTACCATAGGAAAGCCAGAAAAGGCAGTAGTGACCCTATGCACCGAATCAGCCTCAGCGAGACGCTGGGAGCGACGTCTCCGCTGAGCAGAGCCCACCGCGGCCGATACCGAATGGGAGACCGCAGCAGACACGGATCGAGATTCCCCCTGTGCAGCAGAGGAAACTCGACTCCTAACAGTTTCTTTTGTCTGTGACCCTGATTTGTCCATTGTCGTCCTTTTCGGTCATGGCATTTGTGGATTCAGGCACTGCCCTGAACTTAATGGACTTAGAATTCGCCAGGCGCTGTGGTTTTTCCTTGCAGCCTTTGCAGAGCCCTATTCCTTTGAGGGGCATTGATGCTACACCATTGGCCAAGGATAAACCTCAGTACTGGACGCAGATGACCATGTACATGGCTCCAGCACATCAGGAAGATTGCCGTTTTCTGGTGTTGCAAAACCTGCATGCTGTTGTTGTACTGGGTTTTTCATGGTTAGAGGAACATAATCTGGTGCTGGATTGGAAAACTATGTCTGTGACTAGTTGGGGTTGTCAAGGGGTACATAGTGATGTTCCTTTGATGTCAATTTCCTCTTCCCCCTCTTCTGAGGTCCCTGAGTTTTTGTCGGATTTCCAGGATGTATTTGATGAGCCCAAGTCCAGTTCCCTTCCTCCACATAGGGACTGTGATTGTGCTATTAACTTGATTCCAGGTTGTAAGTTCCCTAAGGGCCGACTTTTCAATCTGTCTGTGCCAGAGCATGCCGCCATGCGGAGTTATGTTAAGGAATCTTTGGAGAAGGGGCATATTCGGCCATCTTCGTGACCATTGGGAGCGGGTTTCTTTTTTGTTGCTAAGAAGGATGGCTCCTTGAGACCCTGTATAGATTATCGTCTTCTTAATAAGATCACGGTCAAATTCCAATACCCCTTGCCTTTGCTTTCTGATTTGTTTGCTCAGATTAAGGGGGCTAGTTGGTTCACTAAGATTGACCTCCGAGGGGCATATAATCTTGTTCGTATTAAACAGGGTGACGAATGGAAAACTGCATTTAATACGCCCGAAGGCCATTTTGAATACCTCGTGATGCCATTCGGGCTCTCTAATGCTCCATCTGTGTTCCAATCTTTCATGCATGATATTTTCCGCAATTATCTTGATAAATTCATGGTTGTATATTTGGATGATATTTTGATTTTTTCCGATGATTGGGAGTCTCATGTGAAGCAGGTCAGGATGGTATTCCAGATCCTTCGTGATAATGCTTTATTTGTGAAGGGGTCTAAGTGCCTTTTCGGAGTTCAGAGGGTCTCTTTTTTGGGTTTTACTTTTTCTCCCTCGTCTATGGAAATGGATCCTGTTAAGGTTCAAGCTATTCATGACTGGATTCAACCCACATCTGTGAAGAGCCTTCAAAAATTTTTGGGCTTTGCTAATTTCTATCGCCGTTTCATTGCCAACTTTTCCAGTGTGGTTAAGCCCCTTACTAATTTGACGAAGAAAGGCGCTGATGTGATGAATTGGTCCTCTGCGGCTGTTGAGGCCTTTTGGGAGCTTAAACGCCGATTTACTTCTGCCCCTGTGTTGCGTCAGCCGGATGTTTCTCTTCCTTTTCAGGTTGAGGTTGACGCTTCTGAGATTGGGGCATGGGCCGTTTTGTCTCAGAGGGATTCTGATGGTTCTTTGATGAAACCGTGTGCTTTTTTTCCAGAAAGTTTTCGCCTGCGGAATGCAATTATGATGTCGGCAATCGGGAGTTGAACCAGGGATTCAAGCTTCAGGAGGCTAATTTGCATATTCCAGGTGCCTTCTGGGAGAAGCGAAGTCTCCCTAAGCTAGAAGATCGTTGGGTACAGCCGGGACCAGCTGCTTCGAAAGCATCACCAAACCAGGGATTCAAGCTTCAGGAGGCTAATTTGCATATTCCAGGTGCCTTCTGGGAGAAGCGAAGTCTCCCTAAGCTAGAAGATCGTTGGGTACAGCCGGGACCAGGTGCGGGGTCTGGAAGAAAGAATAGCAACTTTGAAACTCATCAAAGAGAATGAAGACTTTCTAGACAGAACAGAAGCATCTCTACTGGTCACAGAAGGTGCAAAAAGTGTCAGAGAACCTCCAAAAGCAGATGAGTGGAAGCATGTGACCAAAAGAAGCAAGAAGACCATGGAGAAATCACCAACCACACAACTGAAGAACCGATATCAAATCTTTGTAGAGGATGAAGATGGCACACCTAAGAATGAAGCAATACCAGCAAGCAAAAAAGAAAAGGGCACACAGCAACAAGTGACAGCAAAAAGTACAGCCAAGAAGCAACGAAGAGTGGTGGTGGTGGGAGACTCACTACTGAGAGGCACCGAAGCAGCCATCTGCAGACCGGACATAACTGCAAGAGAAGTATGCTGCCTTCCAGGTGCGATGATCAAGGATGTGACCGATAGGATACCAAAGCTCTTCAGCTCCAAGGACGTCCACCCATTTCTTCTGATACATGTTGGCACCAATGACACGGCAAGGAAGGACCTACCGACAATCTGCAAGGACTTTGAAGAGTTGGGGAAGAAAGTAAAGGAACTGGATGCACAGGTAGTTTTTTCTTCTATCCTTCCAGTAGACGGGCATGGCACCAGGAGATGGAACAGGATCCTTGATGCAAACAACTGGCTAAGACGATGGTGCAGACAACAAGGATTTGGATTCCTGGACCACGGTGTGAATTACTGGTATGATGGACTCCTCGCCAGAGACGGACTACACCTCAACAAACCTGGGAAACACACATTCGCCAGAAGACTCGCTACACTCATCAGGAGGGCGTTAAACTAGAAGAAGAGGGGACGGGAAGAAAAACATTAGACTCGAACAAAGACGACCCAGGAAAACATACTCAGAAGGGAGGTAAGAACATTTCTAAAACAATCCACAGTGAGGAGATTGGAACAAAACAAAATCCTCTAAACTGCATGCTCGCAAACGCCAGAAGCCTGACAAACAAGATGGAAGAACTAGAAGCAGAAATATCTACAGGTAACTTTGACATAGTGGGAATAACCGAGACATGGTTAGATGAAAGCTATGACTGGGCAGTTAACTTACAGGGTTACAGTCTGTTTAGAAAGGATCGTAAAAATCGGAGAGGAGGAGGGGTTTGTCTCTATGTAAAGTCTTGTCTAAAGTCCACTTTAAGGGAGGATATTAGCGAAGGGAATGAGGATGTCGAGTCCATATGGGTTGAAATTCATGGAGGGAAAAATGGTAACAAAATTCTCATTGGGGTCTGTTACAAACCCCCAAATATAACAGAAAGCATGGAAAGTCTACTTCTAAAGCAGATAGATGAAGCTGCAACCCATAATGAGGTCCTGGTTATGGGGGACTTTAACTACCCGGATATTAACTGGGAAACAGAAACCTGTGAAACCCATAAAGGCAACAGGTTTCTGCTAATAACCAAGAAAAATTATCTTTCACAATTGGTGCAGAATCCAACCAGAGGAGCAGCACTTTTAGACCTAATACTATCTAATAGACCTGACAGAATAACAAATCTGCAGGTGGTTGGGCATTTAGGAAATAGCGATCACAATATTGTGCAGTTTCACCTGTCTTTCACTAGGGGGACTTGTCAGGGAGTCACAAAAACATTGAACTTTAGGAAGGCAAAGTTTGAACAGCTTAGAGATGCCCTTAATCTGGTAGACTGGGACAATATCCTCAGAAATGAGAATACAGATAATAAATGGGAAATGTTTAAGAACATCCTAAATAGGCAGTGTAAGCGGTTTATACCTTGTGGGAATAAAAGGACTAGAAATAGGAAAAACCCAATGTGGCTAAACAAAGAAGTAAGACAGGCAATTAACAGTAAAAAGAAAGCATTTGCACTACTAAAGCAGGATGGCACCATTGAAGCTCTAAAAAACTATAGGGAGAAAAATACTTTATCTAAAAAACTAATTAAAGCTGCCAAAAAGGAAACAGAGAAGCACATTGCTAAGGAGAGTAAAACTAATCCCAAACTGTTCTTCAACTATATCAATAGTAAAAGAATAAAAACTGAAAATGTAGGCCCCTTAAAAAATAGTGAGGAAAGAATGGTTGTAGATGACGAGGAAAACGCTAACATATTAAACACCTTCTTCTCCACGGTATTCACGGTGGAAAATGAAATGCTAGGTGAAATCCCAAGAAACAATGAAAACCCTATATTAAGGGTCACCAATCTAACCCAAGAAGAGGTGCGAAACCGGCTAAATAAGATTAAAATAGATAAATCTCCGGGTCCGGATGGCATACACCCACGAGTACTAAGAGAACTAAGTAATGTAATAGATAAACCATTATTTCTTATTTTTAGTGACTCTATAGCGACAGGGTCTGTTCCGCAGGACTGGCGCATAGCAAATGTGGTGCCAATATTCAAAAAGGGCTCTAAAAGTGAACCTGGAAATTATAGGCCAGTAAGTCTAACCTCTATTGTTGGTAAAATATTTGAAGGGTTTCTGAGGGATGTTATTCTGGATTATCTCAATGAGAATAACTGTTTAACTCCATATCAGCATGGGTTTATGAGAAATCGCTCCTGTCAAACCAATCTAATCAGTTTTTATGAAGAGGTAAGCTATAGACTGGACCACGGTGAGTCATTGGACGTGGTATATCTCGATTTTTCCAAAGCGTTTGATACCGTGCCGCACAAGAGGTTGGTACACAAAATGAGAATGCTTGGTCTGGGGGAAAATGTGTGTAAATGGGTTAGTAACTGGCTTAGTGATAGAAAGCAGAGGGTGGTTATAAATGGTATAGTCTCTAACTGGGTCGCTGTGACCAGTGGGGTACCGCAGGGGTCAGTATTGGGACCTGTTCTCTTCAACATATTCATTAATGATCTGGTAGAAGGTTTACACAGTAAAATATCGATATTTGCAGATGATACAAAACTATGTAAAGCAGTTAATACAAGAGAAGATAGTATTCTGCTACAGATGGATCTGGATAAGTTGGAAACTTGGGCTGAAAGGTGGCAGATGAGGTTTAACAATGATAAATGTAAGGTTATACACATGGGAAGAGGGAATCAATATCACCATTACACACTGAACGGGAAACCACTGGGTAAATCTGACAGGGAGAAGGACTTGGGGATCCTAGTTAATGATAAACTTACCTGGAGCAGCCAGTGCCAGGCAGCAGCTGCCAAGGCAAACAGGATAATAATAATAATAATAATAATAATAATTTTATTTATATAGCGCCAACATATTCCGCAGCGCTTTACAAATTATAGAGGGGACTTGTACAGACAATAAACATTACAGCATAACAGAAATACAGTTCAAAACAGATACCAGGAGGAGTGAGGGCCCTGCTCGCAAGCTTACAAACTATGGGGAAAAGGGGAGACACGAGAGGTGGATGGTAACAATTGCTTTAGTTATTCGGACCAGCTATAGTGTAAGGCTCAGGTGTTCATGTAAAGCTGCATGAACCAGTTACCTGCCTAAGTATGTAGCAGTACAGACACAGAGAGCTAATACTGCATAAAGTGTATGAGAACATGATGCGAGGAACCTTTTTTTTTTTTTTTTTTTTATTATAAATAGGCCACACAGGGATCGTTAGGTTAATGCATTGAGGCGGTAGGCCAGTCTGAACAAATGAGTTTTTAGGGCACGCTTAAAACTGTGGGGATTGGGGATTAATCGTATTAACCTAGGTAGTGCATTCCAAAGAATCGGCGCAGCACGTGTAAAGTCTTGGAGACGGGAGTGGGAGGTTCTGATTATTGAGGATGCTAACCTGAGGTCATTAGCAGAGCGGAGGGCACGGGTAGGGTGGTAGACTGATACCAGGGAGGAGATGTAGGGTGGTGCTGAGCCATGGAGTGCTTTGTGGATGAGGGTAGTAGTTTTGTACTGGATTCTGGAGTGGATGGGTAGCCAGTGTAATGACTGGCACAGGGTAGAGGCATTGGTGTAACGGTTGGTGAGGAATATGATCATGGGGTGCATTAAAAGAGGTCTGGATACACATGATGAGAGCATTATACTGCCTCTGTACAAATCCCTAGTTAGACCGCACATGGAGTACTGTGTCCAGTTTTGGGCACCGGTGCTCAGGAAGGATATAATGGAACTAGAGAGAGTACAAAGGAGGGCAACAAAATTAATAAAGGGGATGGGAGAACTACAATACCCAGATAGATTAGCGAAATTAGGATTATTTAGTCTAGAAAAAAGACGACTGAGGGGCGATCTAATAACCATGTATAAGTATATAAGGGGACAATACAAATATCTCGCTGAGGATCTGTTTATACCAAGGAAGGTGACGGGCACAAGGGGGCATTCTTTGCGTCTGGAGGAGAGAAGGTTTTTCCACCAACATAGAAGAGGATTCTTTACTGTTAGGGCAGTGAGAATCTGGAATTGCTTGCCTGAGGAGGTGGTGATGGCGAACTCAGTCGAGGGGTTCAAGAGAGGCCTGGATGTCTTCCTGGAGCAGAACAATATTGTATCATACAATTATTAGGTTCTGTAGAAGGACGTAGATCTGGGTATTTATTATGATGGAATATAGGCTGAACTGGATGGACAAATGTCTTTTTTCGGCCTTACTAACTATGTTGGCTATGAAGTGGGCGTTTGAAGAGTGGCGACATTGGCTTGAGGGAGCTAAGCACCGCGTTGTGGTCTTGACTGATCATAAGAATCTGATTTATCTCGAGTCGGCCAAGCAGGTGAATCCTAGACAGGCTCGATGGTCCCTGTTTTTCTCCCATTTTGATTTTGTGGTCTCGTATCTTCCGGGATCTAAGAATGTTAAGGCTGATGCCCTCTCTAGGAGTTTTTTGCCTGATTCTCCTGGAGTCCTTGAGCCGGTTGGCATTCTTAAGGAAGGGGTGATTCTTTCTGCCATCTCCCCTGATTTGCGGCGGGTGCTTCGGGAATTTCAGGCTGATAAGCCTGACCGCTGTCCAGTGGGGAAGCTGTTTGTTCCTGATAGATGGACAAGTAAGGTAATTTCTGAGGTTCATTGTTCAGTGTTGGCTGGTCATCCTGGGATTTTTGGTACCAGAGATTTGGTTGCTAGGTCCTTTTGGTGGCCTTCCTTGTCGCGCGATGTGCGTGCTTTTGTGCAGTCCTGTGGGACTTGCGCCCGGGCCAAGCCTTGCTGTTCCCGCGCTAGTGGGTTGCTTTTGCCTTTTCCGGTCCCTGAGAGGCCCTGGACGCATATTTCCATGGATTTTATTTCGGATCTTCCTGTTTCCCAGAAGATGTCTGTTATTTGGGTTGTTTGTGACCGGTTCTCTAAAATGGTCCATCTGGTACCTTTGCCTAAGTTGCCTTCCTCCTCAGATTTGGTTCCATTGTTTTTTCAGCATGTGGTTCGTTTGCATGGCATTCCGGAGGGTATTGTGTCTGACAGAGGTTCTCAGTTTGTCTCTAGGTTTTGGCGGACCTTTTGTGCTAGCATGGGCATTGATTTGTCTTTTTCTTCGGCGTTTCATCCTCAGACTAATGGCCAAACTGAGCGAACTAATCAGACCTTGGAAACCTTTTTGAGATGCTTTGTGTCTGCTGATCAGGATGATTGGGTGTCTTTCTTGCCATTGGCCGAGTTTGCCCTTAATAATAGGGCTAGTTCGGCTACTTTGGTTTCACCTTTCTTTTGTAATTTTGTTTTTCATCCTCGTTTTTCTTCGGGGCAGGTTGAGCCTTCTGATTGTCCTGGTGTGGATTCTGTGGTGCAGCAAATTTGGACTCATGTGGTGGACAATTTGATGTTGTCTCAGGAAAGGGCTCAACGTTTTGCTAACCGCCGTCGGTGTGTTGGTCCCCGGCTAAGTGTGGGGGATTTGGTTTGGTTGTCTTCTCGTCATGTTCCTATGAAGGTTTCTTCCCCTAAGTTTAAGCCTCGGTTTATTGGTCCTTATAAGATTTCTGAAATTATCAATCCGGTGTCTTTTTGTTTGGCTCTTCCAGCCTCTTTTGCCATTCATAATGTTTTCCATAGATCTTTGTTGCGGAGATATGTGGTGCCCGTTGTTCCCTCGGTTGATCCTCCTGCCCCGCTGTTGGTTGAGGGAGAGTTGGAATATGAGGTTGAGAAAATTTTGGATTCTCGTTTTTCGAGGTGCAGGCTTCAGTATCTTGTCAAGTGGAAGGGTTATGGCTAGGAGGATAATTCTTGGGTTGTTGCATCTGATGTCCATGCCGCCGATTTGGTTCGTGCTTTTCACTTAGCTCGTCCTGATCGGCCTGGGGGCTCTGGTGAGGGTTCGGTGACCCCTCCTCAAGGGGAGGGTACTGTTGTGAATTCCGCTCCTGGGCTCCCTCCGGTGGTTGTAAGTGGCACTTTTGTGAGTTCTGCTCTTGAGCTCCCTCCGGTGGTTTTAAGTGGTATGGTTGCTCCTTGGATTTAGCAGTCTGCAGCTGCTCCCACTGATTGTCTTTCTGCTCGGCTATTTATGCCTGGCTCTTCCCTTCAGCCAGTGCCACTTGTCAATGGTTCCTGGTTGGATTCACATCTCTCTTGGATTTCCCTGATATCCTGACCAGTTCAGCAAAGATAAGTCCTTGCTTTGCTCTTTTCTGTCCACATGTTGTGGACTTATTCGTTCTGTGCATTCTATGTTTTGTCCAGCTTGTCAGTATGGATTAATTCAGTTAAGCTGGAAGCTCTGGGAAGCAGATTTACCCTCCACACCTTTAGTCAGGTGTGGAGATTTTTGTAAACTCTGTGTGGATTTTTGTAGTTTTTAATACTGACCGCACAGTATTCTATCCTGTCCAATCTATCTAGCTAGACTGGCCTCCTGTGCTACATTCTGGTTTCATTCTGTGTATGTCTTTTCCCTCTCCACTCACAGTCATTACTTGTGGGGGGCTATCTATCCTTTGGGAATTTTCTCTGAGGCAAGATAGTTTTCCTGTTTCTATCTTTAGGGGTAGTTAGTTCTCAGGCTGTGACGAGGTGCCTAGGGAGTGACAGGAGCATCCCATGGCTACTTCTAGTGTTGTGTTGAGCTTAGGGACTGCGGTCAGTACAGGTACCACCTCCTTCAGAGCTCGTCCCATGTTGCTCCTAAACCACCAGATCATAACATTTCCGGATCGCCCCCACCACGATGCAGCTTGACCCTGGCATGGCCGTCCACTCGACAAGCGCTATGGACTGTGACACAGTGCAGCTGGACCCTGACAGGTCACCCGCCACCACGTCACGGCATATGAGCCCACCAAGACGTCCCCCAACCAGGCAAACCCCCCAAAAAACCCAGACAAAAAAAACAGAGGACTCTTAGCATTCCTCCCCCTTCACCTACCAATGTGTCTGTAATATCAGTTTTGTCTCACCCTTCCAATGCGTCTCAAGCCTCTCATGTGTCAAGCCCCATCCCCGAACTTCCAGACCCTTCTAGTTTCATTGCCCCTTCTCCTGCCACCTCTGCATCATCCACGGTTAGCCAGCCCTCAGTTCTTCACACCCCCCGTTTACATCACTCTACCCCAAGCCGGTGCAGAAAAAAATAATTTTTTTAAGTTGTTAACAAAATAAAAAAAGTTTGATTTGCCACAATTATGTTTGGTTTATTGTGTCTATCGCCGCCGGCAACACACACCGTGTGCCAAGAAATGTCGCCACACACTTACTTTTTGGCCCACATCATATCTCCAGTAGTTAAAAATAAAAAGACTGCAGCTTTGTGTGTCTTTAGTATACAGATATGAGGTGGGCCAAAAAATATTACATGTATCTCCATAATCTCTTTTTTTCTGTGCCTAGTGTGGCAGTCTGAAGAGAAAATGGTGGAAATACAGTGCAGACCTCTACTGAAAAGGTCAGGTGTCAAAAAACTTATTAGTTATGACACTTGACCTGTTGAGTAGATAACTGCCTTGTATAACCACCATTTTCTCTTCTTTATACATAATCTATTACACACAAATTGAGGGGACAATGGTTGTCACACGCTATATATCTATGCTCACCTGCCCAGGTGTCAGAAATAGTGAATTCATGAGCCTGTATATGTTTATCATGAATTCATTATTTCTGACACCTGACTTGATGAGTATAGATAGTGTGACAGTGATTGTCTCTTCAGTTTGTGTCCAATGGATACAGGAGAAGACAATCATGATGCAACGACGTCAACAAGCTTACCAATAAAGCAACATGGCTACCATTACTAGCAGTATGTGGCCAGTGTTTTAGATCAGTATTTGTAATCCAAAACAAGGAGAGGTAAATTATGATATTAACATAATAACTAGCACCTCTGCCTTTATCACCCACTCCTGGTTTTGGATTACAAAAACTGATATTAAATACAGACCAAATACTGCCAGTTTTAGGACAACCTTGGTTTGGAGAGGAAAAAGATAGGAGAGATGGTCAACACAAACAAAACTAAAGTTTATTAATGAGAAATATTATTATCATTGTAGAAAATTATTGGTACAGATATAATTACAACAGGATATTTACACAACATTGTCCTGCCATGACACACGTCCAATATCTGAATCAAAAAAGGCAGCAAATTGGTCCCGCATGTGACCAACGGCTGTAGTTGACTGCAGCGGGTGATGCTGGAAATCGGGCAGTGGGTGTGCAACTGGTTCATCCAGTTCAATGTTGGGTCGCTCCTTAGTCATTATGTAATTGTGGAGAACCACACAGGCTTTGACCACCTCGTCGACTGTTTCCACTTTTAGATATATGGCTGATGCAAGAATGCGCCATTTAGCGACCAGAATGCCAAAGGTACACTCTACTGTTCTTCAGGCCCTGGTCAGTCTGTAGTTAAAGATCCTTCTAGTGTGGTTCAAGTCCCGACTGGAATATGGCTTCAGTAGGTTTTCACACATCTGGAAGGCCTCCTCCCCAACCATAACAAATGGCATCGGTGGACCTTGAGTGTTGGGGAGAGGGTGTGGCGGTGGAAAATTGAAATTGTTGCCATACACACGGTGGCCCATATCCGAGTTCTTGAAACTCTGTGAATCGTTGCCACGGCCAAAAGCTCCAATGTCCACGGCGATGAAGCGACAGTTTGCATCGGCTATTGCCATTAGCACCACAGAAAAATATTTTTTGTAATTGAAGTACTCCGATCCTGTCCTGGCTGGTTTGATAATGCGAATGTGCTTTCCATCCACCGCTCCTAAACAGTTGGGGAAATCACACACATTCCAGAATTTTTCAGCTATTTCAATCCACATGTCTGCGGTGGGTACGGGTATAAACTCATCCCGGAGTACATTCCACAAAGCCCGGCAGGTGTCCGCAACTATTCCGGACAGGGTGGATATTCCAAGCCGGTATTGGAAGTGGAGGGATGATAAACTCTCTCCGGTTGCCAGAAATCTGTACGAAAAACAGAAACAAAAACTATTACAATCTATTCTATTTATGGTGTGTTTACGCTAAAGAAAGATAGGTAAATAGCCAAAACATACATGTCTGAAAACAAAAAATTTGGACTGTCATTGGGTTTAGATTTGTAACGTACCTTAATGTAACCAGCAGACGTTCCTCCGGTGGAATCGCTCTACGGAGCTGGGTGTCCTGTCTCCGTATGGTTTCTTGGACACGAGCAAGCAAATCCCGGAACGAGTCTTGCGACATCCTTGTATATTCATGGAATTTCTCCGGGTTGGCATTAAGCTCGGCATAGAGCGTGTGATAGGCTCCACGGCTCTCACGTACTTCGATAATGGGGTGCCTCCAAAAATGCCTACATTGTCTCCTTCTCCATCTTTCGCGATTTCTGTCTTGCTCCCAAGCAAAAGCACAGGCAAGAAACAGCTTGAAGCTGAAATCCAGGTTGAAACAAAAGCTCTTCATGCGAAGATCCATCATGACACAGGATACAGTAGCAAACTGTTAAAATTTCAGTAGCCCTAGGGTCTATATGTAGAGATCCCATCATATACGCCCTCTTTAGTCCCATTGGCGGTGTCTGGTTATCTTGATTTTTCTTTTGTGAAATTTCTCATCATGCGCACCAAAAACGCAAACGCAGGAAAAAACGCATGTAAACGCGTACAAACGTGGCGTTTTTTTAACCGCATGCGACAACGCATGCGTCGAAAAAATGCTGCGTTTGTACGTGTTTACATGCGTTTTATCCACCACTTGCGGATGCGTTTTAAACGCTGCGGATTTAAACACAAATGTGAAACCAGCCTTATAGCGCCATTTATTCCATGGTGCTCTACATGTGAGGAGGGTTATACATGTTAGAATCTATTTCGTTTTGACCACCCGCCATCTTGTTGTGGTTTTCAGGCTGCTGGTCTTTTTCCTCTGGTGCTGGGTTTGTCCTAGGTCAGGTAACTGCATCACCCTTTATTACCCAGAACTTGCCTCCCAGTGCTTTCTGAACGACAGTGTTAATCTGCTAGTGTTCTGGCTTGGTGCCTTGTTAGCTTTCAGTGTTTGATATTGTGCAGTTCTGGGATCTCTAGTTCTGCCAGTTTTGTTTTTGGTTTTCCATTCGTCTCTGCCTATTCCTCTATTTTCCTACTAGGAGGTTACCTGTTTTTGTTCCCCGTCCCTAGATCGTTCAGGGACACCCTTCCCCCCTACTTGTAGGTCTTCGTTTGAGTTTAGCCTAGGAAACGTCGGTGGATCTATTCACAAGGAATAGGTTGCCCACTCCATCGTAGGGTTTCAGCCTAGTCCTAGTACAGGGTCAGCTGTTTAAAGGTGAGATCAGGGTCAAGGATTACCTCGAGGCAGCGATCCTGTGGGACTGGGGAGAGTGAGCAGCCTTCACCACAATTCACCATTTACGTTGAAGAAATATCAAATTAAAAGTTAAGTTATTCTGAAAAGTCACTCCTATTAATTATGCCTATTAATTATGTACAAAATGTACAGCAAAATTATCATTATTATTAATAATATTGTATACAATTTTTGTTCATGTATTTGTAACACTTCATAAATATTTTATATAATTTGACTTCTGAAATCATTTTTACTTGAAAAATGAAATATTTTATGAAAAGTCTAACATTTACTGCAATTTCAAGATTTATTAATAAATTTTGGTTTTTGTACACTTGCTTTACTATTCGTGCATGTATGCATGTACAGAGTTAATGTAAAGTGTGAAAATATTACATTAATTCTAAGTTTTGGACAAAATTTATCAATGTATGTGCAGAATTATGAGTTTGCACAGTGCAAACTTAGACAATTTTCATAAATATGCTTTAATGTCTTATACAACCAGTTAAATATATGCTTTTTTTACTCTCTAAATGCCTAACAATTTGAACTATCATACATAAAATTAAAAGGGAAAAAGAAAAAAGAGTAGAATAATGATGCAGAAGGTTGTGTACATGACAATGATTTTATGTGTTTCACAGTAAAATACTCTAGAACTTACTTTTAAGCAAACACTGAAATGCCCATTAATTTATAGTAAATTGCTGCAGGGAAGATAAGCATTTGCACAGCTGTTCCCCCTGGTGATAACAGATGAAAATGTCGGCCTCCAGAACTCCCTGCGATCCCATTCTCAAGAGGGGAATCATTAAAAAGGAACCTAAAGTAAACATCTAAACAATCCATTTCAATTCAAATGTTAACTATCTATCGCTCTCTCTCTCTATCTATTATCTATCTATCTATTTATCCATCAATCTATTATCTATCTCTCGATCATCTATCTATTATCTATATATCTAGTTACCATATTTCCATTTCTCTATCATCTATCATCTATCTGTATATACAGTTATTTGAAAAAGTTTTGGCACCCCTATTAATCTTAAGCTTAATGTTTGCTAACAATTGCTTTTTTTGCAACAGCTATTTCAGTTTCATATATCTAATAACTGTTGGACACAGTAATGTTTCTGCCTTGAAATGAGGTTTATTGTACTAACAGAAAATGTGCAATCTGCATTCAAACAAAATTTGACAGGGGCATAAGTATGGGCACCCTTATCATTTTCTTGTTTTAAATACTCCTACATTTATTAATAGGGGTGCCCAAACTTTTTCATATAACTGTATATCTATCCCATATCTACTGTGCTCCAAATTATTATGCAATTTGGATTTAAGTGTCATAAAGATTTAATTGTTTTCTTTTTCAAATAAACTCATGGATGGTATTGTGTCTCAGGGCTCAATGGATCACTGAAATCAATCTTAAACACATGTGATAATTAGTTTTTCAGGTGATTCTAATTAAAGGAAAACTACTTAAAAATGATGTTCCACATTATTAAGCAGGCCACAAGTTTCAAGCAATATGGGAAATAAAAAGGATATCTCTGCTGCTGAAAAGTGTTAAATAGTGCAATGCCTTGGACAAGGTATGAAAACATTAGATATTTCACGAAAACTTAAGAGTGATCATCATACTGTGAAGAGATTTGTGACTGAAACAGAGCACAGACAGAGTTCATGCAGATAAAAGCATAATGAGGAAGGTTTCTTTCAGACAAATTCATTGGATTAAGAGAGCAGCTGCCAAAATACCATTACAAAGCAGCAAACAGTTATTTGAAGCTGCTGGTTCCTCTGGAGTCCCTCGAACCTCAAGGTGTAGGATCCTTCAAAGGCTTGCTGTGGTGCATAAACCTACTATTCGGCAACCCCTAAACAGTGTTCACAAGCAGAAATGGTTGCAGTGGGCCCAGACATATATGAAGACTAATTTTCAAACAGTCTTGTTTACTGATGTGTGTCGAGCAACCCTGGATGGTCCAGATGAATGGAGTAGTGGATGGTTGGTGGATGGCCACCATGTCCTAACAAGGATGCGACGTCAGGAAGGAGGTGGAGGAGTCATGTTTTGGGCCAGAATCATGGGGAAACAGCTGGTAGGGCCCTTTAAAGTTCCTGAAGGTGTGAAAATGACCTCTGCAAGGTATATAGAGTTTCTGACTGACAACTTTCTTCCATGGTATAAAAAGCAGAAACGTGCCTTCAGGAGCAAAATCATCTTCATGCTTGACAATGCACCATCTCATGCTCCAAAGAATACCTCTGAGTCATTGGCTGCTATTGGCATAAAAGGAGATAAACTCATGGTGTGGCCACCATCTTCCCCTGGCCTCAACCCTATAGAGAACCTTTGGTGTATCATGAAGCAAAAGATCTATGAAGGTGGGAGGCAGTGCCCATCAAAACAGCAGCTCTGGGAGGCTATTCAGACAAAGAAATACAAGCAGAAACTTTCCAAAAAACTCACAAGTTCAATGGATGCAAGAATTGTGAAGGTGATATCAAAGAAGGGTTCCTATGTTAACAAGTCACTTGGCCTGTTAGGATGTTTTGGAATTAAATAGCTTTTTTGTTCAGTGAATGTGACCTAATGCTGCAAATTCCCCACATGAGCATTTTTAGTTCTTTAAAACATATGAAATATTTAGAAATTCTACTCTCTCTGCCTAATAATTTATAACAGTGCATTTTGAGTTTTTATTCATTTTGGAGATTATACTGTTATCATTGGGGTTTTTTTTCAATAACTTTTATTAGACTGACTGTCATTTGCACCGACCATTTAGGAAAATCTGAGAAAAATGTAATTTGCATAATAATTTGGAACATGGTGTATCTATCAAAGAAAAAAAATGGGAAGCAGCACTCCAAAAGTTTCAAAAGTAAAGGTGGACTTTATTAGGTCCACATGGCGGGGCGACGTTTCGGCTTCCAAAAGCCTTTCTCAAGCATTCTTTTTTTTCTATCTATCTATCTATCTATCTATCTATCTATCTGCAGTATATTTCATCTATCCGTCTCTCTATCATCTATCTATCTATCTATCTAATGACCAGGCTGAAAGTTCCCTGCTATCCACTCCCACACGGTGTCTGCAGCTGAAGGAATTATGACACACATTGGGTCTCGGGGATAACAGTTGATTTTACTTCAGAAGGAACGAGAATTATAACTTGGTACAAATAAGGAACATTCTCTCATGGGTAGTCCACGGCAATTACAGCTCACACTTAGATGCTGAGATGTCATTGGGGTCTGGAGATTTAAGAACACTCAACAGTGTCCTTTGATAGTTTACAGAAGGAGGTTGATAGTTTACAGAAGGAGGTAGATGCAGCAGTTAGAGGTTACAGACCAGTACTCGGGGTTAACTCCACAGTGTGTCATGGCACATCCACAAGTACTTATAGGTGAATGTGAAAACTGAGGTGATTCCAGTCAGAAAGACTTTAGAATGATGTCTGTACAGGTTAGAGAGGGAACCCAGGCTCTTAGACCTACAGGAGATCTCGTAGAGAAAACAGCCTCCATGTGTGTTCTGCTGTCCCTGAGGGCATCCCTCATTCTAAAGAACATTCTATACTTGCCTGGAAAAGAGCTCCTCCTATTAACTATGTGACTAGGAGCTGGCCAATAGGACACGAAATTCACATCTCATATCCTTATAAAACAATAATTATGAGTCATTGTACACTTCCACTATTAGATGATGCCAGAACACAGCAAATGAGAAATGCATTGCATCGCACCGCACACACACAGGAAAGCATGGATGGAACGGCATAGCCCACCAAGCAGTACGGGACAGAGCGCAGCGATGGCAAACACTGGGGGCAATCTTGCCTTGCGCAGGCGTGTACTACGGAGGACAGAGAATGAACTTCAATCCAATATTTCGGCTAGCATGCAGCCAGCGGGTAAGGAAAGGGTGAATCAAACACCCGAAAACTCCGCCCATATGACCCAAACCCGGTCCCGCCAAATTCAGGTGACAGGTTCCCTTTAACCAGGTCCTATGTGAGTGCAATTCCATTCCTCCCATGCAAAAACACCCAACCTTTGCAAAATCTATATAAAAATAGAAAAAGGTAGGCAGCACTCCATTAGTTACCAACACAAGTGGATTTTATTGAGCCCATGTGGCTTGGTGATGTTTCGGCCCAAATGAACCTTTCTCAAGCAGTGAAATAGATGTAAAACAAAAGTATATATAGGAAAATGTCATAATTTGTGCAATTTACAAATTCTTTACAAAATAAGGATGGAAACAATACATTAACCCCCGGAGCTTTTTTTGTTTTTTTGCTTTCGTTTTTTGCTCCCCTTTTTCCAGAGCCATAACTTTTTTTATTTTTCCGTGAATATGGCCATGTGAGGGATTATTTTTTTGCAGGACAAAATGTACTTTTGAACGACATCATTGGATTTTGCATGTCATGTAACAGAAAATGGGAAAAAAATTCCAAGTGCGATAAAATTGCAAAAAAAGTGCAATCCCACACTCGTTTTTTGTTTGGCTTTTTTGCTAGGTTCACTAAATGCTAAAACTGACCTGGCATTATAATTCTCCAGTTCATTATGAACTCATAGACACTAAACATGTCTAGGTTCTCTTTTATCTAAGTGGTTAAAAAATTCCAAATTTTGCTTAAAAAATATATTGCGCAATTTTCCGATATCTGTAGCATCTCGGGGTCGGGTGAGGGATTATTGTTTGTGTGCCGAGCTGACATTTTTTTAATTATACCACTTTTGTGCAGATACGTTCTTTTGATCGCCTGTTATTGCATTTTAATTCAATGTCGCGGTGACCAAAAACACCTAATTTTGGCGTTTTGATTTTTTTTATTGTTAAGCCATTTAGCGATCAGGTTAATCCTTTTTTTATTGATTGATTGGGTGATTTTGAACGTGGTGATACCAAATATGTATAGGTTTTTTTTTATTGTTTCATTTCGATTGTGGCGAAAGGGGGTTGATTTGAACTTTTATATTTTTTTTATTTTTTTATATTTTAAACACATTTTATTTTTAATTTTGGCATGCTTCAATAGCCTCCATGGGTGGCTAAAAGCATTCACTACTTGATCCCCTCTGCTACATAGTGGTGATGCACAGATCACCTCTATGTAGGAGAATTATAGGCTTGTTATGAGCGCCGACCACAGGGTGGCGCTCATAGCAATCTGCCATCAACAACCATTGAGGTCAGTGGTGCGAATACTTCCAGCCGCGCGGCCGGCAGCGCTTGTTAAATGCCGCTGTCAGAGTTTGACAGCGGCATTAAACTAGTTAATGGGCGTAGGCGGATTGCAATTCCTCTCGTGCCCATTGCGTGCACATATCAGCTGTTGAAAACAGCTGACATGTCGCGGCTTTGAGGTGGGCTCACCGAAAGAGACCACCTCAAAGCGGGGATACTGCCAGCTGACGTACTATCCTGTCAGCTGGCAGAAAGGGGTTAAAATTTGTGCAAACATGTACTGTATGTATCCAATTCACATGATAAAAAATGCTATCATCATAATGTGGTATTGGAGTGCTGACTACAGTTTTTCTATTTTTATCTATCTATCTATCTATCTATCTATCTATCTATCTATCTATCTATCTAGCTATCTATGGCAAAAACGAGGCAGCACTCCATATTAACAGTGTTAAGCGTGCAGAATTTAATCAACCCACTGTTCAGGGCGACGTTTCGGCTCAAACTGAGCCTTTCTCAAGCAATGGATGGTACAAATGTGTGCATATTTATAGTACTCCCAACAATGATTACAGCCAATAGAAAATAGCCAATAAAAAGTACATATCATACAGTGCTTAATTCCTATTTCATTATCATGACCGGTAATATAAGGTGCTACAGTGCAAAGTGCTATGTGCTCCTAAGTGCTTTTTTTATAAACAAATGTCTCTCTTCTCCTAATCGCTCATTAATTATCATTTTTATGCGTTCTTACACTTACATTTCATTATGCTGTGGGGGCTCATGTGCCGCATGGAGGACGCCATTCTCCATGTTCAGCGTCCTGTAGTTGTTACTGCGCATGTCCGAAGAGGCTAATAGACTCAGATAAGCGATTCCCGACTCATTCACCACCATAGAATACCGTGCACTGGCGCCACTAGACGCCATATTAGGGGTGGCATATTATTGTATACTTCTTATGCTCTCATACCAATCGATCATGGAGCAATCAACCCACTCCACAATCTGTTATTGCGTCTCCAGTATATAGTTATCTCCAATGTATGCTTATAGTTATTTTGTATGGCATAATATAGTGGCCTTTGCTGTAGAGCAGCCCAGTCAGTAGACTTTAATTGGGTTTTTTAGCATACCCTGACAACCCGGACGGCACCTTATTCAGGCTGTCTCCGGGCGCCACATAGTGTCCAGATGCCCCAATTAACCCTTCCAGGTCAGTTGTTGCAAATAAGACAACTACAAGGTAGCTGTACCCTTCTGTGTACATAATCATTGCCAGAGCCAACAACAGCCATATGCATGCAGGAATTATTCTTTGTAGAAAATAATTTTATTTGTGTTCTCAGGACAAGTGGCACAGAAAATTAATCCAAACAAAGGAAGTTTTTAAAGATATTTTGGCAGAATTGAAAAAATTTTTTTAACAAAAAGGAGAACAATTAACTGAAAAAACTGACAAAAAAATGAATATTCCGTCCTCATGCGGTCATGTTCCCCCACAGATATTCTATGGATCTAGAGAAGGGAAGACAAATAAAATATATTAAAAAATCGTTAAAATAAGGGAAAAAGACATTCCCCTTCATTACCAGGTCTTCAAAGGATACTACATGAACAAAAAACAATATACTTTACATAACTGTATGAATTTTAAAGTCCGCATTTAGGCCGTTTGGTTTGAGGGTATTCAGTTCGTAGATCCATTTTAGTTCCTTCTTTTTAAGGATCAATTCCCTATTCCCCCCTCTCCTTTGTACCGGGACTACATCAATAATTTTACATTTCAAATCCTTTTCAGTGTGATTAAATTCTAAAAAGTGTTTTGGGACTGGAAGATCCGTTCTCTTTTTTCGTATGCTATATCTGTGCTGATTCATTCTGACTTTAAACTCACAGGTAGTCTCACCTATATACCAGAGTTTGCATGGACATATCAGAAGATTTATGACAAATGCTGAACTGCACGTCAAATACTCATTGATCTTATATACTTTCCCTGTCCGGGGATGTTGGAATGTGGGGCCTTTTACCATATGGTTGCAATTCACGCAATTCAAGCATGGATAACATCCTTTCTTGCTAGTACCCGTTAGTGTTGGCTGGAAACTTTGTCTCATTGCCCCTATATCTTATTTTACTAGGTAGTTGCCAATTGGATTAATTTTCTGTGCAACTTGTCCTGAGAACACAAATAAAATTATTTTCTACAAAGAATAATTCCGTATACAAAATTATTTCCTATAAGATTCCATAATTTCATGCATATGGCTGTTGTTGGCTCTGGCAATGATTATGTACACAGAAGGGTACAGCTACCTTGTAGTTGTCTTATTTGCAACAACTGACCTGGAAGGGTTAATTGGGGCATCTGGACACTATGTGGCGCCCAGAGACAGCCTGAATAAGGTGCCGTCCGGGTTGTCAGGGTATGCTAAAAAACCCATTTAAAGTCTACTGACTGGGCTGCTCTACAGCAAAGGCCACTATATTATGCCATACAAAATAACTATAAGCATACATTGGAGATAACTATATACTGGAGACGCAATAACAGATTGTGGAGTGGGTTGATTGCTCCATGATCGATTGGTATGAGAGCATAAGAAGTATACAATATTATGCCACCCCTAATATGGCGTCTAGTGGCGCCAGTGCACGGTATTCTATGGTGGTGAATGAGTCGGGAATCGCTTATCTGAGTCTATTAGCCTCTTCGGACATGCGCAGTAACCACTACAGGACGCTGAACATGGAGAATGGCGTCCTCCATGCGGCACATGAGCCCCCACAGCATAATGAAATGTAAGTGTAAGAACGCATAAAAATGATAATTAATGAGCGATTAGGAGAAGAGAGACATTTGTTTATAAAAAAAGCACTTAGGAGCACATAGCACTTTGCACTGTAGCACCTTATATTACCGGTCATGATAATGAAATAGGAATTAAGCACTGTATGATATGTACTTTTTATTGGCTATTTTCTATTGGCTGTAATCATTGTTGGGAGTACTATAAATATGCACACATTTGAACCACCCATTGCTTGAGAAAGGCTCAGTTTGAGCCGAAACGTCGCCCTGAACAGTGGGTTGATTAAATTCTGCACGCTTAACACTGTTAATATGGAGTGCTGCCTCGTTTTTGCCATACATTGAACCATTTGGATACATGGACTGTTATCCTGGGGCCCTGCACCTGAAGATAAGGAGACATTGTGATGTTCCTTTTTTTTATCTATCTATCTATCTATCTATCTATCTATCTATCTATCTATCTATCTATCTATCTATCTATCTATCTATCTATCTATCCATCTGTGTATATACTGTCTGCCTGCTTATACTTGTTGGAAAACATATAAAGAAAAATTATAAAGATGATCAGTATTTGTTTTTTTTAGTTAACATGAAAGATGAGAGATGCATACTTTGTCTCTATATGGGTAAATTCACACCTGGCTGATATTTGCTGAGTTTTTTAAACTTTTTTATCTAAATGAGATTTGTTAAATGGGTTTTTCACTCTTTATTAACTTTTTGGCAAGTCATGCAGCTTGTGAATAGTAACAATATGTAATTTACTTACTTAGGATTTGCCTCCACTTCCAGCGAAGTTATCGCAAGTGTGTGAATTGCTTATTTAAGGCTGCCGTCACACTAGCAGTATTTGGTCAGTATTTTACATCAGTATTTGTAAGCCAAAACCAGGAGTGGGTGATAAATGCAGAAGTGATGCATATGTTCCTATTATACTTTTCCTCTAATTGTTCCATTCCTGGTTTTGGCTTACAAATACTGAGGTAAAATACTGACCAAATACTGCTAGTGTGACGGCAGCCATATGGTCGCTGCCATGGCTCAAAGTTCTGTTCAGTAAAGTAGCCAATACCCTAGGTGGCATGTGGTCACAATAATGCAGATCACATACTTGTGGTCACGAGCATACCTCTGGAACCAGCAATCGTATCCGAATCCTAACTGTGTGAACATTACACACTGTTAGGCCGGTTTCACACGTCAGTGGCTCCGGTACGTGAGGTGACAGTTTCCTCACGTATCGGAGACACTGACACACATAGACACATAAAAATCAATGCATCTGTGCAGATGTCATTGATTTTTTGCGGACCGTGTCTTCGTGTGCCAAACACGGAGACATGTCAGTGTTCGTGGGAGCGCACGTATTACACGGACCCATTAAAGTCAATGGGTCCGTGTAAAACACGTACCGCACACGGATGTTGTCCGTGTGCAGTCCGTGTGCCGTGCAGGAGACAGCGCAACATTAAGCGCTGTCCCCCCCACTGGTGCTGAAGCCGCGATTCATATCTTCCCTGCAGCAGCGTTTGCTGCAGAGAAGATATGAATAATAGTGTTTAAAATAAAGATCTATGTGCCTCCCATAGGGGTGGAGCCGCATATTCATTACTGTAATCGTCGGCCCCACGTGACCGCATACAGGAGAAGATGCGGCCAGAACAGAAAGCAGCGACAGCCAACGAGGGAGCCGGGTGAGTATTTTCAGAACAGCGGGGTGGCGCACAGGGGGTGGGAGCGCGTTGGGCACATACTGTAGATCTTTATTTTAAACACTATTATTCATATCTTCCCTGCAGCAGCGTTTGCTGAATTGTGGCTTCAGCACCAGATGCTGGTACGTGTGGTACCCAGCAAGGTGCGTGTGGTACCCAGTGGGCACACGGGCAGCACACGTATGCCGCACGTGTGCCACACTGATGTGCCACAGAAACGTAGGGGCACACAGACACGGATAATTCCGGTACCGATTTTTTCCGGTACTGGAATTATCTGGACGTGTGAAACCGGCCTTAGTATTTGTCAAGCTGCATGACTTGCTGAATATTTTAAATCTATGACTATAGAACAAGTACAACTCCATTTAGAGATGAGGAACAGATTTTCAGTAGAAAACTTTACTGCAACATATCAGTCACATGTAGATTCCTTTAAAAACAGCAGTGGAAATTTAAAATGTTGTCAGGCACTATTTGTCTCATTCCTGGAGGGTATGTAGAAGCAAAATAAGTCAGTACAGTGTAAAATGATATATGTATACAGTTATATAGTATTAATTCAGTGAGTCACATAGATAGGCACAGATAAAATGTAACATTTATACTGTGTGTATATGTATATATACTAGATGGAGACCCGATGCTATCGCATCGGGAGGGCGGTAATGTCACGATGAGGGCAGGCATGCGGCGCTGTTGTTGCCTAATGGCATCCTGTGATAATCTAATGACTTTTGCATCAGGGGACTCATGTGCTTGATGTCTACGCTTATATGCATTGTTTTTGTCCCAGCGATGCTGTTGCTCTTCAAGAGTCTCATTTGCCCTTTGTTGTCTTCGACGTTGTGCCTTTGCTGATTTCCTTTCAATGTCATTGGCGTACTTTTTATGAAAAGCCATGTTGGTGCTGATATTTGCTTTTTAAAGGGGTGTTCCCATGAACAAAATTTTATTTTAAAAATTGTCTGTGTCTGAACGTGTACCGAACATACCACAGCTCCTGGGCAGGGGAGGAAGCAAAGGACAATACTGACATTACAGCATGAGATCGCAGAGGATACATTTTGTGAGGTAAAATGTTTTTTAAAAACAGTCAGTGAAATATTTTACCTCACAAAATGAATCCACTGTGATTCTCTGCTGTAATGCAGTATTACCTTTTGCTTCCTCCCCTCCCCAGGAGATGTGGTATGCTCCGTACATGGTCAGACAGCTGCCATCTTTGGGCAGACAAATAGTGGCGGTCAAATTAAAACTGCGCATGCACTCCTCCAGCACAAAGATGGCGGCAGTCAGTGAATCATTTGACTGATCCCCGGCAGCGGCGTGTTTGCGACGGTGTTCCACTGGTGGTAACGCGCAAGAGGCTGCGTGAGTGTGTGAGTGTGTGAAATTGTGAGTGTGAGTTTGTGCGAGTGTGTGTGTGGTGCATATGATATATAGAGTGTGTGTGTGTGTGTGGTGCCGCGGTGGTCCAATGATGATAACACGGAAGAGGCTGCGTGAGTGTGTGAGTGTGAGTATTTATAAATATATGTGGCACCCCTAGGGGTATTTGCCACAAAAATAGTTACTGACAGTAAATGCAAATACTAAAATAGCAAGACTGCACTACCACCTCCGGCCAGAAGGGGGAGCTCCAGAGACTCCCATTGATCCATTCTGGTCTGAGAGAAGAACTGGCAGTTGGGCTAAGGAGCTGATAGTGAGAGGTCATACAGTTGAATCTCTAACAGCCCTGTGACTGTTACCAGGCCTAAATCACCGGCCTGAGGAGAAGAGGGATAGAGAAAAAGGACATTGTGAGAACCGGGTAGCATTAATCACTACCCAGAACAGGCGCAAAGACGGATACCGGATCCGTGGCTATATTCATTACATATAATACAGCAACCGGAAATACGTGAGGTGATATCAGCTTCACTAGGGTCGGACGCAGCAACAGACACAGAGTTCAGCGGTACTCCTGGAGGGGGTAAGCCGATAAAAGGACTCGGGTTGCCCGTCGAACTAGGACCCGGAGGGGACAGATTGGGCCGGCAGCCAGTTCACATACAGCAGCAGGGCCACACAGAAATTGCGCACAATAAGAGGCGAAGACCCCGGCAGGGTCAAAGTAACTCAGAGTTCCCATACAGACTCCGGTGACAGGACTGGTTGTAAATCCTTTTTTGTTAAAGTAAACTGGTTAAACGTTTCAGTGCCTCAGTCTTTCATTTGGACAATAGCCATCTATCCAGGATTGGGATCATCACCGCTGGGAGAACCTGCTGCTGATCAAGTAAGTGCCTGTTCCCTCACGATACCCTTTACACTGTGCATTGCCTGAGGCCACAGCACCGGGTCAAGCCACCCGTGACACCCCCCTCAAGAGACAGACCCCATTGGTCCGGTGCTGGGTACCCCGGTCTCTTGGGCGTCACATATATATACTGTATATATTGTGATGCAGTGACCCCTGTTACAGGTAGGGGGCACTGCATGGTCTCCCCAGAATATGCATGGAGACACATTGAGGCCATAGGAATGCATGGCAATCGCACCCATAACTGTGGTGATCATTTCAGCATTATTGTGAATGGCGAGAATGTGTGATGCAGAGGAAGACACTCTGCACTGCCAGCCTGAAGTAAGGATGTTCTGGGACCTGTAGTCCTACAAGTAAATTGTGTTGCTTTAGAGGGAGGCTGGCAGGGCTAGTTCTGAGAGCTGGGCGGGTCAAACTAGCCACACACACCTCCCACCTGTGAGGGTGGTTACAGCTTCATAATGTGACCAGGGTGTTTGTCACATGGTGGAGAGTGTTTGGATCTGTATGGTCCGTATGCAAGGTCCTGGAAAAGCCTATGTGTTGGGAGTGGTATCTCCCTGAATAGCACATGGTGGGACTTTGGTACTAGTGGCCTGTGTGTTGGACGGTCCCAGCCGGGGATGAACGTCCTGAATAGCACCTGGTGAGGCCGTGATCCTGAATGACCTCTGTGTTGGGAGGTCCTGGGAGTAGGACTGGAACCTTGAAGAGCACGAGGTGAGGCCAAGGACTTGCAGAGTCGGTGACGGCTACTGTGTGGGGGAAGCTACCATCCTTCGGTGGGTCTGGAACAGACTAGTGTATGTCTGTCAAGCAAGTTGGTGATCCCCGTTAGGCAGCATCTCCAGTGGATATAATGAACTGTTCGGCGTGTGGTCTTCTGTGGGAACTGGACAGAGAAGTCTGGTGTATTTAGAGACTCCGTATTAAAGCCGAGTACTAAGAAGTGTTATGAACTGTGCCGTCACCCATGGTAACTGGATAGACTGTGGTCCAGCATGATTAGTGACCGCAACTTAATTTGATGTCCTGATACAGTGTGTAATGGACTGTTCGTGATGCGGTTTATGACTCTTTAATAAACCGCATAGAATGTTTTGTATGAAAAACCATGCCCGTGTGCATTAATCCAGTTGCTAAGTGAGTATTCCCCAATGCGTTAGTGAGCATTATCTCACTATATAATGTGTATATATATATATATACATATATATATATATATATATATATATATATACACACAGTACAGACCAAAAGTTTGGACACACCTTCTCATTTAAACATTTTTCTGTATTTTCATGACTATGAAAATTGTACATTCACAATGAAGGCATCAAAACTATGAATTAACACATGTGGCATTATATACTTAACAAAAAAGTGTGAAACAACTGAAAATATGTCTTATATTCTAGGTTCTTCAAAGAAGCCACCTTTTGCTTTGATGACTGCTTTGCACACTCTTGGCATTCTCTTGATGAGCTTCAAGAGGTAGTCACCGGGAATTGTCTTCCAACAATCTTAAAGGAGTTGCCAGAGATGCTTAGCTGTTATGAAAGGTAATTCAGTACCACAATGGACATAGAGGTCAGCGCACATACAGTGACCTGGCAATAATCCAAAAAACAAGAACGAGCTCTGAAACGTGGGAACTCTGTTGACCGCAATCCCTAATCCTCTCCAACCACAATAAAGGCAGCCGTGGATTGCGCCTAACGCTGCCTATGCAACTCGGCACGGCCTGAGAAACTAGCTAGCCTGAAGATAGAAAATAAGCCTACCTTGCCTCAGAGAAATACCCCAAAGGAAAAGGCAGCCCCCACATATAATGACTGTGAGTTAAGATGAAAAGACAAACGTAGAGATGAAATAGATTTAGCAAAGTGAGGCCCAACTTCCTGAACAGAGCGAGGATAGGAAAGGTAACTTTGCGGTCAACACAAAACCCTACAAAAACCACGCAAAGGGAGCAAAAAGACCCTCCGTACCGAACTAACGGCACGGAGGTACACCCTCTGCGTCCCAGAGCTTCCAGCAAGCAGAAAAAAACAAATTGACAAGCTGGACAGAAAAAAACAGCAAACAAATAGCAAAGAGGAACTTAGCTATGCAGAGCAGCAGGCCGCAGGAACGATCCAGGAGGAAACAGGTCCAATACTAGAACATTGACTAGAAGCCAGGATCAAAGCACTAGGTGGAGTTAAATAGAGAAGCACCTAACGACTTCACCACATCACCTGAGGAAGGAAACTCAGAAGCCGCAGTACCACTTTCCTCCACCAACGGAAGCTCACAGAGAGAACCAGCCGAAGTACCACTTGTGACCACAGGAGGGAGCTCTGCCACAGAATTCACAACAGTACCCCCCCCTTGAGGAGGGGTCACCGAACCCTCACCAGAGCTCCCAGGACGACCAGGATGAGCCATATGAAAGGCACGAACAAGATCGGGAGCATGGACATCAGAGGCAAAGACCCAGGAATTATCTTCCTGAGCATAAGCCTTCCACTTAACCAGATACTGGAGTTTCCGCCTTGAAACACGAGAATCCAAAATCTTCTCCACAATATACTCCAACTCCCCCTCCACCAAAACCGGGGCAGGAGGATCAACAGATGGAACCATAGGTGCCACGTATCTCCGCAACAATGACCTATGGAATATGTTATGTATGGAAAATGAATCTGGAAGGGTCAGACGAAAAGACACAGGATTAAGAACCTCAGAAATCCTATACGGACCAATAAAACGAGGTTTAAACTTAGGAGAGGAAACCTTCATAGGAATATGACGAGAAGATAACCAAACCAAGTCCCCAACCCGAAGTTGGGGACCCACACAGCGTCTGCGATTAGCGAAACATTGAGCCTTCTCCTGGGACAAGGTCAAATTGTCCACTACCTGAGTCCAAATCTGCTGCAACCTGTCCACCACAGTATCCACACCAGGACAGTCCGAAGACTCAACCTGCCCTGAAGAGAAACGAGGATGGAACCCAGAGTTGCAGAAAAACGGTGAAACCAAGGTAGCCGAGCTGGCCCGATTATTAAGGGCGAACTCAGCCAAAGGCAAAAAGGACACCCAGTCATCCTGATCAGCAGAAACAAAGCATCTCAGATATGTTTCCAAGGTCTGATTGGTTCGTTCGGTTTGGCCATTAGTCTGAGGATGGAAAGCCGAGGAAAAAGACAAGTCAATGCCCATCCTACCACAAAAGGCTCGCCAAAACCTCGAAACAAACTGGGAACCTCTGTCAGAAACGATATTCTCCGGAATGCCATGCAAACGAACCACATGCTGGAAAAACAATGGCACCAAATCAGAGGAGGAAGGCAATTTAGACAAGGGTACCAAATGGACCATCTTAGAGAAGCGATCACAGACCACCCAAATGACTGACATCTTTTGAGAGACGGGAAGATCTGAAATAAAATCCATAGAGATATGTGTCCAAGGCCTCTTCGGGACCGGCAAGGGCAAAAGCAACCCACTGGCACGAGAACAGCAGGGCTTAGCCCGAGCACAAATCCCACAGGACTGCACAAAAGTACGCACATCCCGCGACTAGTGTTGAGCATTCCGATACCGCAAGTATCGGGTATCGGCCGATATTTGCGGTATCGGAATTCCGATACCGAATTCCGACACTTCCCCCGTATCGGATACCGGAATCGGAAGTTCCCAGAATTCAAACTGAACGCAGCAGCCAATGAGGAATGAATGGAAGTGTGAGCACATCCTGTTTAGCATGGTGGGCATGTAAGTACTGGCAAGGCTGTGATTGGCTGCTGAAATGATGTCACTCTGCACTATAAAAAACGCTGCCGCCATTTTGCGCTCACTCTGCTGTGATTTCAGTTAGGGACAGGACGCTGTGTTCTAACCGAGGGCCAGTTGAGATAGCTAATTGCTTTATTTTCCTTTCCCAAGGCTAATTTAGCAAAACGCTGTGTGTTCTTCACTGTTCACCTTGCTCTTGCCTTGCAGCACTGTTTTAACAGCGTTCTGCAAGGTCTCTGTGTGTGTGTGTGTGTGTGCAGCTCACTCTGTAGTCTGTGTGCAGCCATATACCCGGTTGTATTCAGCTCAGGGGGGGTTCACACTGCCTCACACAGTTGTCCTTTTTTGCTCATAGTGCAGCCTGCTGCACATTTTTTCTCAAATTTCCTATTAGTGTCTTTCCACCCGTCTCCAGCTAAATTGTGGAAAAACACTACATAGGATAACCTAGAGGGGGGGTTTTGGGCCTTGCAGCGCCGTTTACGGCTGTCTGCACGGTCTCCGTGTGAGCCCAGCTCGCCCTGTAGTCTGTGTGCAGCCATAGCCGGTTGGATTCAGCTCAGGGTTCGTTACTGCCTCATACCTTGAAAAAAATTTCCCTTTTTTTCAAATAGTGCAGCCTGTTTAAAATTTTAAAAAAAAAATTCCTATTAGTGTTTTTCCACCCGTCTCCAGCTAAATTGTGGAAAAACACTACATAGGATAACCTAGAGGGGGTTTTTTGTGCCTTGCAGCGCCGTTTACGGCTGTCTGCACGGTCTCTGTGTGAGCGCAGCTCGCCCTGTAGTCTGTGTGCAGCCATAGCCGGTTGGATTCAGCTCAGGGTGCGTTACTGCCTCATACCTTGAAAAAAAATTTCCTTTTTTTCAAATAGTGCAGCCTGTTTAAAATTTTAAAAAAAAAATTCCTATTAGTGTCTTTCCACCCGTCTCCAGCTAAATAGTGGAAAAACACTACATAGGATAACCTAGAGGGGTTTTTTTGGGCCTTGCAGCGCCATTTACGGCTGTCTGCACGGTCTCTGTGTGAGCGCAGCTCGCCCTGTAGTCTGTGTGCAGCCATAGCCGGTTGGATTCAGCTCAGGGTGCGTTACTGCCTCATACCTTGAAAAAAAATTTCCTTTTTTTCAAATAGTGCAGCCTGTTTAAAATTAAAAAAAAAAAATTCCTATTAGTGTCTTTCCACCCGTCTCCAGCTAAATAGTGGAAAAACACTACATAGGATAACCTAGAGGAGGGTTTTTGGGCCTTGCAGCGCCGTTTACGGCTGTCTGCACGGTCCCTGTGTGAGTTAAACTTGCTCTGTAGTCCGATCTGCAGAAAAAAAAAAAAGGAAAGTTCACCAAACACAACTTAACACTTGTGTAGGCCACATTTGAAAAATAATAAAGTTTAGTCCACACTTTACAACATTAGTGTTTCTTACACCTGTTAGGAGGAGCATTTCAGGAATAAGCACACTAAGGCTTTAGTACTTTTCTGCTTATCTTTATCTGTCAACCAAGATGAAGAGGGCAGGGAGTAAGGCACGTGGGCGTGGGCGCGGAGCAGGGAGAGGAGCAGGGAGAGGACGTGGTGATTCTGTGCCTGCTGCGGGCACCGGTGACTCGTCGTCACTCAGTTTCAGCAGGGAACAGTCCTTCATGCGCAGCTTTGTCGGAGAGCGCCGTGCACCGCTGCTGCGTGAAGACCAAATTGAAGCCGTTGTCGGGTGGATGGCAGCTAACGCCTCGGCATCGACTTCAGTTAGTGCCACATCCTCTCAGGCACAGAGCACTGGAGAGCAGCCATCTGTCTCTTCACCACCTGCCAAATTGGCCAGGCAGTCAGAGAGCCCAGGACAGGAGCCGTCTCTACTTCTGTTCTCTGAATCTCTTGGCTTGGAAACAGGGGGTCAGCCAAGCAGCATTGGAGAAATGGAAGAAGAGGCAGTGTGCAGTGATGCCCAACAACTTTGTCTCTCTGACTCTGAAGAGGCGGGTGGGCCAGTGCCTCTGGTGACCACAGCGCAGTACGCATCTGATGATGAAACTCAGGTGACGCTTTCTGGTGCATACTGTGCTGCCGAGACTACCCAGGAGGAGCAGTTGGTGGCAGAGGGTAGTGGAGATGATGAGGTCGTTGACCCATCGTGGCGTGAGGAACAGGAAGGTGGTGGGAGCAGCTCTGAGGAAGAGATTCCCCTTACGGGCCAAAGAGGGAGAGGGAGGGGGAAGACTGCGGAGCCTGTAGCCTCCACTTTGGCACCCGTTAGGAGCCTGCTCTTTCCAAAGCCAAAAAGGGCGCTCCCAAGACTTGCAGTGCCTGGTCCTTTTTTGGCACAGTTGCAGATGACATTTGTTTTGTCAAATGCAAGCTGTGTCATCAGAAAGTAAAAAGAGGGAAAAATGTCAGCAACCTCAATACCACAAATATGTGGAAACATGTGCGGACCAGGCACGCGGTGGAGTTACAGAAACACACTGAAGATGTAGGCCAACCAACAGCGGAAGCTACCACGTCTTCAGCTCGTGTTGCCTCTTCCTCCAGCTCACGCACAGCTGGTTTGGCTTCCTCCCAGGATCGCCATGGAAGAACCTCTGGCACTGTTGTCCAGAGACCTTGTGTAATTCCACCCACAGCACCACCTTCCCAGTCATCCTCACACTCCCAGTCTACTCTACAGCCATCGGTAGTACAGGCATGGGAGAAAAGGCGGGCATTCTCGGCCAACCACCCCCGAGCACAGGCTCTGAATGCAGGCATTGCCAAACTGTTGTCCCTGGAAATGCTCTTATTCAGGCTGGTGGAGACTGACAGCTTCCGTGACTTGATGGCATTGGCAGTCCCACAGTACAAGGTGCCCAGCCGCTTTTACTTCAGCAGGCAAGCTGTCCCTGCCCTGCACAGGCATGTTGAGGGAAACATAAAACATGCGCTACTGAACGCCGTCAGTAGCAAGGTCCACCTCACCACCGATGCGTGGACCAGTCAGCATAGACAGGGGCGATACGTTTCCCTCACTGCCCATTGGGTTAATGTTGTTGAGCCAGGTACAGATCGTGCGAGTGGCGCAGGACGTGTCCTGCCCACTCCAAGGATTGCAGGAATCCAGTCTGTACGCATTGACTCCTCCTCTCACAAGTTCCTCAGAATCATCTCTGCAGGATCCGTCACAGTCCACCTCCACATGGACCCGTGAACCTATGACCGACATGAGCACAGCCGTGGCCAAACGTCAGCAGGCCGTCTTGAAACTAGTTTCATTGGGGAATCGAAGCCACACAGCGCAGGAGCTCTGGAATGCCATCAAGCAGGAGAGCGATGTGTGGTTACTGCCAGCGAATCTCCAGCCAGGCATGGTAGTGTGTGACAATGGCCGAAATCTGGTGGCAGCTTTGGCCCTTGGCAACCTCACTCACATCCCATGTCTGGCACATGTGCTCAATTTGGTTGTGCAGAGTTTTCTGAGGGACTATCCGGATCTTGATGCCCTGCTGCACAAGGTCCGCCTAGAGTGTGCTCACTTGCGGCGTTCCAGCTTAGCAAGATCCCGCATTGCTGCTCTGCAGCGCCGATTCCGCCTTCCGGAACACCGCATCATATGTGACCTACCTACCCGGGGGAATTCCACGTTACATATGTTGGAGCGGTTGTGTGAGCAGCAGCAAGCAGTTATGGAGTACCAGCTGCATCAGGCGCAAAGAAGTCGCAGTCAGCGCCGATCAGACTTCACAACCACAGAGTGGGCCACTATGAAGGACGTCTGCCAGGTTTTGTGTCCTTTTGATTATTCCACGCGGATGGCAAGTGGAGATGATGCACTAGTCAGCATGACTGTCCCCCTTATCTGCCTGCTTCAGCAAACTTTGCAAGGGTTAAGGGATGATGTTGTGGAAGAGGTGGAGGATGAGGAGTCACCTTTTCCATCAGCTTCTGGAGAGTCAGCGCCACGTGGTTCCTCACAAAGGGGTACGCAGGGGCCACTTTGTGAGGAGGATGAGGAGGAGTCAATGGAGGAGGAAGAGCTCCGTCCAGAGGAGGGAGTGACACAATTGTCCAGTGGTCAGTGTGTACAGCGAGGGTGGGGTGATGACGAGCGGGCAGAGATCATGTCTCAAGCAGGGGACAGCGTTTCTGGGCCAGTTGGCATTCTGCAGCACATGGTGGATTTCATGCTGCAGTGCCTGAGAAACGACCGCCGCATCGACCACATTCTCAACATGCCTGATTATTGGGTGTTCACCCTCCTCGATCCTCGCTACCGGGACAACGTCCAAAATCTCATCCCAGCGTTGACCAGGGAGCGTAAATTGCGGGAGTACCACGACACACTGGTGAATTCCATCATCTTCTCCAGTCCAACTGAGAGGAGTGCTGCTAGTGCTTTACAAAGCAGCTCAGTGCGTCAAGGCAGTGGGGGAGGCTCTGCCCAAAGGGGGAGCAGAAGCAGTGCCTCTGCCCAAGGCAAGCCCAGTATGGCACAACTCTGGCACACTTTTGTGTGCCCGCCCCAAATGTCTACACCATCACCGGCGGCTCCAGTCAGCAGGAGGCAACGGTTCCGTCAGATGGTGACAGACTACATGGCTTGCCCTCTTACTGTACTCCCAGACGGCTCTTCCCCGTTCAAGTTTTGGGTCTCTAAGCTGGATACATGGCCAGAGCTAAGCCAGTATGCATTGGAGGTGCTGGCTTGCCCTGCGGCTAATGTCTTATCGGAACGTGATTTTAGTGCCGCAGGTGGTGTACTAACAGACCGTCGCATGCGACTATCCTCCGATAACGTTGACCGGCTTACTTTCCTGAAAATGAACCAGGCCTGGATCTTGCAGGAATTTGCCACTCCTCTGCCTGATTAAGTAATTGGGTGTCATCCAGGTCTCCTGCTGTGTTCATCTTTCTACCACCTGAACTGCTATTCCTGGGCTCCAACACCGCCAGTTGCGGCTCAGAAGTGCAGGCTGCACAGTAAAAACATACGACCCAGTGTTATTGGGTTTCAGTAACGTCTGCTGATCCCCAGCTGTGTAGCCGGCAATGTGTCCTGCGACCGCCACGCTGGCACAACAACCTAAATGTAAGGGAACCTGGCGTTTGTTACTGAAAGAGCCATCTTGTGCAGCAGTAATGCTGCACAAGGAAAAGGTAGCTCTTTTATTTTAGCTCCTTGCACACGCAGAACTTAACACTTATAAAATGTGTTCACTGACACTGTTATACCGTCCCGGAGCTGGGACTTTCCTTCGTAATGTGACGCAGCACAGCCGTCATTCCTACCCCCTTGGTGCCATGCGCTGCCTCCTCAACGTTGTTTTAAGCTGTCACGGAGCCTGCGCTGTTCTGTTATCCCTTGGCCATGCCCTATTTGCGCTGCCTGTCTTCTGACATAATTTGATGTCAGGCTGGCTGCGCCTGTGCGGCCGCGCTGCCCGAGATCCCGCCTCGCAGTGTCTTCTGATTGAATCACACTGTGGGCCTTGGATCCATGGGCATGCGCAGTGCATATCTTCCCCTCGGGCTCTCGCTCATCTCCCTCCACCTTCTTTAGACTGTGCGCCGTCAGCTGATCCCTAATAGCATGCCACGGCCGTGACACCGCACAGTCTGAAGAAGAGGGAAGGAGGGGAGTGAGAGTCGAGGATATGCACTGTGCATGCCCATGGATCCAAGGCCCGCAGTGGGATTACGTTAGACGACACTGCGAGGTGGGATCTGGAGCAGCGTGGACGCACAGGCACTGACAGCCTGACACCAAATTATGTCAGAAGACAGGCAGCGCTAATTGGGCATGGCCAAGGGATAGCAGAACAGCGCAGGCTCCGTGACAGCTTAAAACAACGCTGAGGAGGCAGCGCACGGCACCAAGGGGATAGGAATGACAGCTGTGCTGTGTCCCATTACGAAGGAAATTCGCACCTCCGTGACGGTTTTACGGTATAAGGGGACACATTTTTAGTGTTCACTTCTGTGTTTGCAAGGAGCATAATTAAAAGAGCAACCTTTTCCTTTTGCATCCTTAGTGCTGCACAAGATGGCTCTTTCAGCTACAAACGTCTTGGGGGGGGGTTAAAGGTTCCCTTTCAACTTGCTCCAATCAGGCTTCGGCCTACACTCTGTTCCTCTGCTCCTCCTGCTGTCCCTGGGCTCTAACACCGCCAGTTGGTGCCTGGAAGTGCTGTCTGCACAGTCAACAGTCGCTCCTCTGTTATTGGGGTTCAGTAACGTCAGCTGATCCCCAGCTGTGTGTGCGGCAATACCTCCAATCTGCTCCTCCTGCTGTCCCTGGGCTCTAACACCGCCAGTTGGTGCCTGGAAGTGCTGTCTGCACAGTCAACAGTCGCTCCTCTGTTATTGGGGTTCAGTAACGTCAGCTGATCCCCAGCTGTGTGTGCGGCAATACCTCCAATCTGCTCCTCCTGCTGTCCCTGGGCTCTAACACCGCCAGTTGGTGCCTGGAAGTGCTGTCTGCACAGTCAACAGTCGCTCCTCTGTTATTGGGGTTCAGTAACGTCAGCTGATCCCCAGCTGTGTGTGCAGCAATACCTCCAATCTGTTCCTCCTGCTGTCCCTGGGCTCTAACACCGCCAGTTGGTGCCTGGAAGTGCTGTCTGCACAGTCAACAGTCGCTCCTCTGTTATTGGGGTTCAGTAACGTCAGCTGATCCCCAGCTGTGTATCCGGCAACGTGTCATGCGACCGCCACGCTGGCACAACTAAAATGTAAGGGGACCTGTCCCCCCCCCTCCTAGGCATTTGTTACTGAAAGAGCCACCTTGTGCAGCACTAATACTGCACAAGGAAAAGGTCGCTCTTGAAATTATGCTCCTTGCAAACGCTGAACTACACACTCATGTAATGTGTCCCCTCACACCGTCAAACTGTCCCTGAGGTGGGACTTTCCTTTGTAATGTGACGCAGCACAGCCGTCATTGCTACCCCCTTGGCACCGTGCGCTGCCTCCTTAGCGTTGTTTGATTCCGTCCTGGACCCTGCGCTGTTATGTTATCCCATGGCCATGCACAGTTTGCGCTGCCCGTTCTCTGACATCATTTGTTGTCGTCTTGGCTGCGCCTGTGCGTCCATGCTGCCCGAAATCCCACCTCGCAGTGTCGTCTAATGTGATCCCACAGTGGGCCTGGTATCCATGGCCATGCGCAGTGCATATACTAGCCTCTCACTCCCCTTCTTCACGCTTCTTCAGACTAGGCGGCGTCAGCTGATCCCTAATAGCATGCCACGGCCGTGACGCTGCACAGTCTGAAGAAGCAGGAAGGAGGTGAGTGAGAGGCGATGATATGCACTGCGCATGCCCATGGATCCCTGGCCCGCAGTGGGATTACATTAGATGATACTGCGAGGTTGGATCTCGGGCAGCTTGGACGCACAGGCACTGCCAGCCTGACACCTAAATGATGTCAGAAGACGGGCACCGCTAACTGTGCATGGCCAAGGGATAACATTACAGCGCGGGCTCCGTGACAGAACCAAACAACGTTGAGGAGGTGGCGCACGGCACCAAGGGGGTTGGAATGACGGCTGTGCTGTGTCACATTACAAAGGAAAGTCCCACTTCCGGGACGGTTTGACGGTGTGAGGGGACACATTATATGAGTGTGTACTTCAGCGTTTGCAAGGAGCATAATTTTCGGAGCCACCATTTTCCATGTGCAGTATTACTGCTGTACAAGATGGCTCTTTCAGCAACAAATGCCTGGGGGGGGTTAAAGGTTCCCTTTCAACTTGCTCCACTGCAGGCTTCGGCCTACACTCTGCTCCTCTTTGATTCCCTGGGTTTCAACACTGTCAGTTGCCACCTGGAAGTGTTGTCTACACAGAAAAAACACTAGCTGATGTGTCAGTGGGGTTCAGCACCGCCAGCTGTTCCCCTGCTGTGTAGTCCGCAACGTGTCCAGCACAAGCCACGCTGACACAACAGAACAAAAGCTGCCACCAGTGCAGGCTTCGGCCTACACTCTGCTCCTCTCCTCCTCCTGCTGCCCCTGGGCTCAAACACCGCTAGTTTTTGCCCGGAAGTGCTAGCTGCACAGAGAAAAACACCAGCCAATGTGTTAGTGGGGTTAAGCACCGCCAGCTGTTCCCCTGCTGTGTAGCCGGCAACGTGACCTGCAAACGCCACGCAGGCACATGAACTGAAATTAAAGGGACCCTGCCACCCACCCCAAGGTGTTTCTATGTATAACAGCTACCTTGTACAGCAGTAATGCTGTATTTGTACAAGGTGGCTGACTTTTTCTCATTGCCAACGTGGAACTTAACACGTACAAAATGTGTCTCATTGAGACCATTCCACTGTCCCTGAGGTGTGACTTTCCTTTCTAATGGTACGCAGCACCACCCTTGGTAGCACTGCCCGTCTTCTGACATCATTGGTTGGCTGCCTGTGCCTGTGCGTCCGCCCTGCCCGACACAACCCCCCTCGTTGTCTCATATATTTTGGCTGCGAGGGTGTGATTGATGGGCATGTGCAGTGCATATGTTCGCCTGTCTTAACTCATCTCCTTCCGCCTTCTTCAGACTGTGCGGCCTCATGGCCGTGGTATGCGATAAGGGATCAGCTGAGGCCGCCCAGTCTGAAGCAGGTGTAAGGACATGTGTCAGTGGCAAACATATTTACTGCACAAGGGCACGAATCCCAGCCACGCAGTGTGGTTTTTTTGAAAACACACTGCGGGTCTGGGATTCATGGCCATTGCTAACCGCACCGGCCAACATGAAATGAGGTGAGAAGACAGGCAGCGCTCACAGCGCATGGCCAAGGGATCACAATAGCGCAGACTCCTGTACAGCAAATAACAACGCTCAGGAATCTGCGCCCAGCACCTAGTTGTAAATTTTGACACCTGTGCTGCGTCTCCTTAAAAAGACAAGTTACGCCTCCACTACTGTTTGACAGTATAATGGGCTAAATAGTGTATGTGTTTTATTCAGCGTGTGCAATGAGCAAAATTAAGAGAGCAACCTTTGACTTGTGCAGCATTAATGCTGCACAAGGTGTGGCTCTTGTACCTTGCAACACCTGAGGGGGGGTTAAAGGTTACCTTTGAAATTGGTTCAACTAGGCTTCGGCCTACACTCTGCTCCTCTCCTCCTCCTGCTGACCCTGGGCTCTAACACCTCTAGTTTTTGCCCGGAAATGCGAGCTGCACAGAGAAAAACACCCGCCAATGTGTTAGTGGGGTTCAGCACCGCCAGCTGTTCCCCTGCTGTGTAGCCGGCATCGTGTCCAGCACAAGCCACGCTGGCACAACCGACCAAAAGCTGCCACCAGTGCAGGCTTCGGCCTACACTCTGCTCCTCTCCTCCTCCTGCTGACCCTGGGCTCAAACACCGCTAGTTTTTGCCCGGAAATGCGAGCTGCACAGAGAAAAACACCAGCCAATGTGTTAGTGGGGTTCAGCAACGCTAGCTGTTCCCCTGCTGTGTAGCCGGCAACGTGACCTGCAAACGCCACGCAGGCACATGAACTGAAATTGAAGGAAGCCTGCCCCCCACCCCCAGGTGTTTCTATGTATAACAGCCACCTTGTACAGCAGTACTGCTGCATTTGTACAAGGTGGCTGACTTTTTCTCCTTGCCCACGTGGAACTCAACACGTACAAAATGTGTCTCATTAGAGACCATTACAATGTCCCTGAGGTGTGACTTTCCTTTTTAATGACACGCAGCCCCCCCATTGTTAGCGCTGCCCGTCTTCTGACACCATTGGTTGGCTGGCTGTGCCTGTGCGTCCGCCCTGCCCGACACAACGCCCCTCGTTGTCTCATATATTTTGACTGCGAGGGTGTGATTGATGGGCACGAGCAGTGCATATGTTCGCCTGTCTTAACTCCCCTCCTTCCGCCTTCTTCAGACTGTGCGGCCTCATGGCCGTGGCAGGCGATAAGGGATCAGCTGAGGCTGCCCAGTCTGAAGCAGGTGTAAGGACATGTGTGAGCGGCGAACATATTTACTGCACAAGGCCACGAATCCCAGCACCGCAGTGTGACTTTATGAAAAGGCACTGTGGGTCTGGGATTTATGGCCATCGTTAACCGCACCGGCCAACATGAAATGAGGTCATAAGACGGCCTGCACTAACAGGGTATTGCCAAGGGATAACACAAGAGCGCAGTCTCCTGTACTGCAAATAACAACGGTAAGGAATCTGCGCCCAGCACCTAGGTGTAAATTTTGACACCTGTGCTGCGTCTTCTTCAAAAGAAAAGTCACGCCTCCACTACTGTTTGACAGTATAATGGGCTAAATAGTGTACGTGTTTTATTCAGCGTGTGCAAGGAGTAAAATTAAGAGAGCAACCTTTGACTTGTGCAGCATTAATGATGTTCAAGGTGTGGCTCTCGTACCTTGCAACACCTGAGGGGGGGTTAAAGGTTACCTTTGAAATTGGTTCAACTAGGCTTCGGCCTACACTCTGCTCCTCTCCTCCTCCTGCTGACCCTGGGCTCAAACACCGCTAGTTTTTGCCCGGAAATGCGAGCTGCACAGAGAAAAACACCAGCCAATGTGTTAGTGGGGTTCAGCACCGCCAGCTGTTCCCCGGCTGTGTAGCCGGCATCGTGTCCAGCACAAGCCACGCTGGCACAACCGACCAAAAGCTGCCACCAGTGCAGGCTTCGGCCTACACTCTGCTCCTCTCCTCCTGCTGCTGCCCCTGGGCTCAAACACCGCTAGTTTTGGCCCGGAAGTGCTAGCTGCACAGAGAAAAACACCAGCCAATGTGTTAGTGGGGTTCAGCAACGCTAGCTGTTCCCCTGCTGTGTAGCCGGCAACGTGACCTGCAAACGCCACGCAGGCACATGAACTGAAATTGAAGGAAGCCTGCCCCCCACCCCCAGGTGTTTCTATGTATAACAGCCACCTTGTACAGCAGTACTGCTGCATTTGTACAAGGTGGCTGACTTTTTCTCCTTGCCCACGTGGAACTCAACACGTACAAAATGTGTCTCATTAGAGACCATTACAATGTCCCTGAGGTGTGACTTTCCTTTTTAATGACACGCAGCCCCCCCATTGTTAGCGCTGCCCGTCTTCTGACACCATTGGTTGGCTGGCTGTGCCTGTGCGTCCGCCCTGCCCGACACAACGCCCCTCGTTGTCTCATATATTTTGACTGCGAGGGTGTGATTGATGGGCACGAGCAGTGCATATGTTCGCCTGTCTTAACTCCCCTCCTTCCGCCTTCTTCAGACTGTGCGGCCTCATGGCCGTGGCAGGCGATAAGGGATCAGCTGAGGCCGCCCAGTCTGAAGCAGGTGTAAGGACATGTGTGAGCGGCGAACATATTTACTGCACAAGGCCACGAATCCCAGCACCGCAGTGTGACTTTATGAAAAGGCACTGTGGGTCTGGGATTTATGGCCATCGTTAACCGCACCGGCCAACATGAAATGAGGTCATAAGACGGCCTGCACTAACAGGGTATTGCCAAGGGATAACACAAGAGCGCAGTCTCCTGTACTGCAAATAACAACGGTAAGGAATCTGCGCCCAGCACCTAGGTGTAAATTTTGACACCTGTGCTGCGTCTTCTTCAAAAGAAAAGTCACGCCTCCACTACTGTTTGACAGTATAATGGGCTAAATAGTGTACGTGTTTTATTCAGCGTGTGCAAGGAGCAAAATTAAGAGAGCAACCTTTGACTTGTGCAGCATTAATGATGTTCAAGGTGTGGCTCTCGTACCTTGCAACACCTGAGGGGGGGTTAAAGGTTACCTTTGAAATTGGTTCAACTAGGCTTCGGCCTACACTCTGCTCCTCTCCTCCTCCTGCTGACCCTGGGCTCAAACACCGCTAGTTTTTGCCCGGAAATGCGAGCTGCACAGAGAAAAACACCAGCCAATGTGTTAGTGGGGTTCAGCACCGCCAGCTGTTCCCCGGCTGTGTAGCCGGCATCGTGTCCAGCACAAGCCACGCTGGCACAACCGACCAAAAGCTGCCACCAGTGCAGGCTTCGGCCTACACTCTGCTCCTCTCCTCCTGCTGCTGCCCCTGGGCTCAAACACCGCTAGTTTTGGCCCGGAAGTGCTAGCTGCACAGAGAAAAACACCAGCCAATGTGTTAGTGGGGTTCAGCAATGCTAGCTGTTCCCCTGCTGTGTAGCCGGCAACGTGACCTGCAAACGCCACGCAGGCACATGAACTGAAATTGAAGGAAGCCTGCCCCCCACCCCCAGGTGTTTCTATGTATAACAGCCACCTTGTACAGCAGTACTGCTGCATTTGTACAAGGTGGCTGACTTTTTCTCCTTGCCCACGTGGAACTCAACACGTACAAAATGTGTCTCATTAGAGACCATTACAATGTCCCTGAGGTGTGACTTTCCTTTTTAATGACACGCAGCCCCCCCATTGTTAGCGCTGCCCGTCTTCTGACACCATTGGTTGGCTGGCTGTGCCTGTGCGTCCGCCCTGCCCGACACAACGCCCCTCGTTGTCTCATATATTTTGACTGCGAGGGTGTGATTGATGGGCACGAGCAGTGCATATGTTCGCCTGTCTTCACTCCCCTCCTTCCGCCTACTTCAGACTGTGCGGCCTCATCGCCGTGGCAGGCGATAAGGGATCAGCTGAGGCCGCCCAGTCTGAAGCAGGTGTAAGGACATGTGTGAGCGGCGAACATATTTACTGCACAAGGCCACGAATCCCAGCACCGCAGTGTGACTTTATGAAAAGGCACTGTGGGTCTGGGATTTATGGCCATCGTTAACCGCACCGGCCAACATGAAATGAGGTCATAAGACGGCCTGCACTAACAGGGTATTGCCAAGGGATAACACAAGAGCGCAGTCTCCTGTACTACAAATAACAACGGTAAGGAATCTGCGCCCAGCACCTAGGTGTAAATTTTGACACCTGTGCTGCGTCTTCTTCAAAAGAAAAGTGCAGCAAGAAAAAAGAAGCTGCTCCAAAGAATGCACACCCACAGAAAATAAAACGAGAATATAAATATAATAACAAAAGGAGTTTTATTAACACACAACAACTTCAAAACACATAAAACATAATTAAAAACAGTACAAAGTACAATTGGCACATATAAGCAAATGACATTTACAAAATACAAGATACAAGTCTGCAAAAAACCGGCATATATATAGGAGACATAACCCTTTGGCTCATGGAGCTAATAACAAATAGCTGGGCAAACGTGTAAACCTATAGCAGCCACAATCTATCCACCAAACTGGGAAAACCACTATAGTATAGAAACCCACCTACAGGGCAGAGCCCACCAAATGCAGTGGCTCGGGTACTGATAACTCATAGAGTCCCAACAAACCCCATGTCTCTAATAGAACAAGCGGGCTGTAACATACCCAAGGAGGAAAGGGCAAGCACGCCGACTCCAGGCGCAGACAAAATGTGTGCCAAAGAAGAAAGAACGCCCAACGCGTATCGCCCTTCTCAAGAGGGCTTCGTCAGGGGAAGGTGCCGTGTGTCAGAGGACCCCCTGTATAAACAGTAAGTATATGGCTTACCTAATGGAGCGCAGGTGGATAGAAACGCCGGCGCAACCGGAAGTATGGTACTTAGGAGAAGAGCGCACGTCATCCAGCAGGATGAGGAATAGGCACATCCCCCCAGCCAGGCAAAGAGTGCACGTGCGCGGTCGCACCAATGAGAGCTAAACCTCTCCTACCGCCGGAGACACAGCCGGCGTCGGCGTTCATATGCGCAAGCGCAGATGAACAGCTGTGAGGAGCGCGACTCCCCCTGTTGCCGGAAATATAACCGGCCGGGGGAAAATCTCCAAGTGGGACAATAACCCAAATAACACAAGAGCTAAAGGGGCCAGGACATGGGTATATCAGAAGGAGAGACAGAACGGCCAGAGGGGAAGGAAAAGAAAAAGAAAGAAAAGGGGAGGAAGGCAAAGGAGAAAAAAAGGGACAGAGAAGAGGGGGGAGGGAAGATGGTAGGGAGAAGAACACAAACCAGGGCCGGGTGCAAGACCAGGGCATAAGATCAGCCCAAATAGATGTTCAAGAATGCCACAGAAGGAATCCATCTAATACATATATGGCAAGATATCTTATATAGTCCCTACAGCCCTATATAGACGCTACAGCCAAATAGCTGCAGATTTAGACCCAAATGTGTGCTGCAGAGAAACCACAGAACTGAACCCAAGTGTGTGCTGCAGAAACGAAGCTCTAATGGATACAGCTGCAGCCAGACAAATACGAAGGGCCATATAATAATAGCCGACCGTAGGGCAAATATACGTCCCTATGGACCCCCATAAGAACATATATGACAACACCTATGATCATATGCAACCCCACATGCACAACACAAGCGCGTCACATACCACACAACCCCCGGGGGCACACCACCACACATATCATGCAGCATCACAATAACCTGAAACGGGGAAAACATTAACATAAAAATAATATGACAATATAAATAGTTTTTATTAAATGTTAAAGTTACATATAACAAAACATAACCTATACATACTCCTCAGATTGCACAAAGCCCCCAGATATGGCCTCTTAGTGAAACAGCGGAAAAAACGCCACATCCCCAAGGACCAAGATTCTTATCAGACATGGGCCCAGTGGCGATTGAATAGGAGAGCCCTCAATGGGATTCTATAACCCATCCAAAAGCCATGATAATGTAGATAAAACAGTAAAAGCCCATAGTCCTATAGCGCCCCATGAGCCATTAAAGGGTAACATGATGAACTAGATGGAAAAAACCCCTACAGAAAGGCCAATAATGATACCAGAGCAAAAAATATATATAACACCAAGTATCCAGACTGGAGCAAGAGCCCAACAGATCCACAAAGATTCAGACCAACGGCACAAATAAATTTGATAGAAAAACCCCAAAAGAAACACTCAACGCCGACAATCATTGTTCATATAATGAATCCAGGATTTGCTGATGAATGATGAGATCCTTCACGGCAGTATATAAACTCAGAGGTAGCTCCATCCAAGATCCAGAAAATCTCTTCCATAGGTGTATAAACTGAAGGCCCGCAGGATTTCCAATACGTAATCTAGAAAATAGCCAAAAAATAAAAAGTAAAAAAGAAAGAAGAACAAAAAAAGAAAAGAAAAGGAGAAAGGGAAAAGTGTGTGGGGGGGGGGAGAAGGAAGAAAAGGAGGAATGGATTAACCCAGAAAGCCCGTAAATAATAACTCCTCATTAAGACCCCCCCGGGGTCACAGATCCCAAGTTTAAAATCCACCGAGCCTCAGCCCTAAGAAGCTGAGGTACAATGGGGCCTGTTGTGAATTCTGTGGCTGAGTTCACTTCTGTGGTCACAAGTGGTATTGCAGTCTCTGGGCTTCCTCCCTCAGGTGTTTTGGTGAGCTCGTTGGCTGCCTTGCTATTTAGCTCCACCTGAGTCTGTCTTCCTTGCTCCTTGTCAATGTTCCAGTGTTGGATCTGAGCTACTGCATCTTTCCTTGGGCCTGCTGCTCTGCTAGATAAGTGCTTCTAGTTTGTTTTCTGTTTTTTCTGTCCAGCTTGTTATTTTCTTTTGCTGGAAGCTCTGAGAAGCAAAGGGGTGCACCGCCGTGCTGTTAGTTCGGCACGGTGGGTCTTTTTTGCCCCTTTGCGTGGTTTTCGTTTTAGGGTTTTTTGTAGACTGCATAGTTCTCTTTGCTATCCTCGCTCTGTCTAGAATATCGGGCCTCACTTTGCTGAATCTATTTCATTCCTACGTTTGTCTTTTCATCTTGCTAACAGTCATTATATGTGGGGGCTGCCTATTCCTTTGGGGTATTTCTCTGAGGTAAGTCAGGCTTGTATTTCTATCTTCAGGCTAGTCAGCTCCTCAGGCAGTGCCGAGTTGCATAGGTAGTTGATAGGCGCAATCCACTGCTGCTTTCAGTTGTGTGAGGACAGTTCAGGTACTGCAGTCTACAGAGATTCCACGTCTCAGAGCTCGTCCTATTGTTTTGGGGTTTTGCCAGATCTCTGTATGTGCGCTGATTACTGCACGCTGTGTTGCCTGATTGCCAGCCATAACAGTACAAGGAGCCCATTCAATGATTTCCAATAGAGGGAAAAAAGAAATCCTGACATCATTTTTTTTTCTTAGCTCTGTCTTCAGTCTTTTTTTTCCCCTAGACATTAGAGTGCTTCAGGACACAGCTGTGGACATGGATATTCAGGCTCTGTGCTCCTCAATGGATAATCTCGTTGTAAATGTACAAAAGATTCAAGATACTATTGATCAGAAATCGATGCTAGAACCAAGAATTCCGATTCCTGATTTGTTTTTTGGTGACAGAACTAAGTTCCTGAGCTTCAGAAATAATTGTAAGCTATTTTTGGCCTTGAAACCTCATTCTTCTGGTAATCCTATTCAACAGGTTTTGATTATTATTTCTTTTTTGCGCGGCGACCCACAGGACTGGGCGTTTTCTCTTGCACCAGGAGATTCTGCATTGAGTAATGTTGATGCATTTTTCCAGGCGCTGGGATTGCTTTACGATGAGCCTAATTCAGTGGATCAAGCTGAGAAAAATCTGCTGGCTTTATGCCAGGGTCAGGATGATGTAGAAGTATATTGTCAGAAATTTAGAAAATGGTCAGTACTCACTCTGTGTAGGGTTGAGCGAAACGGGTCGAACATTTTCAAAAGTCGCCGACTTTTGGCTAAGTCGGGGTTTCATGAAACCCGATCCGACCCCTGTGCGGGGTCGGCCATGCGGTACGCGACTTTCGCGCCAAAGTCGCGTTTCAATGACGCGAAAAGCGCCATTTCTCAGCCAATGAAGGTAAACGCAGAGTGTGGGCAGCGTGATGACATAGGTCCTGGTCCCCACCATCTTAGAGAAGGGCATTGCAGTGATTGGCTTGCTGTCTGCAACGTCACAGGGGCTATAAAGAGGCGTTCCCGCCGACCGCCATCTTACTGCTGCTGATCTGAGCTTAGGGAGAGGTTGCTGCCGCTTTGTCAGAAGCAGGGATAGCGTTAGGCAGGGTCCATTAACCACAAAACCGCTTGTGCTGCAGCGATTTGCACTGTCCAACACCACCCTCGGTGTGCAGGGACAGTGGAAGTTTTTTTTTTTTTTTTTTCCCCTCAGCGCTGTAGCTCATTGGGCTGCCCTAGAAGGCTCCCTGATAGCTGCATTGCTGTGTGTACGCCGCTGTGCAAACCAACTGCTTTTTTCAAAGCACAAATCCTCTTGTTCCTTCCTTTCTGCACAGCTATCTTTTTTGTTTGTCCACACTTTTTATTTCATTTGTGCATCAGTCCACTCCTTATTGCTGCCTGCCATACCTGGCTGAGATTACTGCAGGCAGGGAGATAGTAGCTGCCTGCCATACCTGGCTGAGATTACTGCAGGCAGGGAGATAGTAATTGTAGGACATTCCCTGTTTTTTTGTTTTGTTTTTTTTTGGTGGGAGATTAAGATTGGCAATTTGGCATTTCTGCTAGAGTGCCATCCCTGTGTGTGCCATCTCTCTCACATAGTGGGCCATAGAAAGCCTTTTCATTTTTCTGTATTTTTTTTTGTGGGGTGTATAAATTCTCCCTGATAAAAATACAGTGGGAGATTAATATTGGCCTTTGGGCTTGTGTGCCAGTCCTGAGTGTGCCATCTCTCTCACAAATAGTGGGCCATAGAAAGCCTATTTTATTTTTTTTGGGGTTTTATAAATTCTCCCTGAAAAAAAGGGAGATTAATATTGGCCTCTGGGCTTCTGTGCCAGTCCTGAGCGTGCCATCTGTGCCAGTCCTGAGCGTCCCATCTCTCTCACAAATAGTGGGCCATAGAAAGCCTATTTAATTTTTTTTTTGGTTTTATAAATTTTCCCTGAAAAAAGGGAGATTAATATTGGCCTCTGGGCTTGTGTGCCAGTTGTGAGCGTGCCATCTGTGCCAGTCCTGAGCGTGCCATCTCTCTCACAAATAGTGGGCCATAGAAAGCCTATTTAATTTTTTTTTTGGTTTTATAAATTTTCCCTGAAAAAAGGGAGATTAATATTGGCCTCTGGGCTTGTGTGCCAGTTGTGAGCGTGCCATCTGTGCCAGTCCTGAGCGTGCCATCTCTCTCACAAATAGTGGGCCATAGAAAGCCTATTTAAATATTTTTTTGGTTTTATAAATTCTCCCAGAAAAAAAGGGAGATTAATATTGGCCTCTGGGCTTCTGTGCCAGTCCTGAGCGTGCCATCTGTGCCAGTCCTGAGCGTCCCATCTCTCTCACAAATAGTGGGCCATAGAAAGCCTATTTAATTTTTTTTTTGGTTTCATAAATTTTCCCTGAAAAAAGGGAGATTAATATTGGCCTCTGGGCTTGTGTGCCAGTTGTGAGCGTGCCATCTGTGCCAGTCCTGAGCGTGCCATCTCTCTCACAAATAGTGGGCCATAGAAAGCCTATTTAATTTTTTTTTTGGTTTTATAAATTTTCCCTGAAAAAAGGGAGATTAATATTGGCCTCTGGGCTTGTGTGCCAGTTGTGAGCGTGCCATCTGTGCCAGTCCTGAGCGTGCCATCTCTCTCACAAATAGTGGGCCATAGAAAGCCTATTTAAATATTTTTTTGGTTTTATAAATTCTCCCAGAAAAAAAGGGAGATTAATATTGGCCTCTGGGCTTCTGTGCCAGTCCTGAGCGTGCCATCTGTGCCAGTCCTGAGCGTCCCATCTCTCTCACAAATAGTGGGCCATAGAAAGCCTATTTAATTTTTTTTTTGGTTTTATAAATTTTCCCTGAAAAAAGGGAGATTAATATTGGCCTCTGGGCTTGTGTGCCAGTTGTGAGCGTGCCATCTGTGCCAGTCCTGAGCGTGCCATCTCTCTCACAAATAGTGGGCCATAGAAAGCCTATTTAATTTTTTTTTTGGTTTTATAAATTTTCCCTGAAAAAAGGGAGATTAATATTGGCCTCTGGGCTTGTGTGCCAGTTGTGAGCGTGCCATCTGTGCCAGTCCTGAGCGTGCCATCTCTCTCACAAATAGTGGGCCATAGAAAGCCTATTTAAATATTTTTTTGGTTTTATAAATTCTCCCAGAAAAAAAGGGAGATTAATATTGGCCTCTGGGCTTCTGTGCCAGTCCTGAGTGTGCCATCTGTGCCAGTCCTGAGCGTCCCATCTCTCTCACAAATAGTGGGCCATAGAAAGCCTATTTTTTTTTTGGGGGGGGTTTTAGAAATTCTCCCTGGAAAAAAAAAGGGAGATTAATATTGCCCTTTGGGCTTGTGTGCCAGTACTAAGCGTTCCATCTCTCTCTCTCTCTCTCTTAGTCAGTGGGCCATAGAACGCCTATTTTTGGTTTTATTTGTTTTCTAAATTCTCCCTGAAAAAATCATTTTATTTTATTTGGTTTCTAAATTCTTCCTGATAAAATCATATTTTTTTTATTATTTTTTTTTCTAAAGTCTCCCTGAAAAAAAAAAAAAAAAAAAAAAAAACAGTGGGAGATTAATATTGGCCTTTCTGCTTGTGTGCCAGTCTTGACTCCTGGGTGTGCCATCTCTCTCTCTCTCTCTCTCTCTCCAATTGTGGTCCATAGAAAGCCTATATTTTTTTTCCTTGATTTGGGTTCCAAAATCTACCAGAGAAAATAACTCCATCAATCATTGGTAGAAAAACATTGGCCTCTGGGCTTGTGTGCCACTCCTGATTCCTGTGTGCGTCATCTCTCAGTCAGTGGGCCATAGAACGCCTATTTTTGGTTTTATTTGTTTTCTAAATTCTCCCTGAAAAAATCATTTTATTTTATTTGGTTTCTAAATTCTTCCTGATAAAATCATATTTTTTTTTTTTTTTTTTTTCTAAAGTCTCCCTGAAAAAAAAAAAAAAAAAAAAAAAACAGTGGGAGATTAATATTGGCCTTTCTGCTTGTGTGCCAGTCTTGACTCCTGGGTGTGCCATCTCTCTCTCTCTCTCTCTCTCTCTCTCTCTCCAATTGTGGTCCATAGAAAGCCTATATTTTTTTTCCTTGATTTGGGTTCCAAAATCTACCAGAGAAAATAACTCCATCAATCATTGGTAGAAAAATATTGGCCTCTGGGCTTGTGTGCCACTCCTGATTCCTGTGTGCGTCATCTCTCACTCAGTGGCCCATAGAAAGCATATAGTTTGTTACATTTGTTTTCTAAATTCTCCCTGCAAAAATCAATTTTTTTTTTTTGGGGGGGTTTCTAAAGTGTTCCTGAAAAAAATAAAAATAAAAAACAAATAATAGTGTGACATTAATATTAACATTTGTGCTTCAGTGACAGTCCTGCGTGTGGGGCATCTCTCTAATTTGCAGCCACCAAAAAAAGAGTGTGTAACATTGTGCCTGATTTTCGCGGTGGTCTCACCAACCTGTAAAGGGGTAGCTAAATCATACTGAAGTTATAGCTCACCGTGTAAGTTGTGTGACTGCAACAAATAACGTTAGTTTGGTTACGTTTTTAAAACAATGAGGAAGTCTAGTGGAAGAGGTCGTGGCCGGGGGCGTTCATTGTCAGCTGGTAATGAGGGTAGTGGTAGTGGTGGAGCATCAGGTGGTCGTGGGGAAAAAAATATTGCACCTAAGTCTGGAGCTGTGGAGCCAGGTTCGTCGTCCGGCTACACAAGGCCTCGAACGCTCCCTTTTCTGGGATTAGGAAAACCGCTTTTAAAGCCGGAGCAGCAAGAGCAAGTTTTGGCTTATCTTGCTGACTCAGCCTCTAGCTCTTTTGCCTCCTCTCGTGAAACTGGTAAAAGTAAAAGCAGCGCGTCGTTAGTGGATGTTCACGGTCAGGGACAAGTCACTTCCTTGTCCTCTTCAGCAAAAACAACAACAGAGAAGAATGCAGCAGGCGACACAACGGGTTACTCCATGGAGCTCTTTACACATACCGTCCCTGGCTTAGAAAGTGAAGCAGTTAACAGTCCATGCCCATTACAAATTGAATCTGACATGGAGTGCACTGACGCACAGCCACAGCCAGACTACTATGCTGGTCCTTTGACTCAGACCACAACATTGCCCTCGCAGGGTGCTGATCAAGAATCAGACCCTGATGAGACTATGTTGCCCCATCACGAACGCTATACCACCGAACGACACGGTGACACAGACGAAGTTGCGCAGGAGGTACAAGAAGAGTTATTAGATGACCCAGTTCTTGACCCCGATTGGCAGCCATTGGGGGAACAGGGTGCAGGCGGCAGCAGTTCTGAAGCAGAGGAGGAGGAGGGGCCGCAGCAGGCATCAACATCGCCACAGGTTCCATCTGCCGGGCCCGTATCTTGCCCAAAACGCGTGGCAAAGCCAAAACCTGGTGGAGGACAGCGTGGCCATCCGGTTAAAGCTCAGTCTGCAATGCCTGAAAAGGTATCCGATGCTAGAAAGAGTGCAGTCTGGCATTTTTTTAAACAACATCCAATTGATCAGCGCAAAGTCATCTGTCAAAAATGTTCTACTTCCTTAAGCAGAGGTCAGAATCTGAAAAGTCTCAATACTAGTTGCATGCATAGACATTTAACCACCATGCATTTGAAAGCTTGGACTAACTACCAAACGTCCCTTAAGGTTGTTGCACCCTCGGCCAATGAAGCTAGTCATCAACGCAACATCCCTTCCGGCAGTGTAGGACCACCATTTAGCGCACCACCTGCTGTATCTGTGCAGGTATCTTTGCCAGGCCAAAGCAGTCAGGGTCAGGGAATCACCAGTTTCGTAGTAGGAAACACTGCATCTAGGGCACCGGCGGCAACAATACCATCTCCCACCGTCTCTCAGTCTGCCATGTCCACCGGCACCCCCGCTAGTTCCACGATCTCCATCTCTCCAGTCCAGCTCACCCTACATGAGACTATGGTTAGAAAAAGGAAGTACTTAGCCTCGCATCCGCGTACACAGGGTTTGAACGCCCACATAGCTAGACTAATCTCGTTAGAGATGATGCCCTACCGGTTAGTTGAAAGCGAAGCTTTCAAAGACCTGATGGACTACGCTGTACCACGCTACGAGCTACCCAGTCGACACTTTTTTTCCAGAAAAGCCATCCCAGCCCTCCACCAGCATGTTAAAGAGCGCATCGTCCATGCACTCAGGCAATCTGTGAGCACAAAGGTGCACCTGACAACAGATGCATGGACCAGTAGGCATGGCCAGGGACGTTACGTGTCCATCACGGCACACTGGGTAAATGTGGTGGATTCAGGGTCCACAGGGGACAGCAAGTTTGGGACAGTTCTGCCTAGCCCACGGTCTAGTAAACAGTTGTCTGTAGCCGTTCGCACCCCCTCCTCCTCCTCCTCCTCCTCGTCCTCCTGCAGAAGCAAGAGCTCGTCCACAGACCGCAGTCGCACAAACACTCCATCCGCACCTGCCACTGTTGCACACCAGGTCTCCCATTATGGGGCAGCTACTGGCATACGTCAGCAGGCTGTATTGGCTATGAAGTGTTTGGGCGACAATAGACACACCGCGGAAGTTCTGTCCAAGTTCTTGCAGCAAGAAACGCAGTCGTGGCTGGGCACTGTAGATCTTGAGGCAGGCAAGGTAGTGAGTGATAACGGAAGGAATTTCATGGCTGCCATCTCCCTTTCCCAACTGAAACACATTCCTTGCCTGGCTCACACCTTAAACCTGGTGGTGCAGTGCTTCCTGAAAAGTTATCCGGGGTTATCCGACCTGCTCCTCAAAGTGCGTGGACTTTGCGCACATATCCGCCGTTCGCCTGTACACTCCAGCCGTATGCAGACCTATCAGCGTTCTTTGAACCTTCCCCAGCATCGCCTAATCATAGACGTTGCAACAAGGTGGAACTCAACACTGCACATGCTTCAGAGACTGTGCGAACAGAGGCGGGCTGTTATGTTTTTGTGGGAGGATACACATACACGGGCAGGCAGTAGGATGGCAGACATGGAGTTGTCAGGTGTGCAGTGGTCGAAGATTCAAGACATGTGTCAAGTCCTTCAGTGTTTTGAGGAATGCACACGGCTGGTTAGTGCAGACAACGCCATAATAAGCATGAGCATCCCCCTAATGCGTCTGCTGATGCAAAGTTTGACGCACATAAAGGATCAGGCGTCTGCACCAGAGGAAGAGGAAAGCCTTGATGACAGTCAGCGATTGTCTGGTCAGGGCAGTGTACATGACGAGGTACCGGGCGAAGAGGAGGTGGAGGATGAGGAGGATGATGGGGATGAGTATATTTTTAATGAGGAAGCTTTCCCGGGGGCACGGGAAATTGGTGGCGTGGCAAGGCCGGGTTCTGGTTTTTTGAGGGACACAAGTGACGTAGATTTGCCTGCAACTGCCCCTCAACCAAGCACAACCGCAGATTTGACAATGGGAACTTTGGCCCACATGGCGGATTATGCCTTGCGTATCCTCAAAAGGGACACACGCATTACAAAAATGATGAACGATGACGATTACTGGTTGGCCTGCCTCCTTGATCCTCGCTATAAAGGCAAATTGCAAAATATTATGCCACATGAGAACTTGGAACTAATATTAGCAACAAAACAATCAACTCTTGTTGACCGTTTGCTTCTGGCATTCCCTGCACACAGCGCCCGTGATCGTTCTCACACGAGCTCCAGGGGCCAGCAGACCAGAGGTGTTAGAGGGGCAGAAATCAGAAGTGGCGTTGGCCAGAGGGGTTTTCTGACCAGGTTGTGGAGTGATTTTTCTATGACCGCAGACAGGACAGGTACTGCAGCATCAATTCAAAGTGACAGGAGACAACATTTGTCCAGTATGGTTACAAACTATTTTTCATCCCTTATCGACGTTCTCCCTCAACCGTCATTCCCATTTGATTACTGGGCATCCAAATTAGACACCTGGCCAGAATTGGCAGAATATGCATTGCAGGAGCTTGCTTGCCCGGCAGCTAGTGTCCTATCAGAAAGAGTATTCAGTGCTGCAGGTTCAATACTAACAGAAAAAAGGACTCGTCTGGCTACCCAAAATGTAGATGATCTAACCTTCATTAAAATGAACCACAACTGGATTTCAAAATCTTTTGCCCCACCCTGCCCGGCTGACACCTAGCTTTCCTATGAAAAGGTCTTGCCTGTGGACTATTCTGAATGACTTTTCCAATCTCGTAATTTTCTTCACCTGATTGTCCAGCATACGACATGTTTCCACCTCACGAAATGGCCAAACTCCCCACACGGGGTCGTGCTATCGCCACTTTGCGCTTGGACCCTTGAGAGTGCTGTTTGTCTGAAGAGGTGGGTGTGGCCGCTTTTGGTCGACGGCACTGCCACTGGGTCCCTCATAGTACAATAAAGTGTCTCTGGCGGTGGTGGTGCGCACCCAACGTCAGACTCACCGTTGTAATATGAGGGGCCCTGTGCCTGTACCGCCGGCCACAAGCCAGTTCCCCCCCCCCCAGCTCAAACAGTGCTCTACCACTAGCAAAATTATCTCTCACAGCTTCACCAATGTGTAGTCTAGGCGCTGACATCCTTCAATGCCTGGCACTGACAATACCATTGTTTTGACATTTTTGTTATGTTAGGCCTTCGAAGCCTGTCTGCGGTCACTCCTTCCACTAGACTTCCACTGACCAGACCACTGCTGCCCGTGTACCCCTGGAACCAATTTAAAATTGCCTACAGCCATGTGTTAATATTTTAGGCCTTCGATGCCTGTCTGTGGTCACTCCTTCCACTAGGCCTCCACTGACCACACCACTGCTGCCCGTGTACCCCTGGAACCAATTTAAAATTGCCTACAGCCATGTGTGATTATTTTAGGCCTTCGATGCCTGTCTGCGGTCACTCCTTCCACTAGGCCTCCACTGACCACACCACTGCTGCCCGTGTAACCCTGGAACCAATTTAAAATTGCCTACAGCCATGTGTTATTATTTTAGGCCTTCGATGCCTGTCTGCGGTCACTCCTTCCACTAGGCCTCCACTGACCACACCACTGCTGCCCGTGTACCCCTGGAACCAATTTAAAATTGCCTACAGCCAGCCCAATTTTTTTATTTTAGGCCTTCGATGCCTGTCTGCGGTCCATTCTTTCAACTACTACTACACTGACCAGGGCACTGCTGCCCAAGTACCCCTGGAACCAATTTAAAATTGCCTACAGCCATGTGTTATTATTTTAGGCCTTCGATGCCTGTCTGCGGTCACTCCTTCCACTAGGCCTCCACTGACCACACCACTGCTGCCCGTGTACCCCTGGAACCAATTTAAAATTGCCTACAGCCAGCCCAATTTTTTTATTTTAGGCCTTCGATGCCTGTCTGCGGTCCATTCTTTCAACTACTACTACACTGACCAGGGCACTGCTGCCCAAGTACCCCTGGAACCAATTTAAAATTGCCTACAGCCATGTGTTAATATTTTAGGCCTTCGATGCCTGTCTGTGGTCACTCCTTCCACTAGGCCTCCACTGACCACACCACTGCTGCCCGTGTACCCCTGGAACCAATTTAAAATTGCCTACAGCCATGTGTGATTATTTTAGGCCTTCGATGCCTGTCTGCGGTCACTCCTTCCACTAGGCCTCCACTGACCACACCACTGCTGCCCGTGTAACCCTGGAACCAATTTAAAATTGCCTACAGCCATGTGTTATTATTTTAGGCCTTCGATGCCTGTCTGCGGTCACTCCTTCCACTAGGCCTCCACTGACCTGTCTACTGCGGCCCGTGTACCCCTTGAACCAACCTAATAAAATATTTAAAAAATTAATTTGATTATAAAAAATAAGATCGTGTTGAGATCTCAAATGCAGACATTTTAACAATCAAAACAAACACACAACAAATATCTGGAACTGTACTACAAAGGTCCAACAGCTACAATTTCTTTCTCCTGCAAGAAGTTAACTGAAAGTTTTTTGGAGTTGTTAACACAGATATGGCATCCACCGAGTGTTGTCCTGTCGCGTCTCCTTTAAATTATTTCCAATAAGATGTTAAACTATTAATTTAATAAAATCAATAATTAAAAAAATAATTGAGTAAGTCAAAAGCACATTGCAAATAAACATTAATTACAAATCAAGAAGCATGGCGCGTCCGAGGGTGAGTAGATACCGAATAAGAATATAATCACCCTCGGACGCGCAATGCTTATTTACAACAGCCTTCCTTCCTAAGAATCAGCCCTTCCGTGGTGTAGAGAGAGGTTGTTGTTACACTCCAAGGTGTTCCCCAGGTTGCCTTTCCTGAGCTTCGATCTTCCGGCTCTCGTTTAGTAGCTGTTGGAAACTACGCTGCATTAGGCCTACTAATTGTGTATGGGTGAAACAGTGGCGCATCTGCGGTCCCTCCTTCCACTAGGCCTCCACTGACCTGTCTACTGCGGCCCGTGTACCCCTTGAACCAACCTAATAAAATATTTAAAAAATTAATTTGATTATAAAAAATAAGATCGTGTTGAGATCTCAAATGCAGACATTTTAACAATCAAAACAAACACACAACAAATATCTGGAACTGTACTACAAAGGTCCAACAGCTACAATTTCTTTCTCCTGCAAGAAGTTAACTGAAAGTTTTTTGGAGTTGTTAACACAGATATGGCATCCACCGAGTGTTGTCCTGTCGCGTCTCCTTTAAATTATTTCCAATAAGATGTTAAACTATTAATTTAATAAAATCAATAATTAAAAAAATAATTGAGTAAGTCAAAAGCACATTGCAAATAAACATTAATTACAAATCAAGAAGCATGGCGCGTCCGAGGGTGAGTAGATACCGAATAAGAATATAATCACCCTCGGACGCGCAATGCTTATTTACAACAGCCTTCCTTCCTAAGAATCAGCCCTTCCGTGGTGTAGAGAGAGGTTGTTGTTACACTCCAAGGTGTTCCCCAGGTTGCCTTTCCTGAGCTTCGATCTTCCGGCTCTCGTTTAGTAGCTGTTGGAAACTACGCTGCATTAGGCCTACTAATTGTGTATGGGTGAAACAGTGGCGCATCTGCGGTCCCTCCTTCCACTAGGCCTCCACTGACCTGTCTACTGCGGCCCGTGTACCCCTTGAACCAACCTAATAAAATATTTAAAAAATTAATTTGATTATAAAAAATAAGATCGTGTTGAGATCTCAAATGCAGACATTTTAACAATCAAAACAAACACACAACAAATATCTGGAACTGTACTACAAAGGTCCAACAGCTACAATTTCTTTCTCCTGCAAGAAGTTAACTGAAAGTTTTTTGGAGTTGTTAACACAGATATGGCATCCACCGAGTGTTGTCCTGTCGCGTCTCCTTTAAATTATTTCCAATAAGATGTTAAACTATTAATTTAATAAAATCAATAATTAAAAAAATAATTGAGTAAGTCAAAAGCACATTGCAAATAAACATTAATTACAAATCAAGAAGCATGGCGCGTCCGAGGGTGAGTAGATACCGAATAAGAATATAATCACCCTCGGACGCGCAATGCTTATTTACAACAGCCTTCCTTCCTAAGAATCAGCCCTTCCGTGGTGTAGAGAGAGGTTGTTGTTACACTCCAAGGTGTTCCCCAGGTTGCCTTTCCTGAGCTTCGATCTTCATGCTCTCGTTTAGTAGGTGTCGGAAAGTAGGCTGCATTAGGCCTAAAAAATGGGGAATGGGGTGGAGAGAGATGGTGTGTTACACTCCAAGGTGTTCTCCAGGTTTCCTCGCCATTGCTTCGATCTTCCGACTCTCGTTTAGTAGTTGTAGAAAACTACACTGCATTAGGCCTACAAAATGGGTATCGGGTGGAGAGAGATGGTGTGTTACACTCCAAGGTGTTCCCCAGGTTTCCTTGCCATTGCTTCGGTCTTCCGACTCTCGTTTAGTAGTTGTAGAAAAGTACACAGCATTAGGCCTACAAAATGGGTATGGGGTGGAGAGAGATGGTGTGTTACACTCCAAGGTGTTCCCCAGGTTGCCTTTCCTGAGCTTCTATCTTCAGGCTCTCATTAAATTGTGGTTAAATGGAACAACTGCATTTGGCGTACTAGTTGGTTTGGGGCCTACTATCGGTGTCTGCCACTCCTTGCTGTTCTCCTGGTTTCCTGTCCTGAAATTCCATTTTCAGCCTCTCGTTAAGTAGTTGTTAATGTTAGACTGCATTTGGCCTACTAGTTGGGTTGGGGCCTACTATCGGTGTCTGCCACTCCTTGCTGTTCTCCTCCACTGAACAAAGCTGTGCCGCCTGTTTACTACGGTTGCCAATTTTGAACTGCATTTCGACTACTTACTGATTTGGCCCTACTCTCTGTGTCAGCCTCTCATTCCAGTTGTCCTCCACTGCAATGCCCCCTGGTTATTCCTGTGTTACCAATTTTGAACTGCATTTAGCCCACTTTATTCTTTGGGCCTATATCTGTGTTTCCACTTCATCGTGCCCATTGCCCAGCCAGTGATAGATGAGTCTGCTGGTACATTGACCCATAACGCAACATTCCCCGTGCACGCTACACAACAACATTGTGACCCTGCTGAAAGTCAGGTTGCTCTTCCCGCATACCATACCACCTTACACGGGGACAAAGAGGAAGGTGCAGATGAAAGTGCAGGTTCCTTCATCAGGTGGGGGGAGGAATACTAGTTGGCGACGTCACTGGCACAGGGCCTCTCATAGTACGCAAAAGTGTTGCTGCCGGTGGGAGGCGCCCCCGCCGTGCAAACACACCGCTGTACTTTGAGGGGCCCTGTGCCAGTGCCAATGCCAACGAGTGGGCCCCCCCTGCTTGCTCAGGATCACAGCACTTGCAAAGTTGAAATACTTACCTCTCCCTGCTCCACTGCCGTGACGTGGTCCAGATTTACTGGGCCCACTAATTACTTGAACCAGCCCTACCCCCCACAACTTTAGCCAAATGACCCCCAATTTCAAATGCCTTCCAATTATTTTAAGGTAAATTACGCTTGACAAGCTTCATTAAGAAGAATGGATGGTTTTGACATTAAAATGGGCACTCTAGGTGTTTTCCTGGCCCCCACTCACTGCCGACTATGCTGCCCCATTGACTTGCATTGGGTTTCGTGTTTCGGTCGATCCCGACTTTACGTCATAATCGGCCGATTTCACTCGACCCGACTTTGGACATAGTCGGGTTTCGCAAAACCCGGCTCGACTCTAAAAAGGTCAAGGTCGCTCAACTCTAACTCTGTGGAATGAATCTGCACTAGCGGCTTTGTTCAGAAAGGGTCTCTCTGAAGCTCTTAAGGATGTAATGGTGGGATTTCCTATGCCTGCTGGTTTGAATGAGTCTATGTCCTTGGCCATTCAGATCGGTCGTCGCTTGCGCGAGCGTAAATCTGTGCACCATCTGGCGGTATTGTCTGAGAGTAAGCCTGAGCCTATGCAGTGCAACAGGACTATGACTAAAGTAGAACGGCACGAACACAGACGTCTGAACAGACTGTGTTTCTATTGTGGTGATTCTACTCATGCTATTTCTAATTGTCCTAAACGCACTAGGCGGTTCGATAGCTCTGCCGTTATTGGTACTGTACAGTCCAAATTCCTTTTGTCCATTACCTTAATGTGCTCTTTGTCATCATATTCTGTCATGGCGTTTGTGGATTCAGGCGCTGCCCTGAATCTGATGGATTTGGATTATGCTAAACGTTGTGGATTTTTCTTGGAGCCTTTGCGGTGTCCTATTCCGTTGAGAGGAATTGATGCTACACCTCTGGCCAAGAATAAGCCTCAGTACTGGGCCCAGCTGACCATGTGCATGGCTCCTGCACATCAGGAAGTTATTCGGTTTTTGGTACTGCATAATTTGCATGATGTGGTCGTGTTGGGGTTGCCATGGCTACAAACCCATAATCCAGTATTGGATTGGAACTCTATGTCGGTAACCAGCTGGGGTTGTCAGGGAGTACATGGTGATGTTCCATTTTTGTCTATTTCGTCATCCATTCCTTCTGACATCCCAGAGTTCTTGTCGGACTTTCAGGATGTATTTGAAGAGTCCAAGTCTGATGCCCTACCTCCGCATAGGAATTGTGATTGTGCTATCGATTTGATTCCTGGTAGTAAATTCCCTAAGGGTCGTTTATTTAATTTGTCCGTACCTGAACACACCGCTATGCGCAGTTATGTGAAGGAGTCCCTGGAGAAGGGACATATTCGCCCATCGTCGTCACCATTGGGAGCAGGGTTCTTTTTTGTAGCCAAGAAGGATGGTTCGCTAAGACCGTGTATTGATTACCGCCTTCTTAATAAGATCACTGTTAAGTTTCAGTATCCCTTGCCATTGATTTCTGACTTGTTTGCTCGGATTAAGGGGGCTAGTTGGTTTACTAAGATTGATCTTCGTGGTGCGTATAATCTGGTGAGAATCAGGCAGGGAGATGAATGGAAAACGGCATTTAATACGCCCGAGGGTCATTTTGAGTATCTGGTGATGCCGTTCGGACTTGCCAATGCTCCATCTGTTTTTCAGTCTTTTATGCATGACATTTTCCGTGAGTATCTGGATAAATTCTTGATTGTTTACTTGGATGACATTTTGATCTTCTCAGATGATTGGGAGTCTCATGTGAAGCAAGTCAGAATGGTTTTCCAGGTACTGCGTGCTAATTCCTTGTTCGTGAAGGGATCAAAGTGTCTCTTCGGTGTGCAGAAAGTTTCATTTTTGGGGTTCATCTTTTCCCCTTCTACTATCGAGATGGATCCGGTTAAGGTTCAGGCCATCCAGGATTGGACTCAGCCGACATCTCTAAAAAGTTTGCAGAAATTCCTGGGCTTTGCTAATTTTTATCGTCGCTTCATCTGTAATTTTTCTAGCATTGCCAGACCATTGACCGATTTGACCAAGAAGGGTGCTGATTTGGTTAATTGGTCTTCTGCTGCCGTGGAAGCTTTTCAGGAGTTGAAGCGTCGTTTTTGCTGTGCCCCTGTGTTGTGTCAACCTGATGTTTCTCTTCCGTTCCAGGTCGAGGTTGATGCTTCTGAGATTGGTGCAGGGGCGGTTTTGTCACAGAGAGGTTCTGGTTGCTCAGTGTTCAAACCATTTGCTTTCTTTTCCAGGAAATTTTCTGCTGCTGAGCGTAATTATGATGTGGGCAACCGAGAGTTGCTGGCCATGAAGTGGGCATTCGAGGAGTGGCGTCATTGGCTTGAGGGTGCTAAGCATCGCGTGGTGGTTTTGACTGATCATAAGAACCTTACTTATCTTGAGTCTGCCAAGCGCTTGAATCCTAGACAGGCCCGTTGGTCGTTATTTTTTGCTCGTTTTGATTTTGTGATTTCATACCTTCCGGGCTCTAAAAATGTGAAGGCGGATGCTCTGTCTAGGAGTTTTGTGCCCGACTCTCCGGGGTTATCTGAGCCGGCGAGTATCCTCAAGGAAGGAGTCATTGTGTCTGCCATCTCCCCTGATTTGCGGAGAGTGTTGCAGAAATTTCAGGCTAATAAACCTGATCGTTGTCCGGCCGAGAAACTGTTCGTCCCTGATAGGTGGACTAGTAAAGTTATCTCTGAACTTCATTGTTCGGTGCTGGCCGGTCATCCAGGAATCTTTGGTACCAGGGAGTTGGTTGCTAGATCCTTCTGGTGGCCATCTCTGTCGCGGGATGTGCGTGCTTTTGTGCAGTCCTGTGGAATTTGTGCTAGGGCTAAGCCCTGCTGTTCACGTGCCAGTGGGTTGCTTTTGCCCTTGCCGGTCCCGAAGAGGCCTTGGACACATATTTCGATGGATTTCATTTCTGACCTTCCCGTTTCTCAAAAGATGTCTGTCATTTGGGTGGTCTGTGATCGCTTTTCTAAAATGGTCCATCTGGTGCCCTTGGTTAAATTGCCTTCCTCCTCTGATTTGGTGCCTTTGTTCTTCCAGCATGTGGTTCGTTTACATGGCATTCCTGAGAATATTGTTTCTGACAGAGGTTCCCAGTTTGTCTCGAGGTTCTGGCGAGCCTTTTGTGGTAGGATGGGCATTGACCTATCTTTTTCCTCGGCCTTCCATCCTCAGACTAATGGCCAGACCGAACGAACCAATCAGACCTTGGAAACATATCTGAGATGTTTTGTTTCCGCTGACCAGGATGATTGGGTGTCATTTTTGCCGTTGGCTGAGTTCGCCCTTAATAATCGGGCCAGCTCGGCTACCTTGGTCTCTCCATTTTTCTGCAATTCTGGGTTCCATCCTCGTTTCTCTTCAGGACAGGTTGAGTCTTCGGACTGTCCTGGTGTGGATTATGTGGTGGACAGGTTGCAGCAGATCTGGACTCAGGTAGTGGACAATTTGACCTTGTCCCAGGAGAAGGCTCAGCTATTCGCTAATCGCAGACGCCGTGTGGGACCCCGACTTCGTGTTGGGGATCTGGTTTGGTTATCTTCTCGTCATATACCTATGAAGGTTTCCTCTCCTAAATTTAAACCTCGTTTTATTGGTCCGTATAGGATTTCTGAGATTCTCAATCCGGTGTCTTTTCGTCTGACCCTCCCAGACTCCTTTTCCATACATAATGTATTCCATAGGTCGTTGTTGAGGAGATACGTGGCACCTATGGTTCCATCTGTGGAGCCTCCTGCCCCTGTTTTGGTGGAGGGGGAATTGGAGTATATTGTGGAGAAGATTTTGGATTCTCGTGTCTCTAGACGGAAACTCCAGTATCTGGTCAAATGGAAGGGTTATGCTCAGGAAGATAATTCCTGGATTTTTGCCTCTGATGTCCATGCCCCAGATCTTGTTCGTGCCTTTCATGTGGCTCATCCTGGTCGGCCTGGGGGTTCTGGTGAGGGTTCGGTGACCCCTCCTCAAGGGGGGGGTACTGTTGTGAATTCTGTGGCTGAGTTCACTTCTGTGGTCACAAGTGGTATTGCAGTCTCTGGGCTTCCTCCCTCAGGTGTTTTGGTGAGCTCGTTGGCTGCCTTGCTATTTAGCTCCACCTGAGTCTGTCTTCCTTGCTCCTTGTCAATGTTCCAGTGTTGGATCTGAGCTACTGCATCTTTCCTTGGGCCTGCTGCTCTGCTAGATAAGTGCTTCTAGTTTGTTTTCTGTTTTTTCTGTCCAGCTTGTTATTTTCTTTTGCTGGAAGCTCTGAGAAGCAAAGGGGTGCACCGCCGTGCTGTTAGTTCGGCACGGTGGGTCTTTTTTGCCCCTTTGCGTGGTTTTCGTTTTAGGGTTTTTTGTAGACTGCATAGTTCTCTTTGCTATCCTCGCTCTGTCTAGAATATCGGGCCTCACTTTGCTGAATCTATTTCATTCCTACGTTTGTCTTTTCATCTTGCTAACAGTCATTATATGTGGGGGCTGCCTATTCCTTTGGGGTATTTCTCTGAGGTAAGTCAGGCTTGTATTTCTATCTTCAGGCTAGTCAGCTCCTCAGGCAGTGCCGAGTTGCATAGGTAGTTGATAGGCGCAATCCACTGCTGCTTCCAGTTGTGTGAGGACAGTTCAGGTACTGCAGTCTACAGAGATTCCACGTCTCAGAGCTCGTCCTATTGTTTTGGGTTTTTGCCAGATCTCTGTATGTGCGCTGATTACTGCACGCTGTGTTGCCTGATTGCCAGCCATAACAGGGGCCACCCCTATTCGTACGATGAATTCTTTCCAACCCTACCACCTGCGTATTGGTGGTACGCCCACCATGATGAGACAAAAAGTGGGAAGCAACTGGGGTAAGTATTTTACCCTTGGCCCAATCACCAGGGGCCATATGGATAGTAGAGAAATGTTTCTGTACTCTACGTCGTAATTCTTGTGTAGTTTGACCTACATATACCAAGTGGCAAGGACAGATTAGGGCGTAAATCACACAAGAAGTCCTACAATTAATGTAAGAGCGTAATTTATAACGTCCGCCATCAGAGGGATTAATAAAGAAGTCCCTAGTCATGATCATGTGAGAGCAGACATTGCAGTCGCCACATGCGAAAGAACCCAGGAGTCTAATGCCCTGACCTATATGAGTAGTTTGTCTGACATAATGACTCCTGGTGAGGATGTCTCTAAAATTCGGGGCCCTTCTAGCAACTATCAAGGGACGATCACCCACAATGGTTGAAGTACTGAGGTCCGTGGTAAGTATCCCCCAGTGTTTATGCAGGATACCACTCAGACCAACCCAATTGTTGTTAAACGTCGTGATAAACCTGGGTTTATTATCACCAACCTTGGTCCTTAGGGCCAATAGTGAATCCTGCGTATGGGCTCTAGCCCGCTGGTAGGCCCTTGAAATGCTCCTGTGTGGATAATGCCGGTCCTTAAAGCGATGAGTGAGCTCCCTAGCCTCTTCCTGAAAATCCGAATCATTAGTACAGTTCCTTCTAGCCCGAAGGAATTGGCCTATTGGGACACCCATCTGGGTGTGACGCGGGTGGAAGCTCCTAAAATCCAATAGGCTGTTTGTAGCCGTGGGTTTACGAAACAATTTGGTCATAACCGATCCATTATCCAGTGAGATCTCCAAGTCCAAGAATGTAACTGTAGACAGTGACATGGTATATGTTAGAAGAATGTGATGATCATTCTGACCCCACGGGGTGGGATTTTGCGTGGAGCCCCAGATCGAGGGAGATTATCAGTGGTCTTGTATGTCTTCCATTTTCTAATTATTGCTCCCACTGTTGATTTCTTCACTCCAAGCTGGTTGGCTATTGCAGATTCAGTCTTCCCAGCCTGGTGCAGGGCTACAATTTTGTTTCTGGTGTCCTTTGACAGCTCTTTGGTCTTCACCATAGTGGAGTTTGGAGTCAGACTGTTTGAGGGTGTGCACAGGTGTCTTTTTATACTGATAACAAGTTTAAACAGGTGCCATTACTACAGGTAATGAGTGGAGGAAAGAGGAGATTCTTAAAGAAGAAGTTACAGGTCTGTGAGAGCCAGAAATCTTGATTGTTTGTTTCTGACCAAATACTTATTTTCCACCATAATATGCAAATAAAATGTTAAAAAAACAGACAATGTGATTTTCTGGATTTTTTTTTCTCAGTTTGTCTCCCATAGTTGAGGTCTACCTATGATGTAAATTACAGACGCCTCTCATCTTTTTAAGTGGTGGAACTTGCACTATTGCTGACTGACTAAATACTTTTTTGCCCCACTGTAAATATAATAACAAAAGGAGTTTTATTAACACACAACAACTTCAAAACACATAAAACATAATTAAAAACAGTACAAAGTACAATTGGCACATATAAGCAAATGACATGTACAAAATACAAGATACAAGTCTGCAAAAAACCGGCATATATATAGGAGACATAACCCTTTGCGCATATGAACGCCGACGCCGGCTGTGTCTCCGGCGGTAGGAGAGGTTTAGCTCTCATTGGTGCGACCGCGCACGCGCACTCTTTGCCTGGCTGGGGGGATGTGCCTATTCCTCATCCTGCTGGATGACGTGCGCTCTTCTCCTAAGTACCATACTTCCGGTTGCGCCGGCGTTTCTATCCACCTGCGCTCCATTAGGTAAGCCATATACTTACTATTTATACAGGGGGTCCTCTGACACACGGCACCTTCCCCTGACGAAGCCCTCTTGAGAAGGGCGATACGCGTTGGGCGTTCTTTCTTCTTTGGCACACATTTTGTCTGCGCCTGGAGTCGGCGTGCTTGCCCTTTCATCTTTGGGTATGTTACAGCCCGCTTGTTCTATTAGAGACATGGGGTTTGTTGGGACTCTATGAGTTATCAGTACCCGAGCCACTGCATTTGGTGGGCTCTGCCCTGTAGGTGGGTTTCTATACTATAATGGTTTTCCCAGTTTGGTGGATAGATTGTGGCTGCTATAGGTTTGCACGTTTGCCCAGCTATTTGTTATTAGCTCCATGAGCCAAAGGGTTATGTCTCCTATATATATGCCGGTTTTTTGCAGACTTGTATCTTGTATTTTGTACATGTCATTTGCTTATATGTGCCAATTGTACTTTGTACTGTTTTTAATTATGTTTTATGTGTTTTGAAGTTGTTGTGTGTTAATAAAACTCCTTTTGTTATTATATTTATATTCTCGCTTTATTTTCTGTGGGTGTGCATTCTTTGGAGCAGCTTCTTTTTTCTTGCTGCACTCTTCATGTTCGGCTGCTGGTTTGCACCCCGTTTTGATACCTTATTTCAGTTGGTATTAGTAGTGCGCTCTATTTTTTGTATTGTATGCAGTTCTTCAAAAGAAAAGTCACGCCTCCACTACTGTTTGACAGTATAATGGGCTAAATAGTGTACGTGTTTTATTCAGCGTGTGCAAGGAGCAAAATTAAGAGAGCAACCTTTGACTTGTGCAGCATTAATGCTGTTCAAGGTGTGGCTCTTGTACCTTGCAACACCTGAGAGGGGGGTTAAAGGTTACCTTTGAAATTGGTTCAACTAGGCTTCGGCCTACACTCTGCTCCTCTCCTCCTCCTGCTGACCCTGGGCTCTAACACCGCTAGTTTTTGCCCTGAAGTGCTAGCTGCACAGAGAAAAACACCAGCCAATGTATTAGTGGGGTTCAGCACCGCCAGCTGTTCCCCTACTGTGTAGCCGGCATCGTGTCCAGCACAAGCCACGCTGGCACAACCGACCAAAAGCTGCCACCAGTGCAGGCTTCGGCCTACACTCTGCTCCTCTCCTCCTGCTGCTGCCCATGGGCTCAAACACCGCTAGTTTTGGCCCGGAAGTGCTAGCTGCACAGAGAAAAACACCAGCCAATGTGTTATTGGGGTTCAGCAACGCCAGCTGTTCCCCTGCTGTGTAGCCGGCAACGTGACCTGCAAACGCCATGCAGGCACATGAACTGAAATTGAAGGAAGCCTGCCCCCCACCCCCAGGTGTTTCTATGTATAACAGCCACCTTGTACAGCAGTACTGCTGCATTTGTACAAGGTGGCTGACTTTTTCTACTTGCCCACGTGGAACTCAACACGTACGAAATGTGTCTCATTGAGACCATTCCACTGTCCCTGAGGTGTGACTTTCCTTTCTAATGATACGCAGCACCACCCTTGGTAGCGCTTCCCGTCTTTTGACATCATTGGTTAGCTGGCTGCGCCTGTGCGTCCGCCCTGCTCCAAACAACGCCCCTCGGTTTCTTATTTATTTTGTCAGCGAGGGTGTGGTTTATGGGCACGAGCAGTGCATATGTTCGCCTGTCGTCACTCATCTCCTTCCGCCTTCTTCAGACTGTGCAGCCTCATGGCCGCGGCATGCGAGAAGGGATCAGCAGAGGCCGCCCAGTCTGAAGCAGGTGTAAGGACGTGTGTGAGCAGCCAAAATATTTACTGCTCAAGGCCACGAATCCCAGCAGCGCAGTGTGACTTTATGAAAAGGCACTGTGGGTCTGGGATTTATGGCCATCGTTAACCGCATCGGCCAACATGAAATGAGGTCATAAGACGGGCAGCGCTAACAGGGCATTGCCAAGGGATAACACAAGAGCGCAGACTCCTGTACAGCAAATAACAACGCTCAGGAAGCTGCGCCAAGCACCAAGGCGTTATTTGGGACACCTGTGCTGCGTCTCCTTAAAAAGCCAAGTCATGCATCCACTACAGTTTGACTGTAGAATGGGCTAAATTGTGTACGTCTTTCATTCAACGTGTGCAAGTAGACAAATTAATTAAGATGCTGATGATGATGAAGATGAAAGTGTGGGAAAAGTAAAAAAAAAAGAAGGGGAAGGGCGTGGAATAGTGAAACATCAATATCTGACAAAATAAAAAAAAAATTTACATAGTCAATATCTTTGTCACTCCGAACGTCTTTAAAAAAAAAAAAACATGCTATTCTATTTGATTGGGCTAAACCTCTATGACTTTAATGTCTCCGCCACCTCCCCAAAAACATCCTGCATTATTCTTAGTTGTTTTCCTTCAAGTAGAATGAACCTACAAGGAAAGAAAGGGTTTATTTTAATTCCGATATTTTGGTCCCATTGACTTGCATTGGGATCGGGTATCGGTATCGGCGATATCCGATATTTTTTGAATATCGGCCGATCCTATCCGATACCGATACTTTCCGATATCGGAAGGTATCGCTCAACACTACCCGCGACAGAGATGGCCACCAAAAGGATCTAGCCACCAGCTCTCTGGTACCAAAGATTCCAGGATGACCAGCCAACACCGAACAATGAACCTCAGAGATAACTTTATTCGTCCACCTATCAGGGACAAACAGTTTCTCCGCTGGGCAACGATCAGGTTTATTAGCCTGAAATTTTTGCAGCACCCACCGCAAATCAGGGGAGATGGCAGACACAATTACTCCCTCTTTGAGGATTCCTGCCGGCTCAGATACACCCGGAGAGTCGGGCACAAAACTCCTAGACAGAGCATCCGCATTCACATTTTTAGAGCCCGGAAGGTATGAAATCACAAAGTCAAAACGGGCAAAAAACAACGACCAACGAGCTTGTCTAGGATTCAACCGCTTGGCGGACTCGAGATAAGTCAAGTTCTTATGATCAGTCAAGACCACCACGTGATGCTTAGCTCCTTCAAGCCAATGACGCCACTCCTCGAATGCCCACTTCCTGGCCAGCAACTCTCGATTGCCAACATCATAATTTCACTCAGCAGGCGAAAACTTCCTGGAAAAGAAGGCGCATGGTTTCAACACCGAGCAATCAGAACTTCTCTGCGACAAAACAGCCCCTGCTCCAATCTCAGAAGCATCAACCTCGACCTGGAACGGAAGAGAAACATCTGGTTGACACAACACAGGGACAGAAGAAAAACGACGCTACAACTCTTGAAAAGCTTCCACCGCAGCAGAAGACCAATTGACCAAATCAGCACCTTTCTTGGTCAAATCGGTCAATGGTTTAGCAATACTAGAAATATTGCAGATGAAGCGACGATAAAAATTAGCAAAGCCCAGGAACTTTTGCAGACTTTTCAGAGATGTCGGCTGAGTCCAATTATGGATGGCTTGGACCTTAACAGGATCCATCTCGATATTAGAAGGGGAAAAGATGAACCCCAAAAATGAAACCTTCTGAACACCAAAGAGACACACAAGCAAAGAATTAGCACGCAGGACCTGAAACACCGTTCTGACCTGCTTCATATGAGACTCCCAATCATCCGAGAAGATCAAAATGTCATCTAAGAACACAATCAGGAATTTATCCAGGTACTCTCGGAAGATGTCATGCATAAAGGACTGAAACACTGATGGAGCATTGGCAAGTCCAAATGGCATTACTAGATACTCAAAATGGCCCTCGGGCGTATTAAATGCAGTTTTCCACTCATCGCCTCGCTTAATACGCACAAGATTATACGCACCACGAAGATCTATCTTGGTAAACCAACTAGCCCCCTTAATCCGAGCAAACAAATCAGATATCAATGGCAAGGGGTACTGAAATTTAACCGTGATCTTATTTAGAAGGCGGTAATCTATACAAGGTCTCAGTGAACCATCCTTCTTGGCTACAAAAAAGAACCCTGCTCCCAATGGCGACGATGACGGGCGAATATGCCCCTTCTCCAAAGACTCCTTCACATAACTCCGCATAGCGGCGTGCTCAGGCACAGATAAATTAAACAGTCGACCTTTTGGGAATTTACTACCAGGAATCAAATCGATAGCACAATCACAATCCCTATGCGGAGGTAGGGTATCGGACTTGGGCTCATCAAATAAATCCCGGTAATCAGACAAGAACTCTGGAACCTCAGAAGGGGTGGATGACGAAATAGTCAGAAATGGGACATCACCATGTACCCCCTGACAACCCCAACTGGACACAGACATGGATTTCCAATCTAAAACTGGATTATGGACTTGTAGCCATGGCAACCCCAACACGACCACATCATGCAGATTGTGCAACACCAGAAAGCTAATAACCTCCTGATGTGCAGGAGCCATGCACATGGTCAGCTGGGTCCAGTACTGAGGCTTATTCTTGGCCAAAGGCGTAGCATCAATTCCTCTCAATGGAATAGGACACTGCAAGGACTCCAAGAAAAACCCACAACGCCTAGCATACTCCAAGTCCATCAAATTCAGAGCAGCGCCTGAGTCCACAAATGCCATGACAGAATACGATGACAAAGAGCAGATCAAGGTAACGGACAGAAGAAATTTTGACTGTACCGTACCAATGGTGGCAGACCTAGCGAACCGCTTAGTGCGCTTAGGACAATCAGAGATAGCATGAGTGGAATCACCACAGTAGAAACACAGCCCATTCAGACGTCTGTGTTCTTGCTGTTCAACTCTGGTCAAAGTCCTATCGCACTGCATAGGCTCAGGTTTAAGCTCAGGTAATACCGCCAAATGGTGCACAGATTTACGCTCGCGCAAGCGTCGACCGATCTGAATGGCCAAAGACATAGACTCATTAAGACCAGCAGGCATAGGAAATCCCACCATGACATCTTTAACCCCTTCACCCCAAAGCCTGTTTTCACCTAAGTGACAGGGCCAATTTTTACAATTCTGACCACTGTCAATTTATGAGGTCATAACTCTGAAACGCTTCAACGGATCCCGGTGATTCTGACACTGTTTTCTCGTGACATATTGTACTTCATGATAGTGGTAAAACTTCTTCGATATGACTTGCATTTATTTGTGAAAAAAACAAAAATTTGTCGGAAATTATGAAAATTTAGCAATTTTCAAACTCTTAGTTTTTATGCCCTTAAATTAGAGAGTTATATCACATAATATAGTTAATAAACAACATTTCCCACATGTCTGCTTTACATCAGCACAATTTTGGAAACATAATTTTTTTTTGTTAGGACGTTATAAGGGTTAAAAGTTGACCAGCGATTTCTCATTTTTGCAACAAAATTTGCAAAACCATTTTTTTACGGACCACCTCACACTTGAAGTGACTTTGAGGGGTCTATATGACAGAAAATGCCCAAAAGTGACACCATTCTAAAAACTGCACCCCTCAAGGTACTCAAAACCACATTCAAAAAGTTTATTAACCCTTCAGGTGCTTCACAGGAATTTTTTGAATGTTTAAAAATATTGAACATTTAACTTTTTTTTCACAAAATTTTTACTTCAGGTCCAATTTGTTTCATTTTACCAAGGGTAACAGGAGAAATTGGACCACAAAAGTCGTTGTACAATTTGTCCTGAGTACGCCGATACCCCATATGTGGGGGTAAACCACTGTTTGGGCACATGGCAGAGCTCGGAAGGGAAGGAGCGCCATTTGACTTTTCAATGCAAGATTTGCTGGAATTGAGATCGGAGCCCATGTCACGATTGGAGAGCCCCTGATGTGCCTAAACAGTGGAAACCCCCACAAGTGACACCATTTTGGAAAGTAGACCCCCTAAGGAACTAATCTAGATGTGTGGTGAGCACTTTGAACCTCCAAGTGCTTCACAGAAGTTTATAATGCAGAGCCGTAAAAAAAAATTTATATTAATTTTCACAAAAAATGATCTTTTTGCCCCAAATTTTTTATTTTCCCAAGGGTAAAAGGATAAATTGGACCCCAAAAGTTGTTGTGCAATTTGTCCTGAGTACGTCGATACTTCATATATGGGGATAAACCACTGTTTGAGCGCATGGCAGAGCTCGGAAGGGAAGGAGTGCCATTTGACTTTTCAATGCAGAATTGGCTGGAATTGAGATCGGACGCCATGTCGCATTTGGAGAGCCCCTGACGTGCCTTAACAGTGGAAACCCCCCACAAGTGACCCCATTTTGGAAAGAAGACCCCCTAAGGAACTTATCTAGATGTGTGGTGAGCACTTTTAACCCCCAATTGTTTCACTAAAGTTTAAATGTAGCATTGTGAAAATTAAAAATCATTTTTTCTTTCCACAAAATGATGTTTTAGCCCGCAATTTTTTTTTCCCAAGGGTAACAGGAGAAATTGGACCACAAATGTTATTGTCCAATTTGTCTTGAGTACGCTGATACCCCACATGTGGGGGGGAACCACCGTTTGAGTGCATGGCAGAGCTCGGAAGGGAAGGAGCACCGTTTGAAATGCAGACTTAGATGGAATGGACTGCAGGTGTCATGTTGCATTTGCAGAGCCCCTGATGTACCTAAACAGTAGAAACCCACCACAAGTGACCCCATATTAGAAACTAGACCCCCCAAGGAACTTATCTAGATGTGTTGTGAGAGCTTTGAAGCAACAAGTGTTTCACTACAGTTTATAACGCTGAGCCGTGAAAATAAAAAAAAATTTTTTTTCCACGAAAATGATATTTTATCCCCTATGTTTTTATTTTCCCAAGGGTAACAGGACAAATTGGACCCCAAAAGTTGTTGTCCAACTTGTCCTGAGAACGCTGATACCCCATATGTTGGGGGGAACCACTGTTTGGGTGCACGGCAGAGCTCGAAAGGGAAGGAGCGCCATTTGAAATGCAGACTTAGATGGATTGGTCTGCAGGCGTCATGTTGCATTTGCAGAGCCCCTGATGTACCTAAACAGTAGAAACCCCCCACAAGTGACCCCATATTGGAAACTAGACCCCCAAAGGAACTTATCTAGATGTGTTGTGAGAGCTTTGAACCAACAAGTGTTTCACTACAGTTTATAACGCAGAGCCGTGAAAATAAAAAAATTTTTTCCACGAAAATGATATTTTATCCCCTATGTTTTTATTTTCCCAAGGGTAACAGGACAAATTGGACCCCAAAAGTTGTTGTCCAACTTGTCCTGAGAACGCTGATACCCCATATGTTGGGGGGAACCACTGTTTGGGCACACAGGAGAACTCGGAAGGGAAGGAGCCCTGTTTTACTTTTTCAAAGCAGAATTGGCTGGAATTGAGATCGGACGCCATGTCGCGTTTGGAGAGCCCCTGATGTGCCTAAACAGTGGAAACCCCCAATTATAACTGAATCACTAACCCCAACCCTAACCCTAACCCTAACCCTAGCCCTAGCCCTAACCCTAGCCCTAACCCTAGCCCTAACCCTAGCCCTAGCCCTAACCCTAGCCCTAACCCTAGCACTAATGGGAAAATGAAAATAAATACATTTTTTTACATTTTATTATTTTTCCCTAACTAAGGGGGTGATGAAGGGGGGGTTTGATTTACTTTTATAGCGTTTTTTTGGCGGATTTTTATGATTGGCAGCTGTCACACACTAAAAGACGCTTTTTATTGCAAAAAATAGTTTTTGCATCACCACATTTTGAGAGCTATAATTTATCCATATTTTGGCCCACAGAGTCATATGAGGTCTTGTTTTTTGCGGGACGAGTTGACGTTTTTATTGGTAACATTTTCGGGCAGATGACATTTTTTGATCGCTTTTTATTCCGATTTTTGGGAGGCGGAATAAACAAAAACCAGCTATTCCTGAATTTCTTTTAGAGGGGGCGTTTATACCGTTCCACGTGTGGTAAAATGGATAAAGCAGTTTTATTCTTCGGGTCAGTACGATTACAGCGATACCTCATTTATGTAATTTTTTTATGTTTTGGCGCTTTTACACAATAAAAACTATTTTATATAAAAAAATTATTGTTTTTGCATCGCATTATTCTGAGAGCTATAACTTTTTTATTTTTCTGCTGATGATGCTGTATGGCAGCTTTTTTTTTGCGGGACAAGATGACGTTTTCAGCGGTACCATGGTTATTTATATCCGTCGTTTTGATCGCGTGTTATTCCACTTTTTGTTTGCCTGTATGATAATAGAGCGTTGTTTTTTGCCTTGTTTTTTTTTTTTTTTTTTGCGGTGTTCACTGAAGGGGTTAACTAGTGGGATAGTTTTATAGAGCGGGTCGTTACGGACGCGGCAATACCAAATATGTGTACATTTATTGTTTTTTTTTTTTTACATAAATAAATGGATTTATTGGGAAATGTTTTTTTTTTTAATTTGGGGATTTTTTTTATTTTTTTTTTTACACATTCTATTTTTTTTTTTTTTTTACTTTCTAACATTGTCCCAGGGTGGGACATCTCTGTATTAGATCAGATCGTTGATCTGACACTGTGCATAGCACACTGTCAGATCAACGATCTGACAGGCAGCTTAGCTGGCTTTCCAGCGCCTGCTCTCAGCAGGCGCCGGCTAGCCAGGTCATTTCATGACCCGGAAGGAGTCCGGCGGCCATCTTGGATCCGGGGACTCCTTCCGGGTCACCGGAGCAACGCGATCTCATTGCGTTGCTCCGGTGGGAGAGCGCAGGGAGCCCCCGTCCCTGCGCGATCCCCCTCTATGCCGCTGTCACTACTGACAGCGGCATCAGAGGGGTTAAATGCCCGCGATCGGCGATAGCGCCGATCGTGGGCATTGCTGCGGGGTGTCAGCTGTCATATACAGCTGACACCCGCACCCGATCACCGTGGCGCTCAGCGCGAGACCGCGGTGATCGGTGCGCCGTACTAGTACTGCTGCTGGCACTAATGCAGTGCCGGCAGCGCAGTACTAGTACGGCGCATGTCACGAAGGGGTTAAGGGCTTCAGAGAGACCTTTTCTGAAAATAGTTGCGAGCGCACCTTCATTCCACTGAGTGAGTACGGACCACTTTCTAAATTTCTGACAATATACCTCTATTTCATCCTGACCCTGACACAGAGCCAGCAAATTCTTCTCTGCCTGATCCACAGAATTAGGCTCATCGTACAGCAATCCGAGCGCCAGGAAAAATTCATCGATATTACTTAATGCAGGATCCATAGGGCGCAAGGGAAAATGCCCAGTCCTGAGGATCGCCACACAAAAAAGAAATAACGATCCTAACTTGTTGAACTGGGTCACCAGAGGAGCGAGGTTTCAAAGCCAGAAATAGTTTACAATTATTTTTGAAACTCAGAAATTTAGTTCTATCTCCAAAAAACAAATCAGGAATAGGGATTCTCGGTTCTAACATAGAATTCTGAACCACAAAGTCTTGAATACTTTGCACTCTTGCCGTGAGCTGATCCACACATGAAGACAGACCTTTAATGTCCATTGCTACACCTGTGTCCTGAACCACCCAAATGTCTAGGGGAAAAAAAAGGCAAAACACAGTGCAAAGAAAAAAAAATGGTCTCAGAACTTCTTTTTTCCCTCTATTGAGAATCATTAGTACTTCGGCTTCCAGTACTGTTATGAAAGGTAATTCAGTACCACAATGGACATAGAGGTCAGCGCACATACAGTGACCTGGCAATAACCCAAAAAACAAGAACGAGCTCTGAGACGTGGGAACTCTGTTGACCGCAATCCCTAATCTTCTCCAACCACACTAAAGGCAGCCGTGGATTGCGCCTAACGCTGCCTATGCAACTCGGCACGGCCTGAGAAACTAGCTAGCCTGAAGATAGAAAATAAGCCTACCTTGCCTCAGAGAAATACCCCAAAGGAAAAGGCAGCCCCCACATATAATGACTGTGAGTTAAGATGAAAAGACAAACGTAGAGATGAAATAGATTTAGCAAAGTGAGGCCCAACTTCCTGAACAGAGCGAGGATAGGAAAGGTAACTTTGCGGTCAACACAAAACCCTACAAAAACCACGCAAAGGGAGCAAAAAGACCCTCCGTACCGAACTAACGGCACGGAGGTACACCCTCTGCGTCCCAGAGCTTCCAGCAACCAGAAAAAAACAAATTGACAAGCTGGACAGAAAAAAACAGCAAACAAATAGCAAAGAGGAACTTAGCTATGCAGAGCAGCAGGCCACAGGAACGATCCAGGAGGAAACAGGTCCAATACTAGAACATTGACTGGAAGCCAGGATCAAAGCACTAGGTGGAGTTAAATAGAGAAGCACCTAACGACTTCACCACATCACCTGAGGAAGGAAACTCAGAAGCCGCAGTACCATTTTCCTCCACCAACGGAAGCTCACAGAGAGAACCAGCCGAAGTACCACTTGTGACCACAGGAGGGAGCTCTGCCACAGAATTCACAACACTTAGCACTTGTTGGCCCTTTTTGCCTTTACTTTGCGGTCCAGCTCACCCCAAACCATCTCGATTGGGTTCAGGTCTGGTGACTGTGGAGGCCAGGTCATCTGGCGTAGCACCCCATCACTCTCCTTCTTGATCAAATAGCCCTTACACAGCCTGGAGGTGTGTTTGGGGCCATTGTCCTGTTCAAAAATAAATAATGGTCCAACTAAACGCAAACCGGATGGAATAGCATGCCGCTGCAAGATGCTGTGGTAGCCATGCTTGTTCAGTATGCCTTCAACTTTGAATAAATCCCCAACAGTGTAACCAGCAAACCAGCAAAGCACCCCCACACCATCACACCTCCTCCTCCATGCTTCACGATGGGAACCAGGCATGTAGTGTCCATCCGTTCACCTTTTCTGCATCGCACAAAGACACGGTGGTTGGAACCAAAGATCTCAAATTTGGACTCATCAGACCAAAGCACAGATTTCCACTGGTCTAATGTCCATTCCTTGTGTTTTTCAGCCCAAAAAAGTCTCTTCTGCTTGTTGCCTGTCCTTAGCAGTGGTTTCCTAGCAGCTATTTTACCATGAAGGCCTGCTGCACAAAGTCTCCTCTTAACAGTTGTAGAGATGTGTCTGCTGCTAGAAATCTGTGTGACATTGACCTGGTCTCTAATCTGAGCTGCTGTTAACCTGCGATTTCTGAGGCTGGTGACTCAGATAAACTTATCCTCAGAAGCAGAGGTGACTCTTGGTCTTCCTTTCCTGGGGTGGTCCTCATGTGAGCCAGTTTCTTTGTAGCGCTTGATGGTTTTTTCCACTGCACTTGGGGACACTTTTAAAGTTTTCCCAATTTTTTGGACTGACTGACCTTCATTTCTTAAAGTAATGATGGCCACTCATTTTTCTTTACTTAGCTGCTTTTTTGTTGCCATACTACAAATTCTAACAGTCTATTCAGTATGACTATCAGCTGTGTATCCACCAGACTTCTGCACAACACAACTGATGGTCCAACCCCATTTATAAGGCAAGAATTCCCACTTATTAAACCTGACAGGCACACCTGTGAAGTGAAAACCATTCCCGATGACTATCTATTAAAGCTCATCAAGAGTATGCCAAGAGTGTACAAAGCAGTCATCAAAGCAAAAGGTGGCTACTTTGAAGAACCTAGAATATAAGGCATATTTTCAGTTGTTTCACACTTTTTTGTTAAGTATATAATTCCACATGTTAATTAGTGTTGAGCGATACCTTCCGATATCCATAAGTATCGGTATCGGATTGGATCGGCCGATATCGAAAAAATATCGGATATCGCCGATACCGATACCCGGTACTAATGCAAGTCAATGGGATAAAATTATCGGAATTAAAATAAACCCTTTCTTTCCTTGTAGGTAAATTCTGCATGAAGGAAAACAACTAAGAATAATGTAGGAGGTGGAGGAGACATTAAAGGCATAGAGGTTTAGCGCAATCAAATGGAAAAGCAGGAATTAATTTTTTTTAAGACATTCGGAGTCACAAAGATATTGACCTTTTTAAGATTTTTTATATTTTGTCAGATATATGTTTCACTACTTCCATGCTCTTCACCTTCTTTTTTACTTCTCCCACACTTTCTTCTTCATCATCCTCAGCAGCATCTTTTTCATCAACTTCTCCTTTTTCAGCTTCTTCTTCTTCACCTTCTTCCTATTATTCTTTTTTTTACATTCTTCATATTCTTTTTATTCAACTATTCTTCTTCATATTCTTCTTCATCATATTCTTATTTGTGACAGGCATTCCTGTAGTTGCTATCTATAAAAAGTTGAAGATTACACCTTCCATTCTGCCTGTCACAAAAGATTTACAACAGGATTTGTCTGCGTTCAGTTTGGACTGCAGCAGCAGGTTTTTTCCAGGGGCACCACGAGGCGGAATGGACTTACCCCCATACACTGCTTAGTCTTCTTCTGCTTATAATTTAGATAATATCTTTTGCTCTGATTCTTAGTCTTATGCTTAATGTTCTTCTGCTTTTTGTTCTGCAGCTTCTTGTTCTTCTGCTTCTTGGTCTTCAGGGTCGTCGTCTCCAGGGTCGTCGTCTCCAGGGTCATTGTTTCCAGGGTCGTCGTCTCCGGGGTCGTCGTCTTCTTCGGGGTGGTCTTCAGGGTCATCATCTCCAGGGTCGTTATCTCCGGGGTTGTCGTCTCCAGGGTTGTCGCCTCCGGGGTCGTGGTCTCCGGGGTCGTAGTCTTCTTTGGGGTGGTCTTCAGGGTCGTCGTCTTTAGGGTCTTGAACTTGAAAATGTAGCAGAAGGTACAAAAAGGTTGAGGAACTGCCGAGAACCAGCTGACGTTACTGGAACCCGGATGGCTACCCGAAGGTACAAGAGCCAATGGAACTACTGAGGACCAGCTGATGGTACTGGAACCTGGTTACTAAGCAGGAGGTACTCGTGCCACAAAGCACTACCAAGGACCACCAGACATTGGTGGAACTCAGCTACCCAGAAGGAGGCACCTATGCCAAAGGCTCTGCCTGGAAACAGCTGACGGTACTGGAACCAGGATGGGGAGCAGAAGGTACAAGAGCAAAAGACACTGCCGAGAACCAGCTGACGGTACTGGAACCCGGATGGGGAGCCGAAGGTGCAAGAGCCAATGGAAATACCGAGGACCAGCTGACGGTACTGGAACCCGGTTACTAAGCAGGAGATACCCATGCCAGAAAGCACTACCAAGGACCACCAGACGTTGGTGGAACTCGGATACTCAGAAGGAGGCACCTAAGCCAAAGGCTCTGCCTGGAACCAGTTGACGGTACTGGAACCAGGATGGGGAGCAGAAGGTACAAGAGCAAAAGACACTGCCGAGAACCAGCTGACAGTACTGGAACCTGGATGGGTAGCAGAAGGTACAAGAGCCAATGGAACTACCGAGGACCAGCTGACGGTACAGGAACCCAGTTACTAAGCAGGAGGTACCCGTGCCAGAAAGCGCTACTAAAGACCACCAGATGTTGGTGGAACTCGGATACTCAGAAGGAGGCACCTAAGCCAAAGGCTCTGCCTGGAACCAGTTGATGGTACTGGAACCAGGATGGGGAGCAGAAGGTACAAGAGCAAAAGACACTGCCGAGAACCAGCTGACGGTACTGGAACCTGGATGGGTAGCAGAAGGTACAAGAGCCAATGGAACTACCGAGGACCAGCTGACGGTACAGGAACCCAGTTACTAAGCAGGAGGTACCCGTGCCAGAAAGCGCTACTAAGGACCACCAGATGTTGGTGGAACTCGGATACCCAGAAGGAGGCACCTAAGCCAAAGGCTCTGCCTGGAACCAGCTGCCGGAACTGAAACCAGGGGGACCTATTCAAGATTGTCTTCCAAAGAACCAGCTAATGGTGCTGGAACTCAGATAGTCAGCAGAAGGTCCACAGGAAAAAAAATTGCTAGGCCGCGAGCCGGCCGTAGTTACTGAAAACCCACAGTCCTACAGGGGGAGCTTGTCCTATTGGCACTACGGAACCAGCCTTGATTGCCAGTTCCCGGAGCCCACATAGGAAGCACCTAAACTGCAGGCACCATAGAGTTGGCTAACCCGACTCCAACCCGTCAGGACAACTTATTGGAGGCAAAGTGACCTTGACACTACCCGGAAACAGCTGGCATGCTGGAACCAAGCTGGACAGGAGGGATTACTCGTGCCAAAGACACTGCCGAGAACCAGCTGACGGTACTGGAACCCGGATGGGTATCCGAAGGTACAAGAGCCAATGGAACTACCGAGGACCAGCTGACGGTACTGGAACCCGGTTACTAAGCAGGAGGTATCTGTGCCAGAAAGCACTACCAAGGACCACCAGACGTTGGTGGAACTCGGCTACCCAGAAGGAGGCACCTAAGCCAAAGGCTCTGCCTGGAACCCGCTGACGGTACTGGAACCAGGGGGACCTATTCAAGAATATCTTCTAAAGAACCAGCTAATGGTGCTGGAACTCAGATAGGCAGCAGAAGGTCCACAGGAAAAACAAAAATGTCTAGGTCGCAAGCCTAGGGGGGAGCTTTTCCTATTGGCACTACGGAACCAGCCTTGATTGCCAGTTCCCGCAGCCCACATAGGAAGCACCTAAACTGCAGGCACCATAGAGTTGTCTAACCCGACCGCAACCCGACAGGACAACATATTGGAGGCAAATTGACCTTGACACTACCCAGAAACAGCTGGCATGCTGGAACCAGGCTGGGCAGGAGGGAGTACTCGTGCCAAAGACACTTCTGAGCAGAAACTGGCGGTGTTGGAGCCCAGGGATTACATGAGAAACAGAGTGTAGGCTGAGGCCTAATTGGAGCAAGTTTAAAATATGTCGTGATGTCAATGTGGAGGGAGCAGGAGAAATTGCCGCACACACAGCTGGGGATCAGCTGACGTTACTGAACCCCAATAACAGAGGAGCAACTGTTGACTGTGCAGACAGCACTTCCGAGCAGCAACTGGAGGTGTTGAAGCCCAGGATCAATGCTAGAAGCAGAGTGTAGGCCGAGGCCTAATTGGAGCAATTTAATATCTGTTGTAGTCTTAGTGTGGAGGGACAGGAGATGTTGCCGCACACACAGCAGGGAAGCAGCTGGCATTACTGAACCCCAATAAGAGAGGAGCAACTGTTGACTGAGCAGACTGCACTTCCGAGCAGCAACTGACGGTGCTGGAGCCCAGGGATTACAGTTCAGGTGGTAGAAACATGAACACAACAGGAGACCTGGATACTGTTGCCAACCAGTCTGTAGAAGGCGGAGGGAGAAGAGTGAGAGGCGAAGATATGCAATGCGCATGCCCATGAATCCCAGCACCACAGTGTGACTAAATCAGAAGACACTGCGGGGCGTGATCTCTGGCAGCGTGGCCGCACAGGCACAGTCAGCATGACATCAAATGATGTCAGAAGATGGGCAGCGCTAACTGAGCATGCCCAAGGTTAAACATACCAGCGCAGGCTCCGGGACAGATGCAAACAACGCTGGGGAGGCGGCGCTCGCCGCCATGGGGGTATGAATGCCGGCTTTGCTGCGTCTCATTGCGAAGGAAAGTCCCACCTCCGGGACAGTTTCACGGTATGCGGGGACACATATTTTATAAGTGTTAAATGCAGCGTGTGCAAGAAGCATAGCTAAAAGAGCCACATGTTCCTTGTGCAGCATTAGGGCTACACAAGGTGGCTTTTTCAGTTAAAAGCGCCTGGGGGGACAGGTTCTCTTTAATTGCTGTTGTAGTGCCAGCGTAGCGGTCACTGGACACGTTGCCGGATACACAGTAGGGGTTCAGCTGACATTACTGAAACCCAATAACACTGGGTTATGTGTTGTCTGTGCAGCCGGCACTTCTGGGCAGCAACTGGCGGTGTTGGAGCCCAGGGATTAAAGTTCAGGTGGTTGAAACACTAACACAACAGGAGACCTGGATACTGTTGGCAACCAATTATTTAATCGGTAAGAGGAGTGGCAAATTCCTGTGAGATCTAGGCCTTGTTCATTTTCAAGAAAGCAAGCCGGTCATTGTTATCGGAGGATAGTCGCATGCGACGGTCTGTTAGTACACCAACTGCAGCACTAAAGACGCGTTCCGATAATAAACTGGCAGCAGGGCAAGCCAGCACCTCCAATGCATACTGGCTAAGCTCTGGCCATGTATCCATAGTAACATAGTAACATAGTTAGTAAGGCCGAAAAAAGACATTTGTCCATCCAGTTCAGCCTATATTCCATCATAATAAATCCCCAGATCTACGTCCTTCTACAGAACCTAATAATTGTATGTTACAATATTGTTCTGCTCCAGGAAGACATCCAGGCCTCTCTTGAACCCCTCGACTGAGTTCGCCAACACCACCTCCTCAGGCAAGCAATTCCAGATTCTCACTGCCCTAACAGTAAAGAATCCTCTTCTATGTTGGTGGAAAAACCTTCTCTCCTCCAGACGCAAAGAATGCCCCCTTGTGCCCGTCACCTTCCTTGGTATTAACAGATCCTCAGCGAGATATTTGTATTTTCCCCTTACATACTTATACATGGTTATTAGATCGCCCCTCAGTCGTCTTTTTTCTAGACTAAATAATCCTAATTTCGCTAATCTATCTGGGTATTGTAGTTCTCCCATCCCCTTTATTAATTTTTTTGCCCTCCTTTGTATTCTCTCTAGTTCCATTATATCCTTCCTGAGCACCGGTGCCCAAAACTGGACACAGTACTCCATAAGCGGTCTAACTAGGGATTTGTACACAGGCAGTATAATTCTCTCATAATGTGTACCCAGACCTCTTTTAATGCACCCCATGATCCTGTTTGCCTTGGCAGCTGCTGCCTGGCACTGGCTGCTCCAGGTAAGTTTATCATTAACTAGGATCCCCAAGTCCTTCTCCCTGTCAGATTTACCCAGTGGTTTCCCGTTCAGTGTGTAATGGTGATATTGATTCCTTCTTCCCATGTGTATAACCTTACATTTATCATTGTTAAACCTCATCTGCCACCTTTCAGCCCAAGTTTCCAACTTATCCAGATCCATCTGTAGCAGAATACTATCTTCTCTTGTATTAACTGCTTTACATAGTTTTGTATCATCTGCAAATATCGATATTTTACTGTGTAAACCTTCTACCAGATCACTAATGAATATGTTGAAGAGAACAGGTCCCAATACCGACCCCTGCGGTACCCCACTGGTCACAGCGACCCAGTTAGAGACTATACCATTTATAACCACCCTCTGCTTTCTATCACTAAGCCAGTTACTAACCCATTTACACACATTTTCCCCCAGACCAAGCATTCTCATTTTGCGTACCAACCTCTTGTGCGGCACGGTATCAAACGCTTTGGAAAAATCGACATATACCACGTCCAATGACTCACCGTGGTCCAGCCTATAGCTTACCTCTTCATAAAAACTGATTAGATTGGTTTGACAGGAGCGATTTCTCATAAACCCATGCTGATATGGAGTTAAACAGTTATTCTCATTGAGATAATCCAGAATAACATCCCTCAGAAACCCTTCAAATATTTTACCAACAATAGAGGTTAGGCTTACTGGCCTATAATTTCCAGGTTCACTTTTAGAGCCCTTTTTGAATATTGGCACCACATCTGCTATGCGCCAGTCCTGCGGAACAGACCCCATCGCTATAGAGTCCCTAAAAATAAGAAATAATGGTTTATCTATTACATTACTTAGTTCTCTTAGTACTCGTGGGTGTATGCCATCCAGACCCGGAGATTTATCTATTTTAATCTTATTTAGCCGGTTTCGCACCTCTTCTTGGGTTAGATTGGTGACCCTTAATATAGGGTTTTCGTTGTTTCTTGGGATTTCACCTAGCATTTCATTTTCCACCGTGAATACCGTGAAGAAGAAGGTGTTTAATATGTTAGCTTTTTCCTCGTCATCTACAACCATTCTTTCCTCACTATTTTTTAAGGGGCCTACATTTTCAGTTTTTATTCTTTTACTATTGATATAGTTGAAGAACAGTTTGGGATTAGTTTTACTCTCCTTAGCAATGTGCTTCTCTGTTTCCTTTTTGGCAGCTTTAATTAGTTTTTTAGATAAAGTATTTTTCTCCCTATAGTTTTTAAGAGCTTCAATGGTGCCATCCTGCTTTAGTAGTGCAAATGCTTTCTTTTTACTATTAATCCAGCTTAGAGACCCAAAACTTGAAGAGGGAAGAGCCGTGTGTGAGTACACTGAGAGGGCAAGACATGTAGTCTGTCAACATCTGACGGAAACCTTGCCTCCTGCTGACTGGAGCCGTCTGTGATGGTGTAGAAATTTGTGGCGGGCACCCCAAAGTTTTTGCACAGTTGGGCCATACTGGTCTTGCCTTGTGCTGAGGCACTGCTTCTGCTCCCTCTTTGTGCAGAGCTTCCTCCACTGCCTCAACGCACTAAGCTGCTTTGTAAAGCACTAGAAACACTGCTCCAGAAACACTGGAGAAGATGATGGAATGCACCAGTGTGTCTTGGTACTCCCGCATTTTAGGCTCCCGATTCAACAGTGTTATGAGGCTTTGTTAAGGTACCTTCACACATAACGATATCGTTAACGATATCGTTGCTTTTTGTGACGTAGCAACGATATTGTTAAGTAAATCGTTCTGTGTGACAGCGACCAACGATCAGGCCCCTGCTGGGAGATCGTTGGTCGCTGAGGAAAGTCCAGAACTTTATTTCGTCGCTAGACTCCCTGCAGACATCGCTGGATCGGCGTGTGTGACACCGATCCAGCGATGTCTTCACTGGTAACCAGGGTAAACATCGGGTTACTAAGCGCAGGGCCACGCTTAGTAACCCGATGTTTACCCTGGTTACCAGCGTAAAAGTAAAAAAAACAAACACTACATACTTACCTACCGCTGTCTGTCCCCGGCGCTCTGCTTCTCTGCACTCCTCCTGCACTGGCTGTGAGCGTCGGTCAGCCGGAAAGCAGAGCGGTGACGTCACCGCTCTGCTTTCCGGCCGCTGTGCTCACAGTCAGTGCAGGAGGAGTGCAGAGAAGCAGAGCGCCGGGGACAGACAACGATAGGTAAGTATGTAGTGTTTTTTTTTTTTACTTTTATGCTGGTAACCAGGGTAAACATCGGGTTACTAAGCGCGGTCCTGCGCTTAGTAACCCGATGTTTACCCTGGTTAACCGGGGACCTCGGGATCGTTGGTCGCTGGAGAGCTGTCTGTGTGACAGCTCTCCAGCGACCAAACAGCGATGCTGCAGCGATCGACATCGTTGTCGGTATCGCTGCAGCGTCGCTGAGTGTGAAGGTACCTTTAGTTGTCCTGGTAGTGAGGACCTAGGAGGGTGTACACCCAATGATCAGCCGTGTTGAGAGTGTGGGCGACGCGGCGGTCATTTCTCAGGCACTGCAGCATGAAATCAATCATGTGCTGCAGACTGCCAACTGGCCAAGAAACGCTGTCCCCTGCTAGAGGCGTGATCTCTGCCTGCTCTGCATAACCCCACCCTCGCTCTACATACTGACTACTAGAGCATTGTGTACCTCCCTCCTCTGGACAGATGTCTTCCTCCTCCATTGATTCCTCCTCATCCTCCTCACAAAGTGTCCCCTGCCTAGGCCTTTGTGAGGAACCACGTTGCACAGACTGTCCAGAAGCTGATGGCATTTGTGACTCCTCATCCTCCACCTCTTTCACAACCTCATCCCTTAGCGCTTGCAGTGTTTTTTCAAGCAGGCAGATAAGGGGGACAGTCATGCTGACTAGTGCATCATCTGCATTCGCCATCCACGTGGAATCATTGAAGGCATGCAAAACCTGGCAGATGTCCTTCATAGTGGCCCACTCAGTGGTTGTGAAGTCTGAATGGCGCGCAGTGCGACTTTTTTGCGCCTGATGCAGCTGGTACCCAATTACTGCTGGCTGCTGCTCACACAACCGCTCCAACATATGTAACGTTGAATTCCACCTGGTGGGTAGGTCACATATGATGCAATGTTCCAGAAGGTGGAATCGGCACTGCAAAGCTGCAATGTGCGATCTTGCCATGTTGGAACGCCGCAAGTGAGCACACTCTAGGTGGACCTTGTGCAGCAGTGCATCAAGATCCGGATAGTCCCTCAAAAAGCTCTGCATGACCAAGTTGAGCACATGTGCCAGACATGGATGTGAGTGAGTTTGCCTAGGCCCAAGAGCTGCCACCAGATTTTGGCCATTGTCACACACTACCATGCCTGGCTGGAGATTTGCTGGCACAAACCACACGTCGCTCTCCTGCTTGATGGCATTCCAGAGCTCCTGCGCTGTGTGGCTTCGATTTCCCAAAGAAATTAATTTCAATACGTCCTGTTGACGTTTGACCATGGCTGTGCTCATATCGGTCGTAACAGGTAAGCGTTCACGGGTCCATGTGGAGGTGGACTGTGATGGCTCCTGCAGCGATGATTCAGAGGAACTAGAATATGAGGAGGAGTCAATGTGTACAGACTGGATTCCTGCAATCCTTGGAGTTGGCAGAACACGTACAGTGCCACTCGCAAGATCTGTATCCGGCTCCACAACATTGACTCAATGGGCAGTGAGGGAAAGGTATCGTCCCTGTTATGGCTGGCAATCAGGCAACACAGCGTGCAGTAATCAGCGCACATACAGAGATCTGGCAAAACCAAAAACAATAGGACGAGCTCTGAGACGTGGAATCTCTGTAGACTGCAGTACCTGATCTATCCTCACACAACTATAAGCAGCAGTGGATTGCGCCTATCACTACCTATGCAACTCGGCACTGCCTGAGGAGCTGACTAGCCTGAAGATAGAAATACAAGCCTGACTTACCTCAGAGAAATACCCCAAAGGAATAGGCAGCCCCCCACATATAATGACTGTTAGCAAGATGAAAAGACAAACGTAGGAATGAAATAGATTCAGCAAAGTGAGGCCCGATATTCTAGACAGAGCGAGGATAGCAAAAAGAACTATGCAGTCTACAAAAAACCCTAAAACGAAAACCACGCAAAGGGACAAAAAGACCCACCGTGCCGAACTAACAGCACGGCGGTGCACCCCTTTGCTTCTCAGAGCTTCCAGCAAAAGTTAATAGCAAGCTGGACAGAAAAAAACAGAAAACAAACTAGAAGCACTTATCTAGCAGAGCAGCAGGCCCAAGGAAAGATGCAGTAGCTCAGATCCAACACTGGAACATTGACAAGGAGCAAGGAAGACAGACTCAGGTGGAGCTAAATAGCAAGGCAGCCAACGAGCTCACCAAAACACCTGAGGGAGGAAGCCCAGAGACTGCAATACCACTTGTGACCACAGAAGTGAACTCAGCCACAGAATTCACAACAGTACCCCCCCCTTGAGGAGGGGTCACCGAACCCTCACCAGAACCCCCAGGCCGACCAGGATGAGCCACATGAAAGGCACGAACAAGATCTGGGGCATGGACATCAGAGGCAAAAACCCAGGAATTATCTTCCTGAGCATAACCCTTCCATTTGACCAGATACTGGAGTTTCCGTCTAGAGACACGAGAATCCAAAATCTTCTCCACAATATACTCCAATTCCCCCTCCACCAAAACAGGGGCAGGAGGCTCCACAGATGGAACCATAGGTGCCACGTATCTCCTCAACAACGACCTATGGAATACATTATGTATGGAAAAGGAGTCTGGGAGGGTCAGACGAAAAGACACCGGATTGAGAATCTCAGAAATCCTATACGGACCAATAAAACGAGGTTTAAATTTAGGAGAGGAAACCTTCATAGGAATATGACGAGAAGATAACCAAACCAGATCCCCAACACGAAGTCGGGGTCCCACACGGCGTCTGCGATTAGCGAAAAGCTGAGCCTTCTCCTGGGACAAGGTCAAATTGTCCACTACCTGAGTCCAGATCTGCTGCAACCTGTCCACCACAGAATCCACACCAGGACAGTCCGAAGACTCAACCTGTCCTGAAGAGAAACGAGGATGGAACCCAGAATTGCAGAAAAATGGAGAGACCAAGGTAGCCGAGCTGGCCCGATTATTAAGGGCGAACTCAGCCAACGGCAAAAATGACACCCAATCATCCTGGTCAGCGGAAACAAAACATCTCAGATATGTTTCCAAGGTCTGATTGGTTCGTTCGGTCTGGCCATTAGTCTGAGGATGGAAGGCCGAGGAGAAAGATAGGTCAATGCCCATCCTACCACAAAAGGCTCGCCAGAACCTCGAGACAAACTGGGAACCTCTGTCAGAAACAATATTCTCAGGAATGCCATGTAAACGAACCACATGCTGGAAGAACAAAGGCACCAAATCAGAGGAGGAAGGCAATTTAACCAAGGGCACCAGATGGACCATTTTAGAAAAGCGATCACAGACCACCCAAATGACCGACATTTTTTGAGAAACGGGAAGGTCAGAAATGAAATCCATCGAAATATGTGTCCAAGGCCTCTTCGGGACCGGCAAGGGCAAAAGCAACCCACTGGCACGTGAACAGCAGGGCTTAGCCCTAGCACAAATTCCACAGGACTGCACAAAAGCACGCACATCCCGTGACAGAGATGGCCACCAGAAGGATCTAGCAACCAACTCCCTGGTACCAAAGATTCCTGGATGACCGGCCAGCACCGAACAATGAAGTTCAGAGATAACTTTACTAGTCCACCTATCAGGGACGAACAGTTTCTCGGCCGGACAACGATCAGGTTTATTAGCCTGAAATTTCTGCAACACTTTCCGCAAATCAGGGGAGATGGCAGACACAATGACTCCTTCCTTGAGGATACTCGCCGGCTCAGATAACCCCGGAGAGTCGGGCACAAAACTCCTAGACAGAGCATCCGCCTTCACATTTTTAGAGCCCGGAAGGTATGAAATCACAAAATCAAAACGAGCAAAAAATAACGACCAACGGGCCTGTCTAGGATTCAAGCGCTTGGCAGACTCAAGATAAGTAAGGTTCTTATGATCAGTCAATACCACCACGCGATGCTTAGCACCCTCAAGCCAATGACGCCACTCCTCGAATGCCCACTTCATGGCCAGCAACTCTCGGTTGCCCACATCATAATTACGCTCAGCAGCAGAAAATTTCCTGGAAAAGAAAGCACATGGTTTGAACACTGAGCAACCAGAACCTCTCTGTGACAAAACCGCCCCTGCACCAATCTCAGAAGCATCAACCTCGACCTGGAACGGAAGAGAAACATCAGGTTGACACAACACAGGGGCACAGCAAAAACGACGCTTCAACTCCTGAAAAGCTTCCACGGCAGCAGAAGACCAATTAACCAAATCAGCACCCTTCTTGGTCAAATCGGTCAATGGTCTGGCAATGCTAGAAAAATTACAGATGAAGCGACGATAAAAATTAGCAAAGCCCAGGAATTTCTGCAGACTTTTTAGAGATGTCGGCTGAGTCCAATCCTGGATGGCCTGAACCTTAACCGGATCCATCTCGATAGTAGAAGGGGAAAAGATGAACCCCAAAAATGAAACTTTTTGCACACCGAAGAGACACTTTGATCCCTTCACGAACAAGGAATTAGCACGCAGTACCTGGAAAACCATTCTGACTTGCTTCACATGAGACTCCCAATCATCTGAGAAGATCAAAATGTCATCCAAGTAAACAATCAAGAATTTATCCAGATACTCACGGAAAATGTCATGCATAAAAGACTGAAAAACAGATGGAGCATTGGCAAGTCCGAACGGCATCACCAGATACTCAAAATGACCCTCGGGCGTATTAAATGCCGTTTTCCATTCATCTCCCTGCCTGATTCTCACCAGATTATACGCACCACGAAGATCAATCTTAGTAAACCAACTAGCCCCCTTAATCCGAGCAAACAAGTCAGAAATCAATGGCAAGGGATACTGAAACTTAACAGTGATCTTATTAAGAAGGCGGTAATCAATACACGGTCTTAGCGAACCATCCTTCTTGGCTACAAAAAAGAACCCTGCTCCCAATGGTGACGACGATGGGCGAATATGTCCCTTCTCCAGGGACTCCTTCACATAACTGCGCATAGCGGTGTGTTCAGGTACGGACAAATTAAATAAACGACCCTTAGGGAATTTACTACCAGGAATCAAATCGATAGCACAATCACAATTCCTATGCGGAGGTAGGGCATCAGACTTGGACTCTTCAAATACATCCTGAAAGTCAGACAAGAACTCTGGGATGTCAGAAGGAATGGATGACGAAATAGACAAAAATGGAACATCACCATGTACTCCCTGACAACCCCAGCTGGTTACCGACATAGAGTTCCAATCCAATACTGGATTATGGGTTTGTAGCCATGGCAACCCCAACACGACCACATCATGCAAATTATGCAGTACCAGAAAGCGAATAACTTCCTGATGTGCAGGAGCCATGCACATGGTCAGCTGGGCCCAGTACTGAGGCTTATTCTTGGCCAAAGGTGTAGCATCAATTCCTCTCAACGGAATATGACACCGTAAAGGCTCCAAGAAAAAGCCACAACGTTTAGCATAATCCAAATCCATCAGATTCAGGGCAGCGCCTGAATCCACAAACGCCATGACAGAATACGATGACAAAGAGCACATTAAGGTAATGGACAAAAAGAATTTGGACTGTACAGTACCAATAACGGCAGAGTTATCGAACCGCCTAGTGCGTTTAGGACAATTAGAAATAGCATGAGTAGAATCACCACAATAGAAACACAGTCTGTTCAGACGTCTGTGTTCTTGCCGTTCTACTTTAGTCATAGTCCTGTCGCACTGCATAGGCTCAGGTTTACTCTCAGACAATACCGCCAGATGGTGCACAGATTTACGCTCGCGCAAGCGACGACCGATCTGAATGGCCAAGGACATAGACTCATTCAAACCAGCAGGCATAGGAAATCCCACCATTACATCCTTAAGAGCTTCAGAGAGACCCTTTCTGAACAAAGCCGCTAGTGCAGATTCATTCCACAGAGTGAGTACTGACCACTTCCTAAATTTCTGACAATATACTTCTACATCATCCTGACCCTGGCATAAAGCCAGCAGATTTTTCTCAGCCTGATCCACTGAATTAGGCTCATCGTAAAGCAATCCCAGCGCCTGGAAAAATGCATCAACATTACTCAATGCAGAATCTCCTGGTGCAAGAGAAAACGCCCAGTCCTGTGGGTCGCCGCGCAAAAAAGAAATAATAATCAAAACCTGTTGAATAGGATTACCAGAAGAATGAGGTTTCAAGGCCAAAAATAGCTTACAATTATTTCTGAAGCTCAGGAACTTAGTTCCGTCACCAAAAAACAAATCAGGAATCGGAATTCTTGGTTCTAGCATCGATTTCTGATCAATAGTATCTTGAATCTTTTGTACATTTACAACGAGATTATCCATTGAGGAGCACAGAGCCTGAATATCCATGTCCACAGCTGTGTCCTGAAGCACTCTAATGTCTAGGGGAAAAAAAAGACTGAAGACAGAGCTAAGAAAAAAAAATGATGTCAGGATTTCTTTTTTCCCTCTATTGGGAATCATTGGTGTGGCTCCTTGTACTGTTATGGCTGGCAATCAGGCAACACAGCGTGCAGTAATCAGCGCACATACAGAGATCTGGCAAAACCAAAAACAATAGGACGAGCTCTGAGACGTGGAATCTCTGTAGACTGCAGTACCTGATCTATCCTCACACAACTATAAGCAGCAGTGGATTGCGCCTATCACTACCTATGCAACTCGGCACTGCCTGAGGAGCTGACTAGCCTGAAGATAGAAATACAAGCCTGACTTACCTCAGAGAAATACCCCAAAGGAATAGGCAGCCCCCCACATATAATGACTGTTAGCAAGATGAAAAGACAAACGTAGGAATGAAATAGATTCAGCAAAGTGAGGCCCGATATTCTAGACAGAGCGAGGATAGCAAAGAGAACTATGCAGTCTACAAAAAACCCTAAAACGAAAACCACGCAAAGGGGCAAAAAGACCCACCGTGCCGAACTAACAGCACGGCGGTGCACCCCTTTGCTTCTCAGAGCTTCCAGCAAAAGTTAATAGCAAGCTGGACAGAAAAAACAGAAAACAAACTAGAAGCACTTATCTAGCAGAGCAGCAGGCCCAAGGAAAGATGCAGTAGCTCAGATCCAACACTGGAACATTGACAAGGAGCAAGGAAGACAGACTCAGGTGGAGCTAAATAGCAAGGCAGCCAACGAGCTCACCAAAACACCTGAGGGAGGAAGCCCAGAGACTGCAATACCACTTGTGACCACAGAAGTGAACTCAGCCACAGAATTCACAACACGTCCCTGTCCATGGTGACTGGTTCACGCATCGGTGGTGAGGTGGACCTTGCTATTGACAGCGTTTAGTAGCGCATGTTTAATGTTTCCCTCCACATGCTTTTGCAGGGCAGGGATGGCTTGCCTGCTGAAATAAATGCGGCTGGGCACGTTGTATTGTGGAACTGCCAATGCCATCAAGTTACGGAAGGTGTCAGTCTCCACCAGCCTGAATGACAGCATTTCAAGGGACAGTAGTTTTGCAATGCCAGCATTCAGAGCCTGTGGTCAGGGGTGGTTTGCCGAGAATGGCCGCCTTTTCTCCCATGCCTGTGCTACCAATGGCTGTAGACTGGGCTGGGAGTGTGAGGATGACAGGGAACGTGGTGCTGTGGGTGGAGTTACACTGGGTCTCTGTACAACAGTGCCAGAGGGTTATTCCATGGCGATCCTGTGAGGAAGCCAAACCAGCTGTGTGTGAGCTGGAGGAAGAGGCTACAACACGAGCTGAAGAGGTGGTAGGTGCCGCTGTAGGTTGGCCTAGGTCTTCAGTGCGTTTTTGTAACTCCACCACGTGCTTAGTCTGCACATGTTTCCACATATTTGTGGTATTTAGGTTGCTGACACTTTTCCCTCTTTTGACTTTTAGATTACACAGCTTGCATTTGACAAAGCAAATGTCATCGGCAACTGTGTCAAAAAAGGACCAGGCACTGCAAGTCTTGGGAGCGCCCGTTTTGGGTTTTGGAAGAGGCATGCTCCTAATGGGTGCCGAAGCGGAGGCTACAGGCAACACAGTCTTCCCCCTCCCTCTTTGTGCCGTTCGGGGAATCTCTTCCTCAGAGATGCTCCCACCACCTTCATGTACCTCATGCCATGATGGGTCAAGGACCTCATCATCTACACTACCCTCTTCCAACAACAACAGCACAGTATGCACCAGAAAGTGGCACCTGAGTCTCATCATCAGATGCGTACTGAGGTGTGGTGACCGTAGACACTGGCCCACCCACCTCTTCAGATTCAGAGAGACAAAGCTGTTCGCATCACTGATTACTACCTCTTCAGATTATAGAATGCTGCTTGCCTGGCCCCCTCTTTCCAAGCCAAGAGATTCAGAGAACAGAAGTAGAGATGGCTCCTGTCCTGGGCTCTCTGACTGCCTGGGCAATTTGGCAGGTGGTGAAGAGACAGATGGGTGCTCTTCAGTGCTCTGTGCCTGAGAGTATGTGGCACTAATTGAAGTCGATGCATTAGCTGCCATCCATCCAACAACGGCTTCAATTTGTTCGTCTCGCAGCAGTGGGGTACGGCGAGCTCCTACAAAGCTGCACATGAAGGACTGTTCCCTGCTAAAACTGGGGGATGAGTCACCGGTGCCCGCAGCAGGCACAGAATCCCCATATCCTCTCCCTGCTCCACCTCCACTCCCACGACCACGTGCCTTACTCCCTGCCTTCTTCATCTTGGTAGACTGATAAAGATAGGCAGAAAAGTACTAAGGGCTTAGTGTGCTTATTCCTGAACAGCTGCTAACAGGTATAAGAAACACTAATTTCATAAAGTGTGGACTAGACTTTAATATGAGCTAATGTGGTCTACACAACTGTAAAGTGTAGTGTTTGGTGAACTTTATTAACTTTTTGATTTTTGCGCAGAACAGACTACAGCATGAGCTGAACTCACACAGAGACCTAGCAGACAGCCGTGAACGGCGCTGCAAGGCCAAAAAAAGCTCCTCTATGTACTCCTAAATAGTGTTTTTCCACAATTAAGCAGGATACAGATGGAAAATCACTAATAGGATAAATCAGGACAAAATGTGCAGCAGGCAGCACTAATTGAAAAAAGGACAATGGAACAGTATGAGGTAGTGACGCATGCTGAGCTGACTACAACCGGCTGTGGCTGCAGAACAGACTACAGAGTGAGCTGCACTCACACAGAGGCCTTGCAGACAGCCGGGAATGGCGCTGCAAGGCCAAAAAAAGCTCCTCTGTGTACTGCTATTTAGTGTTTTTCCACAATCTAGCAGGATATGGATGGAAACCCACTAATAGGATAAATCAGGACAAAATGTGCAGCAGGCAACCCTAGTTGAAAAAAGGACAATGGAACAGTATGAGACAGTGATGCACGCTGAGCTGACTACAACCGGCTGTGGCTGCAGAACAAACTACAGAGTGAGCTGCACTCACACAGAGACCTTGCAGACAGCCATGAACGGGGCTGCAAGGCCAAAAAAAGCTCCTCTATGTACTCCTATATAGTGTTTTTCCACAATCTAGCAGGATACGGATGGAAACCCACTAATAGGATAAATCAGGACAAAATGTGCAGCAAGCAGCACTAATTGAAAAAAAGGACAATGGAACAGTATGAGGCAGTGACGCACACTGAGCTGCCTACAACCGGCTGTGGCTGCAGAACAGACTACAGAGTAAGATGCACTCACACAGAGACCTTGCAGACAGCCGTGAACGGGGCTACAAGGCCATAAAAGCTCCTCTATGTACTCCTATATAGTTTTTACATAATCTAGCAGGATACGGATGGAAACCCACTAATAGGATAAATCAGGACAAAATGTGCAACAGGCAGCACTAATTGAAAAAAGGACAATGAAACAGTATGAGGCAGTGACAAACACTGAGCTGTCTACAATTGGCTGTGGCTGCAGAACAGACTACAGAGTGAGCTGCACTCACACACACAGAGACCCTGAAGACAGCCGTGAACAGCGTGGCAAGGCAAAAACATGGTTCTCACACAGCGGTTGCTAAATTAGCCTTGGTAAAGCACAAGAAGCAAATCGCTATCTCAAAATGGCCCTCAGTCAGAACACAGTGTCCTGTCCCTAACTGAATTCACAGCAGAGTGAACCCAAAATGGCGGCGGCAACTTTTATAGTGCATCATGACATCATTTCAGCAGCCAATCACAGCCATGCCAGTAGTTACATGCCTAACATGCAGAACAGGATGTGCCCACACTTCTAATGATTCCTCATTGGCTGAATTAAATCAAACTGGTTGATTGCATTATTGGAACTTCCGATTTCGGTATCCGATATTGTGAAAGTATCGGAACTCAGTATCGGAATTCCGATACCGTGAAAACCGGCCGATACCCGATATTTGCAGTATTGGAATGCTCAACACTAGGATTAATTCATAGTTTTGATGCCTTCAGTGTGAATGTACAATTTTCATAGTCATTGAAAATACAGAAAAATCTTTAAATAAGAAGGTGTGTCCAAACTTTTGTTCTGTACTGTATATACAGTGGGGCAAAAAAGTATTTAGTCAGTCAGCAATACTGCAAGTTCGACCACTTAAAAAGATGAGAGGCGTCTGTAATTTACATCATAGGTAGACCTCAACTATGGGAGACAAACTGAGAAAAAAAAATCCAGAAAATCACATTGTCTGTTTTTTTAACATTTTATTTGCATATTATGGTGGAAAATAAGTATTTGGTCAGAAACAAAATTTCATCTCAATACTTTGTAATATATCCTTTGTTGGCAATGACAGAGGTCAAACGTTTTCTGTAAGTCTTCACAAGGTTGCCACACACTGTTGTTGGTATGTTGGCCCATTCCTCCATGCAGATCTCCTCTAGAGCAGTGATGTTTTGGGCTTTTCGCTTGGCAACACGGACTTTCAACTCCCTCCAAAGGTTTTCTATAGGGTTAAGATCTGGAGACTGGCTAGGCCACTCCAGGACCTTGAAATGCTTCTTACGAAGCCACTGCTTCGTTGCCCTGGCGGTGTGCTTTGGATCGTTGTCATGTTGAAAGACCCAGCCACGTTTCATCTTCAATGCCCTTGCTGATGGAAGGAGGTTTGCACTCAAAATCTCACAATACATGGCCCCATTCATTCTTTCATGTACCCGGATCAGTCGTCCTGGCCCCTTTGCAGAAAAACAGCCCCAAAGCATGATGTTTCCACCACCATGCTTTACAGTAGGTATGGTGTTTGACGGATGCAACTCAGTATTCTTTTTCCTCCAAACACGACAAGTTGTGTTTCTACCAAACAGTTCCAGTTTGGTTTCATCAGACCATAGGACATTCTCCCAAAACTCCTCTGGATCATCCAAATGCTCTCTAGCAAACTTCAGACGGGCCCGGACATGTACTGGCTTAAGCAGTGGGACACGTCTGGCACTGCAGGATCTGAGTCCATGGTGGCGTAGTGTGTTACTTATGGTAGGCCTTGTTACATTGGTCCCAGCTCTCTGCAGTTCATTCACTAGGTCCCCCCGCGTGGTTCTGGGATTTTTGCTCACCGTTCTTGTGATCATTCTGACCCCACAGGGTGGGATTTTGCGTGGAGCCCCAGATCGAGGGAGATTATCAGTGGTCTTGTATGTCTTCCATTTTCTAATTATTGCTCCCACTGTTGATTTTTTCACTCCAAGCTGGTTGGCTATTGCAGATTCAGTCTTCCCAGCCTGGTACAGGGCTACAATTTTGTTTCTGGTGTCCTTTGACAGCTCTTTGGTCTTCACCATAGTGGAGTTTGGAGTCAGACTGTTTGAGGGTGTGCACAGGTGTCTTTTTATACTGATAACAAGTTTAAACAGGTGCCATTACTACAGGTAATGAGTGGAGGAAAGAGGAGACTCTTAAAGAAGAAGTTACAGGTCTGTGAGAGCCTGAAATCTTGATTGTTTGTTTCTGACCAAATACTTATTTTCCACCATAATATGCAAATAAAATGTTAAAAAAACAGACAATGTGATTTTCTGGATTTTTTTTTCTCTGTTTGTCTCCTATAGTTGAGGTCTACCTATGATGTAAATTACAGATGCCTCTCATTTTTTTAAGTGGTGGAACTTGCACTATTGCTGACTGACTAAATACTTTTTTGCCCCACTGTATATATATATATATATATATATATATATATATATATAGTAGTGTTACATTTGTAAAATGCCAATAGCCATTTAAAACTTACTTTAAAAAAATCTGACTTTTATATAAATGATAGATACTTAGCAATGTGAAAACTTACATTTTTGTCTTCCATTTAGATCTTCAGAGCAGTAGATCTTAACACAAATTTCAACTAAGTGCAAAAGTCTCACAGATATGAATAGCATAGAAACTTATTTTTCAGATGTATATATGGAAATGAAAATCCTCCCCTGCACTCCTCTGAGAAACCCGCTTAATAATGGCCGATCTATGAAAATGAGTGCAGCTATTAGTGTAGCCATCTCTCATGCATGTGCCCAAACATTTTTCAGCATTTAATAAAAAGTAAACCTTGATATCAGTATGAAGGATTCCCTCCTGTTTTGTATAGACGAAGCGTTAAGGGGAAACACTTGAGGAAACCCTTCCGCCTCCACAATGGAACAAATGTATCAGTGCACACAAAAGTCAGATCACTCAGTACAGTTAGTGTAAAAGATCAACCATTTCATCTGCTTCTAGGAAGCTGCCCCATTTCCACAATTTCATTTCTATAGTATATAAAACAAACAATACTATTGCAGTTACCCATGCTATAATTACACATTTTGACTAGAGATGAGCGAATTTGCTCGGGTTCCCTCTTATTCGGTATTACGGCGCACGGAAATACTCACCTTGCTTCCTGGGTCCCTCACCGCTTCCTGCCTCCTCTTCCGGGTCCTCAGCCACGCTGGGGATCCCATTCCCCGCACATGCGAGCTAGGCCGCTTAGGTCGTGCGCACTCCCTGCTTCTTTATGATGCCGGGTTGTACTGACCAGGAAGCACTGTCTTGCCTGGGCAGCGGCCTCCGGTTATATCAGGTCGCTTCCTGCTAGAGGAAGTGCCTGATTGTTATTGTCCCTTTCCGTGCTCCCTCCAGGTCCACTTTGGCTTCTGTACGTCAGGTCCCCATATGCTTCCAGTGTGTGTGTGCTCTGCTCTGTCCCTGTATGCTTCCAGTGTGTGCATGATCTGCTCAGTCCTTGTATGCTTCCAGAGCATGCTCAGCTCTGCTCAGTCCCAGTGTTCCTGCAGTGCATGCTCTGCTCTATCCAGGATCCTGGATGCTTCCAGTGTGTGCGTGCTCTACTCAGTCCCTGTACGCTACCACTGTGTGCTCTGCACCATCCCTGTACACTTCCAGTGTGTGCATATTCTGCTCAGTCCCTGTATGCTTCCAGTGCGTGCTCTGCTCAGTCCCGTTATGCTTCCAGTGCGTGCTCAGTTCTGCTCAGTCCCAGTATTCCTCCAGTGCATGCTCTGCTCTATCCAGGATCTGGTACCCTCTGTGTAAACCCTGCCGTGCTCCATCTACTGATACTAGCTGCAGCCGGGTACTGCACATCTGCTCCCTATTCAAATCAGGGAGGGCAGATGTGCAATATCTGGCCATTGTCACTCTCAGCAGATGGATCAGATCAGATATTGATGAACTTTCCTAAGGATAGGTGATCAATGTCAACGTATTCGACAACCTCTTTAATGAAATGTCTACTGTCATTCTAGGGCAGTGTGCAGATAGAAGCAGCTGGTTACTTACCTGTCCAACTAGTCTCAAGTGTGACCTCAAAATCATGTTTTTCTCTAAAATGCCACAGCATTTCAGAGTTAAACATTGATGGCTGAAATCATTCAAACATTGTCTGATAAACATTTTGCCTATGGATCTGGCAGCGTACAGTGGGGAAAAAAAAGAAAAAAAAATTTAGCCAGCCACCAATTGTGCCAGTTATCCCACTGAAAAAGTTGAGAGAGGCCTGTAATTGACATCATAGGTAGACAACAAATATGAGAGTCAAAATGAGAAAACAAATAAATATTTGGTCACTAACAAAAGTTCATCTCAAAATTTTGTTATATATCCTTTGTTGGCAATGACAGAGGTCAAACATTTTCTGCAAGGCCCATTCCTCCATGCAGATCTCCTCTAGAGCAGTGATGTTTTGGGCCTTTCATTGGGCAACACAGACTTTCAACTCCCTCCAAAGGTTTTCTATGGGTTTGAGATCAGGAGACTGGCTAGGCCAATTCAGTACCCTCATATGCTTCTTGTGAAGCCACTCCTTCATTGCCCTGGTGGTGTGCTTGGGATCATTATCATGCTGAATGACCCAACCACGTTTCATCTTCAATGCACTTGCTGATGGAAGGAGGCTTGCACGCAAAATCTCACGATACATGGCCCCATTCATTCATTCATGTACATGGATCAGTCGTCCTGGTCCCTTTGCAGAAAAACAGCCCTAAAGCATGATGTTGCCACCCACATGTGTCACAGTGGGTATGGTGTTCTTTGGATGCAACTCAGCATTCTTTCTCCTCCAAACACGATGAGTTTTGTTTCTACCAAACAGTTCTACTTTGATTTCATCAGACCTTAAGACATTCTCCCAATACTCTTCTGGATAATCCAAATGCTCTCTAGCAAATATCAGAAGGGCCCGGACATGTATTTGCCTAAGCAGGGAGATACATCTGGCACTGCAGGATCTGAGTCCTTGGCAGCGTAGTGTTTTACTTATGGTGCCTTTGTTATGGTGGTTCCAGCTCTATGCAGGTGCCCCATGTGGTTCTAGGATTTTTGCTCACCGTTCTTGTGATAATTTTGACCCCACGGGGTGAGATCTTGCGTGGAGCTTCAGATCGAGGGAGATTATCAGTGGTCTTGTATGTCTTCCATTTTCTTATTATTGCTCCCACAGTTGATTTCATTAAACAAAGCTGCTTGCCTACTGCAGATTCGGTCTTCCTAGCCTGGTGCAGGGCTACAATTTTGTTTCTGGTGTCCTTTGACAGATCTTTGGTCTTCACCATAGTGGAGCTTGGAGTGTGGTTGTTTGAGGTTGTGGACATGTGTCTTTTATACTGATAACAAGTTCAAACAGGTGCCATTAACACAGGTAATGAGTGGAGGACAGAGGAGCCTCTTAAAGAAGTTACAGGTTTGTGAGAGCTAGAAATCTTGCATGTTTTTAGGTGACCAAATACTTATTTTCCACCATAATTTGCAAAATAAATCTTGCCAAATCAGACAAAGTGATTTTCTGGATTTCTTTTCTCAATTTTGACTCTCATAGTTGTGGTCTACCTATGATGTCAATTACAGGCCTCTCTCATATTTTTAAGTGGGAGAACTTGCAGAATTGGTGGCTGGCTAAATACTTGTTTCCCCACTGTATATCAGCTGTCAGGTTCTCTTTAAGACTGATGGAAACATCAGAGGACAGCTGGACAGCTGAGGACAGCTGAGTATTTTATACCTCTAAGTAAAAACTTTCAGTGTTCTACTTATTCAAATAATCATTTTAAGCTTAGGAGTTAGGAATCTTAGGATTATAATATGACATATATGCAAATCTTATTTTCCAGAAGCCTTTATATGAATTTCACCATTGTCCATATGTAATTCAAACAAGCCTATTTACCTTCTATAAATGTAATTTGTAAGCTGTCTGCTGATTTTCCCATACCAGACCTTACTTCTCTTAGAAGCCGCAGCCATCTCCTTCAGTCACTTCACATGTGTTTTTGCTTTCCTACTTATTTACATTTCCAAAACATTGCATTTGGGGTAGTTTCATCTCTTCATAGGAGCAACTGAGATCATTGTGGCATTGGCTTGAAAGCTTCCATGGTATTTATGAAGAGAATGTAGTACACATCCTCCAAATAAGGACTCTAATCTTGCGTACAGAATGTAATCTTCAGTTTCATAAAAGCGGAGAACAGGAGATGGAAATATAGTGTACAAATAAAGGTTACTTAAATGAACATCTCAGGTGACACAACACATGGCCGGTATTCTTAAAACACCATATTAATATCGTATAGTGATAGGCTATAAGTGCACTGAGCGGTCATCATATGGAAGTCACTCCATTTCATAATGTAACAGATGTGGATCGAGTTCACACAACAAAATAGAAATATGTAGGATAATAACACAGGAAATCACACATGGTTGTATCAGGCGCAAAGTATCAATTATTTGCAATATTATACAGTTTCATTTATGTTTTATTCACATTCAGAAAAGTGTTAAGAAATTCATTTTCTTTTCCAATTATCCTCTAAAAATTACAAATCCCTTGCAATTAACCATTAGTTTTCTGGAAAATTGCTATGTTCGTTAATTTATTGTCACCTACAGTAATGTGACTTTTTTTCTTATTTTACATCAGGGAATATTTGAAAGGAAATGAGGAGGAAAGAAGTATTAACTGTTGAAGGCAGCTTAAAGTGTTTGATCCTAAGTGAATTGCAAATTGTTTGATTGTATTCATGTGTTTGAGCTGGTAAGAAGGCAAAATGAATGAATATACTACGCCTGGGACATCGTATGTGCTGTGTATAATTTGGACATGTATAACATATAGGACAAATGTTTGCCTTAAAAGAATTTTGAATCTTAAATTAGACAAGTAGTATTACACTATAATGGAACCATGAATGCAAAGACATCTGTGTGTCTGGATGCAGTCAGTGACAGTTGAGCAGTCCAGTCTTGGGCATGTTGAGCTGCCAGTGTTGTGAGTGACAGTCCAGACACCCAATAAGGCTGGGGCATGAGGGTTTTTTCCATGTGTGTCCTGTTCGGAGTGATTGCCTGACTGTTTAGCTTGCCATCTGCCTCCAAATACTGTCAACTTGCAGCTTAGCTCAAATGGTGTGTGTTAGCTCTGTGCTTTGAGTTTTTATATTCTGATCTTTGTTGCCTAACTTTGGATTTTCTATTGACCATCCATTTGCCTAGCCCCTTATGTCTTGATCTTCTTGGAGTGCTGACCTCAGACCATGACCTAACTACACCTCTCTCTTTCCCCTTAGTTTACAATGAGCTCTCTTGGTATCTGACCCAAAACCAATTGATTACCCTGTCTCTCGGCTTCTCTATGAGTAGTAACTAGCGTCATGCCAGTCTTGTGTGAAAACGCTTTGTGTGAAAAACACTTTTTTATATTATAAGATCAATTATCTTCATTTCGGTTGACGCAGACCAAATTCCGAATTGTCTTTTCCTTCCAGCTTTCTGGTGGAGGTCATCCCTCAGCCATTGGTAAGCTGCAACTGTTAATATAATATAGATTAGGACACCTGCGCTAACCTGACGAGAAAGTGCAAAGAACAATAGGTGCAAAAAATAGGTGAGAAAGCCTATAAATGCTGGAAATAAATGGTCAACAGAGTTAGCAATAAGAGCAAAGACAACTAGAATCACCAATAGCAGTAGTGATAATAGTAATGATGGACAAATACCAGACAGACATTGGTCATAATCATCAGCAACACTCTATATTAGTGCCGCAATAGGTACATATATAGGAATGATAGATATGTAAAAGTAATCACACACTTACTGGTAGTAGCGTGACCGAGATGAAGGTGCTGGCGTTGTGCTGGTGTATATAGGAGTAGGGGCAGCAGCCACCTGTGTGTCCGGAGCTGAGAGGTCCAGACGGCGGTGAGGAGCAGCAGAAGCACTCACTGGTGGGGAGCGTCCTCCCTGGCTAGTGCTCTGTCTCCACTCGCCTGAAGCGCCGTTATCCGGCACACGTGGGCTGCAAGGACGCCGCTAGAGAGAGCGGTGGAGTAAGGGGGCGTGTAGTCTGGGTGACGTCACCAGATACAGAAAGGAGGAAAAGCAGGGGACGGGTGCCGATAGGGACCAAAGTGCCTACGCGTTTCGAAGGTCTCCGGACCTTCTTCGTCAGGGCTATGGGTCCCGGCTGTCTCCTGCTCTTAATATAACCCCTGATGCTCCAAGAAAATAGAATAAAATGAAAGCCACGCCCACTAACAGAACCGGTCTGGAATTAGGTCAGTAGGAGAGATAGATAAATAAATAGATGTAGATATGGAATATGCAACAGTATATAAAAACGGTATGTATCCCTATATGTATAGAAATCCCTACCTATATAAAATAAGTCTTTATTACATAAATAACATGAAAAAACATTAAAAATGTTAAAAATGGGGGCTCCTAAAAAATTGGACAACTTCACATGAAAAGAACATTCAGAACCACCCCATGATTAAAAATAAATAAATAAGGTCTACCCCATGTGAAGGGGTGCAATGTGCACATGATGGAGCGAAATAAAAGGACAAAAAGAGGGTTAAAAAACGAGAAAGATAAAATCACAAACAGAAACAGGAGGTGGGATCATCTAAGAATTCAGAGGAGGCTGTTAGGAAACTTTTATATTCATGAGAAAGCACATAATTCAACCTCGTGATTCAAGCCTCTTGGGGCTAAACTATCTAGTGTGAAGATCCACTTGGATTCCGTACGTGACATAAGTTTAATATAGTCACCTCCCCTCCAGTTCCTATGCACCACCTGATTGCCACAGAAAATGAGTCCCCTGGTTGATCTTCCATGGTGCGCCTTAAAATGTCTTGACAGAGGATGGCCCTCAAAACCTTTTTGTATATTGTAAAAATGTTCCTTCAGCCTATCCATCAGTCTACGTTTGGTGCGACCCACGTAGATTTTGTCGCAAGGGCACTTAATGAAATAAATAACTCCCGATGACCAACAAGATATGCCGTCCTTAATTATAAATTCCCGGGTTCCATCCGAGTTGTAAAATTTCAGTTGTTTTATTTTCTTAAAATTTGTACGCACACAACAGGAGCACGTGCCACATGGTGTGAAGCCCGGATTTTTTGAGAATGTTGTTTTAATAGGACCCTTTCTAGTTGTTGGGGCTATAATATTCCCAATAGTTTGAGATTTCCTAAAGATGAATCTTGGATGTTGTGGTAGTAGTTCACCTATCACTCTGTCTAGTTGAAGAGTAGACCAGTGTTTACGTATAATCTTAGTGAAATATTTATACCCATAATGGTATTGCGTAATGATGGGTAACTGACGGATTTGTTCTGGAATATTACCCAGGGTACTGGTATCCCTACTAGTTTTGTGTATAAGGGTGTCTCTAGAAGTTTTGTATATCTCCTTGTTGGCTGCCTCAATTAAATCCTTCGGGTACCCCTTTTCAAGAAATTTTCTTGTCAAGTATTTAGCCTCAGTCTCATAATCCTGTAATTTAGTGTAGTTTCGTCTTACTCGGGTAAACTGACTTTTAGGGATATTGTTCAACCAGATGGGTAGGTGACAGCTACTTATATCGATGAAACCATTGGAGTCCACCGCTTTATGGTGGCATTTAGTCAGCACCTGATTGTTTTCAATAAAAATACTCAAATCTAAAAAATGTATTTCCATTTTGCTAGTAGTGGCCGTAAATTCAAGCCCGAAATTGTTTAAATTAAGGGTGGCAATAAATGCATCCAGTTCGTATTGGGGGCCATTCCAAATGAATAGTACATCGTCTATAAAACGTTTCCACATGACTAGCCCAGTATGGGGACTGTCAGTGAGTTTAATATGTAGCTCCTCCCATTTGGCCACATACAAGTTCGCATAGCTGGGCGCAAAACGGGTACCCATGGCCGTTCCCCATGTTTGAAGGTAGAAGTGGCGTTCATAGACAAAATAATTATGCTCTATGATAAATAAGATGCTCTCAATGATAAACCTAATCTGTGTTTCCTTGTAGATATCCAACTTGTTCAAATAGTATTCGGTCGCTTCACATCCTTTTGGATGGCTTATCACCGTATAAAGCGACTTAATGTCAAGTGTCCCTAAAATAAAACCCTCCTCCCAATGTATTTTTTCCAATATTTGGAGCACTTGGCTGGTGTCCTTAAGGTAGGCTGGGATAATAGACATGCACTTCTGGAGGTGCGTATCGACATAACGCGATAAATTAGAAGTCAGGCAATTAATGCCCGAAATGATAGGTCTACCCGGTGGGTGCGTTTCGTCCTTATGTATTTTGGGGAGGTAATAGAATACTGCAATACTGGGGTTTTTATTTAGTATAAATTGAGATTCTTTCTTGTTTAGAATACCTAGGGATTTGCCCCGTGTTACTAGAACATTAAGATTCCTGACATAACGTTCAGTGGGGTCACTAGTGAGTTTTTTATAGGTAATAGCATCATTAAGGAGTCTGCTGGATTCCTCCTGGTATGCAGTCTGGTCGAGTAGGACAATGCCCCCCCCTTTATCCGCGGGGCGTATCACAATATTATTATTATCTTGAAGTTCGAGTAGTGCTTTCCTTTCAAGATTATTTAAATTTTGAGAGATATATTTTGGATTTTTTATTTTCATTTTTCTGATATCTTGTGTTACTGCAGATTCAAAAGCACGAAATGCGTTCGAATATTCTTGTACAGGATGGAACGTAGAGGGGTTATACAACGATGTCTGTATGTATTCCTGGGCATTTTCGGTGATAAGCTGTGGGCCCTTTTTGAAAAAATATTTTTTGACAGCCAAGTTTCGTAGAAACTGTTTCAGGCTAATATATAAGTTGAAGGGTTTCGCCGTGGCCGTAGGTGCGAATTTCAATCCCTTCTGAAGGAGAGAAATTTCATATTCTGAAAGTACATGGGAACTTAAATTAAATATTTTTTGGGTGGAGGGAGGTTTAGTTACTTTCTTTTTGGAGAGTTTCCCCCCCCCCCCCCCCTCTTACCTCTTTTGGTTTTGAAGTATTCACCCGAAAAAAATCCCGATTGATAGTTGTTTGAGATTTAAATCCTCTCCCTCTTTTGGATAGGAGACTGGGGATTCTTTTGGGGTTGTTGTTATTATTACTACTATGGTTGGTGACTAGTCCTATCCTTGTCGGTGGTTTATATAATTTCGAAGTAATGGAAGTTTTCATCAGTCTCCTATCACTGTCAGTATGTTTCTTTTTGGTACCTTCATTATGTATGGTACTAGTATTTTGACTAGGCCCAGGCAGTTCATTTCTTCCAGGGGTATCATTGTTGTCCTCAACTATGGATAGCTGTGCATATCTGTTAGTGGTAGTAATAGGAGACCCATGTGCCTCTATTAATTGACCAGAATGTTCATAAGTACTACAGTTAAAAGACAAATTGTCTGTCTCCCCACTGGCACTATCCATAGTCCCAAAGGGTCTACCTATTGGTAGATTCCTATTCGCAATTGAGACAGGTGTGTATTGAGTGGAGTTAGTGTTAGTGTATGTCGAAAAAATGCACGATTGATCTGGCGTATTTGGTATTGGGGTTTCGTTATATTCATCTAGGACTACAAGATCCATAAATGTATGGCGTGAGCTGTCAGGGGGTGATTGGGTCTCACTGTGAGAGGTTATAGGGCCTAGATGTATGTTGGGTACCTTATCTCTGTGGAATTTCTTAATTTTTTTAGCTATAATTTCTTTTTCTTTCTCTTTTAATCTCATAGATATACTGTCAGTGAGCATTTGAAAATCTGTCAAGTCTTCATAATCGCCAAGTTGTTCAAAAAGCATAGTAATTTGGCGATTGGTGTGGTCTAGTTTGGCCCTACGTTTGTCTATAATAAATTGAAGGGTTTTCCTGGAGAAGCTATTGAACATATCATCCCATTCTTGTTGGACCTGGGGATCCCCAAAGTCACCAGCAAGAGATTTGTATATAACTAGTCCTTTTGGTACGATATTAGCCTGTATATACTTCTCCAATGAGGCTACTTCCCACACATCTCTGATTTCAGCGACTAGGAGTTTCTCCAATGTTCTCAATAAATGCCTAACTTGTTCATCCACGGGGGGGGAGGGGATGTTGAAGGCCAATTGTTCAGTAATCAAAGTCAGACGGTGTTCCCTATCAGATCTAACTGCTCTAATAGCCATCAGGGCTGCCCAGGTGTGTATGCACAGATGAAAACCGAGAGGAAACAAAAGAATGGGAACACACCGGCGCTCCTAGAGGGGATACAATGGAAAGTCAAAACTAGTAGGGATACCAGTACCCTGGGTAATATTCCAGAACAAATCCGTCAGTTACCCATTATTACGCTATACCATTATGGGTATAAATATTTCACTAAGATTATACGTAAACACTGGTCTACTCTTCAACTAGACAGAGTGATAGGTGAACTACTACCACAACATCCAAGATTCATCTTTAGGAAATCTCAAACTATTGGGAATATTATAGCCCCAACAACTAGAAAGGGTCCTATTAAAACAACATTCTCAAAAAATCCAGGCTTCACACCATGTGGCACGTGCTCCTGTTGTGTGCGTACAAATTTTAAGAAAATAAAACAACTGAAATTTTACAACTCGGATGGAACCCGGGAATTTATAATTAAGGACGGCATATCTTGTTGGTCATCGGGAGCTATTTATTTCATTAAGTGCCCTTGCGACAAAATCTACGTGGGTCGCACCAAACGTAGACTGATGGATAGGCTGAAGGAACATTTTTACAATATAGAAAAAGGTTTTGATGGCCATCCTCTGTCAAGACATTTTAAGGCGCACCATGGAAGATCAACCAGGGGACTCATTTTCTGTGGCATTCAGGTGGTGCATAGGAACTGGAGGGGAGGTGACGATATTAAACTTATGTCACGTACGGAATCCAAGTGGATCTTCACACTAGATAGTTTAGCCCCTAGAGGCTTGAATCACGAGGTTGAATTATATGCTTTCTCATGAATATAAAAGTTTCCTAACAGCCTCCTCTGAATTCTTAGATGATCCCACCTCCTGTTTCTGTTTGTGATTTTATCTTTCTCGTTTTTTAACCCTCTTTTTGTCCTTTTATTTTGCTCCATCATGTGCACATTGCACCCCTTCACATGGGGTAGACCTTATTTATTTATTTTTAATCATGGGGTGGTTCTGAATGTTCTTTTCATGTGAAGTTGCCCAATTTTTTAGGAGCCCCCATTTTTAACATTTTTAATGTTTTTTCATGTTATTTATGTAATAAAGACTTTTTTTTATATAGGTAGGGATTTCTATGCATATAGGGATACATACCGTTTTTATATACTGTTGCATATTCCATATCTACATCTATTTATTTATCTATCTCTTCTACTGACCTAATTCCAGACCGGTACTGTTAGTGGGCGTGGCTTTCATTTTATTCTATTTTCTTGGAGCATCAGGGGTTATATTAAGAGCAGGAGACAGCCGGGACCCATAGCCCTGACGAAGAAGGTCCGGAGACCTTCGAAACGCGTAGGCACTTTGGTCCCTATCGGCACCCGTCCCCTGCTTTTCCTCCTTTCTGTATCTGGTGACGTCACCCAGACTACACGACCCCTTGCTCCACCGCTCTCTCTAGCGGCGTCCTTGCAGCCCACGTGTGCCGGATAACGGCGCTTCAGGCGAGTGGAGACAGAGCACTAGCCAGGCAGGACGCTCCCCACCAGTGAGTGCTTCTGCCGCTCCTCACCGCCGTCTGGACCTCTCAGCTCCGGACACACAGGTGGCTGCTGCCCCTGCTCCTATATACACCAGCACAACGCCAGCACCTTCATCTCGGTCACGCTACTACCAGTAAGTGTGTGATTACTTTTTCATATCTATCATTCCTATATATGTACCTATTGCGGCACTAATATAGAGTGTTGCTGATGATTATGACCAACGGCTGTCTGGTATTTGTCCATCATTACTATTATCACTACTGCTATTGGTGATTCTAGTTGTCTTTGCTCTTATTGCTAACTCTGTTGACCATTTATTTCCAGCATTTATAGGCTTTCTCACCTATTTTTTGCACCTATTTTTCTTTGCACTTTCTCGTCAGGTTAGCGCAGGTGTCCTAATCTATATTATATTGTCCTTATAACATGACAGGTTCAGCACAGTGGCTGTCTAGGCACCAGCAGCTTTCCATTGTATCCCCTCTAGGAGCGCCGGTATGTTCCCATTCTTTTGTTTCCTCTCGGTTTTCAAGCTGCAACTGTTGTTGAGCTTTCCCAGGAAATGTGCCTACACAACTCACTTAGGTGAGCATATAACTTGGCTCTAATCTTTTTATAAAAGTATCACCCTATTGTCTGGTGATCTCTGTTTCATTACAGTGTTTATATGTATGGGAAGTATGGGAACAACATAATATGAACTGGAAATATGGTTGTATGTTTGTAGCCAATTTTGTTATCTAAGAGACCCAATTTTGCCGGGTTATCTAAGAGACCCTATACACAGGCTCAATTCACCAGTCATATGGGTTTTTTCCTATCCTATACGGGGGACAGAGAGAGCGAAACATCACATCTGTGAGACCCTTATGTGAAGCCATAGGCAGTTAGGGACTACACCACTGCAGCACAAGGGAAGGCTACTGATTTCCACCTGGATAAGGGGACTCTGGACTTGCCTCCAAACCAGCCGGTCTCTGCCTGCCCTATGATCTGGTGCTCTGGACTGTGAATGCTGAAGTCTTCAGTAAAGGTAAAGAGACTGCAACCTTGTGTCCTCGTTCTTCATTGCGCTATTCACCATTCACCATCTACACACTGGGGATACACTTCACCTGTAGGAAGGTATACCATCCAGCTGCCATAACATCACCCCAGCGGACCCCTTAAAGCAGCGTTGGTCACCCTGACTGAATACAAAAGGTGGCATCACGAACATAAACTTTATCCATTTTAAAGACCTTTCCCTTTTACATGGACGTCCCAGGGCCACGGACCGGGTCAGCCACCGTCACATCCCTCCTTTGAACCGCAGGACCCTGTACCTAGTACCCCACGGCCCTTGGAGGGCAATCCACATATGCTAATGTTACTGTAGGTGTTATACAGTATGTGTGTGCAGTAGAACTTTCTACATTCTAAATGTGGACCCATGTCATTTATTTTACAATCATTGTAGCTTGGTGCTGGAGGACATTTTTAAAAGCTTTGGGTGTTATAAAAATGTACAAGATGTGAGGACTAAAGTAACTGTAAAAGGTCTGCACTGCATTAATATATTTTTGTGTTATATTATTATTATTATTATACATTTTTATAGCGCCATTTATTCCATGGTGCTTTACATGTGGATATGGGGCAAATATAGACAAGTACATTAAACATGAGCAAATAAGGCACACGGGTACATAAGGAGGGAGGACCCTGCCCACGAGGGGATGGGTGATGAAACACTAGGAGAGGGTATTGAACTACAATACTGTGCTTTTGTATACAGTGTTACGATAAACACTAATTGATTATAAAATAAAGTCCAACATACAGATTTGTAATGGATATAATGAATATATAAAGTCATGTAAAATGTTATAAAAGGACTCATGTAAAGATTTATTTGTAATACACACTATATATAATTGTCTGCTTAAAGAAAATGTATATTATAAACTCTCATGAAGTTAAAATTATTTTAACAATATATATAAAATCCATATCTGATAAATCCACATATAAAATAATATAAAAATGTTAATACTAATGCAAATGTAACAAATCATAAATATAATAAATGAAAAATACTTTAGGAAGACAGGATTCAGCACATAAGGTGATTAGCTAAGTTTTCAAATTTTCACCTGTTCTATCGTTACTGTTTCCTTTGCCATTACATCATGACCACCTAGGAAGTCAATAGCATATGGACACTTTCAGGGGAATTTTTTTGTAAATTCTAAATGTATGTAATGTATTTTTGCTAAAATTAAAAGCAAAGCCACAAAAGGAGGAATTAAAATCCCCCCCCCCCCATAATTCAAGAATTAGCACAGCAAAAAAAGAACAACAGTATCTGCCCAGGATGCAGCATATTCTTGATTTTTTGGGGGTGGATTTTAATTTTAATAAATCTTGTTTAGCTTTGCTTTTAATTTTAGTGTAGAGACTCACAAGTAGGAGGACCCTTGATGCGGGTTTTGGCCAAAATGTCAAACAATACCTCATGTATATTATATGTATTTTTTTGCACGTTATATTTTTATACAGGTTGCAGCCAAGCCCATCAATATTGCGTTAACAGTTTTAATTTTAACAATAATAATAATAATCTTTATTTATATAGCGCCAATATATTCCGCAGCGCTTTACAGTTGTCGTAGCTGTTTTTCGTTCTGACCCAAATGTCAGCTGACAGATCACCAGATCACAGATCGCCAGTGAGGGCCAAATTGTGGAGTTACGCCCGTCATTTTACAAGCGCGCTTGGAGACAAAAAGACACCTCACACATATCCTGTGAGCAAGTCACTATTATCTGAAGTAATAGAGCAAGAGGCAATATTATATACCATTTACTGTAACTCTAATGTAATTCATGTAGCCCCCTCCATCACCCAGGGTCATACTGACCTTTATTCTCTAACGTACCCAGAGCATGTTGTGACTGAATATTGGGAACATACATGATAAGAAGTATGGTCTCCTTGAATTGGAGACATTAAGACTACTGCATCAACAGATTCTAGCAATTGTAGCAATTAAAGGCAAAAGGCACTTAAAGGCAAACTATTAACCCTTCTATATCACAGTTTAACAGCTTCAAACACAACAGTCATAAGTAACAACGTTAACAATACAATAATTAAAGCAACACAAGATGACCCTGCTCGTAAGAGCTTACAATCTACAATGAGGTGTGGAAATACAAAGTACAGGTGTATATTTACAATGATGTATTTACAATGATGGTCCGGCAATCTTCAGGGAGTGGGGGATAGATGGAAGTAGTGAATGGGCTACACACAAACAAAATAACTGATTTGGGAACATGATAGGCCGCTCTGAACAAATGTGTTTTGAGGGAGCGCCTAAAACTATGCAAATTGTGGATGGTCCTAATTTCTTGGGGTAGAGCATTCCAGAGGATTGGCACAGCACGGGAGAAGTCTTGGAGTCGGGAGTGGGAGGTACGGATCAGTGCAGAGGTTAGTCGAAAGTCATTTGCAGAGCGAAGAGGTCAGTTAGGCCCATAGACAGAAATGAGGGAGGAGATGTAAGGGGGTGCTGCACTGTGAAGAGCTTTGTGGGTGAGAGCAAGTACTTTGAATTGTATCCTGTAATTAATGGGCAGCCAGTGTAATGACTGGCGAAGAGCGGATGCATCTGAGTAACGATTAGCTAGATAGATGACCCTGGCTGCTGCATTAAGGATTGACTGGAGAGGGAAAAGTTGGGTGAGGGGGAGGCCAATTAATAGAGCGTTGTGTTATGATCTGGTGATTAGGAAGCGACATGCGTCTAGCTCTGAGCAGGTGGCAACTATACTGACCGCAGCCCCTAAGCTCAACACAACACTAGAAGCAGCCTTGGAATGCTCCTAACTCGGCCTAGGCATCTCGTCACATCCTAAGAGCTAATTACCCCTAAAGATAGAAGCAGGAAAACTATCTTGCCTCAGAGAAAATCCCCAAAGGATAGATTAGCCCCCCACAAATAATGACTGTGAGAGAAGAAGGAAATGACATACGTAGTATGAAACAAGATTTAGCACAGGAGGCCACTTCTAGCTAAATAGAAATAGTACAGAACAGAACGCTGTGCGGTCAGTAAAAAAAACTAGAAAAAGTCCACCGCAGAGAAATGCAAAAATCTCCACACCTGACTAAAGGTGTGGAGGGCAAACTCTGCTGCCCAGAGCTTCCAGCTTAACTGAATAGATCCATACTGAAAAGCTGGACAAATGAACAAAAACAAAGAAAGTGCTGAACAACAAGTCCACAACAAGAGAACCGGAAAAGGACAAGCAAGGACTTAGCTTTGATGAACTGGTCAGAGTGTCAGGAAAGTCCTAAGAGCAATGACTCCAGGCAGGAACAATTGACAACTGGCATTGAATGAGGGATAAGGCCAGACTAATATAACCGAGCCAGAAAGACGATCAGTGAAAACAGCTGCTGAAGCTAAATCCAAGAAGCAGCCATACCACTCAAAACCACAAGAGGGAGACCAAGAGCGGAAATCACAACAGTATACCTTCCCACAGGTGAAGTAAGTCCCCAGGGCTTCCCGGTGTGTAGATAATGGATGGTGTGAGGCGCAGAGAAGAAAGAGGACACAAGGTTGCAGTCTCTTTACCTTTACTGAAGACTTCAGCATTCACAGTCCAGGGCACGAGATCACAGGGCAGGCATGTCAGGTAAACACCTTTTTCCACAAAAACGATTTTGTAGCCCCCAAGTTTTTATTTTCACAAGGGTAACAGGAGAAATTGGACCCCAAAAGTTGTCCAATTTATCCCGAGTACGCTGATGCCCCATATGTGGGGGTAACCCACTGTTTGGGTGCACGGCAGAGCTCAGAAGGGAGGGAGCACCATTTGACTTTTTGAGCGCAAAATTGGCTCCAGGCAGGAACAATTGACAACTGGCATTGAATGAGGGATAAGGCCAGACTAATATAGCCGAGCCAGAAAGACGATCAGTGAAAACAGCTGCTGAAGCTAAATCCAAGAAGCAGCCATACCACTAAAAACCACAGGAGGGAGCCAAAGAGCAGAACTCACAAAAATGCTACTTACAACCACCGGAGGGAGCCCAAGAGCGGAATTCACAACAGTACCCCCCCTTAAGGAGGGATCACCGAACCCTCACCAGAGCCCCCAGGCCGATCAGGATGAGCCAAATGAAAAGCACGAACCAAATCGGCGGCATGAACATCGGAGGCAACAACCCAAGAATTATCCTCCTGGCCATAACCCTTCCACTTGACAAGATACTGAAGCTTCCGCCTCGAAAAATGAGAATCCAAAATTTTCTCAACCACATATTCCAACTCCCCCTCAACCAACACCGGGGCAGGAGGATCAACAGATGGAACAACGGGCACCACATATCTCCGCAACAAAGATCTATGGAAAACATTGTGGATGGCAAAAGAGGCTGGAAGGGCCAAACGAAAAGACACAGGATTGATAATCTCAGAAATCTTATAAGGACCAATAAACAGAGGCTTGAACTTAGGGGAAGAAACCTTCATAGGAACATGACGAGAGGACAACCAAACCAAATCCCCCACACAAAGCCGAGGACCAACACACAGACGGCGGTTAGCAAAACGCTGAGCCTTTTCCTGGGACAATGTCAAATTGTCTACCACATGAGCCCAAATCCGCTGTAACCTGTCCATCACAGAATTAACACCAGGACTATCAGAAGGCTCAACCTGCCCTGAAGAAAAACGAGGATGGAAACCAAAATTACAAAAGAAAGGCGAAACCAAAGTAGCCGAACTGGCCCGATTATTAAGGGCAAACTCGGCCAACGGCAAGAAAGTCACCCAATCATCCTGATCAGCAGACACAAAGCATCTCAAATAGGTTTCCAAGGTCTGATTAGTTTGCTCAGTTTGGCCATTGGTCTGAGGATGGAACGCCGAAGAAAAAGACAAATCAATACCCATCCTAGCACAAAAGGCCCGCCAAAACCTGGAAACAAACTGGGAACCTCTGTCAGACACAATATTCTCCGGAATGCCATGCAAACGAACCACATGCTGAAAAAACAATGGAATCAAATCAGAGGAGGAAGGCAATTTAGGCAAAGGTACCAAATGGACCATTTTAGAGAACCGGTCACAAACCACCCAGATAACAGACATCCTCTGAGACACAGGAAGATCCGAAATAAAATCCATGGAAATATGCGTCCAAGGCCTCTCCGGGACGGGCAAAGGCAAAAGCAACCCACTAGCGCGGGAACAGTAAGGCTTGGCTCGGGTGCAAGTCCCACAGGACTGCACAAAAGCACGGACATCATGCAACAAGGAAGGCCACCAAAAGGACCTAGCAACCAAATCTCTGGCACCAAAAATCCCAGGATGACCAGCCAACACTGAACAATGGACCTCAGAAATCACCTTACTCATCCATCTATCAGGAACAAACAGCTTCCCCACAGGACAGCGGTCAGGCCTATCAGCCTGAAATTCCTGAAGCACCCGCCGCAAATCAGGGGAGATGGCAGAAAAAAATCACCCCTTCCTTAAGAATGCCAACCGGCTCAAGGACTCCAGGAGAATCCGGCAAAAAACTCCTAAAGAGGGCATCCGCCTTAACATTCTTAGATCCTGGAAGATATGAGACCACAAAATCAAAACGGGAGAAAAACAGGGACCACCGAGCCTGTCTAGGGTTCAGCCGCTTGGCCGAGTCAAGGTAAATCAAATTCTTATGATCGGTCAAGACCACAATGCGGTGATTGGCTCCCTCAAGCCAATGTCGCCACTCCTCAAATGCCCACTTCATAGCCAACAACTCCCGATTGCCGACATCATAATTGTGTTCCGCAGGCGAAAACTTTCGGGAAAAGAAGGCACATGGCTTCATCAAGGAACCATCAGAATTCCTCTGTGACAAAACGGCCCCTGCCCCAATCTCAGAAGCGTCAACCTCAATCTGAAAAGGAAGAGAAACATCCGGTTGACGCAACACAGGGGCAGAAGAAAATCGGCGTTTAAGCTCCTGAAAGGCCTCAACAGCCTCAGCGGACCAATTAGTCACATCAGCGCCTTTCTTCGTCAAATCGGTCAGGGGTTTAACCACACTAGAGAAGTTGGTAATGAAACGGCAATAAAAATTAGCAAAGCCCAAAAATTTCTGAAGGCTCTTCACAGATGTGGGTTGAATCCAGTCATGAATGGCTTGGACCTTAACAGGATCCATTTCTATAGACGAAGGAGAAAAAATAAACCCCAAAAAAGAGACCTTCTGAACTCCAAATAGGCACTTAGACCCCTTCATAAATAGAGCATTATCACGAAGGATCTGGAATACCATCCTGACCTGCTTCACAAGAGACTCCCAATCATCGGAAAAAATCAAAATACCATCCAAATACACAATCAGGAATTTGTCAAGATAATTGCGGAAAATAATATGCATGAAAGACTGGAACACAGATGGGGCATTAGAGAGCCCAAATGGCATCACAAGGTATTCAAAATGGCCTTCGGGCGTATTAAATGCAGTCTTCCATTCGTCACCCTGTTTAATACGAACAAGATTATATGCCCCTCGAAGGTCAATCTTGGTAAACCAACTAGCCCCCTTAATCCTAGCAAACAAATCAGAGAGCAAAGGTAAAGGATATTGGAATTTGACCGTGATCTTATTAAGAAGGCAATAATCAATACAGGGTCTTAAGGAGCCATCCTTCTTGGCAACAAAAAAGAATCCCGCTCCCAATGGTGACGAAGACGGCCGAATATGCCCTTTCTCTAAAGACTCCTTAACATAGCTCCGCATGGCGGCATGCTCTGGCACAGACAGGTTGAAAAGTCGGCCCTTAGGGAACTTACAGCCAGGAATCAAGTCAATAGCACAATCACAGTCCCTGTGTGGTGGAAGGGAACTGGACTTGGGCTCATCGAATACATCCTGGAAATCTAACAAAAATTCAGGAACATCAGAAGAGGGGGAAGAGGAAATTGACATCAAAGGAACATCACTATGTACCCCTTGACAACCCCAACTAGTCACAGACATTGATTTCCAATCCAGCACTGGATTGTGTACTTGTAACCATGGAAAACCCAGTACAACAACATCATGTAAATTATGCAACACCAAAAAACGGCAATCTTCCTGATGTGCAGGAGCCGTGTACATAGTCATCTGCATCCAGTACTGAGGTTTATTCTTGGCCAATGGTGTAGCATCAATACCCCTCAAGGGTATGGGACTCTGCAAAGGCTGCAAAGAAAAACCACAGTGCCTAGCGAATTCTAAGTCCATTAAGTTCAGAGCAGCGCCTGAATCCACAAATGCCATGACAGAAAAAGATGACAATGAGCAAATCAGGGTCACAGACAGGAGAAACTTAGGCTGCACAGTACTAATGGTAACAGATCTAGCGACCCTCTTAATACGCTTAGGGCAATCAGAAATAGTATGAACAGAATCACCACAGTAAAAACACAGCCCATTCTGACATCTGTATCCCCTCTGTTCCGCTCTAGTCAAAGTCCTATCACATTGCATGGGCTCAGGACTTTGCTTAGAGGACACTGCCATATGGTGCACCACTTTGCGTTCGCGCAGGCGCCGATCAATCTGAATGGCCAGAGACATAGATTCGCTCAAACCAACAGGCGTGGGAAACCCCACCATAACATCTTTAAGGGCTTCAGAAAGACCCTTTCTGAAAATTGCTGCCAGAGCGTCCTCATTCCATTTAGTGAGCACAGACCATTTTCTAAATTTCTGGCAGTATAATTCTGCCGCTTTCTGACCCTGACACAGGGCCAATAGTGTTTTCTCAGCATGCTCTACAGAGTTAGGTTCGTCATACAATAATCCGAGCAATTGAAAAAATGCATCTACATTAAGCAATGCCGGATTCCCTGACTCAAGTGAGAATGCCCAGTCCTGAGGGTCGCCACGCAGTAGAGAAATAACTATCTTTACTTGCTGAACGGGGTCACCAGAGGAACGGGGCTTCAGAGCAAAAAACAATTTGCAGTTATTTTTAAAGTTCAAAAACTTAGATCTATCCCCGTAAAACAAATCCGGAGTAGGAATTCTAGGCTCTAAGGCCGGAGTCTGAACCACATAATCTTGAATACTCTGTACTCTTGCAGCAAGCTGATCCACACAAGAAAACAAACCCTGAACATCCATGCCTGCATCCAAATCCCGAATCACCCAGAGATCAAGAGGAAGGAAAAAGACAAAACAAACTAAAGAAAAAAAAATGGCTCAGAACTCTTTTTCTCTTCCTTCTATTGAGAGGCATTCAGCTCATTTTTGGCCAGTTGAACTGTTATGATCTGGTGATTAGGGAGCGACGTACGTCTAGCTCTGAGCAGGTGGCAACTATACTGACCGCAGCCCCTAAGCTCAACACAACACTAGAAGCAGCCTTGGAATGCTCCTAACTCGGCCTAGGCATCTCGTCCCATCCTAAGAGCTAACTACCCCTAAAGATTGAAGCAGGAAAACTATCTTGCCTCAGAGAAAATCCCCAAAGGATAAATTAGCCCCCCACAAATAATGACTGTGAGAGAAGAAGGAAATGACATACGTAGTATGAAATAAGATTTAGCACAGGAGGCCACTTCTAGCTAAATAGAAATAGTACAGAACAGAACACTGTGCGGTCAGTAAAAAAAAAACTAGAAAAAGTCCACCGCAGGGAAATGCAAAAATCTCCACACCTGACTAAAGGTGTGGAGGGCAAACTCTGCTGCCCAGAGCTTCCAGCTTAACTCAATAGATCCATACTGAAAAGCTGGACAAATGAACAAAAACAAAGAAAGTGCTGAACAAAAAGTCCACAACAAGAGAACCGGAAAAGGACAAGCAAGGACTTAGCTTTGATGAACTGGTCAGAGTGTCAGGAAAGTCCTAAGAGCAATGACTCCAGGCAGGAACAATTGACAACTGGCATTGAATGAGGGATAAGGCCAGACTAATATAACCGAGCCAGAAAGACGATCAGTGAAAACAGCTGCTGAAGCTAAATCCAAGAAGCAGCCATACCACTCAAAACCACAAGAGGGAGATCAAGAGCGGAATTCACAACAGTATACCTTCCCACAGGTGAAGTAAGTCCCCAGGGCTTCCCGGTATGTAGATAATGGATGGTGTGAGGCGCAGAGAAGAACGAGGACACAAGGTTGCAGTCTCTTTACCTTTACTGAAGACTTCAGCATTCACAGTCCAGGGCACCAGATCACAGGGCAGGCATGTCAGGTAAACGCCTTTTTCCACAAAAAAAGATTTTGTAGCCCCCAAGTTTTTATTTTCACAAGGGTAACAGGAGAAATTGGACCCCAAAAGTTATCCAATTTATCCCAAGTACGCTGATGCCCCATATGTGGGGGTAACCCATTGTTTGGGCGCACGGCAGAGCTCAGAAGGGAGGGAGCACCATTTGACTTTTTGAGCGCAAAACTGGCTGTCATGTTTGGAGACCCCCTGATATAACTAAACAGTGGAAACCCCCCAATTCTAGCTCCAACCCTAACCCCAACACACCCCTAACCCTAATCCCAACCTGATCCATAATCCTAATCACTAACCCTAAGGATAATCACAACCCAAAACAACCCTAATGTCAACCCTAACCATAACCCTAATCAAAACCCTAAATCCAACACACCCCTTATCCTAATCTCAACCCTAACCTCAAACCTAACCCTAATCCCAATACGCCCCTAATCACAACCCTAATCTTAACCCTAATCCCAAACCTAACCCCAATCCCAAGTGTAACCCTAATGCCAACCCTAACCCTAATACCAACCCTAATCCAAACCCTAACCCTAATCCCAACTCTAACCCTAACTTTAGCCCCAACCCTAGCCCTAACTTTAGCCCCAACCCTAACCCTAGCCCTAAGGCTACTTTCACACTTGCGTCGTTTGGCATCCGTCGCAATCCGTCGTTTTGGACATAAAATGGTTCCTGCAAATGTGCCCGCAGGATGTGTTTTTTGCCCATAGACTTGTATTGCCAACGGATCGTGACGGATGGCCACACATCGCATCCATCGTGCACTGGATCAGTTGTGTTTTGGCGGACCATCGGCACAAAAAAACGTTCAATGTAACTTTTTTTGTACGTCGCGTCCACCATTTCTGACCGTGCATGCGTGGCCGTAACTCTGCCCCCTCCTCCCCAGGACAGCGGATGCGTTGAAAAACTACATCCGCTGCCCACGTTGTGCACAATTTTCACAACGTGCGTCGGTATGTCGGGCCGACGCATTGCGACGGCCCCATACCGACGTAAGTGTGAAAGAAGCCTAACCCTAAATTTAGCCCCAACCCTAACCCTAAATTTAGCCCCAACCCTAACCCTAAATTTAGTCCCAACCGTAACCCTAAATTTAGCCCCAACCCTAACCCTAACCCTAGCCCTAACCCTAGCCCTAACCCTAGCCCTAGCCCTAACCCTAACCCTAACCCTAGCCCTAACCCTAACCCTAGCCCTAACCCTAGCCCTAACCCTAGCCCTAACCCTAGCCCTAACCCTAACCCTAGCCCTAACCCTAACCCTAGCCCTAACCCTAACCCTAGCCCTAACCCTAACCCTAATTTTAGCCCCAACTGCTCTTCTCCTGCCGGCCGGCAGATGGCGACAGATGGCGGGCGCACTGCGCATGCGCCCGCCATTTTCTTTCCCCATGAAGACGCCGGCGGGCAGGAGATGGATGCAGGAGGACCCAGGGACACACCGGTAAGTATAATAGGGTCCCCGAATCCCCCTATTTCTCTGTCCGCTGATGTGCGATCACATCAGAGGACAGAGAATTACACATTACTTTTTTTTTTTTGCGGTCGCCGGTAAACAGTAAATTACCGGCGATCGCAAAACAGGGGTCGGTAAAACCGGCTGGCACCGGGAGAATCTTTGGGGTCTCGGCTGCCGGGGGTAGCCGAGAGTCCAAAGATTCTCCCGGTGCCAGCCGGCGGGCCCGCCATTTTTTTGCCGGAAAAAGATGGCGGCGCCCATCGGGAGCCACGAAGAGCACCGGGGGAGACAGGTGAGTATCGGGGGGCTATCTGGGACCCCTTTTCTCTGTCCTCTGATGTGCGATCACATCGGAGGACAGAGAAATTAAAAAGAAATCGCGTTTTTGTTTTTTTTTGGCGATCGCCGGTAAACGGTTAATTACCGGCTATCGCAAAAGCGGGGTCGGTAAAAAAAACCCCGAATCATGTTCTCTGGGGTCTCGGCTACCCCCGGCAGCTGAGACTGTGGAGAAAATCGGACTCTGGGGGGCACTATTTACTTTTTCCACAGCGCCGTTAATTAACGGCGCTGTGGTTTAAGTACCCTTAACTGCCGCCGTTAAAAGGCATATCGGCGGTCGTTAAGGGGTTAATATGCTTTGTTACCTGACACCTTACTGTGCCAGTAGTTCAGCTTGTTGTTAGCAAAATGGATTTCATTTTCAAGAGTTGATAAAGAGTTCAAGATGCATGCGAAGGGAATGAAGCAGATCATATGTGAACAATTAAGCATATTTCTATGATAACATATATTACAAAGCTTCATACACAGTGTGTTGAAAGTATAGTGTATATTTAACTGTCTTGTAAGATTTAAGACACATAACTTTAAGGGTAAGTTCACACAGGGCATTTTTGCTGCTTTCTTTTCTGCAGCAAAACCTGATCTTGGCAGGAAAGAAGCTGCATCAAAAACGCAGGTTTAGGTGTGCTTTTGGTGCGTTTTTTGGTGCCTATTTGGTGTGTTTTTTTGGGTGCTTTTTTTGGTGCGTTTATTTTTCCTCTTTGTCCATGCTAATGTCCTTGGATTTTCAGCAGCAAAAATGCAGCAAATAATGATACCTGCGTTTTTGCTGCGTTTTTTCCAACACCCATTCAAGTCAATGGGGGAAAAACACAGCAAAACGCTGAAAGAAGTGACATGCTCTATGTCCAAAAAAACGCAGCAAAGCACAAAATACTGATCAAACAAAAAACCAATTTGTGTGCATGAGATTTCTGAAATCTCATAGGCTTTGCTGGAACTGTAAAAAGCAGCTGTAAATTAGCATTAAAAAAAGCAGCAAAAATACACAGCAAAAACGACCTGTGCGAACTTACCCTAACAGTGAACATATAGCCTTGTGTACAGAGAATGTATTTGTATCCTAAAATGGCAAGTACAAAATCTTATATTCTGCCTATCACATGGGGCGCTATTGACATCATTGATGTCGGGTCAAATCAGCAGTGACAGTACAGCCCAGAAGAATCGGTGAATAAAGAAGGAAGAGGAGGGTGTCAGAAGATTGGACAAGGAGCCAGGAATCTTATCTCAGAGAGTAGGGGAAGAACTGAAAAAAGGTGAGTATAAAAGTTTATCCTTTTTTTAACCCTTTGCTAGGCCTAAGAATGCAGCAAAATAGTGAAGACGTAGACTTTCCTTTCGTTTATTATTTCTGTAGCAGCCAAAGACACTTTTCTGATAGTATAAAGAATTAATGAAACAAGGCTATTAGATGTAAATTGAAGAGTTCTCACTAGGAATGTTAAACATATTGTTTTCTTCTTGTGCTACCATAACGTTGGCATATTATTATTACCCAGTAATGGCATCAAGATATTGTGCATTTATTTGTAATGTTGTAGTAGTTTGGAAATTTCAGTACTCTATTCAAGCCTTGTGATATAGAAATTATTTTTTAAAACCGTGAAAATGTGTCTAGCAATGCATTTTTTTTAAATACCTTGTACTCCATTTTTTAGGTGTAATTTGCAACACAATTCTGGAGCATTGGGCTTAGTAAATCTCACCCATTAACATTGCCTTACTATTTTGTACTTGTTTTCTATATACAGCTGGAAAAAAGTATTTTACATGATTTCTACTTATATTTTATTAGGCGGTAAACAAATGTGTTACTAGAAACAAGCAAAGCAAAAAAAAAATAATAAATTAGCGCATACTTTACTTGTTTTGTTAAACTTTGACCAAGTACATGCATTTTTTTGTGTTTATATCACAGTACAGAGCATAAAGGTTGCATTCATCATGTGTGTTTTCTATATATATTGTAAAGGAAGTAACTCTTGATCCTAAGCTGAGATCTCCGCCTCACCTGACCCTGTTTTAATAGGTGTAGTACCACATGATCACCTGGTTGCTACTCATAAAAGTCTGAACTTCCTCAGACAGTGTTATGTCTCTGGAGAACAATTAAACTGCAGTGTACTGGAGCCAAAAATATGTTGTTAAACGACATTACACCTTGAATAGTGTGAAAGGAAACTCCATCCAATAACTTGATTAGAAGTTTCCCTACGAGAATGTCACTTTACCAATCTAAACATCCTTTACACTGTGCAGTTACTGCTTCTAATAGTAGTTGAATATACCTTACATACTGTAGCAGGGGAGGATACATACAGATAAGTGGTCCTCTGCAAGAACATGATATGGGTCCTTTGCAGTCCAGAAGCTCATCATAATGAACAATTCCACTTGCTGTGGATGTGGAAGTGGGCCCTTTTACCTCTTAGGCTCCTTTGCGACTGCACAGGTTGCACCAATGGTATGTACACCCTTGAACATAATGCTCCATGTGTCATACTTATGTTTGATATATTCATTGCTCTTCAGCAAGGATGACCTCTCCATAGTGCGGGATCTGAACAGAGAGATGAAAAGTTGTGGATGTTGACATCATTATTTATATTTATGGTGAAGTACTGATTTAGATTGAAGTTTAAAGAGGGCCTGATCATTAGTGTTCCCATGGAGCTTAACGTTTTCTACAACTCAAGTCACTATGTAGACCTCAGAGTCCACTCGACTGAAAACTGATCAGTAGAAATGAGAGGAGCATTTGAAATTCAAATTCACTATGGTCTCTGAATCTTCCTCCAAAACTCTATTTGCCATGAATCTTAACATTGGAAAGTGCACAATCATCCAGAAAAGATGTGTACAGCACTCAAAGGTCTCTTAGATGATTATGGAACCCTTTTGAGCTCTTTAATGCATAAACAGCCTCATTAGTATCCAAGTGACCCCATCTATCTGGCTGGAGAAAAACGGATGGGAAGAGTGGTACCATCAGTCATTTTTACAACAAACTGCAGCATTGGACTGTTAACCGCTTAGTGAAAAAGCCAATTTTAAGTTTATTGACCAACCCCCGTTTTTCAAATCTGACCAGTATCACGTTATGTGGTAATTACTCTGGAATGCTTCTAGATATCCCTGTGATTCTGATATTGTTTTTTTTTTCAGGACACATTGTACTTTAGTTAGCGTTAATTTAAGTCTATAGCGACAGGGTCTGTTCCGCAGGACTGGCGCATAGCAAATGTGGTGCCAATATTCAAAAAGGGCTCTAAAAGTGAACCCGGAAATTATAGGCCAGTAAGTCTAACCTCTATTGTTGGTAAAATATTTGAAGGGTTTCTGAGGGATGTTATTCTGGATTATCTCAATGAGAATAATTGTTTAACTCCATATCAGCATGGGTTTATGAGAAATCGCTCCTGTCAAACCAATCTAATCAGTTTCTATGAAGAGGTAAGCTATAGGCTGGACCACGGTGAGTCATTGGACGTGGTATATCTCGATTTTTCCAAAGCGTTTGATACCGTGCCGCACAAGATGTTGGTACACAAAATGAGAATGCTTGGTCTGGGGGAAAATGTGTGTAAATGGGTTAGTAACTGGCTTAGTGATAGAAAGCAGAGGGTGGTTATAAATGGTATAGTCTCTAACTGGGTCGCTGTGACCAGTGGGGTACCGCAGGGGTCAGTATTGGGACCTGTTCTCTTCAACATATTCATTAATGATCTGGTAGAAGGTTTACACAGTAAAATATCGATATTTGCAGATGATACAAAACTATGTAAAGCAGTTAATACAAGAGAAGATAGTATTCTGCTACAGATGGATCTGGATAAGTTGGAAACTTGGGCTGAAAGGTGGCAGATGAGGTTTAACAATGATAAATGTAAGGTTATACACATGGGAAGAAGGAATCAATATCACCATTACACACTGAACGGGAAACCACTGGGTAAATCTGACAGGGAGAAGGACTTGGGGATCCTAGTTAATGATAAACTTACCTGGAGCAGCCAGTGCCAGGCAGCAGCTGCCAAGGCAAACAGGATCATGGGGTGCATTAAAAGAGGTCTGGATACACATGATGAGAGCATTATTCTGCCTCTGTACAAATCCCTAGTTAGACCGCACATGGAGTACTGTGTCCAGTTTTGGGCACCGGTGCTCAGGAAGGATATAATGGAACTAGAGAGAGTACAAAGGAGGGCAACAAAATTAATAAAGGGGATGGGAGAACTACAATACCCAGATAGATTAGCGAAATTAGGATTATTTAGTCTAGAAAAAAGACGACTGAGGGGCGATCTAATAACCATGTATAAGTATATAAGGGGACAATACAAATATCTTACATAGTAACATAGTAACATAGTTAGTAAGGCCGAAAAAAGACATTTGTCCATCCAGTTCAGCCTATATTCCATCATAATAAATACCCAGATCTACGTCCTTCTACAGAACCTAATAATTGTATGATACAATATTGTTCTGCTCCAGGAAGACATCCAGGCCTCTCTTGAACCCCTCTTGCTGAGGATCTGTTTATACCAAGGAAGGTGACGGGCACAAGGGGGCATTCTTTGCGTCTGGAGGAGAGAAGGTTTTTCCACCAACATAGAAGAGGATTCTTTACTGTTAGGGCAGTGAGAATCTGGAATTGCTTGCCTGAGGAGGTGGTGATGGCGAACTCAGTCGAGGGGTTCAAGAGAGGCCTGGATGTCTTCCTGGAGCAGAACAATATTGTATCATACAATTATTAGGTTCTGTAGAAGGACGTAGATCTGGGGATTTATTATGATGGAATATAGGCTGAACTGGATGGACAAATGTCTTTTTTCGGCCTTACTAACTATGTTACTATGTTAATACTTTTTTAGATTATCTGTAAAAATATCTGAAATTTGATGAAGAAAATGTATAAAAATTAGCAATTTTCAAACTTTCAATGCTTATATCCTTAAATTGCATAGTCACACCAAACAAAATAATTACTAGATAACATTTACTATACGTTTACTTTGTCAGCATCATTTTTCAAATGTCCTTTTATTTTGGTACGATGTTAGAAAGGGTAAAATTGTGCAGTAATTTTAGTTTTTGTTTTCAAGGAAATTTTCAAATCTAATTTTTTACGGGCCCATTTGGTTTTGAAGGGAATTTGAGGGTCCTATACATCAGAAAACCCCAGAAGTCATACCATTTTAAAAAGTGCAGTCCTCAAATTATTTTAAACTTCTGTTAACCATAGGGTTCTACACAGTAGTTAAGGCAAAGTGGATTGAAAAAAAAATGTTTCCACTTAGATATTACTTTAGTTGCAAATTATTAATTTTCTTAAGGGGTAGTAGGAGAAAATGGACACTTAAATATTGAATGTATTACGCAATTTTTCCCGAACAAGGGAATACCCCATTATAATTGGGTACCAGGGCCGGCGTCGGCCCCCGTCACACCTGGGCAAGTGCCGGGGCCCTGAGCAGGTAAGGGGCACACTTGCCGCTAGGGACACCGGAGTGCGCAGTGGACGCTCGATTGAGACTCAGTAGCGTAGCTACCAGGGGGGCAGAGGGTGCGGCCAACATGGGCCCACTGCTCACAGGGGCCTACCCGGAGCTACACTACACTTAATTATATCAGTGTGCACCCACCGATATAGTTAAGCTCCTTGCTAGTGCAAGGAGATAAGATCTCCCTGCACTACCTCGGGCAGTGGCTGGAGAAAGACAGTGAAGCATATGCCCCCCCTGTGCCGACACTGTACCTGTATCCAGTATACAGCAGACATGCCCACATTGCACGCTCAGTGAACGTGTCTGCTGCAGAGAAGTCAGGACCATGGCACTGGGTCTTCCCTCCAGAGAGGAGCAGGACAGTGGACACAGTGCTGTAAGTAACAGCTCACATCTCTGGCTGTACTGGCCGGAGGTGTCTGCACTGTGCAGGGAGGAGGTGGCAGGACGCTGCTCCTCTCCTGATAAGCCCGGGCTGGATTCTTGTGCTGTATTGGAGACACAGTAGAATTATGGCGGCAGCTTGAACTTTTAAACAGATGGGGTCATTGTCAGTACAAATCACCCGAGCATCACCTGATCTGTAAAAATCTTCAGAGCAGCAGATATAAATCTAATGGTTCCTCAGATAGAGAGACAAGACTGGTCTGTAATGTGCACTGATAGATGTGACCCCGGCTGCAGGACCCCACAGATGAGGATATATGTCACTTTTACATACATATATCCTCATCTTTGGGGTCCTGCAGCAGGGGTCACGTCTATCAGTGCACATTTCTGACCAGTCTTGTCAGTATATATACCTCGGATTTACTTATATGAGATCATGCAAACATTAGACAGGTAGGATCCTGACCCTGGCTATAGGATATATATATAGGTAGGTGTGTACAGAAAATCACATAAGGGTGTGGGCACCTGAACATGTACTCAGTCTAGACAACAAGACCCCAAAAGGGGAGAAGGGAAAAAGAGAGGAGCAGACAAACCACGGGGTTACTTTCTTCTTTAGATTGGTAATATTCTGCCTCCCCCTCTTTCTTCTGGTTGCCTCCTTTCCTTTTCCCTCTTTGGGGTCTTGTCCAGACAACAGTATTTTTTTTAGGGTTACCTGGATACATTCAGGGAGCTATAGCCATACAATGGCCTCTATAAGCACCCACTGGCTGTTTCTATTTTCTTCTATTTAGCTCTTTGTTAAGTATATCAGGGCTGTACAAGTAGAAGCCCACAGACAGGGACAGACAGTGACCAGATTCTAAGGAGTGGGAGCTATTGCAGGTTCCATTATACAGTGTGGGAGCTACTGTGGGAGTCATTATGCAGCATGGGAGCTAATGCGGGGGTCATTATACAACATGAGAGCTACTGCGGGGGTTATTATACAGTGTGAGAGATAATGCAAGGGCCGTTATACAGTTTGAAGGCTGCTGTTGGGCCATCATACAGTGTAAGGGAGTATATACAGTGTGAGAGCTACTGTGGGGGTCATTATACAGTGTGGGGGGCTGTAAAGAGTTTGGGGCTACTGTGAAGGCACATAGGCATTTTGGGATCTGTGGAAGCGCAGTGTGCGCGAAACAGCTGTCATCCTGTGGTCAACATGATCTCCTTGTCCATTTTGCATATGTCCTAATAAAGACTTTATTGTTTCATCGGGCTGGGTGAGTGCAAACCGTTTTTTTCTCTTTTTTTTCTGGATTTTATGTACTTTTTTGGTTATGCACCCGAAGCGCCTGCATATGGAGTAGTTGGTATTGGTACTGGTATAGCAGCATAGGACATTAGGTGATCGCGTTAGGCGGCAGTGCGGGTACTTAATTTTTTCTTTTTTCTGGACATAGACATTTTACTATATAAGGGCACAATGGTGGCATTACTATGTGAAGCAGTATGAGTAGCAATGCTTTTGCACTACACAGCAGGTGCAGTAATAGCGTCACATACGGCAGCAGCGGCTCAGTATTGGGGTATCACCAGGATGAGGAGTTTGTGCAGGTTGGGAATAGATGGTGATGGGGCTGGAATATGAGAAGTGAAATATGTCTTTGTTATATTCTCTGCAGCTGAGTCCTGGCTGGAAGAAGTTGTCATGTCAGTGTGGGCCAGATGGAAAAGACGGGAAAAGAGAACAATTGTCATCAGAAAGGACGTCAGCGGTAAGTCACCATCTGTAACTGTGCTGTGTTCTCTTATATGTTCTGTAGGACTGGTATCTACCACTGTATGGTCACAATATGGTGGTAATATCAGTGTTGGTCTTTGTGGAGATTTTTTTTAGTTACAGGAGGATCATCGGCTGAGGTTCTTATACCCACAATTACAGTGCGACATTGTAGTTGTAATCAGGGGTTAGGGGCCCACTCAGATTTCTCGCCCCCCTGAGCTGAACCCCTAGCTACGCCTCTGATGAGACTGTCTGAGATCGGGCTCTAAGCTCTCCATGAGACGGCACAGACACGAGTGGGACTGTGTACTCCGTGAGACAGAGGCTGAGTGACGGATATAGGGCGCTGAGCACCCCATAAGATGGCAGAGGGGCTGGCAGCAGCTGGAGGAGCAGTTGATGCCAGGCTGTGGCCACTGCAGACAGTGAGGACATACACCCGGCGCAGCCACTCTTCTCACCTGGCACTGGGGGCTTCTTACAAGGAATGCACCAACAGCAACACAGGGTTCCGGAGATGCCCGGTCTGCACTCTGGCGTGTGAAGCAGATGGAGGTACCAGGGTCGGCATGGGAGTGTTGAGCAGCCCCGGGCTCAGCACCCTGCAGTTGCCCTTTTTGCACCTGGCACTGGGTAAGTCCCCCCACAGGGTGTTATATGCACCCAGCACTTACTAACTTGCGCTGCCGCTGTTGTCACTGATAGCTACTGTAAATAGTGACCCCAAATAGCACCATATATGTGCTGCGATAACCAATGCACCCCTGTATCGTGTGTGATCCTGTAAGGGGGAGCGGACATGGTATATTAGGAACCCCTATATATTTTTATGTACCCCTAAATGCCTGATTGTGTGCAACCCCATATAGCCATATGCACCCAATGCCTGTCCTGTGTGTGCACCGCTATATATCTACAGTATATGCACCCCTAAATGCCTGTCCAATGTGCCTGTGTGCACCTCCATATATCTACATGCACCCCTATATGCCTGTCATGTCTGGAGGAACCCCATATAGCTATACATACCCCTATATGCCTGTCCTATGTGTCCGTGTGCACGCCTAACTCCTATATATCTATATGCACTCCTTTATACCTGTCCTATGTGTCTGTGTGCACCCTATATACCTTTATGCACCCCTATACTCCTGTCTTATGTGTTTGTGTGCACTCCCATATATCTAAATACATATGCAGCGCGCCCCGACGTAAGGACAATGGGGTACTCGGCACCGGGTCCTTCAGTTCCTTCAGCTGGGATGTCACAGTGGCCCGACCCGGACCGTTGCCCTATTATAAGGGGCGCCCAAATTAAATAGAGTTCAAATGGTTTGTAGATGATGGTAGTGTTCGTGACGCCACCTGTGGTATTCGGTCAGGGTGACCGACGCTGCTTAGGGGTCCGCTGAGGTGATGTCATGGCAGCTAGATGGTATACCTTCCCACAGATGAAGTATATCCCCAGGGCTTCCCAGAAGTGTAGATGTTGATGGTGGGTGGTGCAAGGCACAGTGAATAACGAGGACACAATGGGTGCAGTCTCTTTACCTTTACTGAAGGCTTCAGCATCCACAGTCCAGGGTGCCAGATGACAGGGTAGGCAGAGTCCGGCCGGTAAGATGGCAATTCCAGAGTCCCCTTATCCAGGTGTAAATCAGTAGCCTTCCCCTTGCGCACAGTAACGTAGTAGGTCCCTACATGCATTAGCTCCCATAGGGTCCTCACTCTTGTTACTCTTCTCTTGGTCCCCCAGATGGATAGGACCAACCTGTATGACGCTGGGGGCCTGAAGCTATTTTATAGGGACCCTAGCGTCGCCCCTCCTCCGCGTTGCCACCTTGCCTGCTTAGGTTCTTAGCCAACTTGGAATCAACTGTCCTGCCGGTCTCTGAAATAAAGTGTACAGTCTATTACTCCCTCGGTGTTCCGGCCACCGGTACTGCACTCAGTGGGAGGCAGCCTGCTTCTAGCTGGTCTCCCACTGGTGTTTTACTCCTGTTGCTACGACTTCTGTGCTCACTCACTACGGCACACTTCCTTTCTTGTCCTTTCTTAAGAGTCTGCCGCATGGGTTGCAGGCGCAGCTCCGTGTCCTTCTTTCCTTCCTGGGCCGAGCCCAGTCTGCTCCTCTCCGACTGACTATCTCCTTCTCCCTCCAGTCAGCTTCTCCTCCAACTCCAACAGACCTGAACTGACTCACTTCCTAACCAAACCCCCAGTTTTACCCAAGTGTGAGGTGTGGCCTAATAGATAGAACCCTTAGCTCCCCCTGGTGGCCGGCATGTGAAGTGTGTGTGTGGCTGTGATACCTGGCAGGGTGAGCTCCTTTGGTGCCATCAGACGTAACATCGCTCCCCCTGGTGGAAGAACGACATTACTGCAACAACCAGGACTCTGGGGCGCTGCACATATATCTAAATGCAACCCTGTACACCTGTCCTGTGTCTGTGTGCACCCCATATATCTATATGCACCCCTATACGTCAATCCTGTGCCCGTGCGCACCCCCAAATATCTTTATGCACCACTATATTCATATATTATGGGCCCCTCGTTATACTGTATGGAGCATTATATGTGCCTCATTATACTGTATGGAGCAATACATGGGACTCATCGTATAATGGAGCATTATATGGGGACCATTCGGTGTGGACCAATTTATGGGGTTCATTATACTGTATGAAACATTATATTGGGCTCAAACTGTATGGAGCTGATTACACTGTATGGGGCAATATATGGGGCAATGTATGGGGTTGATTATTCTGTATGGAGCAATATATGGGGTTCAAAATACTGTATGGAGAAATATACTGTCCGATTTCTGAGCTATTGTAGAATGTACAATAGATATCACTCATGTAATGTAAGAAGTAAGTGAAATCTTTGGCATTGTAGTATACCTATATTTATCTGCCGCATCTGTACATCATGAATTGTGGTATGTGTTAAAGGAGTCCACTGAGACTTTTACACCCAGGGACCACGAAAACCTGGAGCCGGCCCTGTATCTATGTACCCTTATATACCTGTCCTATGTGTCTGTGTGCACTTCTAACTCCTATATATCTATATGCACTCCTTTATGCCTGTCATGAGTCTGTTTGCACCCCCATATATCTATTTGCACCCCTATACGCCTGTCCTATGTGTCTCTGTGCACCCTATATATCTTTGTGCACCCCTATACTCCTGTCCTATGTGTTTGTGTGCACTCCCATATATCTATATGCACCCCTATACGCCAATCCTGTGCCCATGCACACCCCAAATATCTTTATGCACCACTATATTCCTGTACCATGGGCCCCTCATTATACTGTATGGAGCATTATATGGGCCTCAATATACTGTATGGAGCAATACGTGGGGCTCTTCATATACTGGAGCATTATATGGGGCCCATTCGGTGTGGAGCAATTTATGGGGCTCATTATACTGTATGGAGCATTATGTTGGGCTCAAACTGTATGGAGCTGATTACACTGTATGGGGCAATATATGGGGCAGTATATGGGACTGATTATTCTGTATGGAGCAATATATGGGGCTCATAATACTGTATGGAGAAATATACTGTCCGATTTCTGAGCTATTGTAGAATGTACAATAGATATCACTCATGTAATGTAAAAAGTAAGTGACAATTTTGGCATTGTAGTATACCTATATGTATTTGTCATGTCTGTGCATCATGAATTGTGGTATGTGTTAAAGGAGTCCACTGAGACTTTTTCGTCCAGGGCCCACGAAAACCAGGAGTCGGCCCCGTTGGGTACAAGGAGGCAGTGGCACAGAGGACACAGACTCAGTAATGCAAAAGAACAGGTGGTTAATTATTAATTATTTATACTCTTAGTAAAGCAACTTGCAATAAAGGGAAATGACAATTTGTATCACATTGGCAATACAATATAGGGCTATCCTTGGTCATGGAAACAAACCTGGCGCTACCACACTGAAAAGTGAGCTACCGATAAGCTAAATATCCCTTCTTATACCAAAAAACAAGCATCCACACCCTATCACACCTACTAAACCTGGTGTAACTTGACTATCCTTCTGTATGGCAACACATTGAAAAACATGTGCTGAGTAAAATGACAGCTATAATATTAATATTCACATTCCATTTATTTTACCTAATCAGATAGATTGAGGTCACTTGGAGATTAATAGAAGTGTGTTAGCATTAAAGTGCCCAAAAGGGGTTCAATGCTTTCCTAGATGCTACTTGCATCTTTTCCAGGCTAATAGAAGCCTTGCAGTTTGCGATACGCATAGAATTTATTTACCATAAATTAAATTTTTTTGAAAAAATTGACAAAGCCGGCAAATTTGAATCTGAAATGATGCACAAATCTTTTTTTATAATTTTTATTAATGAAATATCCTAAATGTATTCAACTTTTGAACTTCACACACAAAAGTGCCCCAATATGGTTAATTTGGTTTGTCACAATTTGTGTCCATCATTGAACAAACTACCGTATATACTCGAGTGTAAGCCGACCCGAGTATAAGCCGACCCCCCTAATTCTGCCACAAAAAACTGGGAAAACTTATTGACTCGAGTATAAGCCTAGGGTGGAAAATGCAGCAGCTACTGGTAAATTTCAAAAATAAAAAAAGATGCTCCATACCATTCATTATTGCCCCATAGATGCTCCATATACAACTGTGCTATATAGAATGCCCTGCACCGTTCATTATGGCCCCATAGATGCTCCTTATAAAGCTGTGCCATATATAATGCTCTGCACCGTTCATTATGGCCCCATAGATGCTCCTTATAAAGCTGTGCCATATATAATGCTCTGCACCGTTCTTTATGGCCCCATAGATGCTCCATATAAAGCTGTGCCATATATAATGCTCTGCACCGTACTTTTTGGCCCCATAGATGCTCCTTATATAATGCTGTGCCATATATAATGCTCTGCACCGTACTTTTTGGCCCCATAGATGCTCCTTATAAAGCTGTGCAATATATAATGCTCTGCACCGTACTTTTTGGCCCCATAGATGCTCCTTATAAAGCTGTGCCATATATAATGCTCTGCACCGTACTTTTTGGCCCCATAGATGCTCCTTATAAAGCTGTGCAATATATAATGCTCTGCACCGTACTTTTTGGCCCCATAGATGCTCCTTATAAAGCTGTGCCATATATAATGCTCTGCACCGTACTTTTTGGCCCCATAGATGCTCCTTATATAATGCTGTGCCATATATAATGCTCTGCACCATACTTTATGGCCCCATAGATGTGCCATATAAAGCTGTGCCATATATAATGCTCTGCACCGTACTTTTTGGCCCCAAAGATGCTCCTTATATAATGCTGTGCCATATACTGTATAATGCTCTGCACCGTTCTTTATGGCCCCATAGATGCTCCTTATATAATGCTGCTGGTGCTGCCATAAAAAAAGAAAAATCACATACTCACCTCTCTTGCTCAGGGTGCCGGCGCTTTCAATAATTACCTGCTCCTCATGCGGCTCCGTCTCCAGCACTGACGCTCAGCAGAGGGCGCGCACTGACTACGTCATAGCGCCCTCTAACCTGAGCGTCACTGTTAGAGGACACTGCAGACGTAGCCACACCGGAGCAAGGAGCAGGTAAATATCGCGCAGCGCTGCGCTCCCCTTACCTGCTCCTGGCGCGGTCCCTGCAGTCCCTGGCTTCCCTGGCGCTGCAGCTTCTTCCTGTAATTGAGCGGTCACAGTTACCGCTCATTTACAGCAATGAATATGCGGCTCCTCCCATATGGGAGGTGGAGCCGCCTATTCATTTCTGTAATGAGTGGTGCCATGTGACCACTCAGTACAGGAAGAATCTGCAGTGCCGGGGAAGCCAGGGACTGCAGGGACCGCGCCGCAGCAGGTAAGTATAATTACACAGCCCCCGCTCCCCCTCACCTGCCGACCCCCGGGTATATGACTCGAGTATAAGCCGAGAGGGGGACTTTCAGCCCCAAAAAGTGGGCTGAAAATCTCGGCTTATACTCGAGTATATACGGTAATTTATTGCAGAAGAGTATAACAAGCCTAATATTAATTAATTGCTTCTCTTCCTCTCTTGAAACATTGCCCTGTTCCCAAACTGTTCCACTTAGCAGCTGCAAAAGCTTAGAGGGAAAAATGCTGATAGTTTTCTATCTATGAAATAAATCAAGCCAAGTTTGAAGGCCATGTAAAAACAAATGCTGTGGACTACGAAAAAAAAATGGTTCTGTAGTCGAAGATAGAGAAGAGTTGTAGTGTACTTGTGATGTACAGTTGGCTTTTTGTCATGAAAATGCCTCAGAAGGTGGCATATAAGTTGTAGTGTTGGACTCATTGGAAGGACAGGTACAGTACAGACCAAAAGTTTGGATACACCTTCTCATTTAAAACTTTTTCTCCACTCATGGTTTGTGATTGGGTGAAGCCATTTATTGTCAAACTACTGTGGTTTCTCTTTTTAAATCATAATGACATAATTACCCTGATCAAAAGTTCACATACCCTGGTGATTTTGGCCTGATAACATGCACAGAAGTTGGCACAAATGGGTTTGAATTGCTACTAAAGGTAACACCCTCACCTGTGACCTGTAATCAGTGTGTGTGCATAAAAGCTGAGTGAGTTTCTGGGATCCAGACGGACTCTTGCATCTTTCATCCAGCCACTGAAGTTTCTGGATAGTGAGTCATGGGGAAAGCAAATAATTGTCAACGGATCTATGGAAAAGGGTAGTTGAACTGTGTAAAACAGGAAAGGGATACAAATCAATATCCAAGGAATTGATAATGCCAGTCAACAGCGTTCAAACTGTGATTAACAAATGGAAAATCATGGGCTCTGTAAAAACAAAACCACGGTCAGGTGGACCAACAAGCATGTCATCCACAACTGCCAGGAAAATTGTTTGGGATGCAAAGAAAAACAAAAAACATCAGCTGAAATACAGGACTCTCTGAAAACTAGCAGCTTGGCTGTTTCAAGATGCACAATAAGGAGGCACTTGAATAAAAATGGACTTCATGGTGGAGTCGCTAGAAGAAAGCCATTACTGTGCAAATGCTACAAAGTATCTTGCCTACAATGCGCAAAACAGCACAGAGACAAGCCTCAAAATTTCTGGAACAAAGTAATTTTGAGTGTTGAGACGAAAATTGAGCTTTTTGGTCACAACAAACAAAACATTACATTTGGAGAGAGGTCAACAAGGCCTATGATGAAAGGAACAACATTCCTACTGTAAAGCACGGATATGGATCACTGATGTTTTGGGGATGTGTGAGCTACATAGGCACAGGAAACTTGGTTAAAGTTGAACGAAAGATGAATGCAGCCTGTTATCAGCAAATACTGGTGGCAAATTTGCATTCATCAGCCCGGAAGCTGCACATGGGACGTACTTGGCTGTTAGGGGCATATGTCAGCTGTTCAAATCAACTATACATCTAAGGTGGGAAAGGGGTCAAAGTTTCACTTACTTAAAGGGACACTGTCACCTGAATTTGGAGGGAACAACCTTCAGCCATGGAGGCGGGGTTTTTGGGTTTTTGATTCACCCTTTCTTTACCCGCTGGCTGCATTCTGGCTGCAATATTGGATTGAAGTTCATTCTCTGTCCTACATAGTACACGCCTGCGCAAGGCAAGATTACCTTGTACAGGCATGTACTACGGAGGACAGAGAATGAACTTCAATCCAATATTGCAGCCAGCATGCAGCCAGCGGGTAAGGAAAGGGTGAATCAAAAACCCCAAAACCCCGCCTCCATGGCTGAAGATTGTTCCCTCCAAATTCAAGTGACAGTGTCCCTTTAAGTTATGCTTTGAAAGGATTGTGGGGATTAGGACCCCAAGTCTAATGATCAATGGGGCTCCAGAGATATGACATTTATCACCTATCCTGTTACATAAGGGTATCCTACTTGGTGGTACCAAGAGAATATTTTAAACAATAGTGTAGAAAATGTAACATTCTCTTTGTCAGAGTCCTTTTCTAAAACTGGCTCTTTGGCCCACACAAATATTCACCCAAACACACATAGTCACAGTCCTTCCCCTCTTCAACCCCTTCACACACACCGGGTTGTCCGCTGTGCTTCATGGGTCCCACTGACCCTAGGTCCACCACTGTAAGCATCCAACAAAAAGTGTCCAAATTCCTTTTAACCCCTTAATGAACAGAGGTATTTGTGTTGTTGTGCTTTTGTTTTTTGCTCCCCTTTCCTAGAGCCATAACTTTTTTATTTTTTTTGGTCAAAATGGCCATGTGAGGGCTTGTTTTTTGTGGGATGAGTTGTACTTTTGAAAAACACCAATGGCTTAAACATACAGTGTGGAAAAACGTATATAGTCAGCCACCAATTGTGCAAGTTCTCCCACTTAAAAAGATGAGAGAGGCCTGTAATTGACTTCATAGGTAGACCACAACTATGAGAGTCAAAATGAGAAAATAACTCCAGGAAATCACCTTGTCTGGTTTGGCAAGATTTATTTTGCAACTTATGATAGAAAATAAGCATTTGGTCACCTAAAAGCATGCAAAATTTCTGGCTCTCACAGACCTGTAACTTCTTCATTAAGAGGCTCCTCTGTCCTCCACTCATTACCTGTAGTAATGGCACCTGTTTGAACTTGTTATCAGTATAAAATATACCTGTCCACAATCTCAAACAGTCACACTCCAAACTCCACAATGGTGAAGACCAAAGAGCTGCTGAAGGACACCAGAAACAAAATTGTAGCCATGCACCAGGCTGGGGAGACTGAATCTGCAGTAGGCAAGCAGCTTGCTGTGATAAAATCAACTTTGGGAGCAATAATAAGAAAATGGAAGACATACAAGACTACTGATAATCTCCCTCGATTTGGACCTCCACGCAAGATTCCATCCCGTGGGGTCAAAATGATCACAAGAACAGTGAGCAAAAATCCTAGAACCACATAGGGAGACCTAGTGAATGACCTGCATAGAGCTGGGACCACCATAATAAAGGCTACCATCAGTAACACGTTTCGCCACCAGGGACTCAGATCCTCCAGTGCCAGACAAGTCCCCCTGCTTAAGCCAGTACATGTCCGGCCCATCTGAAGCTTGCTAGAGAGCATTTGGATTATACAGAAGAGTATTGGGAGAATGTCATATGGTCTGATGAAAGCAAAGTATAACTATTTGGTAGAAACAAAACTCGTTGCATCCAAAAAACACCATACCTACTGTGAAGCATGGAGGTGGTAACATCATGCTTTGGGGCTGTTTATCTGCAAAGGGACCAGGATGACTGATCCATGTACATGAAAAAATTTATGGGGCAAAGTATCATGAGATTTTGAGTGCAAACCTCCTTCCATCAGCAAGGGCATTGAAGATGAAACATGGATGGGTCTTTCAGCATGATAATGATCCCCAGCTTACCACCAGGGCAAGAAAGAGCATATGAAGGTCCTAAAGTGGCCTAGCCAGTCTCCAGATCTCAACCCCCTAGAAAACTTTTGGAGGGAGTTGAAAGTCCGTGTTGCCTAGCGACAGGCCCAAAACATCACTGCTCTAGAAGAGATCTGCATGGAGGAATGGGCCAACATACCACCAACAGTGTGTTGCCAACAAAGGATATATAACAAAGTCCCGTGGCTCCTGTGACTCCAACATACGTTTCACCTGGTGGCTTTCTCAAGGAGTATAACAGGGCTTTCTCAAGAAGAAAGCCACAAGGTGAAACATACAATGAAGTAACAGGAGCCACGGGATACTGACTATTGGTATACACTATTTTATTATATTCCCTTTCCTCTTTATGCCTTTTCCAGATGTTTATGTTTGCTATGTACTGTATATTTAATAGGCTATTTATATGTGATTTTTAATATGTATGATCATATTATATTGTCAGTATACCCATTATTAATATTGTTGTGCTGTGGTTTCTGTATTTTATCTTTTAGTTTACCCCCCTAACTTTTTTATGTCTTTCATATTTTATTATCATGATTTAATAAGATTATATATTTTATGTATATTATGTTGATCTACTTTATTCATTACTTTTGAGTAGGTAAATAAATACATAAATATGCAAAATAAAGGGAAGACATGAAAGTAGTAAAAGGTAAGATGCATTAACAATACCCGGTGTTGATGGGAGGGGTCTCGTGGTCTGAGATGAGCGATTCTGCAACCTAAACTAAAATAGGTAAGTTGCAGAGAATAGTCATGCTTTGATATAACCTGACAGGGAAAAGGAATAAAGTTGGACCTTCATATGAAACTGGAAATGTCAAACTCTCTGTTCAGACCTTACAGATCTAATGTTTCAAGTGTAAAAATCGAAATGGCCTCTCTTTTCTTAAGGTGTACAGTCCAATCACTGTTCCTCCTGTTGAGGAAAACCTGCTTTCGAACCTAGAAATTAAGTTGGGTGAGTCTGTGTACCATCTTATGAAAATGGGCATGAAGGGTAAGGGAGAGTCTCTCACAGCGGATTGTAGTTGTATGCTGTGAGATCCTGTCCCTTACCTCCTGCGTCGATTTTGACACAAATAAAGTAAGCCACATGGACACTTGATTATATACAGGTGCTTCTCACAAAATTAGAATATCATTAAAAAGTACAAAATACAAAAAGTGAAACTCATATACAGTGTTCTATAGAGTCATTACAGACAGAGTGATCTATTTCAAGTGTTTATTCCTGTTAATGTTGATGATTATGACTTACAGCCAAGGAAAACCCTAAAGTCATTATCTCAGTATATTAGCATACTTTATAACACTGGCTTTAAAAATGATTTTAAAATCTGAAATGTTGGCCTACTGAAATGTATGTTCAGTAAATGCACTCAATACTTGGTCGGGGCTCCTTTTGTATCAATTACTGCATCAATGAGGCTTGGCATAGAGGTGATCAGCCTGTGGCACTGCTGAGGTGTTATGGGAGCCCAGGTTGCTTTGATAACAGCCTTCAGCTCATCTGCCTTTTTGGGTCTGGTGTCTCTCATCTTCTTCTTGACAAAACCCCATAGATTCTCTATGGGGTTACGGTCAGGTGACTTTGCTGACCAATCAAGCACAGTGATACTGTTGTTTTTAAACCAGGTATTGGTACTTTTGGCAGTGTGGACAAGTGCCAAGTCCTGCTGGAGAATGAAATTTCCATCTTCAAAAAGCTTGTCAGCAGAGGGAAGCATGAAGTGCTCTAAAATTTCCTGGTAGACGGCTGGCTGACTTTGGTCTTGATAAAACACAGTGGAGCTACACGAGCAGATGAGATGGCTCCCCAAACCATCACTAATTGTGGAATCTTCACACCAGACCACAAAGGGCTTGAATTTTGTGCCTCTCCACTCTTCCTACAGACTCTGGGATCTTAATTTCCAAATGACTTGCAAAATTTACTTTCATCTGAAAACAACACCTTGTACAACTTTGCAGTGGTCCAGTGTGATGATCCGTTCCAGAGTTTAGTGTCTGCCCTTTTTTGGATGGATCATGTCAAGGGTTAACTTTGCTCTGCCTCATTCTGGGTTCAGGTTTGCTATTTAGCTCCCATGAATCTTGCTGGCAGTGTCAGCTATAGTTCTGTCTTCGGCTTGTGAACCTGACTCTGGAAACCCTTGGTTTGTCCTGCTGTGAACCCTGAGTTGTCCTGTGTCTGTTATCCTCCTCTGTCTGCCCTCTCTCTGCGTTTGTCTGTTCTGCTTGATTCTCTGATTCTGACCTCCTGGCTTGGCTGTTGACTCTGTCTTGATTTGTCCCTATTGTACTGTATTTTGCTCGCCCTGGTTTACTGATCCTTTTCTATGTCCTGACTATCCATCTGTCTAATCCTATTATACTGTCGTGCTATCTCGTGCTTTTGACTTAGCTTGTCTGACCACTCACTCGCCACTTGGTGGCATCTGTTCTGCTGTCCTGTGTGTGCAGTCTCACTTTCCTCTCAAGCTCCCCCTGGTGGAGGTTGCGCTGTACTGCACTGCAGCAGCGTAACATCCAGTTCTTTTTCTCCTTGGCTCAGGTAAGACACTTCTGGCATTGTCTATTGGTCCTGAATGGCTTGTCACAAGGAATGCAACACTTCTAGTCCATGTCCTGGATACGTCTGTGTGTGGTGGCTCTTGAAGCAGTGACTCCAGCAGCAGTCCACTCCTTGTGAATCTCCCCCCAATTTTTGAATGGTCTTTTCTTAACAATTCTTTCAAGGCTGCATTTATCCCTGTTGCTTGTGCACCTTTTTCTACTTTCCATTAATATGCTTGGATACAGCACTCTGTGAACAGCCAGCTTCTTTTGCAATTACCTTTTGTGTCTTACCCTCCCTATGGAGTGTGTCAATGACTGCCTTCTGGACATCTGTCAAGTCAGCAGTCGTCCCCATGATTGTGGAGCCTACAGAAACAGACTAAGGAACCTTTTTAAATGCTTAGGAAACCTTTGCTAGGGTTTTTGGTTAATTATTCTAATTTACTGAGATAATAACTTTTGGGTTTTCATTGGCTGTAAGCCATAATCATCATTAGTCTACTTTTGACAGTGCCAATTTGTTTGCTTTTTTAGGACAGTGACAGTTTTGAATGGCAGTTGACAATTTTCTCTATAATCTACTGAAAAACATATAAAACGATTCTGACTATAGAAAACTACAGAAAAAAAGCAATTTACTTACAGAAAAACCTATATATACCTGTAGTTGCAGTGAAAAATACATAAACAGCAAAAAAAAGAGCAAGTAGATGTGTTTAAAAAGCATCTGCAAATAAATTGTAAACCTGTATGCTCATTAATTTTCAAAGTGGTTTTCCAGCCCTCTTCTACTTTTAAACTCAGCCCATGGTGGCTTAAAAGCAAAAATAAAAAAAACAACAACCCCCATTGTTTAACTACCAGACTTCTGACGTTCTTTGGTACTGCTTCCCGTGTCCCTTTTTATCTTCTTAGTGGGGGGCGTCACATGACTGCTGCAGCCAATTAATGGGTACAGCAGTCATGTGATGCCACTATCACAAGCCACCTGAGCCACAAGAGGCAGCACTCTAATTGACTGAGGAATACCAAGGATCCAATTTGTCAGTTGAGTAAATATTTGTCTACTACAAGATGGGAACATGCTTAAAATCATAAAGAAAGTGGTGGACAAACTCTAAAAGAACTGTGTCAGTGCAGAAATACATATCATAAAAGGGTTAGATCCTTGCAGGTGACCCCATGCTAAGAAGAGCCATGCAATTAGTTTAAAGACCTACTTATTAGTTATAGAGAAAATATTCTTTATGTTCCTATGCAAATAAGGTGGTTGTGATCCAGAGTATTATTTATTATTATTATTATTATTTATATAGCACCATTAATTCCATGGTGCTGTACATGAGAAAAGGGGTTATATACAGAGTTCTAGATATCGTTTGCAGTAAACAGGTTTACAGTGACAGACTGGTACAGAGGGGAGAGGACCCTGTCCTTGCGGACTTACATTCTATGGGATAGTGGGGAAGAGGCAGAAGGTAGGGGCGAGGCGATGGCGAGGCGGCGGCTCTGGCGATGGCGAGGCGACAGAAGGGTTATTGCAAGCTGTAGGTTTTCTTGAAGAGATGGGTTTTCAGGTTCCGTCTGAAGGATCCGAGGGTGGTGGATAGTCAGACATGTTGAGGCATGGAATTCCAGAGCATGGGGGATATTCGGGAGAAGTCTTGGAGGCGGTTGGGTGAGGAACGAATAAGTGTGGAGGAGAGTAGGAGGTCTTGGGAGGATCGATGATTACGTGACGGAAGATATTGGGAGATTAGTTCAGAGATATAGGGAGGGGACAGGTTGTGGATGGCTTTGTAGATCAGTATACCACCACAAATCTAGCTTTTCCATCCTCTATCACTCCCCGCCTCCTAGCTTCAGGTGTTTTAATTATAGTAGGTCCAATACCCCTCCACATAGAGAGAGAATTTGAGTCCAAGAAGAGGTTTCACATGTACCCATTCAGATGGAGACGTTTATTCTCAGTGAGGTAGGTCAAACGTAGGACCTCGTATAAGAGAGATGCCTTAACGTGGCTACGAGGTACACATAAAATTGGCCATTTTTGTGCGCTAAAAGCTCTCATTTTTCATATTTCTAGTGCAGTAATGCAGTTCAAATTTCGTTTTTTCAAGTTTGCATGTTTTGGCGCTGCAGTGTGCTGCCCTATTTATTTAACTATATACGAGTTGGCGACTCTGGGTTCAGCACCTGTTCACACTCAGTCTATGTTTGGATGTGCAGATCAGGTTTTTTGAAATGTATTCTCTAGCCTTCTGATCGTGCACTCCCCGCCTCCTAGCTTCAGGTGTTTTAATTATAGTAGGTCCAATACCCCTCCACATAGAGAGAGAATTTGAGTCCAAGAAGAGGTTTCACATGTACCCATTCAGATGGAGACGTTTATTCTCAGTGAGGTAGGTCAAACGTAGGACCTCGTATAAGAGAGATGCCTTAACGTGGCTACGAGGTACACATAAAATTGGCCATTTCTGTGCGCTAAAAGCTCTCATTTTTCATATTTCTAGTGCAGTAATGCAGTTCAAATTTCGTTTTTTCAAGTTTGCATGTTTTGGCGCTGCAGTGTGCTGCCCTATTTATTTAACTATATACGAGTTGGCGACTCTGGGTTCAGCACCTGTTCACACTCAGTCTATGTTTGGATGTGCAGATCAGGTTTTTTGAAATGTATTCTCTAGCCTTCTGATCGTGCACTCCCCGCCTCCTAGCTTCAGGTGTTTTAATTATAGTAGGTCCAATACCCCTCCACAGAGAGAGAGAATTTGAGTCCAAGAAGAGGTTTCACATGTACCCATTCAGATGGAGACGTTTATTCTCAGTGAGGTAGGTCAAACGTAGGACCTCGTATAAGAGAGATGCCTTAACGTGGCTACGAGGTACACATAAAATTGGCCATTTTTGTGCGCTAAAAGCTCTCATTTTTCATATTTCTAGTGCAGTAATGCAGTTCAAATTTCGTTTTTTCAAGTTTGCATGTTTTGGCGCTGCAGTGTGCTGCCCTATTTATTTAACTATATACGAGTTGGCGACTCTGGGTTCAGCACCTGTTCACACTCAGTCTATGTTTGGATGTGCAGATCAGGTTTTTTGAAATATTTCTGATATATCTTATTCCTCTTATGTGGCCCAAATTGTGATGAATTTATTAAGCTGGATATTACACACCCTGTCTTGTGCTGCTTTGCCTTCTTTGACAAAATGTCAAACATTGCAAGATTGTTATGCAATGCTGAGTTTTATATTTAAAAAAACAACTTTTAAAGGAGTTTTACTCCAGAATTCTGTTGAAAATAGAGCCCTAGATATATGGTTCATCTTAGTGCTAGATCTTCTCCAAAGACCAGTGTATACCTTGATGTGAATTTTACAGTTTACAGACTTCTTTTAAGGTGTTGGACATCATTTCCGGGCTTAAAATTCTATCATATAACATGAATGGTAACTGCAAAGGAGATTTGGTGATTAGGATTACTGACAAAGTGACCAATTTATTATCATTATTTTTTTTTAGATCACTATGAATGGTAGTAAATGTTGTGCAGTAAAGCAGTATTTAAAATAATAGGAACACGTTGTGCATTGGACAATTTCAAATTCAACCACAAGATGTCACTAGTGCCCTTGAAAATGCATATTGACCTGAAAATCATTTAAAATGTTTTGTTTTAGAAAAAATGCCGTAATTAAAATGCTGGTTAATGGCTATCTGAAAAGGTGATGACAAATTCTCAAATGCTGCAATACAAGCTTTCAAGGCTACTTAGGTTTCGTCTTCAGATATAGTTTAACACGATAGACAGTCATGTGATCATATGTATGTGAAATGCATACTTGCAGTCATGGGTAGAGGTGGGAAAATTTATTCAAGGGGAATAGAATTCTCCTTGAATTAAAAAAAATAATAATAATAACTCACTGGTCACCTGTACTACTGCCTCCATAGCCTGCCGTCAGTCCTTAGCTCGTCTTCTCTTGTCCTTTACTCCTTCTGCACATTTTCTTAGGAATCTACACTACAAGTTAGGTCTTTATGCTGGACAAGGTCCAGATGTCACTTTGCGTTGTGCAGAGTGACATCCATCAGAGGCCTTGCCCAGCTTGAAAGTATGTCCTTAAGTGAAGGTCAAAGAAAATACATGCTATGATGGAGAAAAGAAGAGGTGCCAGGGACTGGATGAAAAAGCCACAGGGACTGCACATAGGTAAACAGTGAGGTGAGTATTAAGTTTTTTTCTTTTTCACATCTTACATTTATTATCCTCAGATGTTGGAGGATAACAAATGTAATAATAAAGAACATTCAATTTGCTGTGAATTACTTTGCAGCGATTACCACTAGCCCGTACGTGACACAGCTATACTGTGGTTTCTTGCAGCATTTTTCGGCGGTGTTCCTACATCCTTGCATATTTTTATGTAGACCTTTTTTCATCCAGGGGGAATTAATATGCCTTAACCAAAAAATTCCCAAAAATGATTACACCAAATTGATGCATTCGTTTAAATTGTCAAAATGCAAAATTGATTTTACAGGCAGGCTGTTACGGAATTATCCTTTAGTCTATCGCATAAACACTGCCTTCTAGAGATGAGCGAATAATTTCGAATGGATTTAAATTCTAATTCTAATTTTACAAAAATCCGTAATTCAACAAAAATAAAAAAAAATTGGATTTATTTTGTATTTCGCTTCTGTGCAAATCCAGCAAGATGGAGGACAATCGCCATCATTTTTCTGAACCACAATGCACTATTTAAAGGTTAAAAAAAAATACAATTCAGATCACCCTCCACTCACAATGGCATCTTCGTCCTTCCTGCATGGTGCTAGGACTTCGGGGTGTTGTGATGTCATGATTAGAGATGAGCGGTGTTCAAGTCAAACTGTTCGCCAATTTCAAATTCGAGCTGTTTTGGGCGGTGTTCGAGTCGTTCGTCGAACTCGAACAATTTGCTTAAAATTCGATTGTTCGAGTTTCTGTTCGATAACTGTTCAATCACCAAAAGCCTAACTTGATTTGCACATTAAAACTGTTTATCATTGTTAATAGACTGTTTCAGTGTATAGTGGGTGGGGGGGGGGATAGATCTGTGCTGAAATAACGCCGATCTCCATTTTTTTTCTTTCCCGCATTTACAGTGGGGCGGTGCAGTCTCTCAGCAGTGCACACACACACACACAGCAATGTGCATGTGATGCACACAAGCAAGGACATGTGTCATTGGCTGTGTATGTCACTTATCCTTGCCTATAAGAACCAGCCATTTGCCCCGTCGCCACCATTTCCTCACTGCTGCAGCTTAGTATTAGACGGCACAGCTGCTGCTGTGGGCGCTATACAGCGTCTTTTTGAGAGTGAATTTTCAGAGAGATAGGTTTAGGGAGTCGGGAGTCGGAATTAGTTGTAATATCAGCCCTTTTCAGGGTAGGTTACAGCAGTTACTAGCACTTTTTGCCAGGCAGGTCTGTGCCAGTGCTGTGCAAGTGTTTGTCACAGCATTTGGTGTAATCTAGCTCAGCCAATCCATTTGGGCTAGTAGCATTGTCTGATAGTCATCTGAGTAGCCCGCCTGTGAAGCTAGCTACACCGCCTGTGTATCTACATTTTTTAATGCATCTAACCAAAGAAATTGTTTTGGGCTTAGTAGCAGTGTCTGCACATCAGCAGAGTAGACCGCCTGTGAAGCTACCTACACCACTTGTGTATCTAAATTTTTACTGCATCTAACCCAGTAAATAGTTTAGGGCCTAGGAGCAGTGTCTGCACGTCAGCGGAGTAGCCCGCCTGTGAAGCTAGCTACACCGCCTGTGCATCTAAATTTTTACTGCATCTAACCCAGTAAATTGTTTTGGGCCTAGGAGCAGTGTCTGCACGTCAGCGGAGTAGCCCGCCTGTGAAGCTAACTACACCGCCTATGTATCTAAATTTTTACTGCATCTAACCCAGGAAATCGTTTGGGGCTTTGTAGCAGTGTCTGCACGTCAGTGGCGTAGCCCACCTGTGAAGCTAGCTACACCGCCTGTGTATCTAAATTTTTACTGCATCTAACCCAGTAAATTGTTTTGGGCCTAGGACCAGTGTCTGCAACCCGTGTATCTAAATTTTTACTGCATCTAACCCTGGAAATCGTTTTGGGCTTAGTAGCAGTGTCTGCACGTCAGCGGAGTAGCCCGCCTTTGAAGCTAACTACACCGCCTGTGTATCTAAATTTTTACTGCATCTAACCCAGTAAATAGTTTTGGGCCTAGGTGCAGTGTTTGCACATCAGTGGAGTAGCCCGCCTGTGAAGCTAACTACACCACCTGTGTAGATAAATTTTTACTCTGCCTAACCCAGTAAATTGTTTTGGACCTAGGAGCAGTGTCTGCACGCTTGTGTATCTAAATTTTTACTGCATCTGACCCAGTAAATTTTTTTGAACCTAGGATCAGTGTCTGCACGTCTGTGTATCTAAATTTTTACTGCATCTAACCCAGTAAATCTTTTTTGGGCTTTGTAGCAGTGTCTGCACGTCAGCGGAGTAGCCCACCTGTGAAGCTAGCTACACCGCCTGTGTATCTAAATTTTTACTGCATCTAACCCAGTAAATCCTTTTGGGCCTAGTACCACAGTTTGGCCACTCAGTTCTGCTCTGTTTTCATCCATCGGTTTTTATGCCAACAACTACAGATACAGAGTTGCCAATTAGTTAAGCACCAAAATGAGTGGCAAAAGGCCTGCTGTTGGTGGAAAGGGGAATAGGCATGTTGGATAAGGAAAAAAAGGTTGTGTCCGTGGGGTAGGTGGTAAAGCAACAGTAACATCTGCAGAAGAAAGACCAACTTCCAGCCAAAGTAAGATGTCTACTTCTTTTCGTGGACAATCTGATATGATCCCTTTCTTGCGACCATAGCTACGAGCATCGCCAAAAATTCCAGATGAGGCACAAAAACAGAAGGTGCTTGAACGGATATCAAGTGCTCATTCAAGTGGGCTCTCTCCCATGTCAACTTCAACATCACAACTACTCCAGTCGTCTGAGTTGTCACCCCAATCGCTCTTGCTTCCTCACAGTTCCCAAGTCTCCAGCCGCCCGTCTGAGTATGAGGTAACACAGATGGTTGAGTCTGCAGAGCTGTTTACTCCTACTATAGCCTGGGAATCAGAGGTCTGCTCCAGAGCTTCTGTGAATCCAGACGAGGAAATGATCTGCACTGATGCCCAGAATCTTTGTGAGTCGGATCCATGCCCAGATGAAGAAGGTTCTGAGCATAATGTAGACCCTCGTTCCCAAACTGTAACTCCTGTTGGTGGAGACAATGAGGAAGATGATGATGAGACTAAGATACCTGATTGGAACGAAAACTTGACTTTTCGGTCAGGGCAGGAAGAGGTTGGCTCTGAGGACGACGGGAGTGAGAACACACAGGATGATGATGACGAGGTTGGAGACCCCACTAACTGTCAACCCACAGTCCGCCAGTCCATGAGGTCAGCAGAGGAGGTGGAGGAGGATGCTAGTGACGAGTCTGATGATGAGGTTAGGTTGTGCCTTCCTGGACAGAGATGGAGTACTGGAAGCACGTCAACAACTGCATCCTCAACCCCAACTGTGCCTCTGAGCACTTGCGGACACGGACAGAAAAGGGCCCCTGTGCAAGAACAATATACGGGCCCTTTGCAGACCAAGAGCTCCTAAAAATGCAATATTACTCTTACTTTGGAGTTAGAAATGGGCCCCCTTACCTCTTGGGCCCCTGTGCGGCTGCACAGGTTGCACCAATGATATGTCCGCCCCTGCCTCTGAGCACAAGTCGTGGTGGCTCTTCAGGTCGCATGGGCTCTAAGCCTTGCATAGCCTGGGCATTTTTTGACATCGCAAATGATGACCCAATTCATGTTGTCTGTAAGATTTGTCACCAAAATCTCAGTAGAGGCCAAAAAATGACTAGCTTGAGTACTTCATGCATGAACCGTCACATGGATATGAGGCATAAGCTGCAGTGGGAAGCTCACTGTGCTACAATGCAGCCTAGTGGGCCGGGTCAACCACCGTCTGCCCCATCAAGTGCATCTGTGTCCTCTTCATCCTCTGTGACTCTGGGGACAGCAGTCGCACATGGTTTTGGACGCAGACCTTCCACCTCTATACCTGCAACAGCCAGTGTGATTGGCAGCTCGTCAGGACATTTGCAAGTGGAAACACCTGCTGGTGTTGAGCACTCTCCGACATCGAGACCACATTTTGATCAAGGCAACATAACATCTCCGCCTGCACCTTCCTCACAGACCAGCAGTTTGCAGGGGACACCCTACTCAACTCCATCTAAGCACTGCAGCCAGCCCTCAGTCCCTCAAATGTGGACAAGTAAAAGACCATTTCCTCCTAGCCATGACAAAGCTAAGAGGTTGAATTTCACCATCGGCAAGCTGTTGGCTCCAGAAATGCTGCCTTTCCACCTGTTGGACACAGAGGATTTTCAAGACCTTATGTCCATCGCAGTGCCCCAGTTCCAGATGCCCAGTTGCCACTACTTCTCAAAGCTGTGCCTGTGCTACACCAGCATGTCGCACACAAGATCACCACTTCCTTGAGAAACTGTGTGTGTGACAGGGTGCATTTCACCACAGACACTTCGACGAGTAGACATGGACAAGGGCGTTACATGTCGGTGACTGGGCACTGGGTAACTGTGGTGACATCAGGTGAAGGGGCTGCTGTCCAAATCTTGCTGTCCCCACGAGTTGCTCATCGATACTCTGTATCTAGAAGTTCTTCCACTGCTTCTTCCTCCTCAACCTCCTCTCGGTCCTCCACCTGCCCCCAATGCCTGTCTGGTAATGCCACCTGCGTTCTAAATGCGCAGAAGGAATACTGCACACCTCCTTACTATGCTGTCACCAGGGCTCAACGGCATCAGGCTGTGTTTACATTGAAATGTCTGGGAAATGTGAGTCACACAGCTGAGGAGTTGTGGTCAGCTCTGAAGACCGAGTTTCATCAATGGTTGTCTCCACTCAACCTGCAGGCAGGGAAGGCCATGTGCGACAATGCTGCAAACCTGGGTGCGGCCCTTCGCCGGGGCAATGTCACACACGTGCCTTGTATGGCTCACGTTTTGAACCTGGTTGTCCAGCAATTTTTATTCAACTATCCCGGACTAGATGGGCTTCTGCACAGGGCACGGTCGCTGTGTGCTCACTTCAGCCGTTCGCATCCCGCAGCTCAACGACTTACATCTCTACCGAAGTCATTGGGCCTGCCAGTTCACTGGCTGAAATGCGATGTGCCCACATGGTGGAATTCAACTCTGCACATGTTGCAGCGACTGTGGCAGCACCGACGAGCCCTGGTGCAATACGTTATGACGTATAGCCTGGGCCAACGAGATACAGAAGTGGGGCAAATCACGCTGCAGGAGTGGTCTCAGATCAGGGACCTATGCACCCTTCTGCACAGCTTTGAAATAGCAACAAAGATGTTTACTGCTGACGATGCCATTATCAGCATGACTATTCCGGTGATTTACATGCTGGAGCACACCTTAAACAGTATTCTGAGTCAGGTGGTGGAACAAGAGGAGGAGGAGGAACAGGAGGAGTCATAAGCGGAAGGGATAATCTCTCCATGGTTCAAGACGGTTGGCAGCACCAAGGCGGCTGGCATTGGAGGCTGGGGGAGAGGGATTACCGAGGGTGCATGGTAGCAGCCAAACTGTTGAGGAAGGTGCAGGAGGCGAGAAAGAAGTGGAGGACGAACTGGCGCTGGGCATGTAAGACTCATGAGATGAGGGAGACTTTGATCAAATTTCTGTTGTGCGAGGTTGGGGGGAGAGGGCAGAGGAAGGAAGCATGATTCTCACCTCACTGCCACCAAGACAACAAGGACTTGATCCTCCTGGATGCGCAAGAGACATGAGTGCCTTCTTGCTGCACTACCTGCAACATGACCCTCAGATTGTCAGAATCCGATGTAATGCCGACTACTGGGTTGCTACACTCTTAGATCCCCGGTACAAAAGTAAATTTGACGAAATAATTCCTGCCATAGAAAGGGATTCACACATGCAGGAGTATCAGCAGAGACTGTTACAGAATCTTACATCTGCTTTTCCACGAAACACCAGTGGTGCACGTAGTGAATCTCTGAGTTATAACTTGCCAACCGTGGGACTATCGAGTCATCACTCAATCCGTAACAGTAACATCGTATCTGGTGGTAGCAGCAATTTTTTCCAATCATTTCAAGATTTTTTTAGACCATCCTTTGCAAGGCCACGGGAGACAAGAAGTCTGACGCACAGCCAACGCCTAGAGAGGATAGTACAAGAGTATCTCCAAGTTAACATTGATGCCATGACTGTGGAACTGGACCCTTGCTCATTTTGGGCTTCCAATCTTGAAAAATGGCCTGAGCTCGCCACTCATGCCTTGGAGATCTTGTTGTGCCCCGCTGCCAGCGTTCTCTCTGAACATGTGTTCAGCGCTGCTGGTAGTGTGCTGACAGATAAGCACATGCGGCTGTCCAGTGATATTGTAACATAGTAACATAGTAACATAGTTAGTAAGGCCGAAAAAAGACATTTGTCCATCCAGTTCAGCCTATATTCCATCATAATAAATCCCCAGATCTACGTCCTTCTACAGAACCTAATAATTGTATGATACAATATTGTTCTGCTCCAGGAAGACATCCAGGCCTCTCTTGAACCCCTCGACTGAGTTCGCCATCACCACCTCCTCAGGCAAGCAATTCCAGATTCTCACTGCCCTAACAGTAAAGAATCCTCTTCTATGTTGGTGGAAAAACCTTCTCTCCTCCAGACGCAAAGAATGCCCCCTTGTGCCCGTCACCTTCCTTGGTATAAACAGATCCTCAGCGAGATATTTGTATTGTCCCCTTATATACTTATACATGGTTATTAGATCGCCCCTCAGTCGTCTTTTTTCTACACTAAATAATCCTAATTTCGCTAATCTATCTGGGTATTGTAGTTCTCCCATCCCCTTTATTAATTTTGTTGCCCTCCTTTGTACTCTCTCTAGTTCCATTATATCCTTCCTGAGCACCGGTGCCCAAAACTGGACACAGTACTCCATGTGCGGTCTAACTAGGGATTTGTACAGAGGCAGTATAATGCTCTCATCATGTGTATCCAGACCTCTTTTAATGCACCCCATGATCCTGTTTGCCTTGGCAGCTGCTGCCTGGCACTGGCTGCTCCAGGTAAGTTTATCATTAACTAGGATCCCCAAGTCCTTCTCCCTGTCAGATTTACCCAGTGGTTTCCCGTTCAGTGTGTAATGGTGATATTGATTCCTTCTTCCCATGTGTATAACCTTACATTTATCATTGTTAAACCTCATCTGCCACCTTTCAGCCCAAGTTTCCAACTTATCCAGATCCATCTGTAGCAGAATACTATCTTCTCTTGTATTAACTGCTTTACATAGTTTTGTATCATCTGCAAATATCGATATTTTACTGTGTAAACCTTCTACCAGATCATTAATGAATATGTTGAAGAGAACAGGTCCCAATACTGACCCCTGCGGTACCCCACTGGTCACAGCGACCCAGTTAGAGACTATACCATTTATAACCACCCTCTGCTTTCTATCACTTAGCCAGTTACTAACCCCTTTACACACATTTTCCCCCAGACCAAGCATTCTCATTTTGTGTACCAACCTCTTGTGCGGCACGGTATCAAACGCTTTGGAAAAATCGAGATATACCACGTCCAATGACTCACCGTGGTCCAGCCTATAGCTTACCTCTTCATAAAAACTGATTAGATTGGTTTGACAGGAGCGATTTCTCATAAACCCATGCTGATATGGAGTTAAACAGTTATTCTCATTGAGATAATCCAGAATAACATCCCTCAGAAACCCTTCAAATATTTTACCAACAATAGAGGTTAGACTTACTGGCCTATAATTTCCAGGTTCACTTTTAGAGCCCTTTTTGAATATTGGCACCACATTTGCTATGCGCCAGTCCTGCGGAACAGACTAATGTTCATTAAGATGAACAAATCCTGGATCCACAAGTAGTTTTCTACCCCTATGTCATCTTGGGGAGACTAAGAGCTTGATGATTTTTGAAAATCACCTCACCAACCGTTTTAAAAAACTCTGGCGAAATTGATGCCACTTAAGTGGTGTCTGTGGCCAAATTTTTGGAAAAAATGGAGACTCTTTTATTTAGTCCCCTTGCTGAGTTTTACATGACATTGCCATCATCAATTCCAGGTGGGTGGGGTCATCTGCAGAGTTGTTTCCTCATACTATCGCCTGAGATTCAGAGGTCTGCTCCAAAGCTTCAGTGTCTGCTAGTCAGCAGAGTAGCCCAGCCACCCACCGCCTATTTACCTAAATACTATTTTTAACGGCATGTAGCCCAGGAAATCCTTTTGGGCCTAATAGAATTTGGTGCTACTCAGCAGCGTACTTCACCCATGAAGCAAGCTACACCGCCTGTTTACCTAAGTACTATTTTTTAACGGCATCTAGCCCAGGAAATCGTTTTGTACCTAATAGCATTTTGTGCTACTCAGCAGAGTACCCCACCCATGAAGCAAGCTACACTGCCTGTTTACCTAACTACTATTTTGTAACGGCATCTAGCCCAGGGAATCCATTTGGGTGTAGTAGAATTTAGTGAAACTCAGCAGCGTACCCCACCCATGAAGCAAGCTACACCGCCTGTTTACCTAACTACTATTTTGTTACGGCATCTAGCCCACGAAATCCTTTTGGGCCTAGTAGAATTTAGTGATACTCAGCAGCGTACCCCACCCATGCAGCAAGCTACACCACCTGTTTACCTAACTGCTATTTTGCAACGGCATCTAGCCCAGGAAATCCGTTTGGGCTTAGTAGAATTTAGTGCTACTCAGCAGCACACCCCACCCATGAAGCAAGCTACACCGCCTGTTTACCTAAGTACTATTTTTTAATGGCATCTGGCCCAGGAAATCCTTTTGGGCCTAGTAGCAATTTCTGCTACTCAGCAGAGTACCCCACCCATGAAGCAAGCTACACCGCCTTCTTTCTTTCTCAAGCTAACCCCTCGGCTCTGGGGTGTCCACTCTCCCTCCAGCTCTCTCCTTCTCACAGGTGGACTACTGCGTGTTTTTACACTGTGGCGAATCTTTTGGGCCCAGGCATAAGAAGTCGTTGAGGTAATGGATAATATGTGCCGCCTTACAAATGTCCATGGCGACACATTCGAGGAAGCAACTAACCACCTCAAATAGTGAGAAGAATATGGAGCACCCCATGGGCAAACAGCAATCTATGTAGTATGCTCCTTCACAGAAGCAGCCCAATGGGAGGACATTATTCGATGGCACAGGTAGTAACCGGAAAGCTCCCTCAATGTCTGTTTTGGCCATTAGGGTGCCCCTTACCAACTTCTTGACCCGCCTGATTGCCTCGTCAAAGGAGGTACAGTACATAGTACTGTACTTGATTCCACGTCGATGTTGTCATTTACTGACCTGCCCCTTGGATATGACAAATGGTGGATTAATCTGAATGTATTGGGTTTATTTTTTTGCACAGCTCCCAACGGGGGTACCACTACGTCTTCTAAGGAAAGTGTTCTGAATGGACCCGCCGCCATTCTACCTAAAGATATTCCTTTTTTTTTTTTTTTTGTCAAGACGTCTGGGTGTTGGTAGAGTGAGTTTAGATTTTTACTCCAACCTTTCTTGATTTTAGAAGGGCATGACATGCCTATATCTGTGTCTCCTCCTCCTTTTACTCCTCCACCTCTTTTCTTTTCACATGACTATATGTAGTTGTGACTTTTCCATGTTTGTTGTGTCTTCTGAGCAGTTTGTCAGCTTTTGGACACCTTTTAAGGTGTTTTTTATGTGTTTTCCATGTGTTTGTATGTGTTTGTGTTTGCTTGCCATTGGTTTCAATGGGGTTCGACGGTGTTCGTCGAACGTTCGACGAACAGTTCGGCGAACACCTCTCTGTTCGATGAACCAAACCGAACCCGAACACTAGGGAGGTGGCTCAACACTAGCCATAACACAGACATATTCATTTCTAATGTGATACTTGAGCAATGCAGCTCAGGAATAAACCTTCTTTTCCATTTTACAAAATAATCATGTTAGTTATGTAATTGTGAATTGCAATTTTATATTTTGAAATGTAAATATATTATAAATACTTCATAATATAGAAGTGTAATCCACTTACAGAAACTAGAAGGTGTTGCTGCTGACATGTGAATATAGAACCAGAAACACATGGACTACTTGCACATTGAACAAGTCTGTAGGAACCTGTTCACACACCACCAAGAAACTTGAAGACACAAAAGAGCACAGTGAGGTCAAAAATGCTCTGTTGTAAAAAAAAATCACAGTAATAAGCAAGTGCTAATCTAAAGATGGAAAAAACAGGGTATTTAGTTGATACGTTTTTTTGCAAAAAAATGTATACTAAGCTGCTCCACCAATCGTCAAGGTATAGGACATGTGAATATGCATTATCATGTAGAGACATTAACAATAAGGAGGAATATCCAAGATGCGTCATGTCGTTAAAGCACATCTCCCAGCATGCTTTATCTGCAACACATGGTATTTTCATTGTTTGAAGAAATTGCACGACTGAATACATTTTTTTGCAATAAAGCTTCTTTTCTTAGAAAAACATTATGATATCCACATGAGAAGTCATTTTATCACATGTTCATGAATTTGCGCATAACAATGTAAATTATTTTTCTCTTAGTTTATTGTGAATTTCATTTTTTTCAATCACTAAACTCCATTATAAAATCCATAAGAATCTATTGACTTACCTGCAAATTGCTAAAGGTTGGGAGTTTTGAGTCAGGTTCATATATTTCTGATTCTTACACCGAGGGAATATATAAAAGTCACTTTCAATGGTTTTCATGAAATTTGAGTAACTAAACATTTTTTTAAATTATTAATTAGCCTTTCAAATACATGAATATTCATAATATACTTAATTATTTTATTTTGCTCCTATATAAGTCTCCACGCTGAAAGTTTTGTTTTAACTGTCTTCATGGTGTTTTTGCAGTTGCTTTAGGCCTCTTTCACATGTCCGTGTCTCCGGTACATGTGGTGACAGTTTTCACACGTGTTTAACACTGACACACATAGACCCATTCAAGTGAATGGGTCTGTGCACATGTCAGTGTGTTTCCACAGACCATATGTTTGTGGGCAAAACATGATAACTAGTGTTGAGCATTCCGATACCGCAAGTATCGGCTGATACTTGCGGCATCGGAATTCCGATACCGAGATCCGATACTTTTGTGGTATCGGGTATCAGTATCGGATCCATAGGGTTGTGTAAAATAAAGAATTAAAATAAAAAATATTGATATATTCACCTCTCCGGCGGCCCCTGGACATCACGCTGGTAACCGGCCGGCTTCTTTGTTTAAAATGAGCGCCTTTAGGACCTGAGAATTACGTCGCGGCTTCTGATTGGTCGCGTGCCGCCCATGTGACCGCCACGCGACCAATCAGAAGCCGCGACGTCATTCTCATTCACTAAACTCCTAATTCTAGGAATTGAGGACCTGCGAATGACGTCGCGGCTTCTGATTGGTCGCGTGGCGGTCACATGAGCGGCACGCGACCAATCAGAAGCCGCGACGTCATTCGCAGGTCCTAAAGGCGCTCATTTTAAACAAAGAAGCCGGCCGGTTACCAGCGTGATGTCCAGGGGCCGCCGGAGAGGTGACTATATCAATATTTTTTATTTTAATTCTATATTTTACACCTCACTATGGATCCCAGGGCCTGAAGGAGAGTTTCCTCTCCTTCAGACCCTGGGAACCATCAGGATACATTCCGATACTTGATGTCCCATTGACTTGTATTGGTATCGGATATCGGTATCGGCGATATCTGATATTTTTCGGGTATCGGCCGATACTATCCGATACCGATACTTTCAAGTATCGGACGGTATCGCTCAACACTAATGATAACATGTTCGTTTTTTACCTTCAGAACGGACCGCAAAGCATCCAGCACACGTGCCCCCGGATGGCACTCATGGGTGCTGAAGATGACTTTCATCATTCTCCCCTGCTCTGCTGGTGATCATTGTGAGCAGGGGAGGGTGATGAGGGTTATATTTAAGTGAGAACATTGACAGCAGGTGACGGCTGATGGGACTATTACTCCCATCAGCCTACACCTGCTGCCGTTAATAACAGTGACAGTAGGTGGCAGCTGATGGCAGTATTCCTCAACTTCCACCTGCGCTATAAATAAATAATTTAAAAAATGTTGTGCGTTCCCCTGTATTTTCTTTAACCAACCAGGCAAAACTGAGAGCTTGGGGCTGTAACCCTCAGCTGTCAGCATTAGCAAGGCTGGTTATCAAGAATAAAGGGGTCCCCACATTGTTTTTTTAAATTATTTAAATACTTTTAAAAAATGGCTTGGGGTCCCCCATTTTTGATAACCTGTCTTCCGAAAGCTAACAGCTGGGGCCTGGTATTCTCAGGCTGGTAAGAGGCCATGGATATTGTCCCCCAGCCTAAAAATAGCAGTCCGCAGCTGCCTAGAAAAGGCATATCTATCACATGCACCAATTCTGGTGCTTTCCCTTGCTCTTCCCATTTGCCTTGTAGTGGCAGCATATGGGGTTCATATTTGTGGGGTTGATGTCACCTTTGTATTGTCAGGTGACATCAAGCACATGGCTTAGTAATGGAGAGGTGTCTATAAGACAACTATGCATTACTAATCCTATAGTTATCTAGTAAATAAAGACACAGTCAGAATAAAGTATAATATTAGAAATAATACAAAACACAGTTTTCCATTTTTATTTATTACGGTGTGGGACAGAACGACGGACAGATGAGTGATATTGTTCTTTTTTTCTTTTTGTTTTATTAAAGAAGACGAGGGATTCAGTGGAATTAAGCGTTAGATGAATATAATTGTTTGTTATTTTTTAATACAAATGGAAAACTCTGTTTTGTTTTATTTCTAATAAAGGACTTTATACTGGCTGTGTCTTTATTTACCAGATAACAATAGGATTAGTAATGGAGAGGAGTCTTATAGACACCTCTACATTAATAAGCCGTTTACTTGATATTACCTGATAATACAAAGGTGACATCAACCCCATTGCTGTCAATGTTCTCACTTGAATATAACTCTGATCATTCTCCCATGCTCACGCTGATCGCTGGCAGAGCAGGGAAGAATGTTGACAGCCGATTTCAGCACCCATCGCCATTGAACAGCGCTAACTGTACCGTTGCTTCCCTGTTGCCCGTGCTTGTGATATTGATGTGGCACACATGTATTAAGTATAGCACACATGTACACATGGACACTGACATCTACAGTATCAGTTTTTTGCCGATACCATCCTTAAGCTTTAACCCTAGCCAAAATCTGTAATCAGATTCTATTTGCAAAAATGTTGCCTTTCTGAGTGCGACATTTGTGTCAGCGCCTGCCCCTTCTGTTGCTGTCACTGGGCAACACCATGCTTTCTTTGCTATTGACGCAGGAAAATAAAGTGGTAGTTATCTGTCATTCTCTGGGACTTGTAGCACCATCCAGGAAGCTTAAGGGTTATCTTTTACTTCTGGTCTGTGTTAGCACTCATCAGTAAGCCATGGGCAATATTACTGGCTTTCTAAGCCCCTATATTCCAGTTATACCATTTACCACATTCAGCTTGACCTGGTCCACATTTCTGCACTCTGCTCTTGTGTTGCTATTTTGATCAATCTGCTCTCTGACTTCAACTTGTGTTCCGACCATCCACTTGCTTTCTGATTCTTACCCTGACCTTAACTTGCTGGTAATAACCTTGCTTAATGATAATTGCCGCCAGTTTTCTCTACCAGATAGCACCATACTCCGTAGCCAATGAGGCACTTGTGTACGTGCAGATGCCTGTACAGGGTTAAGGCCAGGATAACCCTTTGGATCTGGTAGATGGAGTAGCTATCATAAAACCTGCCAATGGAATTCTGCATCTGCCAGACTATTAGGATTAGTATCCTCATGACAGTGAGCTTCTCTTCTACCCTCATCCATGCTGAGACAGTGAGAGTATTTGTACATTTTGTAAATGTAAGTGCCATATTTTTACTGACTGTAACGGAATTTCTGGACGGTTGGCAACTGTGCGACTGCCCCATGCATTAGTGGAGTAAAGGAGTCTGTTTGCTCTTTAAACTGACAACATAGTGACCAGTAGAGTTAAAAAAAAATCACATTTTTTAAAAAAAAAGATCCATGTGTTCATTCCATTGAATGTAGATCACGTCCTATTCTAATAACTTTTAGACCGTATGAAGTCTTCTGCGGATTCGGCCTTTAAAGTCTATGGATATCTGACAAAAATAAATGAAACACAGAAAACATTCAGTTTCATTAGTTGTCCATCTGTTTTTCATGGACTTGTTGCTAGGCATCAGTGGACAAAAAGTTAAGAAAGGTCACCTATAGTGTTTAAAAATATATGTCAAAAAAGGGATACAGGATGAATATGAAATAAATGCAGAATGGATAATGAATGGGGAAAAAAGAGTCAATTTTTAATGGCTATAAAAATGGAAATGGATATGTGACTGTCATCTTAATCTTTGTTACCTGAAATAACAAAGGAACAAACATCTATCATCTGCTCAAAAGTTTACATACCCCGGCAGAATTTTTGCTTTCTTGGCTTTTTTCAGAGAATATGAATGATAACACCAAAACTTTTCCTCCACTCATAGTTAGTGGTTGGGTGAAGCCATTTATTGGCAAACTACTGTGTTTTCTCTTTTTAAATCATAATGACAACCAAAAACATCTAAATGACCCTGATCAAAAGTTTATATACCCTGGTGATTTTGGCCTGATAACATGCACAGATGTTGACATAAATAAGTTTGAATGGCACAGAATTGGACACAAATCGGTTTGAATGGCTACTAAAGGTAACATCCTCACCTGTGACCTGTGACAAATGCCAGGAAAATTGTTCGGGATGCAAATAAAAACCCACAAATAAAATCAGCTGTGGCTGTTTCAAGATGCACAATAAGGAGATACTTGAAGAAAAATGGGCTGCTTGGTCGAGTCACCAGAAGAAAGCCAAATGACCCTGATCAAAAATGTACATACCCCATTTCTTAATACCGTGTATTGCCCTCTCTAACTTCAATGACAACTTGAAGTTTTTTGTGGATGAGGTTCTTAATTTTCTCAGATGGTAAAGCTGCCCACTCTTCTAGGCAAAAAGTCTACAGTTCATGTAAATTCCTTGGCTGTCTAGCATGAACTGCATGCTTGAGAGCTCCCCGTGGTGGCTCAATTGAGGTCAGGAGACTGAGATGGCCACTCCAGAACCTTCACTTTGTTCTGCTGTAGCCAATGACAGGTTGACTTGGCCTTGTGTTTTGGATCGTTGTCATGTTGGAACGTCCAAGTACATCCCATGCGTAGCTTCCAGGCTGATGATTGCAAATTTGCCTCCAGTATTTGCTGATAACTTGCTGCATTCATCTTTCCTTCCACTTTGACCAAGTTTCTTGTGCTTTTGTAACCCACACATCCCAAAAACATCAGCCATCCACCTCCGTGCTTTACAGTAGGAATGGTGTTCTTTTCATCATAGGCCTTGTTGACCTCTCTCCAAATGTAAAATTTATGGTTGTCACCAAAAAGTTCAATTTTGGTCTCAGCACTACAAATTACCTTGTTTCAGAAGTTTTGAGGCTTGTCTCTGTGCTGTTTTGCGTATTGTTGGCGAGATACTTTGTGGTATTTGCGAAATAATGACTTTCTTCCGGCCACTTGACCAGACCATGGAGCCCATTTCTTCAAGTGTCTCCTTATTGTGCACCGCACGGCTAGTTTTCAGAGAGTTCAGTATTTCAGCTGATGTTATTTGTGGGTATTTCTTTGCATCCCAGACAATTTTCCTGGCATTTGTCACAGGTCACAGGTGAGGATGTTGCCTTTAGTAGCCATTCAAACCGATTTGTGTCCAATTCTGTGCATTTTATCAGGCCAAATCACCAGGGTATATAAACTTTTGATTAGGGTCATTTAGATGTTTTGGGTTGTCATAATGATTTAAAAAGAGAAAACACAGTAGTATGACAATAAATGGATTCATCCAACCACTATTCATGAGTGGAGAAAAAGTTTTGGTGTTATCATTCATATTCTCAGAAAAAAGGACAAGGAAGCAAAAATTTTGCTGGAGTATATAAACGTTTGAGCACAATTCTATCTATCTATCTATCTATTTAGCTATCCATCCCATATCTACTGTATGTATCTACCTAAATTATAAAAAATAAAAATTGGAGGCAGCACACCGTTTGTAGTGAAAAAGAGCTTATTTAATCTGCCCAGAAAGTGATGTTTCGGTCCCAAGAGGAACCTTTCTCAAGCAGTGAACATGTGAAAGTGCCAGGTATATAAAGAGTATACATGGTTATAATCATTTGCATTAATCATCATTGTAAGAGCATGTATTTACATTATAATTGACATGCATAAAGTGCAGGCAGTGATACAGGAATTATTCATCACATAAAGTGCAGTGCATAGATATAGATAAAGAAGGCATTGAAAAATATGCATTTAGACACCAATTGGTAATGATAAAACAGGTGTAAAACCTTGTTCATCACATCCATGACTTGTCCCACTCTCTTGGGTAAAGGCAAAAAAAATTCAAGTAAACAGCATGTTGCGAAGGAACAGATTGTTACAATAAAAAGTACCTTCTGTCTAATTATGCCTCAGGCTTAATATCAAAACATTTATTTTTTACTCTGATTGTATCTTGTAATATTTTTCCTATTAAGAAAATGCTATTGTGCTAGACTTATGATTGAAATCAGCGAGTTGTTTCTTTTCAAATAATTACTTATTCCATGCTATTCTTTACTTTACAGCTTGATAACAATGATAGTCATTATTAGAGATAAGCAAAATAATCCAATTATAGAAAAGTCAGTATTCTTTAACCCCTTCATGACCTTGGGATTTTTCGTTTTTCCGTGTTCGTTTTTCACTCCTCTCCTTCCCAGAGCCATAACTTTTTATTTTTCCGTCAATTTGGCCATGTGAGGGCTTATTTTTTGCGGGACGAGTTGTACTTTTGAACGACATCATTGGTTTTAGCATGTCGTGTACTAGAAAATGGGAAAAAAATTCCAAGTGCGGTGAAATTGCAAAAAAAGTGCAATCCCACACTTGTTTTTTGTTTGGCTTTTTTCCTAGGTTCACTAAATGCTAAAACTGACCTGACATTATGATTCTCCAGGTCACTACGAGTTCATAAACGCCTAACATGACTAGGTTATTTTTTATCTAAGTGGTGAAAAAAAATTCCAAACTTTGCTAAAAAAAAATAAAAATACTCGTAGCGTCTCCATTTTTCATAATCTGGGGTCAATAGAGGGCTTATTTTTTGCGTGCCGAGATGATGTTTTTAATGATAGCATATTGGTGCAGATACGTTCTTTTGATCGCCCGTTATTGCATTTTAACCCCTTCATGACCCAGCCTATTTTGACCTTAAAGACCTTGCCGTTTTTTGCAATTCTGACCAGTGTCCCTTTATGAGGTAATAACTCAGGAACGCTTCAACGGATCCTAGCGGTTCTGAGATTGTTTTTTCGTGACATATTGGGCTTCATGTTAGTGGTAAATTTAGGTCAATAAATTCTGCGTTTATTTGTGATAAAAACGGAAATTTGGCGAAAATTTTGAAAATTTCGCAATTTTCACATTTTGAATTTTTATTCTGTTAAACCAGAGAGATATGTGACACAAAATAGTTAATAAATAACATTTCCCACATGTTTACTTTACATCAGCACAATTTTGGAAACAAAATTGTTTTTTGTTAGGAAGTTATAAGGGTTAAAATTTGACCAGCGATTTGTCATTTTTACAACGAAATTTACAAAACCATTTTTTTTAGGGACCACCTCACATTTGAAGTCAGTTTGAGGGGTCTATATGGCTGAAAATACCCAAAAGTGACACCATTCTAAAAACTGCACCCCTCAAGGTACTCAAAACCACATTCAAGAAGTTTATTAACCCTTCAGGTGCTTCACAGCAGCAGAAGCAACATGGAAGGAAAAAATGAACATTTAACTTTTTAGTCACAAAAATTATATTTTAGCAACAATTTTTTTATTTTCCCAATGGTAAAAGGAGAAACTGAACCACGAAAGTTGTTGTCCAATTTGTCCTGAGTACGCTGATACCTCATATGTGGGGGTAAACCACTGTTTGGGCGCACGGCAGGGCTTGGAAGGGAAGGAGCGCCATTTGACTTTTTGAATCAAAAATTGGCTCCACTCTTTAGCGGACACCATGTCACGTTTGGAGAGCCCCCGTGTGCCTAAAAATTGGAGCTCCCCCACAAGTGACCCCATTTTGGAAACTAGACGCCCCAAGGAACTTATCTAGATGCATAGTGAGCACTTTGAACCCCCAGGTGCTTCACAAATTAATCCGTAAAAATGAAAAAGTACTTTTTTTTCACAAAAAAAATTTTTAGCCTCAATTTTTTCATTTTCACATGGGCAACAGGATAAAATGGATCCTAAAATGTGTTGGGCAATTTCTCCTGAGTACACCAATACCTCACATGTGGGGGTAAACCACTGTTTGGGCACATGGTAAGGCTCGGAAGGGAAGGAGCGCCATTTGACTTTTTGAATGAAAAATTATTTCCATCGTTAGCGGACACCATGTCGCGTTTGGAGAGCTGCTGTGTGCCTAAACATTGGCGCTCCCCCACAAGTGACCCCATTTTGGAAACTAGACCCCCCAAGGAACTTATTTAGATGCCTAGTGAGCACTTTAAACCCTCAGGTGCTTCACAAATTGATCTGTAAAAATGAAAAAGTACTTTTTTTTCACAAAAAAATTCTTTTCGCCTCAATTTTTTCATTTTCACATGGGCAGTAGGGTAAAATGGATCATAAAATTTGTTGGGCAATTTCTCCCGAGTACGTCGATACCTCATATGTGGGGGTAAACCACTGTTTGGGCACTCGGCAGGGCTCGGAAGGGAAGGCGCGCCATTTGACTTTTTGAATGGAAAATTAGCTCCAATTGTTAGCGGACACCATGTCGCGTTTGGAGAGCCCCTGTGTGCCTAAACATTGGAGCTCCCCCACAAGTGACCCCATTTTGGAAACTAGACCCCCCAAGGAACTTATCTAGATGCATATTGAGCACTTTAAACCCCCAGGTGCTTCACAGAAGTTTATAACGCAGAGCCATGAAAATAAAAAATAATTTTTCTTTCCTCAAAAATGATTTTTTTGCCTGGAATTTCCTATTTTGCCAAGGATAATAGGAGAAATTGGACCCCAAATATTGTTGTCCTGTTTGTCCTGAGTACGCAGATACCCAATATGTGGGGGTAAACCACTGTTTGGGCACACGGCAGGGCTCGGAAGGGATGGCACGCCATTTGGCTTTTTAAATGGAAAATTAGCTCCAATCATTAGCGGACACCATGTCACGTTTGGAGAGCCCCTGTGTGCCTAAACATTGGAGATCCCCCAGAAATGACACCATTTTGGAAACTAGACCCCCAAAGGAACTAATCTAGATGTGTGGTGAGGACTTTGAACCCCCAAGTGCTTCACAGAAGTTTATAACGCAGAGCTATGAAAAAAAAAAAAAAATTATTTTCTCAAAAATGATCTTTTAGCCTGCAATTTTTTATTTTCCCAAGGGTAACAGGAGAAATTTGACCCCAAAAGTTGTTGTCCAGTTTCTCCTGAGTACGCTGATACCCCATATGTGGGGGTAAATCACTGTTTGGGCACATGCCGGGGCTCGGAAGTGAAGTAGTGACGTTTTGAAATGCAGACTTTGATGGAATGCTCTGTGGGCGTCACGTTGCGTTTGCAGAGCCCCTGATGTGGCTTAACAGTAGAAACCCCCCACAAGTGACCCCATTTTGGAAACTAGACCCCCAAATGAACTTATCTAGATGTGTGGTGAGCACTTTGAACCCCCAAGTGCTTCATAGAAGTTTATAATGCAGAGCCGTGAAAATAATAAATACGTTTTCTTTCCTCAAAAATAATTATTTAGCCCAGAATTTTTTATTTTCCCAAGGGTTACAGAAGAAACTGGACCCCAAAAGTTGTTGTCCAGTTTCTCCTGAGTACGCTGATACCCCATATGTGGGGGTAAACCACTGTTTGGGCACATGCCGAGGCTCGGAAGTGAAGTAGTGACGTTTTGAAATGCAGACTTTGATGGAATGCTCTGTGGGCGTCACGTTGCGTTTGCAGAGCCCCTGATGTGGCTTACCAGTAGAAACCCCCCACAAGTGACCGCATTTTGGAAACTAGACCCCGAAAGGAACTTATCTAGATGTGTGGTGAGCACTTTGAACCCCCAAGCGCTTCATAGAAGTTTATAATGCAGAGCCGTGAAAATAATAAATACGTTTTCTTTCCTCAAAAATAATTATTTAGCCCAGAATTTTTAAATTTTCCCAAGGGTAACAGGAAAAATTTGACCCCAATATTTGTTGTCCAGTTTCTCCTGAGTACGGTGATACCCCATATGTGGGGGTAAACTACTGTTTGGGCACATGCCGGGGCTTGGAATTGAAGTAGTGACGTTTTGAAATGCAGACTTTGATGGAATGCTCTGCGGGCGTCACGTTGCGTTTGCAGAGCCCCTGATGTGCCTAAACAGTAGAAACCCCCCACAAGTGACCCCATTTTGGAAACTAGACCCCGAAAGGAACTTATCTAGATGTGTGGTGAGCACTTTGAACCCCCAAGTGCTTCATAGAAGTTTATAATGCAGAGCCGTGAAAATAATAAATACGTTTTCTTTCCTCAAAAATAATTATTTAGCCCAGAATTTTTTATTTTCCCAAGGGTTACAGGAGAAATTGGACCCCAAAAGTTGTTGTCCAGTTTCTCCTGAGTACGCTGATACCCCATGAGTGGGGGTAAACCACTGTTTGGGCACACGTCGGGGCTCAGAAGGGAAGTAGTGACTTTTGAAATGCAGACTTTGATGGAATGGTCTGCGGGTGTCACGTTGCGTTTGCAGAGCCCCTGGTGTGCCTAAACAGTAGAAACCCCCACAAGTGACCCCATTTTAGAAATTAGACCCCCCAAGGAACTTATCTAGATATGTGGTGAGCACTTTGAACCCCCAAGTGCTTCACAGACGTTTACAACGCAGAGCCGTGAAAATAAAAAATCATTTTTCTTTCCTCAAAAATTATGTTTTAGCAAGCATTTTTTTTGATTCACAAGGGTAACAGGAGAAATTGGACCCCAGTAATTGTTGCGCAGTTTGTCCTGAGTATGCTGGTACCCCATATGTGGGGGTAAACCACTGTTTGGGCACACGTCAGGGCTCGGAAGTGAGGGAGCACCATTTGACTTTTTGAATACGAGATTGGCTGGAATCAATGGTGGCGCCATGTTGCGTTTGGAGACCCCTGATGTGCCTAAACAGTGGTAACCCCTCAATTCTACCTCCAACACTAACCCCAACACACCCCTAACCCTAATCCCAACTGTAGCCATAACCCTAAACACAACCCTAACCGCAACACACCCCTAACCACAACCCTAACCCCAACACACCCCTAACCATAACCACAACCCTAATTCCAACCCTAACCCTAAGGCTATGTGCCCACGTTGCGGATTCGTGTGAGATATTTTCGCACCATTTTTGAAAAATCCGCGGGTAAAAGGCACTGCGTTTTACCTGCGGATTTTCCGCGGATTTCCAGTGTTTTTTGTGCGGATTTCACCTGCGGATTCCTATTGAGGAACAGGTGTAAAACGCTGCGGAATCCGCACAAAGAATTGACATGATGCGGAAAATACAACGCAGCGTTTCCGCGTGGTATTTTCTGCACCATGGGCACAGCGGATTTGGTTTCCATAGGTATACTTGGTACTGTAAACCTGATGGAACACTGCTGCGGATCCGCAGCCAAATCCGCACCGTGTGCACATAGCCTAATTCTAAAGGTATGTGCACACGCTGCGGAAAACGCTGCGGATCCGCAGCAGTTTCCCATGAGTTTACAGTTCAATGTAAACCTACGGGAAACAAAAATCGCTGTGCCCATGCTGCGGAAAAACTGCACGGAAACGCAGCGGTTTACATTCCGCAGCATGTCACTTCTTTGTGCGGATTCCGCAGCGGTTTTACAACTGCTCAAATAGAAAATCGCAGTTGTAAAACCGCAGTGAAATGCGCAGAAAAACCGCGGTAAATCCGCCATAAATCCGCAGCGGTTTAGCACTGCGGATTTATCAAATCCGCAGCGGAAAAATCCGCAGAGGACCAGAATACGTGTGCACATACCGAAACCCTAACCCTAGCCCTAACCCTAACCCTACCCCTAGACCTAACCCTAACCCTAACCCTACCCCTAACCCTACTCCTAACCCTAACCCTACCCCTAACCCTAACCCTACCCCTAACCCTACCCCTAACCCTACCCCTAACCCTAACCCTATTCTAACATTAGTGGAAAAAAAAAATTTCTTTATTTTTTTATTGTCCCTACCTATGGGGGTGACAAAGGGGGGGGGGGTCATTTATTATTTTTTTTATTTTGATCACTGAGATAGATTATATCTCAGTGATCAAAATGCACTTTGGAACGAATCTGCCGGTCGGCAGATTCGGCGGGCGCACTGCGCATGCGCCCGCCATTTTGGAAGATGGCGGCGCCCAGGGAGAAGACGGACGGGACCCCGGCTGGATCGGTAAGTATGATGGGGTGGGGGGGGACCACGGGGGGGGGGATCGGAGCACGGGGGGGGGAATCGGAGTGCGGGAGGGGTGGAACGGAGCACGGGGGGCGTGGAACGGAGCACGGGGGGGCTGGAATGGAGCACGGGGGGTGGAACGGAGCACCGGGGGGGGTGGATCGGAGTGCAGGGGGGGTGATTGGAGCACGGGGGGGTGATTGGAGCACGGGGGGAGCGGACAAGAGCACGGGGGGGAGCGGAGCACTGGACGGAGGGGAGCCGGAGCAGTGTACCGGCCAGATCGGAGGGCTGGGGGGGCGATCGGAGGGGTGGGGGCACACTAGTATTTCCAGCCATGGCCGATGATATTTCAGCATCGGCCATGGCTGGATTGTAATATTTCACCCGTTATAATGGGTGAAATATTACAAATCGCTCTGATTGGCAGTTTCACTTTCAACAGCCAATCAGAGCGATCGTAGCCACGAGGGGGTGAAGCCACCCCCCCTGGGCTAAACTACCACTCCCCCTGTCCCTGCAGATCGGGTGAAATGGGAGTTAACCCTTTCACCCGATCTGCAGGGACGCGATCTTTCCATGACGCCGCATAGGCGTCATGGGTCGGAATGGCACCGACTTTCATGACGTCTACGTGGCGTCATGGGTCGGGAAGGGGTTAATGCAATGTCGCGGCGACCAAAAAAATGTAATTCTGGTGTTTCTAATTTTTTTCTCGCTACGCTGTTTAGCGATCAGGTTAATGCTTTTTTTAGTTGACAGATCGGGCGATTCTGAGCGCGGTGATACCAAATATGCGTAGATTTGATTTTTTTTTATTGATTTATTTTGATTGGGGCGAAAGGGGGGTGATTTAAACTTTTATATATTTTTTATTTTTTTCACATTTTTTTTTCCTTTTTTTTTTTACTTTTGCCATGCTTCAATAGCCTCCATGGTAGGCTAGAAGCAGGCACAGCACGATCGTCTCTGCTACATAGCAGCGATCTGCTGTTCGCTGCTATGTAGCTGAAAATCAGGTGTGCTGTGAGCGCCGACCACAGGGTGGCGCTCACAGCTGCCGGCGATCTGTAACCATAGAGGTCTCAAGGACCTCTATGGTTACAATTCTGAAGCATCGCCGACCCCCGATCATGTGACGGGGGTCAGCGATGAGATCGCGATTCTGCTCGCGCCTATTACGGGCACATGTCAGCTGTTCAAAACAGCTGACATGTCCCGGCTTTGATGCGGGGTCAGAAAGGGGTTAAAATGCTGATCGACCATCAAAAGGTTAACTTTTTTTTAAAAATCTAGTGTAAGTGGCGGGCAGAAGACAGTGAGGAGTGGAGGTGGTGAGTATAATTTTTTTTTTACATATTACATTTATTATGCTTTGGGCTCTAAAGAGAGCCAAGGATATAATAAGGGACATTAACTTTGTGGGCAAGTTAATCAAATTTACTGGGAAATAGCACACAAAAAGGCAAATTCAAATTCTACCTGATCAGCTTATTTCTAAGTTATGTGCTCTTTGTACTCATTGTTATTACAATAAAAAAACCACTTATTATTATAAGTAGTAGTAATAGCGGTAGTAGTATTGGTAGTAGTGGTATTGCAAATATTAATATTATTGTTGATATTAATGACATATAAGCCACATAGAGCTCGGTACAGTGACTTATTGCATAAAATTCTCCACAAAAGCTTTGCTAATGCAATGGAACGTCTCAGAATTTCTGTTGGTCAGATTCATACAAAATCAGACAGAAAATAGCCATAAGGAGGTACAGTAGAATCCTCAACAAACAACGAACAAATGGGTTATTCTGCACTGCCGTGGAGATAAAATAAAGGATGCCAATCTAATTTCAGGTGGTTTAATTAGTCTGACGAATTGTCAAATAAAACCATCTGAAATTGGATCGGCATCCTTCATTTTTTTCTCCATGGCAGCGTAGAATAACTCATTTGTTTCTCCAGGTCTATGCATTAGGACATTAGCTCGCCACTTAACTAAAGATACCTCTTACTGGCAAATAGGAACCAATAAACTAATAAGGAAAATAAAGAAACAGAAACAATGAAATCATTTGAGAGACCATTAGTCAATCTCACTTTAAATACTTAATTGAGTCAAGCTGGAAATATATTGCAATTAGCGGCCTTAATCCATATTTACTTGTTAGTGAAAGAGCTTTTCCATAACATATTTATTTTTTAAATTTCTAATACAGAGAAAAAATAGTTTAGCTAATTCAATGACCTCAGAGGCATAGCATTGTGTGGGCACTGCCTGGCTGCAAATGAAATGAGTTCATTATTTCTAGCATGTAGTTAATATGTCCTTATTTATGTCATGTCTCATTTAACATTACTGCTTTGAATACTTTGCAGCATTTTTTTCTTATTAATTTGAATCCTACTGAAAATTTTGAAGATAATTTTTCACACAAGTAATAAAGTTCATTTCATATGGACAATAGGTGTCAGCCATTAAACACTGCAGAAAAATTAATTTCGTGAATTAGAGTTACAGTGAATTAAGCAAAATGTGATCATTACAATCAGCAGGTCTTCATTCTACACTACCTTCTACATTGCATAACATGCTACAAGATATGTGGGTGAGCTTTCTAGAACAGAATAGTAGTTACTAATTTTGCTCAGTTACTGGACTGTTTTGTGCTTACTCTGACCTCTCAAAACTACACTTAATGTATGATTTAAATTCTTTGTTTTTCTTTCTTCTTTGTTAAAAACAATTCAATAGAAAAAATATTAAAATTTAAAATAAAATTATCAACAAATCCTATGGACTGACCAAACAAAAGAGATATTAAATGATGCACTATTAGGTTTTATACCCATTAACCTCTTGACCCAGGGCAATTTTCAATTTTTGTTTTTTTCCTCCCATACTTCTAAGAACCATAACTTTCTTTATTTTTCCAGTCATATAATTGTATGAGAGCTTGTTTTTTGGGGATGAGTTGTACTTTGGAATTACACCATTCATTCTGCCACATTAGTGTACTTGAAAATGGGAAAAAAAATCCAGGTGTGGTGAAACGGCAAAATAAAATGCAATTCCACAATGATTTTTTATTATTATTTACCATGTTCAATATACAATGGGGAAGATAAGTATTAGATATTAGCTGGTTTTGTAAATTTGCCCACTGACAAAGACATGAACAGTCTGTAATTTTAAATGTAGGTTAATTTTAACATTGAGAGATAGAATCTCAAAAATAAAATCCAGAAAATCACATTGTATAAATTATATAATTTTATTTGCATTTTGCAGTGAGAAATAAGTAGAAAATTTGATTCCTCTGGCAAACAAGACTTAATACTTGGTGGCAAAACCCTTGTTGGCAAGCACAGCAGTCAGATGTTTTTTGTAGTTGATGATGAGGTTTGCACACATGTCAGGAGGAATTTTGGTCCACTTCTCTTTGCAGATCATCTCAGAATCATTAAGATTTCGAGGATGTCGCTTGGCAACTCGGAGCTTCAACTCCCTCCATAAGTTTTCTATGTGATCAAGGTCTTGAAAATGGCTAGGACATTCCATGACCTTAAAGTGCTTCTTTTTGTGGCACTCCTTTGTTGCTTTGGCTATATATTTTGGGTCATTGTCTTGATTGAAGACCCAGCCTTGACCCATTTTTAATGTCCTGGTCGAGGGAAGGAGGTTTTCACTCAGGATTTTACAGTACATGGCTCCATCCATTCTCCCATTGATGCGATTAAGTAGTTCTGTGCCCAAAGCAGAGAAACTCCCCTAAAACATAATGTTTCCATCTCCATGCTTGACAGGTGGGACAGTGTTCTTTGGGTCATAGGTAGCACTTCTTTTACTACAAAGACGGTGAGTTAATGCCAAAGACCTCAATTTTTATCTAATCTGACCACATCACCTTCTCCCAATCACTCACAGAATCATCCAGGTGTTCATTGGCAAACTTCTTATGGGCCTGCACATGTGCCTTTGAGCAGGAGGACCTCGAGGGCACTGCAGGATTTTAAACCTTTACAGCATAATGGGTTACCAATGGATTTCTTGGTGACTGTGGTCCCAGCTGCCTTGAGATCATTAACAAGTTCCCCCATGTAGTTTTAAGCTGATCTCTCACCTTCCTTATTATCAAGGATTCCCCATGAGGTGGGATTTTGCATGATGCCCCAGATCGATGTCAATTGACAATTTGTATTTCTTCCATTTTCTTACTATTACACTAACAGTTGTCTCCTTCTCACTCAGCAACTTATGAATGGTTTTGTAGCCCAATCCAGTTTTGTGCAGGTGTATGGTCTGGTCCCTGACATCCTTATAAAACTCATTGGTCTTGTCCATGTTGTAGAGGTTAGAGTCTGACTGATTAATTGAGTCATTCAAAAAAGATTACCGCACACTCAAGACTGGTAAGATGCAAAAGGTGTATGCCAATTTGATTAAAGAAAACAAAACAAAAAAGAAGTGGTTGCCACATTCATATTCATTTGAAATAGACAAAAAACCCGACGTTTCGACCCTTCCGGGTCTTACTCATGGGGTTACTGAAAAGCAAAGAAACTGTATAAGACAATGTTTTACATAGGGCAACATTATAGAAAGAAAAAAAAAAAAAGGGGGGGGGGGGAGAAAATTACAAGAGGAGAACAAAACAAGAAAACAAAACAGTACATGCAATAATAAAACACCAATAAGAGAACGAGAAGAACTATTATGTACAAAGCAACCTAGAAGGCGAGGTAGTATGGCATTGGTCAGGAACAACAAAAGGTTCTAGTAACAGGGTACAATAATAAACAAGGTATAATAATAGAGAAGCATGGTAATGAACTGTACAGTGTATTACCTCAAGTCCTTTGACATAGATGCATAATAGTGGCAGTGGTAGGGGGTGTACGACCGATCCCTTGTTAAGGCACAACCTGTCATAGTGGCAAGATGACATAATAATTAAATAGGAATGAAGAGTAGGGAATGTCGATAGAGCCTAACGGAGGAGGGTGGGATCCAGACACGTGTATCCAGTGTGGCATATATTAGAGAGTAGTGTCAGGTTATAGAGATAGGAGAGGAATAATAATGCTATGGGGGCCCAAAAGGGCAGATAGGAGATAATGGAGTTAGTCCAGCCATAGAACTGATAGGTGTAGGGTACTGGGATAAAGTACCATAAAGGGGAACCACAAGAGCATTTGAAACTAGCAACACATGGGACAGAGTAAACTTATGCTGTACCTTATAATAAAGCCAGTCCGGGCAGAAGTGTCCCGGGAGCACAGAATCTGGGTGGTGAGGGCCGTTAGACACCTAGTGGGTCTGTAAAAATAGGTACAGGTATGAGGGGTCAGAGGATGATATCAGGAAAAAAGTGGCCGTAAATGGCCAGAGAAGAGGCGGCATATGTATACCTGAAAAGGGTCCCTGGGAGGATTAGCGACGCATCCCGCGCCTTGCTGCGATGTCCTGGGGCGAGACCTGGAAAGTGAGAGTGGCTGGGGCTGCCGCCCTCAAATAGCACCGGACACGAAGTACCGGACTGGAAGAGACATCAGAGCCACGCCTCCGCACTGAGCTCTGTGTGAGAGTGTGGGCAAGAAGTTGCCCTTGAGTGGGAGTGGCTAAGCGCTTCTGAGTGTGTAAGGGGAAGGGGGTGGATATGAGAGCATTGTCCTAGTAATGGATGCTAGCAATGTAATTAACCTGTGATGAATTGCAGGGCTCGCTGTAGGAAGATGGAAGTTGGTAAAGGGAGGGGGGCAAAAAAGACTAGTTATATGTTGCGGCAGAAAACAAGTAGTAGCTGACATGGATATGAGGGGATAAAAAATAAATAATAAATAAGCAAGGAGGAAAAAAAATAAAAAATCCTGATGAAAACATGGGTGAAGATAGCAAGGTAAAAATAAAAACCAATAAAAAATAACAACAATTGGGGCAAAGATGAATGAAAATAAATACCAAAAAATGGAAAAAGGAAAATAAGTAAATGAGCCAAAATAGAAGAATAAAAATTGAAATGAAAAGGAAAAAATAAGAATAAATATAAAAAAAACAAAAAATAATAAATAATAAAATAAAAATAATAAAGGGTAAATAGGAAAAATGCTCAAAAAAAGAATAAAGAAAACAAAATAAATGAAGATCAAAAATTGATGAAAATCAAAAATCTAGAACTATGCGCTAGATAACTCAACTACTGGATGGTGGACTCAACGTGTCTGGAAGTTAAAGAATTAGAGAATTAGCATAGTGTTATAGTAACCAATCAATTTCTCTGTTGAGGCCTTTGGGACTTAGGGTCTCTAGTTTGTGGATCCAATAAGTCTCTCTCATTTTGAGCTGTCTAATGTGGTTACCACCTCTCCTGGGTCTAGGGACCTGCTCGATGACCTGGTATTTAAGCTGTGCCACGGTGTGTCGACATTTGATAAAATGATCAGGGATCGGTAACCAAGTTTTGCTGCAGCGAATGGTCGATTTGTGGCTTGCTATACGATCTTTTATGTGCTGGGTGGTCTCTCCTATGTACATGAGTCCACATGGGCACTTTATAACGTAAACAACAAAGTTAGAGTTGCACGTATAGTAGCCACGGATCGGGAAGGTCTTACCTGTCCTGGGGTGTGCTATGCTGTCCGACTTGATGACATTAGAACAGGAGGCGCAGTTGAGACAAGGAAATGTCCCTAGACGATGTGGAGCTAGTACAGTCTGGTTAGTTGTAGGGCGTAGGCTGCCTACGTCTGCCCGAACCAGTTTATCCTTAATATTGGGGGCTCTCCTATTACACATAAGAGGTGGTGAGGAAAAGCTGGTGATGTTGGGGTAGGCCTTACCCAGGAGAGGCCAATGCTTGTTAATAACTCTCTCGATTTTGGGCATAAACGGGTGAAATGTGTGGACAAATGGAACCCTGTTCTCATTGGTATTGACTAGAGGTGGTGGTGGAGGTTGTAGAATCCGGGCTTTTTCTTGGTCAAGTAGACGTTGCGGGTAATTTCTCTCCCTAAACTTTTGGGACATGTTTTCTAGGCGTGTGGGGAGTATTTCTGGGTCAGAGACAATCCTAGCCACCCTGGTGAATTGTGAGTGGGGAAGGCTATTACGTGTTGCCTTTGGATGGCTACTAGAGAAGTGTAGAAGACTATTGCAGTCTGTAGGCTTGCAAAAGAGATCAGTAGATAGACGGCCCTGATCATCCTTTCAGACAAGGGTGTCCAGAAAGGAGATTTGGTTGGAGTCATGGTGCATCGTGAACTGAAGCTCAGGGTAGATGGAATTGAGGGTCTGATGGAATGCCCGTAATGTATCGGTGGACCCTGTCCAGATGAAGAAGATATCATCTATGTAGCGTAAATAGCAGTTAGCGTGTTCCTTATATCTGGCATCAGTGTAGACGAAACTCTCCTCAAATGAATTCATGTACGCATTAGCGTACGCCGGTGCGACGTTCGAGCCCATTGCGGTCCCCTGGCATTGTACGTAATAGGTATCCTCATAGAGGAAGTAGTTCTCGTAAAGAACCAATCTCAATAAGTCTATGCATAGATTTATATAGGAGGTGGATTTACCAGAGTTCTCTAGTAGTGATCTGGATGCCGCAATGCCGTTCTCATGGCTGATGGATGTGTAGAGACTATTTACGTCCATAGTCACAAGGAGACTATCTGGAGGTACAGGTCCTTCTCAAAAAATTAGCATATAGTGTTAAATTTCATTATTTACCATAATGTAATGATTACAATTAAACTTTCATATATTATAGATTCATTATCCACCAACTGAAATTTGTCAGGTCTTTTATTGTTTCAATACTGATGATTTTGGCATACAACTCCTGATAACCCAAAAAACCTGTCTCAATAAATTAGCATATTTCACCCATCCAATCAAATAAAAGTGTTTTTTAATAACAAACAAAAAACCATCAAATAATAATGTTCAGTTATGCACTCAATACTTGGTCGGGAATCCTTTGGCAGAAATGACTGCTTCAATGCGGCGTGGCATGGAGGCAATCAGCCTGTGACACTGCTGAGATGTTATGGAGGCCCAGGATGCTTCAATAGCGGCCTTAAGCTCATCCAGAGTGTTGGGTCTTGCGTCTCTCAACTTTCTCTTCACAATATCCCACAGATTCTCTATGGGGTTCAGGTCAGGAGAGTTGGCAGGCCAATTGAGCACAGTAATACCATGGTCAGTAAACCATTTACCAGTGGTTTTGGCACTGTGAGCAGGTGCCAGGTCGTGCTGAAAAATGAAATCTTCATCTCCATAAAGCATTTCAGCCGATGGAAGCATGAAGTGCTCCAAAATCTCCTGATAGCTAGCTGCATTGACCCTGCCCTTGATGAAACACAGTGGACCAACACCAGCAGCTGACATGGCACCCCACACCATCACTGACTGTGGGTACTTGACACTGGACTTCAGGCATTTTGGCATTTCCTTCTCCCCAGTCTTCCTCCAGACTCTGGCACCTTCATTTCCGAATGACATGCGAAATTTGCTTTCATCAGAAAAAAGTACTTGGGACCACTTAGCAACAGTCCAGTGCTGCTTCTCTGTAGCTCAAAAGTGGCTTTACCTGGGGAATGCGGCACCTGTTGCCCATTTCCTGCACATGCCTGTGCACGGTGGCTCTGGATGTTTCCACACCAGACTCAGTCCACTGCTTCCTCAGGTTCCCCAAGGTCTGGAATCGGTCCTTCTCCACAATCTTCCTCAGGGTCCGGTCTCCTCTTCTCGTTGTACAGCGTTTTCTGCCACATTGTTTCCTTCCAACAGACTTACCATTGAGGTGCCTTGATACAGCACTCTGGGAACAGCCTATTTGTTGAGAAATTTCTTTCTGGGTCTTACCCTCTTGCTTGAGGGTGTCAATGATGGCCTTCTTGACATCTGTCAGGTCGCTAGTCTTACCCATGATGGGGGTTTTGAGTAATGAACCAGGCAGGGAGTTTATAAAAGCCTCAGGTATCTTTTGCATGTGTTTAGAGTTAATTAGTTGATTCAGAAGATTAGGGTAATAGGTCGTTTAGAGAACCTTTTCTTGATATGCTAATTTATTGAGACAGGTTTTTTGGGTTATCAGGAGTTGTATGCCAAAATCATCAGTATTGAAACAATAAAAGACCTGACAAATTTCAGTTGGTGGATAATGAATCTATAATATATGAAAGTTTAATTGTAATCATTACATTATGGTAAATAATGAAATTTAACACTATATGCTAATTTTTTGAGAAGGACCTGTATGTTGCCATGTTGTCTTAACACTCTGAGGAAATGGCCCGTGTCTAATATAAAGGACTTTTTACTTTTGATGAGTGGGGTCAGGATTTTCTCCAGGAAGACTGATAAGGGTGATAATATAGAGTCAGTGGATGCCACTATGGGGCGACCGGGGGGATTTGTTAGGGACTTATGGATTTTCGGTAGTATATAGAAGACCGTGGTGGTTGGATGGGGGTTGGAGAGGAATTTGGCTGTTTGCTGGTCAATGGTACCACTAGCAATATAGGTTTTGATGACAAGTTCGATTTTTTTCCGTATTTCAAAAGTAGGGTCCCTTGGGATAATCCTATAAGTATTAGTATCTGATAGTTGGCGTAACACCTCAGTGGAATATAGTGTACGATCCAGAATAACGATCGCCCCACCCTTATCCGCCGGTTTAATGACAATGGTTTTGTTGTTGTGCAGAGAAGTAAGTGCCTGTTTTTCGGATGGTGTTAGGTTTGCACGAGTAGGGAAGAGACCTAGACGGTGTTGGTGAGAGAGATCTTTGATATCCTTATCAACAAATGAAATAAACGTTTCAACAGCATGAAAGGTCTGGGGTGGGTTGAAGGAACTAGGGTTCCTTAAACCTAGTGATGTCAGAGGAATCTCCGCAACAGAGACGTCCCCGTTAGGAGACACTCTGTTCTCGGATTTTCCCGTCATTGTCCCAAAGTGAGTCTTCAGTCTCACCAGACGATAAAGTCTCTGCAGTTCCCTCTCCAGCTGGAAGCTATCCCAGATCGGAGTGGGATAAAATGACAGTCCTTTTTGCAGTACGTCGAATTTCGCAGGGGAGAGCGATGCCAGATATAAGGAACACGTTAACTGCTATTTACGCTACATAGATGATATCTTCTTCATCTGGACAGGGTCCACCGATACATTACGGGCATTCCATCAGACCCTCAATTCCATCTACCCTGAGCTTCAGTTCACGATGCACCATGACTCCAACCAAATCTCTTTTCTGGACACCCTTGTCCGAAAGGATGATCAGGGCCGTCTTTCTACTGATCTCTTTTGCAAGCCTACAGACTGCAATAGTCTTCTACACTTCTCTAGTAGCCATCCAAAGGCAACACGTAATAGCCTTCCCCACTCACAATTCACCAGGGTGGCTAGGATTGTCTCTGACCCAGAAATACTCCCCACACGCCTAGAAAACATGTCCCAAAAGTTTAGGGAGAGAAATTACCCGCAACGTCTACTTGACCAAGAAAAAGCCCGGATTCTACAACCTCCACCACCACCTCTAGTCAATACCAATGAGAACAGGGTTCCATTTGTCCACACATTTCACCCGTTTATGCCCAAAATCTAGAGAGTTATTAACAAGCATTGGCCTGTCCTGGGTAAGGCCTACCCCAACATCACCAACTTTTCCTCACCACCTCTTATGTGTAATAGGAGAGCCCCCAATATTAAGGATAAACTGGTTCGGGCAGACGTAGGCAGCCTACGCCCTACAACTAACCAGACTGTACTAGCTCCACATCGTTTAGGGACATTTCCTTGTCTCAACTGCGCCTCCTGTTCTAATGTCATCAAGTCGGACAGCATAGCACACCTCAGGACAGGTAAGACCTTCCCGATCCGTGGCTACTATACGTGCAACTCTAGCTTTGTTGTTTACGTTATAAAGTGCCCATGTGGACTCATGTACGTAGGAGAGACCACCCAGCACATAAAAGATCGTATAGCAAGCCACAAATCGACCATTCGCTGCAGCAAAACTTGGTTACCGATCCCTGATCATTTTATCAAATGTCGACACACGGTGGCGCAGCTTAAATACCAGGTCATCGAGCAGGTCCCTAGACCCAGGAGAGGTGGTAACCACATTAGACAGTTCAAAATGAGAGAGACTTATTGGATCCACAAACTAGAGACCCTAAGTCCCAAAGGCCTCAACAGAGAAATTGATTGGTTACTATAACACTATGCTAATTCTCTAATTCTTTACCTTCCAGACACGTTGAGTCCACCATCCAGTAGGTGAGTTATCTAGCGCATAGTTCTAGATTTTTGATTTTCATCAATTTTTGATCTTCATTTATTTTGTTTTCTTTATTCTTTTCTTGAGCATTTTTCCTATTTATCCTTTATTATTTTTATTTTATTATTTATTATTTTTTGTTTTTTTTATATTTATTCTTATTTTTTCCTTTTCATTTCAATTTTTATTCTTCTATTTTGGCTCATTTACTTATTTTCCTTTTTCCATTTTTTGGTATTTATTTTCATTCATCTTTGCCCCAATTGTTGTTATTTTTTATTGGTTTTTATTTTTACCTTGCTATCTTCACCCATGTTTTCATCAGGATTTTTTTTTTTCCCTCCTTGCTTATTTATTATTTATTTTTTATCCCCTCATATCCATCTCAGCTACTATTTGTTTTCTGCCGCAACATACAGGTCCTTCTCAAAAAATTAGCATATAGTGTTAAATTTCATTATTTACCATAATGTAATGATTACAATTAAACTTTCATATATTATAGATTCATTATCCACCAACTGAAATTTGTCAGGTCTTTTATTGTTTTAATACTGATGATTTTGGCATACAACTCCTGATAACCCAAAAAACCTGTCTCAATAAATTAGCATATCAAGAAAAGGTTCTCTAAACGACCTATTACCCTAATCTTCTGAATCAACTAATTAACTCTAAACACATGCAAAAGATACCTGAGGCTTTTATAAACTCCCTGCCTGGTTCATTACTCAAAACCCCCATCATGGGTAAGACTAGCGACCTGACAGATGTCAAGAAGGCCATCATTGACACCCTCAAGCAAGAGGGTAAGACCCAGAAAGAAATTTCTCAACAAATAGGCTGTTCCCAGAGTGCTGTATCAAGGCACCTCAATGGTAAGTCTGTTGGAAGGAAACAATGTGGCAGAAAACGCTGTACAACGAGAAGAGGAGACCGGACCCTGAGGAAGATTGTGGAGAAGGACCGATTCCAGACCTTGGGGAACCTGAGGAAGCAGTGGACTGAGTCTGGTGTGGAAACATCCAGAGCCACCGTGCACAGGCGTGTGCAGGAAATGGGCTACAGGTGCCGCATTCCCCAGGTGTAGCCACTGGGCTACAGAGAAGCAGCACTGGACTGTTGCTAAGTGGTCCCAAGTACTTTTTTCTGATGAAAGCAAATTTTGCATGTCATTCGGAAATCAAGGTGCCAGAGTCTGGAGGAAGACTGGGGAGAAGGAAATGCCAAAATGCCTGAAGTCCAGTGTCAAGTACCCACAGTCAGTGATGGTGTGGGGTGCCATGTCAGCTGCTGGTGTTGGTCCACTGTGTTTCATCAAGGGCAGGGTCAATGCAGCTAGCTATCAGGAGATTTTGGAGCACTTCATGCTTCCATCGGCTGAAATGCTTTATGGAGATGAAGATTTCATTTTTCAGCACGACCTGGCACCTGCTCACAGTGCCAAAACCACTGGTAAATGGTTTACTGACCATGGTATTACTGTGCTCAATTGGCCTGCCAACTCTCCTGACCTGAACCCCATAGAGAATCTGTGGGATATTGTGAAGAGAAAGTTGAGAGACGCAAGACCCAACACTCTGGATGAGCTTAAGGCCGCTATTGAAGCATCCTGGGCCTCCATAACATCTCAGCAGTGTCACAGGCTGATTGCCTCCATGCCACGCCGCATTGAAGCAGTCATTTCTGCCAAAGGATTCCCGACCAAGTATTGAGTGCATAACTGAACATTATTATTTGTTGGTTTTTTTGTTTGTTATTAAAAAACACTTTTATTTGATTGGATGGGTGAAATATGCTAATTTATTGAGACAGGTTTTTTGGGTTATCAGGAGTTGTATGCCAAAATCATCAGTATTAAAACAATAAAAGACCTGACAAATTTCAGTTGGTGGATAATGAATCTATAATATATGAAAGTTTAATTGTAATCATTACATTATGGTAAATAATGAAATTTAACACTATATGCTAATTTTTTGAGAAGGACCTGTATAACTAGTCTTTTTTGCCCCCCTCCCTTTACCAACTTCCATCTTCCTACAGCGAGCCCTGCAATTCATCACAGGTTAATTACATTGCTAGCATCCATTACTAGGACAATGCTCTCATATCCACCCCCTTCCCCTTACACACTCAGAAGCGCTTAGCCACTCCCACTCAAGGGCAACTTCTTGCCCATACTCTCACACAGAGCTCAGTGCGGAGGCGTGGCTCTGATGTCACTTCCTGTCCGGTACTTCCTGTCCAGCGCTATTTGAGGGCGGCAGCCCCAGCCACTCTCACTTTCCAGGTCTCCCCCCAGGACATCGCAGCAAGGCGCGGGATGCGCCGCTAATCCTCCCAGGGACCCTTTTCAGGTATACATATGCCGCCTCTTCTCTGGTCATTTACGGCCACTTTTTTCCTGATATCATCCTCTGACCCCTCGTACCTGTACCTATTTTTACAGACCCACTAGGTGTCTAACGGCCCTCACCACCCAGATTCTGTGCTCCCGGGACACTTCTGCCCGGACTGGCTTTATTATAAGGTACAGCATAAGTTTACTCTGTCCCGTGTGTTGCTAGTTTCAAATGCTCTTGTGGTTCCCCTTTATGGTACTTTATCCCAGTACCCTACACCTATCAGTTCTATGGCTGGACTAACTCCATTATCTCCTATCTGCCCTTTTGGGCCCCCATAGCATTATTATTCCTCTCCTATCTCTATAACCTGACACTAGTCTCTAATATATGCCACACTGGATACACGTGTCTGGATCCCACCCTCCTCTGTTAGGCTCTATCGACATTCCCTACTCTTCATTCCTATTTAATTATTATGTCATCTTGCCACTATGACAGGTTGTGCCTTAACAAGGGATCGGTCATACACCCCCTACCACTGCCACTATTATGCATCTATGTCAAAGGACTTGAGGTAATACACTGTACAGTTCATTACCATGCTTCTCTATTATACCTTGTTTATTATTGTACCCTGTTACTAGAACCTTTTGTTGTTCCTGACCATACTACCTCGCCTTCTAGGTTGCTTTGTACATAATAGTTCTTCTCGTTCTCTTATTGGTGTTTTATTATTGCATGTACTGATTTGTTTTCTTGTTTTCTTGTTTTGTTCTCCTCTTGTAATTTTCTCCCCCCCCCCCCTTTTTTTTTTTCTTTCTATAATGTTGCCCTATGTAAAACATTGTCTTATACAGTTTCTTTGCTTTTCAGTAACCCCATGAGTAAGACCCGGGACGGTCGAAACGTCGGGTTTTTTGTCTATTTCAAATGAATATGAATGTGGCAACCACTTCTTTTTTGTTTTGTTTTCTTCAATCAAATTGGCATACACCTTTTGCATCTTACCAGTCTTGAGTGTGCGGTAATCTTTTTTTGAATGATTGACTTGACCTCACGGTCAGTTTACCAGCACCTCCTTGTCCCTGACCTGAGTGCACACCATTTTCCTTGTCTACGTGATTAATTGAGTCTGCGGACAGGAGTCTTTTATAAAGGTAACTTTGTAAGACAGCTGTCTTTAATTCAAGTAACGAGTTGAATAGGAACGTCTAACTGGTCTGTAGGAGCCAGAATTCTTAATGGTTGCTTTGAGATCAAATACTTATTTCTCACTGCAAAATGCAAATAAATGTATATCATTTATACAATGTGATTTTCTGGATGTTATTTTTGATATTCTATCTCTCAATGTTAAAATTAACCTACCCTTAAAATTATAGACTATTCATGTCTTTGCCAGTGGGCAAACTTACAAAATTAGCAAGGGATCAAATATTTAATTCCCCCTCTGTATGACAAAACTGACCTGCAAAATAATTCCCCAGGTCAGTACTAGTGCGCAAATATCAAACATGTATAGTTGTTTTTTTTTTATTTAAGTGGCAGAAAAAATTCAGAAATCTGCCGAGAAAATATTGCTTTTGTTACCTTTTTCCAAAACCAGTAATGTTTTCATTTTTCGGGATCTGGGGCTGAATGGCGGCTTAGTTATTTTGCCTTGATCTGATTTTTTTTTTTTTTACTGATACTCTTTTGGGGTAGGTACGATGTTTTGATCGCCTTTTATTGCAATTTATTTTTTCTTCAATATGGCCACGTGAGTGCTTGCTTTTTGCAGGACAAGAAGTAATTTGGAACTACACCATTGGTTTTACAATATTATGTCCTGGAAAACGGGAAAAAAAACTCCAAGTGCGGTGAAATTGCCAAAAAAGTGCAAATCCACAAATTTTTTTTTTTTTACAATGTTCAGCAAATGCTAAAACTGATCTGCCATTATGATTCTCCAGTTCGTAGATATCAAACATGTATAGGTTATTTTTTATTTAAGTGGTGAAAAAAAATCCAAAGTTTGTTAAAAAAAATAAAAAATTGCATCATTTTCCGAAAAAACACCAGTACACAGGCAAAGATGCTTACCTGTCCAAGACCTCCAAACAAGTGCACTAACCAAGGTGCAGCGGACCCAAGTTAAGATGGCAAATACACAGGTGCAATAATACCAATAAGGCAGCCAGCCTATAATCAGGGATTGGCCGCTTGGTACACTTGTGCAAACAAATAATCTATATGTGCCATATTCACACACAAATGCAGAGCATCTGGCAAAGCCTATTATTGACGCCATATGGCGGGCCAACCAGTGCTGGCTATAATGCATCCTGTGTGAACAGAGGCCACAGTTTACAGAGCCATCTGGGCCCAACGGCATCCTGAAAAATATATAAAGTGCATAAATGCAAAACAATGTATGCAAGGTATTGGTTGATATTATGGCCACAATACTTAAGCTGGCAACCCACGTCAAGGGTCCTTACATATTACCAGTCCTAATCTAAAAAAAAACACCATAAGAGGAAAAACCTCCATTATTCTTGACAAAAAAAAGTACACAGGCAAAGATATGTGTAGCGCCTCCATTTTTCATGATCTGGGTTGTTTGATGGCTTATTTATTGCGTGCCAGTCTGACATTTTTAATGATACCATGCTGGTGCAGATACAAATCTTTTGATCATCCACTATTTTGCATTTTAATGCAATTTTGGGGTGGCCAAAAAACATAATTCTGGCGTCTTGACTTTTTTTTTTTTCACTATGCTGTTTACCGATCGGATTAATTATTTTTATATCTTGATAGATGGGCGATTCAGAACGTGACAATACCAAATATGTGTATTTTTGTAATTGTTTTATTTTGAATGAGGCAAAAGGAGGGTGATTTGAACACACACACATAAATATATATACAGTGGGGCAAAAAAGTATTTAGTCAGTCAGCAATAGTGCAAGTTCCACCACTTAAAAAGATGAGAGGCGTCTGTAATTTACATCATAGGTAGATCTCAACTATGGGAGACAAACTGAGAAAAAAAAATCCAGAAAATCACATTGTCTGTTTTTTTAACAATTTATTTGCATATTATGGTGGAAAATAAATATTTGGTCAGAAACAAACAATCAAGATTTCTGGCTCTCACAGACCTGTAACTTCTTCATTAAGAGTCTCCTCTTTCCTCCACTCATTACCTGTAGTAATGGCACCTGTTTAAACTTGTTATCAGTATAAAAAGACACCTGTGCACACCCTCAAACAGTGTGACTCCAAACTCCACTATGGTGAAGACCAAAGAGCTGTCAAAGGACACCAGAAACAAAATTGTAGCCCTGCACCAGGCTGGGAAGACTGAATCTGCAATAGCCAACCAGCTTGGAGTGAAGAAATCAACAGTGGGAGCAATAATTAGAAAATGGAAGACATAAAAGACCACTGATAATCTCCCTCGATCTGGGGCTCCACGCAAAATCCCACCCCGTGGGGTCAGAATGATCACAAGAACGGTGAGCAAAAATCCCAGAACCACGCGGGGGGACCTAGTGAATGAACTGCAGAGAGCTGGGACCAATGTAACAAGGCCTACCATAAGTAACACACTACGCCACCATGGACTCAGATCCTGCAGTGCCAGACGTGTCCCACTGCTTAAGCCAGTACATGTCCGGGCCCGTCTGAAGTTTGTTAGAGAGCATTTGGATGATCCAGAGGAGTTTTGGGAGAATGTCCTATGGTCTGATGAAACCAAACTGGAACTGTTTGGTAGAAACACAACTTGTCGTGTTTGGAGGAAAAAGAATACTGAGTTGCATCCATCAAACACCATACCTACTGTAAAGCATGGTGGTGGAAACATCATGCTTTGGGGCTGTTTCTCTGCAAAGGGGCCGGGACGACTGATCCGGGTACATGAAAGAATGAATGGGGCCATGTATCGTGAGATTTTGAGTGCAAACCTCCTTCCATCAGCAAGGGCATTGAAGATGAAACGTGGCTGGGTCTTTCAACATGACAATGATCCAAAGCACACCGCCAGGGCAACGAAGGAGTGGCTTCGTAAGAAGCATTTCAAGGTCCTGGAGTGGCCTAGCCAGTATCCAGATCTCAACCCTATAGAAAACCTTTGGAGGGAGTTGAAAGTCCGTGTTGCCAAGCGAAAAGCCAAAAACATCACTGCTCTACAGGAGATCTGCATGGAGGAATGGGCCAACATACCAACAACAGTGTGTGGCAACCTTGTGAAGACTTACAGAAAACGTTTGACCTCTGTCATTGCCAACAAAGGATATATTACAAAGTATTGAGATGAAATTTTGTTTCTGACCAAATACTTATTTTCCACCATAATATGCAAATAAATTGTTAAAAAAACAGACAATGTGATTTTCTGGATTTTTTTTTCTCAGTTTGTCTCCCATAGTTGAGGTCTACCTATGATGTAAATTACAGACGCCTCTCATCTTTTTAAGTGGTGGAACTTGCACTATTGCTGACTGACTAAATACTTTTTTCCCCCACTGTATATATAAATATTTTTAAAAACTTTTTTTTTACTTTTCACTTGAAGCTGTGATCTTTTGATCACCTCTGCTACACACAAGCGAATATCAGATCGCCTGTGTGTACCAGAAATACTCACTTATAGTAATACGACAATGACAACAACAGGGGTCTGCTGAGATATGACGTGTGCTGTACATGCATGGCGCATGTCGTGAAGGGGTTAATATTTTTTTAAATTTTTTACTGTATTTAATAGTTCTGTGCTATACATATAAACATACATATATAAACTCATGATCTCCTGTAAATGCTGTCCCGTGGCTAGTTAGAGGCACTCACTGGCTGATAAAATTAGAGTGTGAGGTCGCATCAAAGGCATGGACATGTCCTAAAGGGAACACTGTCTACCTGTAATTAGAGTTCAGAGATAAGGCCGGTTTCACACGTCAGTGGCTCCGGTACGTGAAGTGACAGTTTCCTCATGTACCGGAGACACTGACTCACGTAGACACATTAAAATCAATGTGTCTCTGCACATGTCAGCGTGTTTTCATGGACCGTGTGTCCGTTTGGAAAACACTGAGACATGTCAGTGTTTGTGGGAGCGCACGGATCACACGGACCCATCAAAGTCAATGGGTCCGTGTAAAACATGTACCGCACACAGATGTTGTCCATGTGCAGTCCGTGTGCCATGCAGGAGACAGCGCTACTGTAAGCGCTGTCCCCCCCCCCCCCCCGCATGTGGTGCTGAAGCCCCATTCATTTCTTCTCTCCAGCAGCGTTTGATGGAAAGAAGGAATGAATAATCTTTTTTTTTTTAAATTTATTTTTGTTTTTAAAATAAAGTTACCGGTAATCTTCCCCCTCCCACCCCCTGTGCGCCCCCCCCTGGCATTAAAACACTTAGCCAGCTCCCTCGGCGCTTACATCCTTTCAGCGTCGCTTCTTGTCCTGTATGAGCGGTCACGTGGTGCCGCACATTACAGTGATGAATATGCGGCTCCACCTCCCATAGGGGTGGAGCTGCATATTCATTACTGTAATAAACGGCACCACGTGACCGCTCATACAGGACAAGCAGCGACGCTGAGAGGATGTAAGCGCCAAGGGAGCTGGGTAAGTATTTTAATGCCAGTGGGGGGGGCGCACAGGGGGGTGGGAGGGGGCAGATTACCGGCAACTTTATTTTAAAAACAAAAAAAATTTTAAAAAAAGATTATTCATTCCTTCTTTCCAGCGAACGCTGCTGGGAAGAAGGGATGAATAACGGCTTCAGCACAGCACGCAGGGGACAGCGCTTAACTCTAGCGCTGTCTCCTGCACGGTCCGTGTGGTCCTCAGTCGGCACACGGGCGGCACACGGCTCCCGCACGTGTGCCACACTGATGTTCAACGTAAGCACACGGACACACGGACACGCATAATTCCGGTACCGATTTTTCCAGTACCGGAATTATCTGGACATGTGAGACTGGCCTAAAACAGTATTTTAATACTCGAAAACTAAAATAAAGTCAATGGATCGTTTGACTATTTTAAGATATTTTTACCCTTATACTCTATGATTGAAGACTGAATATCTAGCAGAGCTCATTATGACTCCATAATGTTTCTAATGCTACTTTCACACTTGCGTTTTTAGCAATCCGTCGCAATCTGTCGTTTTGGTAAAAAAAGGATCCTGCAAATGTGCTCACAGGATGCGTTTTTTACCAATAGACTTGTATTAGCGATGGATGGCCACAAGTCGCGTCCGTCGTGCAACGGATCCATCCTGTTGTGGCGGACCGTCAGCACGAAAAAACATTCAAGTGAACTTTTTTTGTCCGTCGCGTCTGCCATTTTCTACCATGCATGTGCGGCCAAAACTCCGCCCCATCCTCCCCGGACTTCAGAATTGGCAGTGAATGCGTTGAAAAACTACATCCGCTGCCCATGTCGTGCACAAATTTCACAACGTGCATCGGTACGTCGGTCCAACGCATAGTGACGGACTCTTACCGATGCAAGTGTGAAAGAGGCCTTAATGAGCATTGAATTTAAAAAAAACGGAAAAAAACGGCATGGGCTCCCGTGCAATTTTCTGTGCCAGAGGGGGAAAGCCGACAGCCGGGGGCCAATATTTGTAGCCTGCTATGAATATCAGCCTGCAGCTGTCTGCGTAGCCTTTACTGGCTATTAAAATAGGGGAACCCCAAAAATGACGTGGGGTCACCCTATATTTTATAGCCAGAAAGGCTACGCAGACAGCTGTGGGCTGATATTCATAGCCTAGAGAGGGGCCATGGATATTGCCCTCCCCGGCTACAAATACCAGTCCGCAGCCACCCCAGAAATGGCGCATCTGTAAGATGCATCAATTCCGGCACTTAGCTCCTCTCTTCCCACTCCCGTTTAGCAGTGGGATATGGGGTAATAAGGGGTTAATGTCACCTTGCTATTGTAAGGTGACATTAAGCTGGGTTAATAACGGAGAGGCGTCAATATGATGCCTATCCATTATTAATCCAATAGTAATAAAGGGTTAATAAAACAAGCACACATTAGGAAAAAAGTATTTTAATATTCTTCATTTAACCATACTTACCATACTTCAGCGCCTGCAAAAAATGTAAAATAATAAACTGTATACTACCTGTCCGCCGTAGTCCAATTAATAACGAGTATCCCACGACGATCTCCCCTATAGAACAGTGATATCGGGTAATGTCACTGCTCTATAGGACCCTCAGTGAAACACTGACAGGAGACAATGGTTCCTGCAGTGCATCACTGAGGTTACTATAGTTCAAAGTCTCACTTTATGGCAATTGCTGCGTGGGAAAATTTCTCACACAGCAATGCCAAAAGTGAGACTAGGGACTATTTTTTTTTTTACAGCGGCGGAGGAATACAGTGCGGAAAGATACATTCCTCCCGTCATTGTGTTCCTGGAGCCCCTGGAGAGCAGTCGCATCAGCTGATGCTGCCGTTCTCCAAAGGAGATCATCGTGGGACACTCGTGGATTTATGCGGACAGGGAGTATATTGGTTGTTTATTATTTTACTATTTTTTACATGTGACACTGGCTTTGGGCATCAAATGACAAGTAATGGTGAGTATGTACTCTATGTTTCTTGTACTGTATGTCTGTATGTATGTATTGTATGTAATTTATGAATGTACTGTATGTAGTATGTATGTAGTACGTATGTTTTTTTTTTTTCATTCAACACATTAACCGGATGATGGGACTACTACTGTCCCATCATTGGCTAATGTGTCAATCAGGCTATGTGCACACGTTCAGTTTTTTGTGTTTTTTTTTTTTTGCATTTTTTCGCAATAAAAACTCATTAAAAATGCATACATTATGCATCCTACCATTTGGAATGCATTCTGCATGTTTTGTGCACATTTTTCCGTGAAAAAAATGCTTTGCGTTAAAAAAAGCAGCATGTTCATTAATTTTGCAGATTTTCTGCGTTTTTCCCACTATTCTATGCATTTGGGAAAAAACGCACAAAAAACGCTCCAAAAACGCATCAAAAATGTGTCAAAAACACATGAAAAACGCGAAAAAAATGCATGCGGATTTCTGGCAGAAATGTCCGGTTTTTGGGAAATTTCTGCAAGAAATCCGGACGTGTGCACATACCCTCACTGTCAGTGTAGCATGCATCGTCTGATGGGACTTGTAGTCCCATCGGATGATGCCTGCACATACGCACAGACCCCCAGGCAGCCCGCACAGAGCCCTGGCAGCCTGCACAGAGCTTTGGTAGCCCGCACAGAGCTCCGGCAGGCCTGATCAGTCCCCCAGCAGCCAGCACAGAGCCCCGGCAGGCCGCACAGAGCCCCGGCAGCCCGCACAGAGCCCTGGCAGGCCCACACATAGCCCTGAAAGGCCCATACAGACCCCTGGCAGCCCGCAAAGAGCCCCGGCAGCCTGTACAGAGCCCCGGCAGGCCCGTACAGACCTCCAGCAGCCCGCACAGAGCCCCGGCAGGCCACACAGAGCCCCAGGAGGCCCGTAAAGACCCCCGGCAGCCCGCACAGAGCCCTGAGAGGCCCGTACAGATCCCTGGCAGGCCCGCACAGACACCGCCCGCACAGACAGACACGCACAGTGTCCGCCCACGCACCGCCCACACTCTTCCCCCCCCCTCCAGAACAGGATGTAGAAGGACAGAAACTGCTTATTTACATTCCGATATTTGTGTCCCATTGACTTGCATTGGTATCGGTATTGGTATCAGCGATATCCGATATTTTTTGGATATCGGCCGATCCAATCTAATACCGATACTTCAGGATATCAGAAGGTATCGCTCAACACTACTGTCAAGGGATCTGCTTATCTTGATAATTAAATTAAACTACTTTTGAAAAAGTGATTCTATAAAAAAATGGGGTCGTAATGAAAAATTACATATTTCATTTATAATGAGATCACATTGTAGTTTGTCAAACTTGCAATTCTTTTTCAGCTGCATATATAGATTTATATAAAATACGCCAAAGAATAAAATATCGACACTTCTTGCGCACCCAAAGAATAGAGTTAGAAGACTCTGCTTTTTTTCTGCTACCAAATATAATCCATAATGACGGAAGATTTGTCTTTATCGACAGCTTTAGAATGATACTGTCCGGTTCTAAAGATAACAGACCATATATCTTAGAAATTGTCAAAGGGCATCTGTGTTTGCATGCTCGTTAATGCAACTTGTATGCTGGTTTTGGATACACATTGATCAATGGAATGAAACTGGCTGTAGAATACAATGAGTTTTAAATCTTAAGTTATATGGAGTCCACATATTCTGGAAAGCTGTGAAAAAATATTTCCCTATTCATTGTTACACATTTGTCACATTGAATGTTTTCTACTGCTGCAAAAATGTGATATTATACAAAGAGGAACCTTTATTAAATACAAAATATAGTTTTTTGAATTATTATGCATTTATTTAAAAGGAGTTGGATCCAAACAACATTCATCACCAATCCACAGAACAGGTGGTAATAGTATGTCTGCTGCTGACTGACAATGACCATGAGAATGGATGTTCTCTGTATCATGTTTGAATGGAGCTCTGATCACACATGTATGCTACTGCTACATTCAGTGTATAAAGGTCTGAAGGGGATAACTGAGTACTTTATATGATATATGGTAAGATGATGAAATGGATCTGCAGGGAATCAAATAAAATTAGAATTTTCAGAAATATGCAGGTCCCTGCCAATTTAAACAGTGTGTAAGGCCAGTCTCACACGTCCAGATAATTCCGGTACCAGAAAAATCGGTACCGGAATTATCCGTGTCCGTGTGTCCGTGTGCTTACCGTGAACATCAGTGTGGCACACGTGCGGCAGCCGTGTGCCAACTGGGTACCACATGGACCGTGCAGGAGACAGCGCTACAAGTAAGCTCTGTCCCCTGCATCTGGTGCTGAAGCCGCCATTCATATCTTGTTTCCAGCAGCGTTTGCTGGCTAGAAGATATGAAAAATCCTTTTTTTGTGTGTGTTTTTCCGTGTTTAAAATAAAGATCCCTGTCCCACCCCCTGTGCGCCCCCCGCTGTTACTAAAATACTCACCCGGCTCCCTCTCAGCGTCCTGTCCTCGCCGCACCTTCTCCTGTATGAGCGGTCACGTGGTGCCGCCCATTACAGTCATGAATATGCGGCTCCACCCCTATGGGAGGTGGAGCCGCATATTCATGACTGTAATGGGCGGCCCCACGTGACCGCTCATACAGGAGAAGGTGCGGCGAGGACAGGACGCTGCGAGGGCGCCGGGTGAGTATTTTAGTAACAGCGGGGGGAGGGAAAGCACAGGGGAGGTGGACAGGGATCTTTATTTTAAACACGGAAAAAAACAAAAAAAAAAGGATTTTTCATATCTTCTAGCCAGCGAACACTGCTAGAAAGAAGATATGAATGGCGGCTTCAGCACCACGTGGCGGGGGGGACAGCGCTTACAGTAGCGCTGTCTCCTGCACGGCACACGGACTGCACAAGGACAGCGTCCAGGTGCGGTACGTGTTTTACACGGACCCATTGACTTTAATGGGTCCGTGTAATCCGTGCGCTCCCACAAACACTGACATGTCTCCGTGTTTTGCACACGGACACACGGTCCGTGAAAACACGCTGACATGTGCAGTGACACATTGATTTCAATGTGTCTACGTGAGTCAGTGTCTCTGGTACGTGAGGAAACTGTCACCTCACGTACTGGAGCCACTGATGTGTGAAACCGACCTAAGTAAGATTTGTGAGGATAAGTCAAAAATAAATGAATAAACGAAAATTCTCAGCACCATTTCACACATTACTGAAAAATCATAACGCATGCTAACGATGTCAAGTGGACTTCCCCTTAACCCCTTCCCGACCCATGACTCCATGTAGGTGTCATGAAAGTCGGTGCCAATCCGACCCATGATGCCTATGTGGCATCATGGAAAGATCGCGTCCCTGCAGATCGGGTGAAAGGGTTAACTCCAATTTCCCCCGATCTGCAGGGACAGAGGGAGTGGTACTTCAGCCCAGGAGGGGTGGCTTCACCCCCCCCGTGGCTACGATCGCTCTGATTGTCAGTTTCACTTTCAACAGCCAATCAGAGTGATTTGTAATATTTCACCTAAAAAACTGGTGAAATATTACAATCCAGCCATGGCCGATGCTGCAATATCATCGGCCATGGCTGGAAACACTAATGTGACCCCCCCACCCCACTGATCGCCCCCCCAAGCCACTGATCTGTGGTCCGCTCCCCTCCATCCTGTGATCCGCTCTCCCGTCCTCCTCTCCACTCCCTCGTGCTCCTATGCCACCCCGTGCTCCCCCCCTTATACTTACCGAGGCTCCCGGTGTCCGTCCGTCTTCTCCATGGGCGCCGCCATCTTCCAAAATGGCGGGCGCATACGCAGTGCGCCCGCCGAATCTGCCAGCTGGCAGATTCGTTCCATGTACATTTTGATCACTGTGATAGGTTTTATCACAGTGATCAAAATAAAAAAAGTAAATGAACCCTCCCCCCCCTGTATCACCCCCATAGGTAGGAACAATAATAAAATAAAGAAAAAAAAATTTTTTTCACTACAGTTAGAACTAGGGTTAGGGTTAGGGGTTAGGGTATGTGCACACGTATTCTGGTCCTCTGCGCATTTTTCCGCAGCGGTTTTAATAAATCTGCAGTGCAAAACTGCTGCGGATTTATCGCAGATTTACCGCGGTTTTTCTGCGGATTTCACTGTTTTTTTATTGGAGCAGTTGTAAAACTGCTGCGGAATCCGCAGAAAGAAGTGAAATGTGCGGAATGTAAACCGCTGCGTTTCCGTGCAGTTTTTCCGCAGCATGTGCGCAGCGTTTTTTGTAAACTCATGGGAAACTGCTGCGGACCCGCAGCGGCGGAAACGCTGTGGATCCGCAGCGTTTTCCACATCGTGTGCACATACCCTTAGAATTAGGCTATGTGCACACGGTGCGGATTTGGCTGCGGATCTGCAGCGGATTGGCCGCTGCGGATTCGTAGCAGTTTTCCATCAGCTTTACAGTTCCATGTAAACCTATGGAAAACCAAACCCGCTGTGCCCATGGTGCGGAAAATACAGCGCGGGAATGCTGTGTTGTATTTTCCGCAGCATGTCAATTCTTTGTGCGGATTCCACAGCGTTTTACACCTGTTCCTCAATAGGAATCCGCAGGTGAAATCTGCACAAAAAACACTGGAAATCCACGGTAAATCCGCAGGTAAAACGCAGTGCCTTTTACCCGCGGACGTTTCAAAAATGGTGCGGAAAAATCTCACACGAATCTGCAACGTGGGCACATAGCCTTAGGGTTAGGGTTGGAATTAGGGCTAGGGTTGGAAATAGGGTTAAGATTAGGCTTGTGGTTAGGGTTATGGTTAGGGGTGTGTTGGGGTTAGGGTTGTGGTTAGGGGTGTGTTGGGGTTAGGGTTTGGATTAGGGTTAGGATTATGTTTAGGGTTGGGATTAGGGTTAGGGGTGTGTTGGGGTTAGGGCTGTGGTTAGGGGTGTGTTGGAGTTAGGGTTGTGATTAAGGTTATGGCTAGAGTTGAGATTAGGGTTAGGGGTGTGATGGGGTTAGTGTTGGAGTTAGAATTGAGGGGTCTCCACTGTTTAGGCACATCAGGGGTCTCTAAACGTAACATGGTGCCACCATTGATTCCAGCCAATCTTGTGTTGTGAGTGCTGTTGTCGGGCTCCCTCCTGTGGTCATGAATGGTACTTCGGCTGGTTCTGTCCATGGACTTTCTCTGGTGGCTGTGGGTGTTTCTGAGTTTCCTTCCTCAGGTGACGAGGTTAATTCGTTAGCTGGCTGCTCTATTTAACTCCACTTAGAACTTTGCTCCAGGCCACCTGTCAATGTTCCAGTATTGGTCTAGTTCACTCCTGGATCGTTCTTGTGACCTGTCTTCCCAGCAGAAGCTAAGTGACTGCTTGTTTTTCTCTGGTTTGCTATTTTTCTGTCCAGCTTGCTATTTCGATTGTTCTTGCTTGCTGGAAGCTCTGGGACGCAGAGGGAGCGCCTCCGCACCGTGAGTCGGTGCAAAGGGTCTTTTGCGCCCTCTGCGTGGTCTTTTTGTAGGTTTTTGTGCTGACCGCAGAGTAACCTTTCCTATCCTCGGTCTGTTCAGTAAGTTGGGCCTCACTTTGCTAAATCTATTTCATCTCTGTGTTTGTATTTTCATCTTTACTCACAGTCATTATATGTGGGGGGCTGCCTTTTCCTTTGGGGAATTTCTCTGAGGCAAGGTAGGCTTTATTTTTCTATCTTCAGGGCTAGCTAGTTTCTTAGGCTGTGCCGAGTTGCATACGGAGCATTAGGTGCAATCCACGGCTATTTCTAGTGTGGTTGATAGGATTAGGGATTGCGGTCAGCAGAGTTCCCACGTCCCAGAGCTTGTCCTATATTATCAGTAACTATCAGGTCATTCCGTGTGCTCTTATACACCAGGTCCATTATTGTCCTGACCACCAGGTCATAACAGTACAGGTTGCCCAAAGTACTAATGCATCTCAATAGAGGGATAAGAGAAGTTCTGAGACCATTTTTTTTTTTCTTTGTAGTGTGTTTTGTCTCTCTTTTCCCCTTTACATCTGGGTGGTTCAGAACACAGGTGTAGACATGGACATTCAAGGTCTGTCCTCTTTGATGGACAATCTCACTATAAGTGTACAAAACATTCAAGCTTTTGTGGTTCAGAATCCGATGTCAGAGCCTAGGATTCCAATTCCTGATTTGTTTCTTGGTGATAGATCTAACTTCTTGAATTTCAAAAATAATTGTAAATTGTTTCTTGCTTTGAAACCTCGCTCCTCAGGTGACCCTGTTCAACAAGTAAAGATCATTATTTCTTTGTTACGCGGTGACCCTCAAGACTGGGCATTTTCCCTTGCGCCAGGAGATCCGGCATTGCGTGATGCTGATGCGTTTTTCCTGGCGCTTGGATTGCTTTATGACGAACCTAATTCAGTGGATCAGGCAGAGAAAATCTTGCTGGCTCTGTGTCAGGGTCAGGATGAAGCGGAGATATATTGTCAGAAGTTTAGAAAGTGGTCTGTGCTCACTCAGTGGAATGAATGTGCCCTGGCAGCAATCTTCAGAAAGGGTCTCTCTGAAGCCCTTAAGGATGTCATGGTGGGATTTCCCATGCCTGCTGGTCTGAACGAGTCTGTCATTGGCCATTCAGATCGATCGACGCTTGCGTGAGCGTAAAGCTGTGCACCATTTGGCGGTACTATCTGAGCATGGACCTAAGCCTATGCAATGTGATAGGACTTTGACCAGAGCTGAATGGCAAGAACACAGACATCGGAATGGGCTATGTTTTTACTGTGGTGATTCCACTCATGCTATCTCCGATTGTCCTAAGCGCACTAAGCGGTTCGCTAGGTCTGACACCATTGGTACTGTACAGTCTAAATTTCTATTGTCCGTTACTCTGATTTGTTCTTTGTCATCCTATTCTGTTATGGCATTTGTGGATTCAGGCGCTGCCCTGAATTTGATGGACTTGGAGTATGCTAGGCGCTGTGGTTTTTTCTTGGAGCCCTTGCAGTATCCTATTCCATTGAGAGGAATTGATGCTACGCCTTTGGCCAAAAATAAGCCTCAGTACTGGACCCAATTGACCATGTACAGTGGGGCAAAAAAGTATTTAGTCAGTCAGCAATAGTGCAAGTTCCACCACTTAAAAAGATGAGAGGCGTCTGTAATTTACATCATAGGTAGACCTCAACTATGGGAGACAAACTGAGAAAAAAAAATCCAGAAAATCACATTGTCTGTTTTTTTAACATTTTATTTGCATATTATGGTGGAAAATAAGTATTTGGTCAGAAACAAAATTTCATCTCAATACTTTGTAATATATCCTTTGTTGGCAATGACAGAGGTCAAACGTTTTCTGTAAGTCTTCACAAGGTTGCCACACACTGTTGTTGGTATGTTGGCCCATTCCTCCATGCAGATCTCCTCTAGAGCAGTGATGTTTTTGGCTTTTCACTTGGCAACACGGACTTTCAACTCCCTCCAAAGGTTTTCTATAGGGTTGAGATCTGGAGACTGGCTAGGCCACTCCAGGACCTTGAAATGCTTCTTACGAAGCCACTCCTTCGTTGCCCTGGCGGTGTGCTTTGGATCATTGTCATGTTGAAAGACCCAGCCACGTTTCATCTTCAATGCCCTTGCTGATGGAAGGAGGTTTGCACTCAAAATCTCACGATACATGGCCCCATTCATTCTTTCATGTACCCGGATCAGTCGTCCTGGCCCCTTTGCAGAGAAACAGCCCCAAAGCATGATGTTTCCACCACCATGCTTTACAGTAGGTATGGTGTTTGATGGATGCAACTCAGTATTCTTTTTCCTCCAAACACGACAAGTTGTGTTTCTACCAAACAGTTCCAGTTTGGTTTCATCAGACCATAGGACATTCTCCCAAAACTCCTCTGGATCATCCAAATGCTCTCTAGCAAACTTCAGACGGGCCCGGACGTGTACTGGCTTAAGCAGTGGGACACGTCTGGCACTGCAGGATCTGAGTCCATGGTGGCGTAGTGTGTTACTTATGGTAGGCCTTGTTACACTGGTCCCAGCTCTCTGCAGTTCATTCACTAGGTCCCCCCACGTGGTTCTGGGATTTTTGCTCACCGTTCTTGTGATCATTCTGACCACACGGGGTGGGATTTTGCGTGGAGCCCCAGATCGAGGGAGATTATCAGTGGTCTTGTATGTCTTCCATTTTCTAATTATTGCTCCCACTGTTGATTTCTTCACTCCAAGCTGGTTGGCTATTGCAGATTCAGTCTTCCCAGCCTGGTGCAGGGCTACAATTTTGTTTCTGGTGTCCTTTGACAGCTCTTTGGTCTTCACCATAGTGGAGTTTGGAGTCAGACTGTTTGAGGGTGTGCACAGGTGTCTTTTTATACTGATAACAAGTTTAAACAGGTGCCATTACTACAGGTAATGAGTGGAGGAAAGAGGAGACTCTTAAAGAAGAAGTTACAGGTCTGTGAGAGCCAGAAATCTTGATTGTTTGTTTCTGACCAAATACTTATTTTCCACCATAATATGCAAATAAAATGTTAAAAAAACAGACAATGTGATTTTCTGGATCTTTTTTTCTCAGTTTGTCTCCCATAGTTGAGGTCTACCTATAATGTAAATTACAGACGCCTCTCATCTTTTTAAGTGGTGGAACTTGCACTATTGCTGACTGACTAAATACTTTTTTGCCCCACTGTACATGGCTCCTGCACATCAGGAGGATATCCGCTTTCTGGTGTTACATAATCTGCATGATGTGGTCGTTTTGGGGTTGCCATGGCTACAGGTTCATAATCCAGTATTGGACTGGAAATCTATGTGTGTGTCCAGCTGGGGTTGCCAGGGGGTACATGGTGATGTTCCATTTTTGTCTATTTCGTCTTCCACTCCTTGTGAAGTTCCAGAGTTTTTGTCGGATTATCGGGATGTATTTGATGAGCCCAAAGCCAGTGCCCTTCCTCCTCATAGGGATTGCGATTGTGCAATTAATTTGATTCCTGGTAGTAAGTTTCCTAAGGGCCGATTATTCAATTTATCTGTGCCAGAACACGCCGCTATGCGGAGTTATATAAAGGAATCCTTGGAGAAGGGTCATATTCGCCCGTCAACGTCACCATTGGGAGCAGGGTTCTTTTTTGTGGCCAAGAAGGATGGTTCTTTGAGACCTTGTATTGATTACCACCTTCTCAATAAAATTAGTCAAATTTCAGTATCCTTTGCCGTTGCTGTCTGATTTGTTTGCTCGTATTAAAGGGGCTAGTTGGTTCACCAAGATAGATCTTCGAGGGGCGTATAATCTTGTGCGTATTAAACAAGTCGATGAATGGAAAACAGCATTTAATACACCCGAGGGCCATTTTGAGTACCTGGTTATGCCATTCGGGCTTTCCAATGCTCCATCAGTATTTCAGTCCTTTATGCATGACATCTTCCGGGAGTACCTGGATAAATTCCTGATTGTATACAGGTCCTTCTCAAAAAATTAGCATATAGTGTTAAATTTCATTATTTACCATAATGTAATGATTACAATTAAACTTTCATATATTATAGATTCATTATCCACCAACTGAAATTTGTCAGGTCTTTCATTGTTTCAATACTGATGATTTTGGCATACAACTCCTGATAACCCAAAAAACCTGTCTCAATAAATTAGCATATTTCACCCATCCAATCAAATAAAAGTGTTTTTTAATAACAAACAAAAAACCATCAAATAATAATGTTCAGTTATGCACTCAATACTTGGTCGGGAATCCTTTGGCAGAAATGACTGCTTCAATGCGGCGTGGCATGGAGGCAATCAGCCTGTGACACTGCTGAGATGTTATGGAGGCCCAGGATGCTTCAATAGCGGCCTTAAGCTCATCCAGAGTGTTGGGTCTTGCGTCTCTCAACTTTCTCTTCACAATATCCCACAGATTCTCTATGGGGTTCAGGTCAGGAGAGTTGGCAGGCCAATTGAGCACAGTAATACCATGGTCAGTAAACCATTTACCAGTGGTTTTGGCACTGTGAGCAGGTGCCAGGTCGTGCTGAAAAATGAAATCTTCATCTCCATAAAGCATTTCAGCCGATGGAAGCATGAAGTGCTCCAAAATCTCCTGATAGCTAGCTGCATTGACCCTGCCCTTGATGAAACACAGTGGACCAACACCAGCAGCTGACATGGCACCCCACACCATCACTGACTGTGGGTACTTGACACTGGACTTCAGGCATTTTGGCATTTCCTTCTCCCCAGTCTTCCTCCAGACTCTGGCACCTTCATTTCCGAATGACATGCAAAATTTGCTTTCATCAGAAAAAAGTACTTGGGACCACTTAGCAACAGTCCAGTGCTGCTTCTCTGTAGCTCAAAAGTGGCTTTACCTGGGGAATGCGGCACCTGTAGCCCATTTCCTGCACACGCCTGTGCACGGTGGCTCTGGATGTTTCCACACCAGACTCAGTCCACTGCTTCCTCAGGTTCCCCAAGGTCTGGAATCGGTCCTTCTCCACAATCTTCCTCAGGGTCCGGTCTCCTCTTCTCGTTGTACAGCGTTTTCTGCCACATTGTTTCCTTCCAACAGACTTACCATTGAGGTGCCTTGATACAGCACTCTGGGAACAGCCTATTTGTTGAGAAATTTCTTTCTGGGTCTTACCCTCTTGCTTGAGGGTGTCAATGATGGCCTTCTTGACATCTGTCAGGTCGCTAGTCTTACCCATGATGGGGGTTTTGAGTAATGAACCAGGCAGGGAGTTTATAAAAGCCTCAGGTATCTTTTGCATGTGTTTAGAGTTAATTAGTTGATTCAGAAGATTAGGGTAATAGGTCGTTTAGAGAACCTTTTCTTGATATGCTAATTTATTGAGACAGGTTTTTTGGGTTATCCGGAGTTGTATGCCAAAATCATCAGTATTGAAACAATAAAAGACCTGACAAATTTCAGTTGGTGGATAATGAATCTATAATATATGAAAGTTTAATTGTAATCATTACATTATGGTAAATAATGAAATTTAACACTATATGCTAATTTTTTGAGAAGGACCTGTATTTGGATGACATTTTGGTCTTTTCGGATGATTGGGAGTCTCATGTGAAGCAGGTCAGAATGGTGTTCCAGGTCCTTCGTGCGAATTCCTTGTTTGTGAAGGGGTCAAAGTGTCTCTTTGGAGTTCAGAAGGTTTCATTTTTGGGGTTCATTTTTTCCCCTTCTACTATCGAGATGGACCTTGTTAAAGTCCAAGCCATTTACGATTGGACTCAGCCGACATCTGTGAAGAGCCTGCAAAAGTTCCTGGGCTTTGCTAATTTTTATCGGCGCTTCATTGCTAATTTTTCTAGTATTGCCAAACCATTGACTGATTTGACCAAGAAGGGTGCTGATGTGGTCAATTGGTCTTCTGCAGCTGTAGAGGCTTTTCAGGAGTTGAAGCGTCGTTTTTCTTCCGCCCCTGTGCTGTGCCAGCCAGATGTTTCGCTCCCGTTTCAGGTTGAGGTTGATGCTTCTGAGATTGGAGCTGGGGCTGTTTTGTCGCAAAGAAGTTCTGATGGCTCGGTGATGAAGCCATGTGCTTTCTTTTCTAGAAAGTTTTCGCCTGCTGAGCGCAATTATGATGTTGGTAATCGAGAGTTGTTGGCCATGAAGTGGGCATTCGAGGAGTGGTGTCATTGGCTTGAAGGAGCCAAGCATCGCGTGGTGGTCTTGACAGATCACAAGAATTTGACTTATCTTGAGTCTGCCAAACGGTTGAATCCGAGACAGGCTCGATGGTCGTTATTTTTCTCCCATTTTGATTTTGTGGTTTCGTACCTTCCGGGCTCTAAGAATGTGAAGGCTGATGCCCTGTCAAGGAGTTTTGTGCCTGACTCTCCGGGTGTTCCTGAGCCGGCGGGTATTCTCAAAGAGGGGGTAATTTTGTGCGCCATCTCCCCTGATTTGCGGCGGGTGCTGCAAAAATTTCAGGCTGATAGACCTGACCGTTGCCCAGCAGAGAAACTGTTTGTCCCTGATAGATGGACTAGTAGAGTTATCTCTGAGATTCATTGTTCAGTGTTGGCTGGGCATCCTGGAATCTTTGGTACCAGAGATTTGGTGGCTAGATCCTTTTGGTGGCCGTCTTTGTCACGGGATGTGCGTTCTTTTGTGCAGTCCTGTGGGACTTGTGCTTGGGCTAAGCCCTGCTGTTCTCGTGCCAGTGGGTTGCTTTTGCCCTTGCCGGTCCCGAAGAGGCCCTGGACGCATATTTCTATGGATTTTATTTCGGATCTCCCCGTCTCTCAAAAGATGTCGGTCATTTGGGTGGTTTGTGATTGCTTTTCTAAGATGGTCCATTTGGTACCCTTGTCTAAATTGCCTTCCTCCTCTGATTTGGTGCCACTATTTTTCCAGCATGTGGTTCGTTTACATGGTATCCCGGAGAACATCGTTTCTGACAGAGGTTCCCAGTTTGTTTCGAGGTTTTGGCAATCTTTTTGTGCTAGGATGGGCATTGATTTGTCTTTTTCCTCGGCTTTCCATCCTCAGACAAATGGCCAAACCGAACGAACTAATCAGACTTTGGAAACATATCTGAGATGCTTTGTTTCTGCTGATCAGGATGATTGGGTGTCCTTTTTGCCGTTGGCTGAGTTCGCCCTTAATAATCGGGCCAACTCGGCTAATTTGGTTTCGCCGTTTTTCTGCAATTCTGGTTTCCATCCACGTTTCTCTTCAGGGCAGGTTGAGTCTTCGGACTGTCCTGGTGTAGATACTGTGGTGGATAGGTTGCAGCAGATTTGGACTCATGTGGTGGACAATTTGACATTGTCCAAGGAGAAAGCTCAACGTTTCGCTAACCGCCGGCGCTGTGTGGGTCCCCGACTTCGTGTTGGGGATTTGGTTTGGTTGTCGTCTCGTTATGTTCCTGTGAAGGTTTCCTCTCCTAAGTTTAAGCCTCGTTTCATTGGTCCGAATAAGATTTCCGAGGTTATCAATCCTGTGTCATTTCGTTTGGCCCTTCCTGCTTCTTTTGCCATCCATAATGTGTTCCATAGGTCATTGTTGCGGAGATACGTGGCACCTGTGGTTCCATCCGTTGATCCTCCTGCCCCGGTGTTGGTTGAGGGGGAGTTGGAGTATGTGGTGGAGAAGATTTTGGATTCTCGTATTTCGAGACAGAAACTCCAGTACCTGGTCAAGTGGAAGGGTTATGGTCAGGAAGATAATTCCTGGGTTTTTGCCTCTGATGTTCATGTTGCCGATCTGGTTCGTGCCTTTCATTTGGCTCGTCCTGGTCGGCCTGGGGGCTCTGGTGAGGGTTCGGTGACCCCTCCTCAAGGGGGGGTACTGTTGTGAATTCTGTTGTTGGGCTCCCTCCTGTGGTCATGAATGGTACTTCGGCTGGTTCTGTCCATGGACTTTCTCTGGTGGGTTGGGTGTCTCTGAGTTTCCTTCCTCAGGTGACGAGGTTAATTCGTTAGCTGGCTGCTCTATTTAACTCCACTTAGATCTTTGCTCCAGGCCACCTGTCAATGTTCCAGTATTGGTCTAGTTCACTCCTGGATCGTTCTTGTGACCTGTCTTCCCAGCAGAAGCTAAGTGACTGCTTGTTTTTCTCTGGTTTGCTATTTTTCTGTCCAGCTTGCTATTTCGATTGTTCTTGCTTGCTGGAAGCTCTGGGATGCAGAGGGAGCGCCTCCGCACCGTGAGTCGGTGCGGAGGGTCTTTTGCGCCCTCTGCGTGGTCTTTTTGTAGGTTTTTGTGCTGACCTTTCCTATCCTCGGTCTGTTCAGTAAGTTGGGCCTCACTTTGCTAAATCTATTTCATCTCTGTGTTTGTATTTTCATCTTTACTCAGTCATTATATGTGGGGGGCTGCCTTTTCCTTTGGGGAATTTCTCTGAGGCAAGCTAGGCTTTATTTTTCTATCTTCAGGGCTAGCTAGTTTCTTAGGCTGTGCCGAGTTGCATAGGGAGCGTTAGGCGCAATCCACGGCTATTTCTAGTGTGGTTGATAGGATTAGGGATTGCGGTCAGCAGAGTTCCCACGTCCCAGAGCTTGTCCTATATTATCAGTAACTATCAGGTCATTCCGTGTGCTCTTATCCACCAGGTCTATTATTGTCCTGACCACCAGGTCATAACAATCTTGCGTTCAAAAAGTCAAATGGTGCTCCCTCCCTTACGAGCCCCGACATGCGCCAAAACAGTGGTTTACCCCCACATATGGGGTACCAGCATACTCGAGATAAACTGGGCAACAACTATTGGGGTCCAATTTCTCCTGCTACCCTTGTGAAAATAAAAAACTGCTTGCTAAAACATCATTCTTGAGGAAAGAAAAATAATTTTTTTATTTTCACGGCTCTGCGTTATAAACTTCTGTGAAGCACTTGGGGGTTCAAAGTGCTCACCACATATCTAGATAAGTTCCTTTGGGGGTCTAGTTTCCAAAATAGGGTTACTTGTGGGGGGGTTTACTGTTTAGGCACATCAGGGGCTCTGCAAACGTAACATGATGCCCGCAGACCATTCCATCAAAGTCTGCATTCCAAAACATCACTACTTCCCTTCTGAGCCCCGACGTGTGCCCAAACAGTGATTTTCCCCCCACATATGGGGTATCAGCGTACTCAGGACAAACTGGACAACAACTTTTGGGGTCCAATTTCTCCTGTTACTCTTGTGAGAATAAAAAATTGCGGGCTAAAAAATAATTTTTGAGGAAAGAAAAATGATTTTTTATTTTCACGGCTCAGTGTTATAAACTTCTGTGAAGCACTTGGGGGTTTAAAGTGGTCACCGCACATCTAGGTTAGTTCTATGGGAGGTCTAGTTTCCAAAATGGGGTCACATGTGGGGGACCTCAAATGTTTAGGCACACAGGGGCTCTCCAAGCGTGACATGGTGTCAGCTAACGATTGGAGCTAATTTTAATTCAAAAAGTCAAATGGCGCTCCTTCCCTTCCAAGCCCGGCCGTGTGCCCAAACAGTGGTTTACCCCCACATATGAGGTATCACTGTACTCAGGAGAAATTGCCCAATAAATTTTAGGATCCATTTTATCATGTTCCCCATGTGGAAAAGAACAAATTGAGGCCAAAATAATTGATCCTTAACAATGAAAAAGTACTTTTTTTTTTCACAAAAAAATTTGTGAAGCACCTGGGGGTTCAATGTGCTCACTATGCATCTAGATAAGTTCCTTGGGGGGTCTAGTTTCCAAAATATGGTCACATGTGTGGGAGCTCCAATGTTTAGGCACACAGGGGCTCTCCAAACGCGACATGGTGACCGCTAACGATTGGAGCTAATTTTTCATTCAAAAAGTTAAATGGCGCTCCTTCCCTTCCGAGCCCTGCCGTGTGCCCAAACAGTGGTTTACCCCCACATATGAGGTATCAGTGTACTCAGGAGAAATTGCCCAATAAATGTTATGATCCATCTTATCCTGTTGCCCATGTGGAAATTAACAAATTGAGGCTAAAAGAATTTTTTTGTGAAAAAAAGTACTTTTTCATTTTTACGGATCAATTTGTGAAGAATCTGGGGGTTCAAAGTGCTCACTATGCATCTATATAAGTTCCTTGGGGGGTCTAGTTTCCAAAATGGGGTCACATGTGGGGGAGCTCCAATGTTTAGGCATACAGGGACTCTCCAAATGCAACATGGTGTCTGCTAACGATTGGAGCTAATTTTTCATTCAAAAGTCAAATGGCGCTCCATCCCTTCCGAGCCCTGTCGTGCTCCCAAACAGTAGTTCTCCCCAACATTTGGGGTATCGGCGTACTCAGGACAAAGTGTACAATAACTTTTGGGGTCCAGTTTCTCTTTTTACCCTTGGGAAAATAAAAAAATTGTTGCAAAAAGATCATTTTTGTGACTAAAAAGTTAAATGTTCATTTTTTCCTTCCATGTAGCTTCAGCACCTTGAGGGGTATAGTTTTTAGAATGGTGTCACTTTTGGGTATTTTCAGCCATATAGACCCCTCAAACTGACTTCAAATGTTAGGTGGTCCCTAAAAAAAATGGTTTTGTAAATTTCGTTGTAAAAATGAGAAATCGCTGGTCAAATTTTAACCCTTATAACTTCCTAGCAAAAAAAATATTGTTTCCAAAATTGTGCTGATGTAAAGTAGACATGTGGGAAATGTTATTTATTAACTATTTTGTGTCACATAACTCTCTGGTTTAACAGAATAAAAATTCAAAATTTGAAAATTGCGAAATTGTCAAAATTTTAGCCAAATTTCCATTTTTTTCACAAATAAACGCAAAAATTATTGACCTAAATTTACCACGAACATGAAGCCCAATATGTCACGAAAAAACAGTCTCAGAACCTTTAGGATCCGTTGAAGCGTTCCCGAGTTATTACCTCATAAAGGGACACTGGTCAGAATTGCAAAAAACGGCCAGGTCATTAAGGTCAAAATAGGCCGGGTCATGAAGGGGTTAATTCCCTGCGGCTATCACATTCTGTGGTCTAGAGCAGCCAATAATAGGGGACTATCTCAGGGTATATAAAATATGGGGTCATCAACAGCTCAATTTTATGCTTTTAGAGGATAAGTATGGAGGTCAGAATGCACAGCTCATTCCACATAGCAACAGAAAGAGACCAAAATTAAATTATGTTGTACTACTGCATTAGTGTTGAAGATTACAATGGGAGCTGTAGTCAGTCTGTGAAGAATAATCCAAAGCTTAAAGTGAGCTAGGGAAATGCTATAGCTACATAATTAGTGTGACTGTTTATTCATTCAACCCTTATTAAATCAACCCTTATTTATTATCGGGATGAATGAACAATGCATGACAAGCAATTTTACATATTATGTTCCCTTATTATCTTATAGATAGTAAGCTTGCTAGCAGGAACCTCCCTCCTCCTGTAACTGCTGACTTGTGTCTTACTCGGTAAAGTCTTTATTATTTACAAAGCCACCAATCGCACGGAATACCTTCTCAAACATGACACTGAAGGCTGGACATGACAGAACACTCATAGTAAATTGAACCAGTTCTTGCAATGGGATCGAGGCTCTGGATATCTACCTGGCTATTCAGCTGGTGCATCTGTGTTTGCTGATGTGCACCAGGTTCCCGCTGATGAAGGTTTGTTCCTAAACGTGCGTCGGGGTTGGAGCCCACCTGCAGCTGGGAACCACAACTGGTATGACTTTTCAATTCCACCTATGTGTCAGCAGTCTTAAAGGGAACCTGTAATGCTGTAGATAAGCCCCCAATGTATCCTGAAAGATGAGAAAAAGAGGTTAGATTATACTCACCCTGGGGCGGTCCCGCTGCGGTCCGGTCCGATGGGCGTCACGGTCCGGTCCGGGGCCTCCCATCTTATGATGATGTCCTCTTCTTGTCTTCACGCTGCAGCTCCGGCACAGGCGTACTTTGCCTGCCCTGTTCAGGGCAGAGCAAAGTACTGCAGTGCACAGGCACCGGGAAAGGTCAGAGAGGCCCAGCGCCTGTGCACTGCAGTACTTTGCTCTGCCCTCAACAGGACAGACAAAGTACACCTGCACCAGAGCCGCAGCATGAAGACAAGAGGACGTCATCCTATGAAGATGGGGCATTCTACAGAATGCTGTAGATAAGCCCCTGATGCTGGTGGGCTTAACTCACCTTCGATTTTGGGGGTGACAGGTTCCCTTTAACTTGTCAGTAAGTTGGATTAATTGCAGTATGCAGTCATCTTTTATATACTGTACATGCATTTATTCAGATTCTGATGTATACTCTTTACTGCAACAGGCTTAATATCTATTCATGAAATACTACATGCATAGATACAGTGGGGCAAAAAAGTATTTAGTCAGTCAACAATAGTGCAAGTTCCACCACTTAAAAAGATGAGAGGCGTCTGTAATTTACATCATAGGTAGACCTCAACTATGGGAGACAAACTGAGAAAAAAAAATCCAGAAAATCACATTGTCTGTTTTTTTAACATTTTATTTGCATATTATGGAGCAGATATTGTGCAGGCATTTGATAAACACTGTGACCCAAAGATGAATGAAACAGTGAAAAAATATTTTTTCACAAGACAGCAGATGGATGATGAAAGTGTGGAAAGATATCTGACAGAGCTAAGGAGACTTAAGGTACCGTCACATTTAGCGACGCTGCAGCGATATAGACAACGATGCCGATCACTGCAGCGTCGCTGTTTGGTCATTGGAGAGCTGTCACACAGACAGCTCTCCAGCGACCAACGATGCCGAAGTCCCCAGGTAACCAGGGTAAACATCGGGTTACTAAGCGCAGGGCCACGCTAAGTAACCCGATCTTTCCCCTGGTTACCATTGTAAAAGTAAAAAAAAAACACTACATACTTACATTCCTGTCACGTCCCCCAGCGTCAGCTTCCCTGCACTGTGTAAGCGCCGGCTGGAAAGCAGAGCAGTGACGTCACCGCTGTGCTCTGCTTTACGGCCGGCTGGCGCTGACACTGGTGGACGCAGGGAAGCTGATGCTGGGGAACGTGACAGAAATGTAAGTATGTAGTGTTTTTTTTTTTTTTACTTTTACAATGGTAACCAGGGTAAACATCGGGTTACTAAGCGCGGCCCTGCGCTTAGTAACCCGGTGTTTACCCTGGTTACCAGTGAAGATATCGCTGGATCGGCATCACACACACCGATTCAGTGATGTCAGCGGGTGATCCAGTGATGAAATAAAGTTCTGGCCTTCTAGCTCCGACCAGCGATGTCACAGCAGGATCCTGATCGCTGCTGCATGTCAAACACAACAATATCGCTATCCAGGACGCTGCAACGTCACGGATCGCTGTCGTTATCGCTCTAAAGTTGCTAAATGTGATGGTACCTTTACAGCAACATGTGGCTTTGGAGAGATCAGGGACAGTTTAATCAAAGACAGAATGGTGTGTGGCATAAAAGACGGTCATCTCAAAGAAAGATTACTGAGAGAGGGACACATGACTTTAGAGAAATGCATGCAAATCTGCAGGGCTGCTGAGCTGACAAAACACCCTGAAGATGATGGCAGGCACCAGTGAGAATGATGATGGTAAGGTACATGCAGTATCTATGAAGGGAAAGACAAGTCCAAGCTCCCCTACAAGCACTGTCCACTGCAAGTATTGTGGGAAAAGACATGAGAGAGAAAAAAACAAGTGTCCAGAACCTGCAGGTCATGTGGCAAGAAGAATCATTTCTCAGCTGTCTGCAGGCTGGGAACAGGCAAACAGTACAGACCGCTCCACACTGTGACACCAGACACTGACAGTGCAGAGGACATTACAAGGCTACAACTGCAGCCTGCAGCAGAGAAAGTCAATGTAGTCAGGCAGTCAGTAGTCAAGGATGCCAAGCAGCATTATGCAGCATTCTTGTTCGATGAGAAGCCCATTAGATTTCAGCTGGACTGTGGAGCAAGCTGCAATGTAATTCCATGTGCTCTGCTGAACAAATAGGATTCTATTGAGCCAACTGACAAGGTACTGGTGATGTACAACAAAAGTGTTCTGAAACCGATGGGGACATGTAAGCTCAAAATATGGAACCTACGTAATAGAAAGAGTTATAGAGCTGAATTTACCGTGTTGCGTGGTGGTAACCATGTACCAATATGGGGAGTAAAAGCAGTTCAGGCAATGGACTTAATAAAAGTACAGTCTCAGAACATTATGTCTGCTGAAGTTTCCAAGGATTTACCAGATACCACACTAAACGCAGAGAGCAATTTGGATATTCAGAAAACAAAAATGAAGTATGCTGATTTACTTGAAGGTAATGGATGCTTTGAAGGTAAATATAGGCTAGAAATTGCCAACATTGTGCAGCCTACCTGATTACCTACAAGAAGAGTGCCTGTAGCTTTAATGCAACCACTGAAAGTAGGTCTGCAAGATTTACAGAGAAGAGGCATGATAGCATCAGTCCATAAGACCACAGATAGGATCAGCAGCTTGGTCAGAGTGCAGAAACCATCAGGCAAGTTAAGAATATGCATTGATCCCAAGCCACTCAATAAGGCACTGAAAATACATCATTACCCAATGCCGACATTAGATGATGTTCTACTAGATCTATCAAAAGCTAAAATATTTTCTGTATGTGATGTAAAAAATGGATTCTGGCATGTGGAACTGGCTGAAGAATCAAGTTTACTGACATTTTCTTCACCATTTGGGCACGTTAAATGGCTGAGAATGCCCATGGGACAAAAACCTGCTCCAGAGGTGTTCCAGCAGAAATTGATGCAGGCTTTGGAAGGACTTCCTGCAAGATACAGCCAGACCCCTTATTGTTGGTTTTGTGAAATTGGGCGTCTGTCTTGAGGAGTGCACATATTTAGTGCTTGGCAGCCCACCTGATCTAATAGTATGGGCAACATCAATAGACACTGTGTATTAGAGGTATCTGTGTGAGTGGGGTCCTAAGCAAGCTCCATCCGTGTGCATGTTTAATAGTACACAGCCACCCATTCCATGAATTGGTAGGTTTATGACTAGCTGTTTGCATTAATATGTTTCACCCATGCTGCCCCCCTGCCTTTATAATGAGGTCTGCTGCATTTTGCTGGTGCATTGGTAATCTGACCTCATGTTGGTACTGCTGTATATTTTCCTGTGATGTTTTTATGTATGACTTTAAGCGTTAAGGCCTGGGTTGCCGCTAGGAATTTCAGGGACCCATACTGGCAAAAATTTTTGGGCCACCTTGAGAATCCACCCCTCAAACCTTCCATAATCCAACTCTTGGAAAAACTCAACTTCTGCACCACGTCTTCAATCACACATTAACAGTTTCCAACAAACACCATATTACATACACTACCGTTCAAAAGTTTAGGGTCACTTAGAAATTTCCTTTTTTTTCAAAGAAAAGCACAGTTTTTTCCAATGAAGCTAACATTAAGTAATTCAGAAATATACTCTATACATTCTTGCTCCAATTAGGCCTTAGCCTATACTCGGCTTCTCCTGCATTCCCTGGGCTCCAACACTGTCAGTTGCTGCTCAGAAGTGTCTTTGGCACAGGTACTCCCTCCTACCCAGCCCGGCTCCAGCACGCCAGCTGTTTCCGGGTAGTGTCAAGGTCACTTTGCCTCCAATACGTTGTCCTGTCGTGTTCCGGTCCGGTTAGCCGACTCTATGGTGCCTGCAGTTTAGGTGCTTCCTATGTGGGCTGCGTGAACTGGCAATCAAGGCTGGTTCCATAGTGCCAATAGGACAAGCTCCCCCTGTAGGACTGTGGGTTTTTGGTAACTACGGCGGCTCACAACCTAGCAATTTTTTTTCCTGTGGACCTTCTGCTGCCTATCTGAGTTCCAGCACCATTAGCTGGTTCTTAGGAACACAAGCTTGAATAGGTCCCCCTGATTCCAGTACCGTCAGCTGGTTCCGGGCAGAGCCTTTTGCTTAGGTGCCTCCTTCTAGGTATCCGAGTTCCACCAACGTCAGGTGGTCCTTGGCAGTGCTTTCTGGCACGGGTACCTCCTGCTTAGTAACCGGGTTCCAGTAACGTCAGCTGGTCCTCGGTAGTTCCATTGGCTCTTGTACCTTCGGCTAGCCATCCGGGTTCCAGTACCATCAGCTGGTACTCGGCAGTGTCTTTTGCTCTTGTACCTTCAGCTACATTTCCAAGTTCAAGACCCTAAAGATGACGACCCTGAAGACTGAGAAGCAGAAGAACAAGAAGGTGCAGAACAAAGAACAGATATTATCTAAATTATAAGCGGAAGAAGACTAAGCAGTGTGTGGGGGTTAGTCCATTCCTCCTCGTGGTGCCCCTGGAATAAAACTGCTGCTGCAGGCCGAACTGAACGCGGACAAATCCTGTTGTAAATCTATTGTGACAAGCAGAACAGAAAGTGTAATCTTCAAACTTTTATAGATAACAACTACAGGAAGGCCTGGCTGTCACAAATAAGAATATGATGAAGAAGAAGAATATGAAGAAGATGAAGAAGTTGATTATGAAGAAGAATAATAGTTGAATAAAAAGAATATGAAGAATGTAAAAAAAAAAAAATAATACGAAGAAGGTGAAGAAGAATATGAATAAGGTGAAGAAGAAGTTGATGGAAAAGATGATGCTGTTGAGGATGATTAAGAAGTAAGTGTGGGAGAAGTTAAAAAGAAGGTGAACAGCATGGAAGTAGTGAAACATATGAGGGGCGATCCAAAAGTAATGATAATCGGTTATTTCTATTGCACACAGAAATTAAAATAAAATGTTTTCTTCTCTCTTAGGTACCCACTAGTCCAGGAAAAAAAAATCACTTAAATAGACCACGATTCCCAGGAGCTACATACACAGCGACTTGGTGGAAACATTGAGGGACTCTTCTCCATATTCCACAGTTGCATGCTGGGCCAAGGAATTTAAGCTGGGAAGAACATCGACGGAAGATGACCATCGTCAAGGACGCCCATCCACGTCCCTCAATGAAGAAAACGTGAAAAAAGTTGAAGTTGTATTGGCAGATCGAAGAGTGACTATCAGGCATGTAGCTGAGGTCCCAGGGATCTCATATGGCAGTATTCAAAGAATCCTTGCAAAAGAATTGCATATGAGAAAGGTCTCCGCGCGTTGGGTGCCAAAAATGTTAACCGACGAGCAAAAGAAGAAACGAGTTGACATTTCAATAGCAAATCTCGAAAAGTTCCAAGCAGACAAGGAAAATTTTTTGTGACGTTTTTTGACTATGGACAAGACCTGGATCCACCACTTTGATCCCGAAACTAAACAACAATCGATGACGTGGAAACGAGCCGACGAACCAACACCGAAGAAATTCAAAGTGTCAAGCTCAGCAGGGAAGGTTATGGCGTCCGTTTTTTGGGACGATGAAGGAATTATTATGGTGGACTATTTGGAGAAGGGAGCCACTATTACGGGCTCCTACTACGCAGAACAAATAAGAAGATTGTGGGAGGCTATCAAGGAGAAAAGGCACGGCAAACTGCGGGCTGGAGTGCTGTTTAACCAAGATAACGCGCCGGCTCACAAAGCTGCAGTTGCCATGGCTACCATTCAAGAAGCGGGCTTTGAACTGGTGGAACACCCCCCCCTATTGGCCAGATCTAGCCCCCAGTGACTTCTTTCTCTTTCCTCGACTCAAGGAACACCTCCGGGGCAAGAAATTTGATGACAATAGTGACGGGATATTTATATATATATATATATATATATATATATATATATATATATATATATATATATGTATGTATGTATGTATGTATGTGTATATATATATATATATACTAGCTATTGAACCCGTTCTACGCTCGGGTGGCGAGCATTTATATTGGTATATGGTCTCCATCCTGGTATGTGCTGCTCCATCTTGTGCCCCCATCCTGTCATGTGCTGCTCCATCCTGCGCCCCCATCCTGTCATGTGCTGCTCCATCCTGTGTCCCCATCCTGTCATGTGCTGCTCCCATCCTGCATCCCCATCCTGTCATGTGCTGCACCCATCCTGCGTCCCCATCCTGTCATGTGCTGCACCCATCCTGCGTCACCATCCTGTCATGCGCTGCTCCCATCCTGTGTCCCCATCCTGTCATGCGCTGCACCCATCCTGCATCCCCATCTTGTCATGCGCTGCTCCCATCCTGCGTCCCCATCCTGTCATGCGCTGCTCCCATCCTGCGTCCCCATCCTGTCATGTGCTGCACCCATCCTGCGTCCCCATCCTGTCATGTGCTGCACCCATCCTGCGTCACCATCCTGTCATGCGCTGCTCCCATCCTGTGTCCCCATCCTGTCATGCGCTGCACCCATCCTGCGTCCCCATCTTGTCATGCGCTGCTCCCATCCTGCGTCCCCATCCTGTCATGCGCTGCTCCCATCCTGCGTCCCCATCCTGTCATGCGCTGCTCCCATCCTGCGTCCCCATGCTGTCATGCGCAGCTCCCATCCTGCGTCCCCATCCTGTCATGCGCTGCTCCCATCCTGCGTCCCCATCCTGTCATGTGCTGCTCCCATCCTGCGCCCCCATTCTGACATGGGCTGCTCCCATCCTGCCACACTCTGCTCTGCTACATCTGCCACACTCTGCTCTACTACATCTGCCACACTCTTTTCTGCTACATCGGCCACATTCTGCTCTGCTACATCTGCCACACTCTGCTCTGCTACGTTTACCACACTCTGCTCTGCTACATCTGCCACACTCTGCTCTGCTACATCTGCCACACTCTGCTCTGCTACATCTGCCACACTCTGCTCTGCTACATCTGCCACACTCTGCTCTGACCCGCTTGGTGCCGAGTGCTGGGGGACCTGAGCAGGCGGGGACACCGGCGCACTGTGGGGGTCAGGTGCCGGTATCGCCGCCAGCTCAGGCCCCCCAGCACTTACTATATTCACCTGTCCTCCGTTCCACCGCTGCGCGCCGCCATCTTCCCGGTCCTCTGGCTGTGACTGGTCAGTCAGAGGGCGGCACCGGCGCGCATTAAGCTCGTCATCGCGCCCTCTGAACTGAAGGTCACAGGCCGAGGACCGGGAAGATGGCGGCGCGCAGCGGTGGAACGGAGGACAGGTGAATATAGCCGATACTCACCCTCCTGGCGGTCCCTGCTTCTCTGTTGGAGATCGGGGTGTGCGTTCAGTGTTTACGCATACCGCGATCTCCTGGGAGCGTCACTCTGTGAGGCCCAGACTGCGCTGGCGCTTGCGCTTGCGCAGTCTATAAAGGAATCGGACAGAGTGACGCTCCCAGCGTTATTTTATATATATATATATATATATATATATATATATATATATATTAGATCGATCGATAGATTAAAAGCCAGCAAATTATCTCCTCATTCACCAGTGGTTTTCAGCAAGGACGGTCACATCTTGGCACCATCCTGGTTGAAAACTCTATGTACCCCAGATATGGATGGCGGCGTGGGACAGAACTACGGACAGGTATGGGTATATTGTTGGGTTATTATTATACATTCATTTTACAGGGGATCGAGGGTGCCACATGGATTAGGAGTAACAATAAATTGGTAAAACTGTGATGTGTTTTATTTCATTAAAAGACTTTATTGTGGCTGTGTCTTTATTTCACATGTAACAACTATAGGATTAGTAATGGATAGGTGTCTTATTGACAGATGAACACATCATCATAGATTAACATTGGTCCGAATACAATACGATTTTTTATCAGATTGAATTCATCCGATTTCATTGCAAGTGAGCATGAGCCCTCACTGTGTAACTTTGTGTGCTTGTAATCATCTTGTTACTTTTATAAAAGAAAATAATTTTTTCCACCATTACATTCTGAAACTATTCCTAACGTTGTGTAAGGCAGCGACCCCTGTTACAGCTTGGGGGTGGTGTTTGTGCTCTCCAGTATGCACATGGAGGCGTAGTGAGGCCATGAGGGTGTATTGCAGTCACAGCTGTAGCTATAATTAGAATGGTTAAGCAGTGACTTATTAAATGCCCTGTAGTATAGGGAGAGGTGTGACAGTTTTGGTCTTGGAAGCAGACAGAGCAGTTGTCTGCAGAGCACTCCCTGTGTGAGGTAACACAGGGGCAAGAGGAACCAAAGAGACTGACACCCTGCATCTTGAGATGTCTTTTGTTTACCCAGTTACGATCCGGAGGATACAGCGTGCTGTGCACTGCGTGAGTAAAGAGACTTGGTCCCTGCGTGCGGTCGCCCAGGGAATCTGGCAAAGGGAAGTCCAGCCTGTTTAGGGACTGCAAACTAAAGCCGTGTGCTATGTATTCTAATGGACTGTGTGAAGTAACACATTAAAGGAACATTTGTTCTGAACTTGCTTGGGTCACTGCCGTTTCACTGCACATGGTGCTGCCGCTACATTACATATGGTGGAAAGAATGTGGGCCTTGTGAATTAAGGCATACCCCAGAGAGTGCTTCAAATAGTTGTGCAAGTCTGCTGTAGAAATGGAGGAACTTTTGAAGCAGTAGTGCTCAATCAGCAAAGGTTTCAGCAAGAGGCGCTGCAGTTTCAGCGGTCGCAGCGGCAGCTAGAGGCACGGTAAGCTAGCAGAGCTTCAGCAGTGTAAAGAGGAGACCCCTAAGGTGAGGGACGATCAGCAGAGTCATGAAGAGACTCCAAAGGTAACGGGCGATCATTGGGAGTACCAGTGATCCCATGTAGAGTCTCGATCCGCCAGGTTTCAAGTAAATGACTCATTACAGTTGGTGGAGGAATGGCTCCAGCCTGAGTTTTTTCCCATTTAAGATGATGGAGAGAATCGTGGCTGACCGGATGGTGAGGGCTCTGCCTGCCGCCATGCAACATTGGGTCGGGCTAAGGGACCTAGGCACTCTGGAACTGCTGATAGAATTGATTGAGCGGTATAAATCCACTAAGGACGTTGCACCAGAGCACGGGTGTTATGGACCTGGTGGTTAAGAGCACCCGGAACGACCTGATGGTTAAACTCACACAGGACAAGCTCTGGGAAGTGGGAACTCTGCTGACCGCAACCCCTAATCCTGTCACACAACTAGAAATAGCCGTGGAGCGTACCTAACACGACCTAGACGCCTCTTCACAGCCTAAGAGCTAACTAGCCCTAGAGATAGAAAATAAAGTTTACCTTGCCTCAGAGAAATTCCCCAAAGGAAAAGGCAGCCCCCCACATATATTGACTGTGAGTTAAGATGAAAGTCACAAACACAGAGATGAAACAGGTTTCAGCAAAGGGAGGCCAGACTTACTAAACAGACTGAGGATAGAAAAGGTATCTTTGCGGTCAGCACAAAAAACTACAAAAAACCACGCAGCGTGTGCAAAAAGACCTCTGCACCGACTCACAGTGCGGAGGTGCCACTCTGCATCCCAGAGCTTCCAGCTAGCAAGACAAAATCATGATAGCCAACTGGACAAGGAAACAATAAACAAATAATTAGCCAGCAGGGACTTAGCTTCTGCTGGAGTAGACAGGTCACCAGAAATATCCAAGAGCGAACTGAACCAGTACAAGAACATTGACAGCTGGCATGGAGTAACGATCTGAGTGGAGTTAAATAGAACAGCCAGCCAAAGAATAACTACGTCAGCTGTGGAAGGAACCTCAGAAGCAGCAGCTCCACTCACAGCCACCAGAGAGTCCATGGACAGAACTCGCTGAAGTACCATTCATGACCACAGGAGGGAGTCCGAAAACAGAATTCACAACACACGGGCATGAGACTAGTAACTGTTCAGTGACATCTGAGCCTATGTTCTGCGGGGACACTTGCCATGAGTCTGTGTGCCCAGCCAGTTTGTGCCGTCTGTTGTGAATTCTGTTGTCAAGCTCCCTCCTGTGGTCATGAATGGTACTTCGGCTGGTTCTGTCCATGGGCTTCCTCTTGTGGTTGTGAGTGGAGCTGCGGCTTCTGAGTTTCCTTCCACAGGTGATGAGGTTAATTCGTTAGCTGGCTGCTCTATTTAACTCCACTTAGATCATTGCTCCATGCCACCTGTCAATGTTCCAGTATTGGTCTAGTTCTCTCCTGGATCGTTCTTGTGACCTGTCTTCCCAGCAGAAGCTAAGTTCCTGCTTGTTTTTCTCTGGTTTGCTATTTTTCTGTCCAGCTTGCTATTTTGATTTTTGTCTTGTTTGCTGGAAGCTCTGGGACGCAGAGGGAGCGCCTCCGCACCGTGAGTCGGTGCGGAGGGTCTTTTTGCACCCTCTGCGTGGTCTTTTTGTAGTTTTTTGTGCTGACCGCAAAGTTACCTTTCCTATCCTCTGTCTGTTCAGTAAGTCGGGCCTCACTTTGCTAAATCTATTTCATCTCTGTGTTTGTAATTTTCATCTTTACTCACAGTCATCATATGTGGGGGGCTGCCTTTTCCTTTGGTGAATTTCTTTGAGGCAAGGTAGGCTTTATTTTTCTATCTCTAGGGCTAGCTAGTTTCTTAGGCTGTGTCGAATTGCATAGGGAGCGTTAGGAGCAATCCACGGCTATTTCTAGTGTGTGTGATAGGATTAGGGATTGCGGTCAGCAGAGTTCCCACGTCTCAGAGCTCGTCCTATATTATTAGTAACTATCAGGTCATTCCGTGTGCTCCTAACCACCAGGTCCATTATTGTCCTTACCACCAGGTCATAACAGCCGTCACTACAGGCCCTGTTGGCGACAAACCATGATTGTGCCAGGTATTCGTGAACGGGTGCCAAACAGAGGCTCTCCTGGACACAGAGAGTAAACTTACTCTGGTCCATAGGTCCATTGTTGCTGGGGACGACACCAAAGGACACAAAGTGGAGGTGATGGGTATCCACGGGGAAATCCGGGAGTACCCGACTGCAGAGGTTGATTTTCTACACCATGTGGGGACATTAGATGTAGTAGGAGTGGCAAAGACCCTTCCAAATGGGACTTTGTTGGGGAGAGACTTGCCTCTGTTTTGGTCCCTGTGGGAGACCAGAGTCAACCCTCTCACGGAAAATGTTGTGCCGGGTGTAGAACCCGAAATTGGTGAGATACTTGCCATAGGGGTCGCCAACCTAGGGACAGAGTGTAATCCCAATAGGATCCCCCTAGAGGTAATGGCAGGAGAAACTGAAAATGTTATTTCGGGCATAGAACCTGAAGAAGCTAAGATTTCTGCCACAGAGGTCGCCAATTTATGGATAGAGTGTAACCCCAATAGGCTTCCCCTAGAGTTGTGGCAGTAGAAGTCATGGGAACCCCACTGAACCCCAAGCTGGAGGTGTTCCCTGGTAATTTCGGGACAGCTCAGATCCAGACGGAGGCGCAGATATAAAAAATGATGAAGAGCCAGGAGTGTATGGTCTTGGAGGTGACTGGGGACGTGCGCACATGGATCCCTCTGGCACCGGCCAAGGATGGGGCCAGAGGGATCTTATCAACTATCATGTGCCCTTAACAGATGCTGGGTGGAATCGTGATCCACCCACCGTTGTTAAAATTCTGTTAACATGCTAAATACATGCTCAATGTCTGACAGCAGCATTTACCATGAGTGCACTGTGTGTCACAAACCACACCATGCCATGCAAACCACACACCCGTGTCACATGATCGCACGGTGCCGATGGGTTGGTATGACAACCGGGGGTCTGCATGATGCTTCCCATTGCAGATATGCCTTGAGCGGCACCCCATTAGCTTAAAACAAAACAGTTTAGGCATTAGGAGACTTTTTTTTTTTACAAATTCTGGTATGTAGATGGAGGTGATGGCGGGGGGCAGCATGAGTGGTTTTTGTATTTTGCGGCCCTAACTGTTTGTGACCTTGAGAGGTGGATGAGGCTGGATTATGGACCAAGGGAGGGCCCTGTTGTGGAATATGGTACTGCCCACTTGGGTAAGGATTTCCAAACTTATGTGGATTGGTGTTGGCCATTTGTGTAAACCCCCCAGAATGTCCATGTCGAGCATACCCCTGTTGTGACCACTCTTCTACAGTGGATATGTTCAAAAGGCCATATTGGGCAGGTGCAACTGGAGTTGTAAAATGCACATGTGTAAGCGTTGTTGATATGGGAATTGAGGTGCCTGTGGTGATGGAATACATGGTGAGGTGGTTCTGTGAGTGCTATTGTATGGGCATACTGGCTTCCACGCAGGTGTAGGTGGTTGTTTGCTGGACATTTGCCATCTTCCTAGGCACAAGAACCCCCGAGTAGGATTGTTAGGTACGGTGAATGAATCAATCAAAATTTGTATGCCACCTCTGGCCCGCAGCCTCACCTCAAGGGGAATTGTGCTCAGATACCGTGCAGGACTCCGTGCATATGCCACCTCTCCATCATTGTTGACAGTGCGTGATAGATAATCCAAAGCACCAGTGTCTACTTGGCGCCTGTTATCGGCTGTTGAAAGATCCCTCCTGCATCGGCCCTGGCGTAGGATGGCGGCAGCCTGGGGTGAAGTGTCCAGAGGTAGCGCAGGATGACTACTATGTCCATGTTCATTTTCTTCTTGATTGGTCTCATGTCCAGCAGAAGGATGTGCTGGTGGTGGTGATTAGTTTGTTGATGCTGCTGCAGAAGAAGGTTCACCCACATCTTCAAATTCAACAACAGGGTCCAAGTTGACCTCGGAGTCAGATGCTGTTTCTCGTTCAGTAAAAAAAAATCTTGGGCCTTAAGCCATGCTTAAAATGTGAGCTCACGCATGCACTTCCGAACGTAGATCCATAATGGGAGCAAGGATATTCAATCTGTCATAATAAATATATTTGAGCTTTTTAGTGTCCGCTGTACCACTCCAGGTCTGCTGCTGGTGCTCACGGAGGTACTGATCACCGCAGTTGCGCCACCATCTAGTGAGATCAAACACTGCAAAGTAACACAATAAATGTTTATATTTGCATTTCAAAATACTGGTATAGGTAATAGTGTAAAGTGGCATGCTACTTGCCAAGTGTAAAGTGAGAAACAGGTAGGATATTACAAAGAACATCACGCATGATGATGTTATGTTAATTTGTTGCTGCCTTATTTCTTAATAAAAATTCTATATTTTTTATTTTAGTTACTAATTTCCTGCTGCACCTCACGTGGGCTTTCATCATAATTGGGGAAAATCTGGCTGCATATTCCTCTCCAAGCTGCATCCTTTCGATGGATGGATAATGTGGTCACGTTGGTCCCATATTTCCGGCCTCTCCTGCACCAGAACTAGCAGCATTTCCACATTAATATGTCTGGCCATGTTGCTGGTATCCGTGGTGGCGTGTTCCGTCCTTTTTTGAGAGGCTGCCAGGGAAATTTGCATGCTTAAGCTTCCTGATAATGGATGAGACAATTTCCTGTCACCAGTAAAATGGTTGCATATTTCTCGCAAGCTACACTGATGCTCCATGTGGTGTCCAATTTTGCATTGGCGAGACTAGGCCGATATATGCTTAAAATCACAACATGCTGCGATTTCACTCGCACGCTGAATACGCACGAGAAAAAAAACAGTGATGTAAGCTGCCCCAGAGATTAACACTAGTCTGAGTGCTAAGCGATGTATTATCGCATAGCACTCGTCCGTATTCTATGCTAGTGTGACCCCGGCCTTAGATTCAAAGTCAATTTGGCGCCTTGGTATAACGATTTATGTCCAGTGACCAATGATACCCTACTTACACCAGGTAAGTCTATTGTTTTACCACTTTGAATTATAACGACCATCACTCTGGTAGAAGTATCTAAATATTTTTATCTTCAATTGTTCATGTTATAAGTGGAGAAGAAGGCATACAGTGGGGCAAAAAAGTATTTAGTCAGTCAGCAATAGTGCAAGTTCTACCACTTAAAAAGATGAGAGGCGTCTGTAATTTACATCATAGGTAGACCTCAACTATGGGAGACAAACTGAGAAAAAAAAATCCAGAAAATCACATTGTCTGTTTTTTTAACATTTTATTTGCATATTATGGTGGAAAATAAGTATTTGGTCAGAAACAAACAATCAAGATTTCTGGCTCTCACAGACCTGTAACTTCTTCTTTAAGAGTCTCCTCTTTCCTCCACTCATTACCTGTAGTAATGGCACCTGTTTAAACTTGTTATCAGTATAAAAAGACACCTGTGCACACCCTCAAACAGTCTGACTCCAAACTCCACTATGGTGAAGCCCAAAGAGCTGTCAAAGGACACCAGAAACAAAATTGTAGCCCTGCACCAGGCTGGGAAGACTGAATCTGCAATAGCCAACCACCTTGGAGTGAAGAAATCAACAGTGGGAGCAATAATTAGAAAATGGAAGACATACAAGACCACTGATAATCTCCCTCAATCTGGGGCTCCACGCAAAATCCCACCCCGTGGGGTCAGAATGATCACAAGAATGGTGAGCAAAAATCCCAGAACCACGCGGGGGGACCTAGTGAATGAACTGCAGAGAGCTGGGACCAATGTAACAAGGCCTACCATAAGTAACACACTACGCCACCATGGACTCAGATCCTGCAGTGCCAGACATGTCCCACTGCTTAAGCCAGTACATGTCCGGGTCCGTCTGAAGTTTGCTAGAGAGCACTTGGATGATCCAGAGGAGTTTTGGGAGAATGTCATATGGTCTCATGAAACCAAACTGGAACTGTTTGGTAGAAACACAACTTGTCGTGTTTGGAGGAAAAAGAATACCGAGTTGCATCCATCAAACACCATACCTACTGTAAAGCATGGTGGTGGAAACATCATGCTTTGGGGCTGTTTCTCTGCAAAGGGGCCAGGACGACTGATCCGGGTACATGAAAGAATGAATGGGGCCATGTATCATGAGATTTTGAGTGCAAACCTCCTTCCATAAGCAAGGGCATTGAAGATGAAACGTGGCTGGGTCTTTCAACATGACAATGATCCAAAGCACACCGCCAGGGCAACGAAGGAGTGGCTTCGTAAGAAGCATTTCAAGGTCCTGGAGTGGCCTAGCCAGTCTCCAGATCTCAACCCTATAGAAAACCTTTGGAGGGAGTTGAAAGTCCGTGTTGCCAAGCGAAAAGCCAAAAACATCACTGCTCTAGAGGAGATCTGCATGGAGGAATGGGCCAACATACCAACAACAGTGTGTGGCAACCTTGTGAAGACTTACAGAAAACGTTTGACCTCTGTCATTGCCAACAAAGGATATATTACAAAGTATTGAGATGAAATTTTGTTTCTGACCAAATACTTATTTTCCACCATAATATGCAAATAAAATGTTAAAAAAACAGACAATGTGATTTTCTGGATTTTTTTTTCTCAGTTTGTCTCCCATAGTTGAGGTCTACCTATGATGTAAATTACAGACGCCTTTTATCTTTTTAAGTGGTGGAACTTGCACTATTGCTGACTGACTAAATACTTTTTTGCCCCACTGTATGTCTCTGATAAGATAAATTCCAAAGTTTCACATATTCATCTGTACTATTGATTTATGCAAAGTTTGTTGAGTATAGCTCCCATTTAAGTAAATGAAGAAGGTAGTATTTTATTCCAACCTATTGAATTTAACTCCTTTTTACAATAATTAACAATAAAATGATAATTAAATATTATAAATATAATTTGCAAATAGAAAATGATTATGTCACCATTTACATAATTTAAAGTATTAAAGTATTTAAATACATTTAAAGCATTGGTAAATAATAAAGTACTCAATTGTATGGCTCAAATGTTCTCAGGCTCAATGTAAACATTTTCAGGCTGTTTTATATTTTATCTACATACATTTTTTTTACAGACATATTTAAGGAACCGAATATTTGGATTCTTGTGGTCAAGAATGGGCAGGGAGTTCTGATGTGAATAAATGAAGGTGTCTTTTTGTGCTCCTTTTGGCAACAGGCTGATCAAAAAAATTAACTTCAATATTTCCGTCACTGAACGCTTCCCTCCTAGTATCTTCACTTGTGGTATTTTCTCTTACTTTTTGCTGCGTTAAGGTGATACCTGAATTTCCAGGTCTTCTTGAAGGAGAAGTTCGGTCTTTCATGAAACAAAAACAAAAACATATAGCTGACAGGAAGTTTTTCTTAAAGTTTTCATTCATAAAAGCATATACAATAGGATTGCAAATTGAATTAAAAAATCCAATTGTTTGCACAACAGCAAATATTATCTTGATTGTGACATCATGATACTCATTTTCAAAGTTGCCTGAAAAAATAAAAAGAGAAACACATAAAAGTAGAGGAAAAAATAATGTACAGTATTGTTAAACCTGTATTGTGGCAGTAAGTATTTGGACAGATTACAGTTGATCAATAATGGTTTTGTTCTGTATTGTATTTGATTTGTTGTTATCAATTATTTTGTTTTAGGAATAATGGCAAAGCTGAAAAAGATATAATTACTAGGGAGACATTTAAAAGCTAAGCATTATTGCAAACAAAATTACTCGTAGGTATAGAAAGATGAAATGAGTTATTTTGTCACATTCATAGCAGTATCTGCATTTAGTTAGATCATTCTACACGATATAATATATGATGAAATGTGTATATATTTATAATTAAAGTCTATAAAAAGAGACAAATTCAGTATATGGGCTAAAGCAGTTGTCCACTACTAGGACAACTATTTCTTAAACTAAATGTTCTGCCCCCATAAAATAATGAAGCATATACTCACCTCCTGTGCTGGTTCAGTTCCATCGGTGTCAGCACTCATGGTCTTGAGGCTGTGATGCGGTGGAGTGACACGATGTGCCAAAGCCCAATCAATGCTGGTATCACTGTCTCTGCCTTTGGACAGACTGAACACGAAGAAGTCCGGGATGAGCTGCAGCCCGGACTTCCACTTCATATTCAGTTTGTCCAAAGCTGATTGTTAGCCAGTTTCACATGTCACAACACTGCCTCAAAGCCCCTGGGAGAGCAAGCGCCAACAGTGCTGGAATAATGATGTGCAAAAGGTGGTGTCATTCAAAAGCATGACAAAAGCTCAATGGCCAAGATAAAATCAAAGAAATTTAATAGTACAGGTTTTTCAAGTCAACACGTTTCAGGCCACGTGCACACGTTGCGGATTACTCTGCCGATTTTTCCAGACTGTTTTTGGTAAATCCGCAGGTAAACCGCACTGCAGATTTCCTCCGGAATTACCGTTGATTTACCATGATTTTTTTTGCAGATTTTGTGCGGATTCCACCTGTGGTTTTACACCTGCGGATTCCTATTATGGAGCAGGTGTAAACTGCTGCGGAATCCGCACAAAGAATTGACATGCTGCGGAATAAACAACGTTACATTTCCACACGTTTTTTTCTGCAGCATGTGCACTGTGGATTTTGTTTTCCATAGGTTTACATGGTACTGTAAACTCAGGGAAAACTGCTGCGAATCCGCGACGGCCAATCCGCTGCGGATCCGCAGCAAAATCCACAATGTGTGCACAAACCCTCAAGGTTCTGCACGACCTCTTCATCAGGACAAATCAAGTTTTAGTCCTGATGAAGTGGTCGTGCAGAACATTGAAACCTGTTGACTTGTAAAACCTGTACTATTAAATTCCTTTGATTTTATTGTTTTTCCTGTGGTATTTCTGACCGGTGTCCTGCAGCAGCTGCTATATACACCTTTCTCATGTTGCTAGTATGCATCCTCATCAGGTGAGTGGTTTCACATCTTCACCTTCTCCATACCATCAAGACCCTATTGCGCTTTTTGTCTCCTAGCCTTCTCTCCTCAACACCGCTGGAGTGGAGCTGGCATGGGAAGTGAGTATAGGTTTTATTATTTTATTGGGTGCAGAACTTTTAGTTTAAGAAATGGATGTGCTAGTAGTGGACAACCTCTTTAAAGAAGCACTCCCATTAAAATTGTTATCCTATTCATATATTGCAATCATATTATATAGCACTGTGTACTTAGAGTTGCTCAATTTGCCTTTCTATTCAATTAATTCTTGTTTTTTCCTTTTTCCTTCTCTTTTCCTTTACATCACATGATAAAAAAAATTGACAAGCTGAATCTTTCTAAGCTCTATGTAGAAACAGGAGGACAACTTTTATATGACTCGTAAGTCAATGCAAAATCCCTAGTAGGCGGTGGAGAGAGGCAGCTGGGTCAGGAGTTGAAGATGGTAATGATTTATGCAGGGATAAGAGACTTCCTATTTCTACATAGAGCAGATAAAAGAGAAGAATGAATTGGGTAGAAAGTCAAAAGGAGCAAATGTAAGTGCTATATAATATGATTGCAAGTAGGGTTGAGTGAAACGGATCGGTCATTTTCAGAAGTCGCCATGTGGGGTCGGCCATGAGGTCGGCGATCTTCTTATCGGGTATCGGAATTCCGATACCGAGTTCTGATATTTTTGCGATATCAGGAATCGGTATCGGGATCCATATTTATGTGTAAAATAAAGAATAAAGATAAAAAATATTGATATACTCACCCTCGGACGCGCCCTGGTTCTAACCGGCAGTCTCCTGTTGTGAATTCTGCTTTTGGGTTCCCTCCAGTGGTTGTAGGTGGTAATGCAGTTGTCCCTGAGTTGCAGTCCTGGTCAGGTGTATCTGCTGATTGCAGTTCTGACTGGGGTATTTAGGTGTGCAGGATTCATTAGTCCTTGCCAGTTGTCCATGGTTCTGGGAGGTTTTGGATCTTTGTCTGGTTCCTCTTGCCTTGCTGCCAATTCAGCAAAGATAAGTGTCCGGTTTTTGTTTCTGTGGCACACATGCTGTGTGCTTAATAATTCTGTGCTATTCATTTGTTTTCTCTTGTCCAGCTTAGATTGTGTCAGTGTTTTCTCAGTCTTGTTGGATTCTCTGGAGTTGCAGATATACGCTACACATTTTTAGTTAGATGGTGAAATGTTTTGTATTTTCTGCTGTGGATATTTTTGGAAGGGTTTTAATACTGACCGCTTAGTATTCTGTCCTATCCTTTCCTATTTTAGCTAGAGTGGCCTCTTTTGCTAAATCCTGTTTCCTGCCTGCGTGTGTCTTTTCCTCTACTACTCACAGTCAATATTTGTGGGGGGCTGCCTATCCTTTGGGGTTCTGCTTTGAGGCAAGGTAGAATTCCTATTTCCATCTATATGTATTTAGTCCTCTGGCTGTGTCGAGGTGTCTAGGATTTGTTAGGCACACCCCACGGCTACTTCTAGTTGCGGTGTTAAGTTCAGGATTTGCAGTCAGGACAGTTTGCACCAACTCCAGAGAAAGTTCCATGCGGCTCCAAGGTCACCGGATCATAACAGTCTCCCCTCCTAAGAATGAGCGAGTGAAGGACCTGCGGTGACGTCGCGGCTTGTGATTGGTCACGTGAGCAGTCACATGAGCGGTCACACGACCAATCACAAGCCGCGACGTCATCGAAGGTCCTTCACTTGCTCATTCTTAGGAAGGAAGGCTGCCGGCTAGAACCAGGGCGCGTCCGAGGGTGAGTATATCCCTATTTTTTATTTTTATTCTTTATTTTACACATTAATATGGATCCCAGGGCCTGAAGGAGAGTTTCCTCTCCTTCAGACCCTGGGAACCATTAGTATCCCATTGCACTGCATTGGGTTTCGTGTTTCGGCCGACCCCGACCCCGACATTTCTATAGGATCGGCCGATTTCACTCGACCCGACTTTTGAGAAAGTCAGGTTTCGTGAAACCCGACTCGACCCTATAAAAATAAAAGTCGCTCAACCCTAATTGCAAGTATAAAAACTTTGATGGGAGTGCTTGTTTAAAGTAAATATCTAATCTACAGAACCATCAATTGTTTTATGGAGCAAAAAACATACAGGCAGGAACAGTAGTTGTTCTGACTAGCTATGATATCTCCGGTTTCAGGCAGTGACCCTCCTGCTTCATTTCACCTCATGTCAACACAGCAGTTTGATCTTTTCTAGTCTCCTCTGTTAACCCTCCGTCACATACAACTGATCTGACAGGCGCTTTTCTTTTACTTTCATTTCTCCTTCCTCACCAGATTGTGAGGAAACCCCCTCCCTCCAGGTAGTCTTCTGTCTCTTGAAGGTCTGTGAAACCTGATATCACAGTTGGATTTCAGAGCTTCAGGGGAGAGGATATAGCTGCACAGATCTCTCAGGCTCATTGTATGTGAATACGTCACATTCAGTAAGGTTGGTATTTTATGTTTTTATTCATCACAATAGTTTATTTAGCTTGTTTTATGAATGTATAGCACAAAATGTGAGGATATTTCATAGAAATAAGGGAGATTTTATAAAAGAAAGTGTGCTGCTCAGGCATATACAGTAGTTCCCTAACATATTCCTTCTCTTGCTTCAGATTATCTGCTGAAATGGAGAGGAAAATGTACAATTTATCCAAACAACTTGATGTTGAGGAAGTAACAAACATGCTGTTAGATGATAGAGACCTCACACTGAATGAGGATTTAGGAGAGGAAAGTGAGATTGATTCTCATGATGAGGTGGAAGAATGTGTCCTGGATTCTGAAACAGAGCAAGATGGTGACAGTGGTGAGGATGAAGAAGTTGGATCATATTATATTGGAAAAGATAAAAATACTAAATGGAACAAGAAGCCATTCCAGAAAAAACGTACTTCTTCTATCAACACTTCATGATGATGCTGCCATCGATCCTGGGACTGGGGCAGAAAAAACCCCGGAGATAATTACATTTTACAATGCCACCAAAGGGGGTGTGGATACAGCAGATCAGATGTGCTCCACTTTCAACGTCAGCAGAAACATCAAACGCTGGCCAATGGTCATATTTTTTGCTATGTTGAATTTGGGTGGTATAAATTCACAAGTAATTTATCTTGAAAACAAGCTTGAACCACTCCGTAGACGATTGTATCTGAAAAAATTGGCCCATGAACTAGTACTTGGAGAGCTACGCAGGAGAAGCGTGAAAACAATCGGTATCCCCTCTCGCCTTCAAGTTCAGCTCAAAAGGTTCCGCCCAGAAGATGATGGTGAAAAGTCACCATCTGCACCACCTCACAAAAGAAGGAGATGCACCACCTGCCAAACGGAAAGCGGAACCAGAAGGCTTTCAAATTATGAATGTCTCAAATGTCATAAAGCAATTTGCCTGACACATGCAAAAATGGTGTGTAATTCTTGCTATTTGCTCTGCAAGTGTGACTTTTCTGGGGAAACCTCAGCTTCTACTTCTGATTGAATATGTTTTTAATAGTACTTAAGGTACCTTAAAATTAAGTTTGTGTTCAAAAATTTTCTTTGTACATTTTTTTGAGAGAGTCGAACTGGGGACTATTTGGCGGGAGTTTTGAAAAGTTTGTATTTCATAGTTATTAGTTTTATGTTAAGTAAATGTTTTTTTTTTGCAACTGATTATGTGTAGTCTCTTTTATTACATCCCTATGAAGGTCACTGATCACTTTTAAAGCACTGAAATTGCAAACATTAGATATTATAGGTATTTTTCCAGCAGGCGCCTGACAGGCACATTGTATGTGAACTCGTTAGTCCGAATATTGTATGTGACGGAGGGTTAAAGGAGTGTCACTGCCGATGTCATTCTGATTGACAGCCATCTCCTTGCAGCAGGGAGCCAGCTATCTGTCAGGATAACATTGACAGTGACACTCCATCAACACAGCAGAGTAGAAGAAGCTATTTCTCTAGCATCTACTCAACATGATGTCTCAGGAAGCAGAAGAATTGCCAACAGGAATGGTCTGTGATCACTTTGAGCTGGCAGAGATCAGGCAGGTAGTTAGCAGTTACTTGCCTGTAAGTTTTTCACCCCATAGCAAAAAATAATCAAAATCTCAGATAACGCCTTGCGAGAATTCTTACACAAATATAGATGGCAGATGCAGGACACATCAGCTCAGTAGTATATCAAACAAATTTGATCAGAAAATACAGGAAATATAATTAATCCCAGACTTTAATGTGATACCACTAAGGTTTGTTTTTTACAGATGATGCTACATTATAGACAAACTGACCCCTAAACTACCAAACTTTACAAATATCACTTGATTGCATTGAGTTTAATATACATTGTAATCTCTCCAACTAAAGAAACTTTAGGAACGCAAATTATGTCATGGTTTTCATAACATCACTATGAAATACATATGAAAGCGTATTTTACCCTCTAAATGTATAACATTGACTGTTCCACAGAATGCCATGAAGGGGCTCGATCCTAACTGTACAACTGATCATCAGGAACCATATACTGACTGAACAAACTGTCTGTTGTAGATAAAAATGATTAATACCTCGTATATACCACTGGACCATTGGTGATCTAGTGTCTGGTACCATCAGGAAGAAACCTCTCATTTTGGCAACAGTTAATTGGTAAACTATGGTCACTGGTAGTCGTTGGTGAGAGTATCAGAGGTGATTAGGGCCTAAAGGCTGATTGTAACCTCACAGAGTATGATTGCTGCTTCAGGATAAAAAATTTTTCTAACAAGGAGTGCATCAGAAATATATGAGTACTAAGGTGTCACACTACTACATGTGGAATTTATTATGTAAAACTGTCAGGTTGGATTACAAAATTTGGTGACTCTCAGGTATTTTATACCAATTTAACTTCAATCCTCAACGACCTTGAGGTTTTCAGTTTTTGCGTTTATGTTTTTTGCTCCGTCTTCCCTATTTTTTGGTCAGTATTGCTGAGTCAGGGCGTGTTTTTTGCTGGACAAGTTGTACTTTTGAACTACACCATTGGTTTTACCATTTTATCGTGAACTGGAAAACGGCAACAAATTAATTGTGGGGTAAAATTCCAAAAAAAGTGCGACTCCACAATTGTTTTTTGGGTCTTTTATTACCTTGTCCACTAAATGCCAAAACTGGCCTGCCATTACGAGTTATTATGAGTTCACAGATACCAAACATGTCTAGGTTATTTTTTATTTAAGTGGTGAAAAAAAATCCAAAGTTTGCAAAAATAAAATATATGGCGCAATTTTCTGAGACCCGTAGCTTCTCCACTTTTAAGGATCTGTGACTGGGTGTGGGTTTATTTTTTGTGTGCTGAGCTTACATTTTCATTGATACCATTGTGGTGTAGATTCGATGTTTTGATCGCCTGTTATTGCATTTTATTGCAATGTTATGGCTACCAAAAAAGGTAATTCTGGCATTTTGATTTTTTTTCTTGTTACGCCATTTACAGATTGGATTGATTTTTTTAAATATTTTGATAGATAGAGCATTTCTTTACTTGATGATACCAAATATGTGTGTATTTTTACTGTTTAATACTGGATGGGGTGATTGGGAGGTGATTTAAACTTTTATATTTTTTTAATTTTTTAAATACTTTTTTAAAAACACTTTTGTTCACTTTCAATGACTTCAATAGTCCCCATGGGAGACTAGACAATAAGATGCTGCTATGAGTGCAGACCATAAAAATTAATATATATATATATATATATATATATATATATATATTTATATATATATATATATATATATATATATATATTTATATTTATATATATATATATATATATATATATATATATATATATATATACTGCTCAAAAAATAAAGGGAACGCTAAAATCCCACATCCTAGATATCACTGAATGAAATATTCCAGTTGTAAATCTTTATTCATTACATAGTGGAATGTGTTGAGAACAATAAAGCCTAAAAATGTTCAAGGTAAATCTCAACTAATATCCCACAGAAGTTTGGAGTTGGAATGATGCTTATTATCAAAGTGGAAAATGAAGTTACAGGCTAATCCAACTTCAGTGGAAATGCCTCAAAACAAGGAAATGATGCTCAGTAGTGTGTGTGGACCCCATGTGCCTGTATGATCTCCCTACACTGCCTGGGCATGCTCCTGATGAGGCGGCGGATATTCTCCTGAGGGATCTTCTCCCAGACCTGGACTAAAGCATCTGCCAACTCCTGGACAGTCTGTGGTGTGAGACATGATGTCCCAGATGTGTTCAATCGGATTCAGGTCTTGGGAACGGGCGGGCCAGTCCATAGCTTCAATGCCTTCATCTTGCAGGAACTGCTGATACACTCCGGCCACATGAGGTCTGGCATTGTCCTTCATTAAGAGGAATCCAGGGCCAACCGCACCAGCATATTGTCTCACAAGGGGTCTGAGGATCTCATCTCGGTACCTAATGGCAGTCAGGCTACCTCTTGTGAGCACATGGAAGGCTGTTCAGCCCTCCATAGAAATGCTACCCCACACCATTACTGACCCACTGCCAAACCGGTCATGCTGAAGGATGTTGCAGGTAGCAAATTGCTCTCCACAGCGTTTCCAGACTCTGTCACGTCTGTCACATGTGCTCAGTGTGAACCTGCTTTCATCTGTGAAGAGCACAGGGCGCCAGTGGTGAATTTTCCAATCCTGGTGTTTTTGTGGCAAATGCCAAGCTTCCTGCATGGTGTTGGGCTGTGAGCACAACCCTCATCTGTGGATGTTGGGCACTCAGACCATCCTCATGGAGTCAGTTTCTAACCGTTTGTGCAGACACATGCACATTTGTGGCCTGCTGGAGGTCATTTTGCAGGGCTCTGGAACTGTTCCTCCTGTTCCTCCTTGCATAAAGGCTGAGGTAGCTGTCCTGATGCTGGGTTGTTGCCCTTCTATGGCCCCCTCCACATCTCCTGGTGTACTGGCCTGTCTCTTGGTAGCGCCTCCAGCCTTTGGACACCACGCTGACAGACAATGCAAATCTTCTTGCCACGGCTCACATTGATGTGGCATTCTGGATGAGCTGCACTACCTGAGCCACTTGTGTGGGTTGTAGAGTCCATCTCAAGCTACCATAAGTGTGAAAGCACAACCAACATTCAAAAGTGACCAAAACATCAGCCAGAAAGCATTGGTACTGAGATGTGGTCTGTGGTCCTCACCTGCAGAACCACTCCATTTTTCAGTGTGTCTTGATAATTGCCAATAATTTCTATCTGTTGTCTATTCCATTTGCACAACAGCATGTGAAGTTGATTGTCAAACAGTGTTGCTTGCTAAGTGGACAGTTTGATTTCACAGAAGTTTGATTTACTTGGAGTCATATTCTCTTATTTAAGTGTTCCCTTTATTTTTTTGAGCAGTGTATATGTGTATATACTGTGTGTATATATATATATATATATATATATATATATATATGGAGAGATAATAATATATATATATCTATACATATAGATAGATATGGTCTAGCAAAGTATAAAACTAATTCACTTTATCGCTAAATGCTGTAAAGTGGAAAAACCATCGAAATGCAAGAATTGCGTTTTTTTGGTCATAGCTATAATTTAAAAAAAGCAATAAAATGGGACGAAGACATAGTATGTTCCCCAAAATTGTATAAAAACACCAGTTTGCCCCATAAAAATAGCAAGCCGCCTCACAACTTAATTCATAGTAATATAATAAATATAGGACTCAGGAAACTGACAAGAAAAATCAGGTTTTTTTTTCTACAAAATTCTGAATCTTTTAAAGCAAATGAAATACTATATATTAATATACATGTTTGATATCTTTGTAATTGTATTCACCTGTATAATTACAATGTTAGATACCGAATTGCATATTTTTCACCATCTCATCACACTTTTTTGCTACTTTTTTACTACCATATTATCAATTTTTTATCACTGTGCATAGTAAAATAAATGGTGTCAATCAAAACTACACTCAGTTCCACGAAAACAAGCCCTCATACGTTAATGTCAGTGGAATAATAAAAACGTTATGGCTATTTGAAACGGGAGAGAAAAAAATGAAAACACCATAATGAAAATCGACTGTGCCCTTTAAGAGTACTTTTCACTCAGGGGCGGATTATAAGAGGGTCAATCTGGGCGGTAGCTCAGGGCCCAGTGGTGTGGGGGGCCCTGGGCTACCGCACAGATTGCCCGCCAGACGCCGCCATCAGGGCATTACTGCACGTGCCCCTATCATTTATGTGCCCTCGAACCCGGTGGGAAGAAAGAGGGAGCCCGCATCGGGCCTCGTCTCATCTGCTCACTGGACCCCTACTGGCACTGCGGCGGTTTCCTATTGACGTGCTGGCGCGCGCACGCACGTCAATAGTTAACAACAACAGCCACCAGCCAATGGGAGGTTGGCAGCTGAAGTCGGCCGCAGGTGAAGCGCACACATCGCCGGCGTCTGACGTCATTGTCAGTCGCTGGCGAATGCGCGCTGCTGTAGGGAGCTCGCCTCCTGGAGCGCTGGTCGGGTGAGGAGAACTCGGTTTGTTTTTTTTTTTTTTTTTTTTGTTTTTTGATAACCTAACGGTGGAGACACTGGGGGCAATGCTGGAGGACACACTGGGACAGATGATTGCTGGACACACTGACTGGGGCAATGCTGGAGACACTGGGGCAATGCTGGAGACACTGGGGCAGATTGCTGGACACTTTGGGGGCAATGCTGGAGGACACACTGGGGCAGATGATTGCTGGAGACACTGGGGCAATGCTGGATACACTGGGGCAATGCTGGAGACACTGGGGCAGATTGCTGGACACACTGGGGGAAATGCTGGAGGACACACTGGGGCAAATGATTGCTGGACACCCTGGGGCAATGCTGGAGACACTGGGGCAATGCTGGAGTCACTGGGGCAATGCTGGACACACTGGGGCAGATTGCTGGACACACTGTGGGCAATGCTGGACAATTGGACATACTGGGGCATATTGCTGGATAGGACACACTGGGGGCAATGCTGGACATACTGGGGCAGATTGCTGGACACACTGGTGGCAATATGCTGGACACACTGGGGCAGATTGTTGGACACACTGTCTGGGGGCAATGCTGGAGACACTGGGGCAATGCTGGAGACACTGGGGCAATGCTGGAGACACTGGGGAAATGCTGGACACACTGGGGCAGATTGCTGGACACTCTGTGGGCAATGCTGGACAATTGGACATACTGGGGCAAATTGTTGAACACACTGTCTGGGGGCAATGCTGGACACACTGGGGCAATGCTGGAGACACTGGGGCAATGCTGGACACTGGGGCAGATTGCTGGACACACTGTGGGCAATGCTGGACAATTGGACATACTGGGGCAGATTGTTGAACACACTGTCTGAGGGCAATGCTGGAGACACTGGGGCAATGCTGGAGACACTGGGGCAATGCTGGACACTGGGGCAGATTGCTAGACACACTGTGGGCAATGCTGGACAATTGGGCATACTGGGGCAGATTGCTGAGCACACTGGGGGCAATGTTGGACACACTGGGGCAGATTGCTGGACACACTGGGGGCAATATGCTAGAGTCAGACACTGGGGCAGATTGCTGGACACACTGTCTGGGGGCAATGCTGGACACACTGGGGCAGATTGCTGGACACTGGGGCAATATGGTGGATATACTGGGGCAGATTGCTAGACACACTGGGGGTAATATGCTGGACACACTGGGGCAGATTGCTGGACACACTGGGGGCAGGACTGGAGGCATGGGCAGAATGTAGATACGGGGCATGATTGGAGACACGGGGCAGAATGAAAGACATGGGGCAGGATTGGATCATGGGGCAGGATGGATACGATGGAGACAGATGGGGCAGGATGGGGAGATCATATGGGGTAGAATGGATACTCATGAGGGCCAGATGCGAGAACATATGGCTGGAGCCAGGAATGAGATAAACGGGGCCAGGATGGGGAATATTATTACCATAGGGGCTAATTAAGGGATATTATTACTGAAGTGATGTATTTATTTTATTTTTTGAGTATACTGTTTTAAATGGGGGGGGGGCGGTCCTGTTACTGTGTAGAGTGACACTATATCGCCTTTTTTTCTTCATGTGGTGTAATGTAGAAGTTGTGAAAAATTAAGTAATGTGTTCTGCAAGCGGAGCTTGAGATAGCTGTGTTATTTCCTGCAGAAACTAGTCCTGCTGGAAGAAATGTTGGCGGTCTGTGCTGGATGAAAGATGAAGGACTTCACCTAGAGACGTCACTGGTGAGTCAGTGTTACCTATACACTGACACTATACACTGTATACTATACACAGAGGTCCTGTGTACAATGTCACCAGTGATCACTGTATTACCTATACAGTTAGGGCCAGAAATATTTGGACAGTGACACAAGTTTTGTTATTTTAGCTGTTTACAAAAACATGTTCAGAAATACAATTATATATATAATATGGGCTGAAAGTGCACACTCCCAGCTGCAATATGATAGTCTCCACATCCAAATCGGAGAAAGGGTTTAGGAATCATAGCTCTGTAATGCATAGCGTCCTCTTTTTCAAGGGACCAAAAGTAATTGGACAATGGACTCTAAGGGCTGCAATTAACTCTGAAGGCGTCTCCCTCGTTAACCTGTAATCAATGAAGTAGTTAAAAGGTCAGGGGTGGATTCCAGGTGTGTGGTTTTGCATTTGGAAGCTGTTGCTGTGAGCAGACAACATGCGGTCAAAGGAACTCTCAATTGAGGTGAAGCAGAACATCCTGAGGCTGAAAAAAAAGAAAAAATCCATCAGAGAGATAGCAGACATGCTTGGAGTAGCAAAATCAACAGTTGGGTACATTCTGAGAAAAAAGGAATTGACTGGTGAGCTTGGGAACTCAAAAAGGCCTGGGCGTCCACGGATGACAACAGTGGTGGATGATCGCTGCATACTTAATTTGGTGAAGAAGAACCCGTTCACAACATCAACTGAAGTCCAGAACACTCTCAGTGAAGTAGGTGTATCTGTCTCTAAGTCAACAGTAAAGAGAAAACTCCATGACAGTAAATACAAAGGGTTCACATCTAGATGCAAACCATTCATCAATAACAAAAATAGACAGGCCAGAGTTAAATTTGCAGAAAAACACCTCAAGAAGCCAGCTCAGTTCTGGAAAAGTATTCTATGGACAGATGAGACAAAGATTAACCTGTACCAGAATGATGGGAAGAAAAAAGTTTGGAGAAGAAAGGGAACGGCACATGATCCAAGGCACACCACTTCCTCTGTAAAACATGGTGGAGGCAACGTGATGGCATGGGCATGCATGGCTTTCAGTGTCACTAGGTCACTTGTGTTTATTGATGACATAAGAGCAGACAAGAGTAGCCGGATGAATTCTGAAGTGTACCGGGATATACTTTCAGCCCAGATTCAGCCAAATTCTGCAAAGTTGATTGGACGGCGCTTCATAGTACAGATGGACAATGACCCCAAGCATACAGCCAAAGCTACCCAGGAGTTCATGAGTGCCAAAAAGTGGAACATTCTGCAATGGCCAAGTCAATCTCTAGATCTAAACCCAATTGAGCATGCATTTCACTTGCTCAAATCCAGACTTAAGACGGAAAGACCCACAAACAAGCAAGACCTGAAGGCTGCGGCTGTAAAGGCCTGGCAAAGCATTAAGAAGGAGGAAACCCAGCGTTTGGTGATGTCCATGGGTTCCAGACTTAAAGCAGTGATTGCCTCCAAAGGATTTGCAACAAAATATTGAAAATAAAAATATTTTGTTTGGGTTATGTTTATTTGTCCAATTACTTTTGACCTCCTAAAATGTGGAGTGTTTGTAAAGAAATGTGTACAATTCCTACATTTTCTATCAAATATTTTTGTTCAACCCTTCAAATTAAACGTTACAATCTGCACTTGAATTCTGTTGTAGAGGTTTCATTTCAAATCCAATGTGGTGGCATGCAGAGCCCAACTCGCGAAAATTGTGTCACTGTCCAAATATTTCTGGCCCTAACTGTACATTATATACAGAGCTCCTGTGTATAATGTCAGCAGTGATCTCTGTATCACCTCTACACAGACACTGCATACTAAGTACAGATCTCCTGTGAATACTGGCACTTATGGTGATAGTATTGTGTTTTTTTTTATTACTGATCAGTATTGTAGTATTCAGTCACTATGTGGTAGTAATATGTGGTCTGGAAATGGTGTTGTGGTATTTGTCTCTTGTATGTGCTATTTGGTCACCAAGAGGTGGTAATATGTGGTCTTGACATGATGCGGTGGTATTTGTTCCTTGTATGTGATATTATTTGATCACTGTGGTTGTAATTTGTGGTCTGGTCATGGTTCGGTGGTATTTGTTCCTTGTATGTGATATTGGTCAAAATATACCTAAATTGTATTGCATATGTTAACAAATATTTAAAAGGTTACAGTAGAGTAGGGCCCGTCACATGAACCCCGTCACATGACCCCCGTCACATAACCGAGGGGGCCAACAGTGTCTGAACAGCCCGGGGCCCTGGCTATCCTTAATCCACCCCTGTTTTCACTAAATTATTTATGTTGACATGGACACATGTAGTAGTGGCTGCAGAGAGGAATAAAAAATTTTGTAAAAAATTTAATTTCTGTGGCTGAGATATTAGCACTCATGATATTGGGCACTTAATGAGCTAACTTATTTTATGTCCAAGTGGGTGTTATCATTCAGTTTTCACTGGGGGTGTGGACTTCTCCTTGTATGAAGCTGAGCAATCATAAGCAGGAAGCAATCCTAAAAGGAAAGAAGAAAACTCCCACACCATAATCTAAAGCTGGCTTCTCAGTGTGTGAGATGTAATGATACAGGTCTTATCTCATGATGTAACCTCCTGCATGAGTCAGTGAGGGGAGGAGGAGCAGTACAGCTGAAATTACCTGTATCATATTACAATTCTTTTTTTCCCTGATAATTGAGTGTGTCAGTAATCAATCTTATGCCTATTGTGCTGAGGAAACTCATAATCAATCTACAGTGAGATTATTATGTCTCACACAAAAGTAATCTACCTTTTCAGGACTGCTCCTGTGTGAGATGTAATGAAAGCCTGCTCTGATCTCACTGTTGAATGAGTAAAATGAGAGCATAACAAGTATTAGCATGACACTGATCTTCACTGGACAGGCAAGGGTCAGCACAGCAGAGCTTATAGTGCCAGGGCCAGCATCAGCACCCGCCGCACCCGGGCAAGTGACGGGGCCCTGGCGAGATGGACGGGCTCATTCATGGTACAGTACACTGAGGCTCTGGGGGCACCTGCAGGCAGTGCTGGCATTAGGGACAGGCAGCTGCCTAGGGCTATGGGGCCCCTGTGAGGCAGGGGGGCCCGCCTGCCGCCAGCACCGACTCCCCGCTGCTGTCACCGCATTGCCAGTACAGTACAAAGCAATGATGGAGGAGAGAACGTCAGCTGATGCTCCCTCCCCCATCATTCCCCACTCTGCCTCTGACACTGCGGGTGCGCGTTGACATAATCGCGCACTCACTGTGTGCTAGGCAGTGCAGCTGCTGAGACAGGAGCAGGGAGCAACTTGGGCACAAGGAGAGGTGGGCTGTGCTATATACCACATGGGCTGTGCTATATACCACATGGGCTGTGTTATATACTATGTGGGCTGTGTTATATACTATGTGGCTGTGCTGTATACTACGTGGCTGTGTTATATACTATGTGGGCTGTGTTATATACTATGTGGCTGTGCTATATACTACGTGGCTATGCTATATACAGTGAGGCAAAAAAGTATTTAGTCAGTCAGCAATAGTGCAAGTTCCACTACTTAAAAAGATGAGAGGCATCTGTAATTTACATCATAGGTAGACCTCAACTATGGGAGGCAAACTGAGAAAAAAAAATCCAGAAAATCACATTGTCTGTTTTTTTAACATTTTATTTGCATATTATGGTGGAAAATAAGTATTTGGTCAGAAACAAACAATCAAGATTTCTGTCTCTCACAGACCTGTAACTTCTTCTTTAAGAATCTCCTCTTTCCTCCACTCATTACCTGTAGTAATGGCACCTGTTTAAAATTGTTATCAGTATAAAAAGACACCTGTGCACACCCTCAAACAGTCTGACTCCAAACTCCACTATGGTGAAGACCAAAGAGCTGTCAAAGGACACCAGAAACAAAATTGTAGCCCTGCACCAGGCTGGGAAGACTGAATCTGCAATAGCCAACCAGCTTGGAGTGAAGAAATCAACAGTGGGAGCAATAATTAGAAAATGGAAGACATATAAGACCACTGATAATCTCCCTCGATCTGGAGCTCCACGCAAAATCCCACCCCGTGGGGTCAGAATGATCACAAGAACGGTGAGCAAAAAATCCCAGAACCACGTGGGGGGACCTAGTGAATGAACTGCAGAGAGCTGGGACCAATGTAACAAGGCCTACCATAAGTAACACACTACGCCACCATGGACTCAGATCCTGCAGTGCCAGACGTGTCCCACTGCTTAAGCCAGTACATGTCCGGGCCCGTCTGAAGTTTGCTAGAGAGCATTTGGATGATCCAGAGGAGTTTTGGGAGAATGTCCTATGGTCTGATGAAACCAAAATGGAACTGTTTGGTAGAAACACAACTTGTCGTGTTTGGAGGAAAAAGAATACTGAGTTGCATCCATCAAACACCATACCTACTGTAAAGCATGGTGGTGGAAACATCATGCTTTGGGGCTGTTTCTCTGCAAAGGGGCCAGGACGACTGATCCGGGTACATGAAAGAATGAATGGGGCCATGTATCGTGAGATTTTGAGTGCAAACCTCCTTCCATCAGCAAGGGCATTGAAGATGAAACGTGGCTGGGCCTTTCAACATGACAATGATCCAAAGCACACCGCCAGGGCAACGAAGGAGTGGCTTCGTAAGAAGCATTTCAAGGTCCTGGAGTGGCCTAGCCAGTCTGCAGATCTCAACACTATAGAAAACCTTTGGAGGGAGTTGAAAGTCCGTGTTGCCAAGCGAAAAGCCAAAAATATCACTGCTCTAGAGGAGATCTGCATGGAGGAATGGGCCAACATACCAACAACAGTGTGTGGCAACCTTGTGAAGACTTACAGAAAACGTTTGACCTCTGTCATTGCCAACAAAGGATATATTACAAAGTATTGAGATGAAATTTTGTTTCTGACCAAATACTTATTTTCCACCATAATATGCAAATAAAATGTTAAAAAAACAGACAATGTGATTTTCTGGATTTTTTTTTCTCAGTTTGTCTCCCATAGTTGAGGTCTACCTATGATGTAAATTACAGACGCCTCTCATCTTTTTAAGTGGTGGAACTTGCACTATTGCTGACTGACTAAATACTTTTTTGCCCCACTGTACTACATGGGCTGTGTTATAAGCTATGTCGGTGGTGGTATATACAGGTCCTTCTCAAAAAATTAGCATATAGTGTTAAATTTCATTATTTACCATAATGTAATGATTACAATTAAACTTTCATATATTATAGATTCATTATCCACCAACTGAAATTTGTCAGGTCTTTTATTGTTTTAATACTGATGATTTTGGCATACAACTCCTGATAACCCAAAAAACCTGTCTCAATAAATTAGCATATCAAGAAAAGGTTCTCTAAACGACCTATTACCCTAATCTTCTGAATCAACTAATTAACTCTAAACACATGCAAAAGATACCTGAGGCTTTTATAAACTCCCTGCCTGGTTCATTACTCAAAACCCCCATCATGGGTAAGACTAGCGACCTGACAGATGTCAAGAAGGCCATCATTGACACCCTCAAGCAAGAGGGTAAGACCCAGAAAGAAATTTCTCAACAAATAGGCTGTTCCCAGAGTGCTGTATCAAGGCACCTCAATTGTAAGTCTGTTGGAAGGAAACAATGTGGCAGAAAACGCTGTACAACGAGAAGAGGAGACCGGACCCTGAGGTAGATTGTGGAGAAGGACCCAAGTACTTTTTTCTGATGAAAGCAAATTTTGCATGTCATTCGGAAATCAAGGTGCCAGAGTCTGGAGGAAGACTGGGGAGAAGGAAATGCCAAAATGCCTGAAGTCCAGTGTCAAGTACCCACAGTCAGTGATGGTGTGGGGAGCCATGTCAGCTGCTGGTGTTGGTCCACTGTGTTTCATCAAGGGCAGGGTCAATGCAGCTAGCTATCAGGAGATTTTGGAGCACTTCATGCTTCCATCGGCTGAAATGCTTTATGGAGATGAAGATTTCATTTTTCAGCACGACCTGGCACCTGCTCACAGTGCCAAAACCACTGGTAAATGGTTTACTGACCATGGTATTACTGTGCTCAATTGGCCTGCCAACTCTCCTGACCTGAACCCCATAGAGAATCTGTGGGATATTGTGAAGAGAAAGTTGAGAGACGCAAGACCCAACACTCTGGATGAGCTTAAGGCCGCTATTGAAGCATCCTGGGCCTCCATAACATCTCAGCAGTGTCACAGGCTGATTGCCTCCATGCCACGCCGCATTGAAGCAGTCATTTCTGCCAAAGGATTCCCGACCAAGTATTGAGTGCATAACTGAACATTATTATTTGTTGGTTTTTTTGTTTGTTATTAAAAAACACTTTTATTTGATTGGATGGGTGAAATATGCTAATTTATTGAGACAGGTTTTTTGGGTTATCAGGAGTTGTATGCCAAAATCATCAGTATTAAAACAATAAAAGACCTGACAAATTTCAGTTGGTGGATAATGAATCTATAATATATGAAAGTTTAATTGTAATCATTACATTATGGTAAATAATGAAATTTAACACTATATGCTAATTTTTTGAGAAGGACCTGTACTACATGGGCTGTGTTCTATGCTCCATGGATGTGCTATATACTATGTGGCTGTGCTATATACTACATGGGCTGTGTTATATACGATGTGGGCTGTTATATACTATGTGGGCTGTGCTATATACTACATGGGCTGTGTTATATACTACTTGGCTGTGTTATATACTACATGGCTGTGCTATATACTACATGGCAGTGCTATATACTATGTGGGCTATGTTATATACTATGTAGGCTGTGTTATATACTACGTGGGCTGTGTTATATACTACGTGGGCTGTGCTATATACTACGTGGGCTGTATTATATACTACATGGGCTGTGTTATATACTATGTGGCTGTGTTATATACTATGTGGCTGTGCTATATACTACATGGCTGTGTTATATACTACGTAGCTGTGCTTTATACTACGTGGCTGTGCTATATACTACGTGGCTGTGCTATATACTAAGTGGCTGTGCTATATACTACCCATTTTGCTCTTTTAGAAATGTTCCACGTTAATACTTTTTAATGTTTACTTTAAAAAGTTTTCCATTAAAAAGTTATCATATTGAATGTATGCAGTTTTTTCTTTCCAGCAAGTTCAGCTAACAATAAAATGCCTACTGGTAACTGAGGAAGAGGGAGTAGGTCACAAAAATTGACACATAAGGGGTTGACTTATATAAAGCCCCTCTGCTGTATGGTATTGGAGAATTTAGAGTAGCTATCACTCATGTAAGAAGTGGAATCTGGCATTGTACTATACCTATATTTCTCTGCTGTATCTGTGCATCATGAATCGTGGTATGTGTTAAAGGAGGGGGCCCACTGAGACTCTTTTGCCCTGGGCCCTCAAAAACCTGGAGTTGGCCCTGAATAGTGCAATGAGAGGAGGAGCTGATAGAAGATTTGTGACACAACTCAGCTGCACTACCCCTCCCCCAACACTGACACATACAGGAGGTTAAATCAAGAGATCATAGCTGCCTTTCATACATGTCACACACAGAAAAATTTGTTTTAAGCTATGGTTGGGTAGACATGTTCTTACCTTTAGAGTTAAGCAAAATGATTAGCAGCGACATGGTCCAGTGGTCAATTTAGTAATCTGCGCCTGCTGGGCCAAAGTTCTGCAAACCTCCTCCTACCTGCAGCCAGGCTTCTTTTTTGATTAGTTGGTTTTGCACAATGTCATACTCTGTTGTATTGCAGCTATGATGTCATACTGTACCTACTAATCAAAAGGGAAGTAGGAATACCACTAGGTAGGAAATGGTTCGCAAGTCTCTGGTTCTGTCTCCAAGGACAACTGATATGACTGCTCCTCCGACAAAAAGCACTCCCCTCTTGGAACAACCTCTACCCCTCTCATCCCCCTTATACAACCCCATCCTGCGGTATATCATTCCTTTCAGCCAATCCATATACAGTTTCATCCTGCAGTATATTACTCCTTTAAGCCCCTCTAAGACAGTTCAGCATATCTCTCCTCTCACTCTCTATACACAACACAATCCTGCCATATATCACACTCTATATCACACTTTCAGCTCCTCCTATAAAGCCCCATCCTGCAGGGCATCACTACTGTCACCCCCCTGTATACACCCCAGTCCTACAACATATCACACTTTTCAGCCCCCTATAATCACAACTATCCTGCAGTATATCACAGCTTTAATGTAATCTCTATACACAGCCTCATCCTCCAGTACATTGCTCATTTCAGCTCCGCATCTCTTAGACTGTAAGCCCACAAGGGCAGAGGTCTCTCCTTGCTGTACCAATCTTTACCAGTCTGTTATTGTTAGTTTTGCTCACCGTATTTTATATTTAAGTGTAACCCCTTCTCATGTACAGCACCATGGTTCAGTTCCTCTATACACAGCTCTGCTAGGGGGTAATAGAGTATGATGATGAGAAAATACAGTTATACAATAGATGATTTTTTTCCCTCTAAGTAGCACTTACTTGTCCATGTGATTGCTAGATCACCTGTCACTAACTAAGAAACACACGTAACCATCTAGCAATTTTTGTTACTAAACATTAGATCATAAAGTCAATCATCTCGACAAAGATTTACAGCTCCACTATTACAGACAAAGAAACAGAACTAATAAGGAGTGTATCATGGAATTTTTTTTAATCTATAAAAAGGGAGGGAGTTCCCTCTCTGCTCCCATCAGCACAATGCAATTGCGATCGCATTATGCCAATGGTGTCCATGGTGGTTCAAGGAAAAAAGATAGCCTCCTCCCTGACTGCTATGCACAGATCTAATACCTACAATGCAAAGCATTGCAGAGTATTAGATCAGTGATTAGGAGAGAGAAAATTGATGTCCCATCCTGGGTCAATGTAAAAAAGTTTTAAAAAGTTATTAAAAATTGTAAAAATATTTTATAAAAAATAACAAAAAAAAGAGCAAAAAAGCAAAAAAAATTAATCTAATAAATATATTTAAACAAAAACATATTTAGTATTTAAACATATAAACATATTTAGTATTACCCCATCCGGAACGACCCAATCTAGAAAATTGTCCCACCAGTTAAACCGTTCAGTGAACACCATAAAAAAAGCAAGAACTAAGCTTTAGGCCAGTCTCACACGTCCAGATAATTCCGGTACTGGAGAAGTCGGTACCGGAGTTATCCTTGTCCATGTGCTCACATGGCACATCAGTGTGGTACACGTGCGGCAGCCGTGTGCTGCCCGTGTGCCGCCTGAGAACCACATGGACCGTGTAGGAGAGACAGCGCTGTACCCTGCATGTGGTGCTGAAGCCGGCATTCATCCCTTCTGTCCTGCTCGGCTGAAAGCAACGCTTGCAGGAGAGAAGGAATGCAAAATCAAGTTTTTTTTGTTAAAAATAAAGTTTGGGGTCATCTAATGCCTCGCACCCCTCCCCACCTCCCTTGCGCCCGCCCACTTGCAGAGAAATACTCACCCAGCTCCCGCGATGCCTCCTCTCAGCGCCAGCAGCTTGTCCTGTGTGAGCGGTCATGTGGTACCGCTCAATACAGTGATGAATATGCGGCTCCACCTCCCAGTGGGATCTGTTGAAGCATTCTAGAGTTATTACCTCATAAAATGACAGTGGTCAGAATTGTAAAATGCAAACTACCTTGGGGGGTAATGAGGATAAACTGTGGCCAAATTTTGTCAAATTTGAGGAAAGTTCTCGGGCATCCAAACATAAATCCGATTGTGCAAGGTTTGTACCGAATTTGTGATTGGTGAACGTTTTCTGAACAAGTTTGCTCATCTCTAGCCCTGACTCACTTCTACAAGATGTTGGTCAGATGTACAGGCCCCTGTAAATGTGTTCTCTGTCCTTTTCTCTATCCTGTAATAATGTCCCCTGTTCTGTAATAATGTCCCCTGTTCTGTAATAATGTCCCTCATCCTGAAATACTGTCCATTTTCCCATAGTAATATCCCAGATACTGACCCTTTCCTGTAATAATGTCCTTCCTCCTTTGACATATCCAATAATAATGTCTCCTATTCTGGCTCTCATTCTGTAATAATGTCAATCATCCAGTAATATTCTCGTTGTCGTGGCCCACATCTTGTAATAATGTCTCAGGCTGCCGTCACACTAACAGTATTTGGTCAGTATTTTACATCAGTATTTCTCAGCCAAAACCAGGAGTGGGTGATAAATGCAGAAGTGGTGCATATGTTTCTATTATACTTTTCCTCTATTTGTTCCACTCCTGGTTTTGGCTACAAATACTGAGGTAAAATACTGACCAAATACTGCTAGTGTGACGGCAGCTTCACATTGTATAATAATGTTCCCTATCCTGTAACATTGATCCCCATTCTGTAACATTGTCTACCATCTAGTGGTGATGTCCTGCCCCTGTCCTGAAATAATGGTCCCCATCCTGTAATAAAGTCCTTCATCTTGGCCCCCAACCTGTAATACTGTTTATATCTTCACCCCAATCTTGCAATAATCTCCCCATCCTATAATAATGTTTCCCATCCTGTAATAATGTTGTCCATCTTATATTAATGTCCCTCATCTTATAATAATGCCCCACATCATGTTGTAATGTCCCCCATCCAATAATAATTGTTCTTCACCCTGACCCCTGTAGTAATGTCTCCATCCAGTATTAATATCCTTCATTCTAGCCCCTGTACTGTAATAATGTCCTTTGTATTAGCCTCTGTCCTGTAATAATGTTGCTATACCGTAATAATATCTCCCATAGTATAATAATGTCCCTCATCCTGTAATAATGTCCTTCATCCCGACCTCCAACCTGTAATAATGTTTTCATCCAGTAATAATTTCTTTTCTCCTAGCTCCTGTCCTGTAATAATGTATTTTTCCCCAGCCCAAATGCTGTAATAATGTCCTTTGTCCTTGCCCCATGCTGTAATAATGTCTCCATCCAGTAACAATGACCTTCTTCCTAGCCCTGGTACTGTAAAAAGTCCTTTGTCTTAGCCCCTGTCCTGTAATAATGTCCTTCATCCTAGCCTTTGTCTTATAAAAGCATGCTTCTTTCCTATAATAATGTCACTATCCAGATGGGGGCTGGAACAAAGCGTAGCTGGGTGAAGGCCCCCCATGACTGCATTGAGCCGGGCGGTCTTTTTAAATAATGCTATGGATAGGGATAGGAGGATGGCAAGGGGGGGAGGAGTTAGGAAAGGGGGAGGTAGGAGGGAAAGTGCGGGAAAACCGCCATTCCCTACCTTATTTCAGGACGAAGAAGACGTGCAGGATGGCGTCGCCGGAGTCCATGATGTCCCAGCATCGAGAGATGGCCAGGTCCAGGAGAGTGGGCTGGCTCGAGGCCCAGCTGGCCTCCATCATTGGTGCCGCAGAAGGATCCGGGCAGAGCTCACGGGGCAGGAGGACCAGGCCCCCAGAGAGGCTATCTCCAGATCTCCCGGCGCGTGGCAGGCGCAGGCTCCGGAGCCCCTCCAGGGACCCTGCGGGCGGTGAGTCCAGCGGCGCTGCCTCCCCCGGACGCTCCCGCTCCGGCAGGAATCCAAGTACCCGGCCTGCACGCGCCGGGCGTCAGACCCAGGACACTGCCGCTGCTGCCGGGAGCGCCGGACCGGAAGTGCGGCCTGCGCGATCCAGACAGAGCGCAGCCGCAGCTTCCCCCGCTCCTAGCAGATCCCCGGCTCACAGTGGGCGCACGGCCGCCGCTCCACCGGCTACTTCCGGTGTACCGGTGTCCAGAGGGAGAGCGGCCGCCGCTTCCCCTGCCCCCATCAGATCCACAGCGCCCAGGGGGCGCGCGGCGGCAGGAAGAGGTAGAGCAGCGCTGCCAGGAAGAGCAGCACAGACAAGAAGAGCGGCACAGCCAGGAGGAGCAGCAAGAGGAGCAGCAAGTCCAGGAGGAGCAGCACGGCCAGGACGAGCAGCAGCAGCAGCAGCCAGGAATCCAGCCCCTTTACCTGCGGCAGGCACCCACAGCCCATCACCTCCTAGGGTGCCTGCTGGGATGACTACAAGGAGTACACAGGCGGCGGACGGTCAGCGGTCAGGAGATCTTCTACGTCCCGCTTGTACGGAACGGCGCAGCGGAGGGAGAGATGCAGGCAGCAGTGTCGAGCTGCCTGACCGGGAGCGAAGATTGTTACACGACGGGGCGGGCTCGCCCGGGTTGGTACACGGGGATCGGTCGCGGTCGCCCAGGAGGTCTCCGAAACACAGAGCAGCGTTTACCCGTTACCCATCGGACGGTGAGGTGGCGGGGGATACTGACCACGGACAGAGGAGTGGGTCGGTACAGCAGCTACAGCACGCTCGGGTCCCCCCTGGTGACGAGGAGGCCAGGGGTGCGGGCCTGGGGCAGAGAGGGCTAGCGGCGCAGCAGTTTCAACATGCTCGGGTCCCCCCTGGTGACGAGGAGGCCAGGGGCGCGGGCCTAGGGCATCGACACGGCGAGGAGGTGTCGGAGTCCAGCGGTGATCGTCAAGGGAGGTCGGAGCGACAGGGATCCGGAGGTTCGGCTGGCGGGGACACAGCACCGGCGCAGCGTTGTGAGTATGAGTCTATGTCTGGTTTGTCGCCCGCAGGGGCCGAGTTGCAGGAAGCTAGGAGGGGTCAGGTGGCGGTGTGTGAGGAACGGCAGAGGAGTGGGCCGATTGTGGCAGAGGTGGCAGGTATGCAGGATTTATTGCAGGGTATGTCGCAAATTTTGCGTAGATTGGAGGGAGGGTCGGCAACTGGGGTTGCCGCATCGCCGGTTGAGGCGTGGTTGTCTGGGCGGGGGGTGGAACCCCCGTCGGGGAGTGGGTTGGTAAGCCCTGGTCGGGTAGTGGAGGTTGCATCGTCGGGTGTATCGGTTTCGGTTCAGACAGAGAAAGAAAAAGGCGATACGGTTAAATTAGATGACAGAGCGAAAGGGGAAGTTTATGTGTGCTTTGAAGGGCCGTTGGGAGCGCATTTAAAAAAGGAGGTGAAGAAAAAGATTTGGAGGGACGAGTACGTGGAAATTTTTTCCCTGCTCCCATTGGAGAAGTTTAACTTGGATAAAGGGAAAAAAGATGATAGCAAAAAAGAGGAGGAAGAAAAGCGGAGGTGGCGGCTAATTCCGCAGACATTTGTGAATTGGTTGCAGGCATTTGCGATATTGGCGAGTGTAGTGGGGGAGAAGGCGCCCGAGAATTGCTCGGGTTTATTTTGCTATTTAGATTCGATTGGGGAGGCGCATCGTACTTATGGCGGTCAGACGTGGCTGCGGTATGATGAGCAGTTCAGGCAGCGAAAGGCGGTGAGGCCGGAAATTAGGTGGGACCAGAGGGATATAGGCCTTTGGCTGAAGGTTATGGCCCCAGCTAGACATGGGCAGTCCTTTCATGGGTCCGGGGGCGGTGGCAGCCAGCAGGCGGGACACGGAAGCAGTAGTCAGGGTGCACAGGGAGCGAAGGAGAAGTCTGGAATCTGCTGGCAGTTTAATGACGGTCAGTGTAAATACGGTAGCACCTGTAAATTTAAGCATGTGTGTTCCCACTGTAATGGAAGTTCACACGGGGCTTCAAAGTGTTTCAGGAAAGGAAAAGGAAAGCCAGCTTTGGGTGCCGGTCAAGGGGGAGAGCCCGGTGAAGCTTCACGAGATGGCCCCCTTTCTAAATAGGTATCCCGATCAGATGAAGGCAGGTATTATTTTTAATGGTTTTGCGGATGGTTTTAGGATTCCTCCCCCGAGTCACGAGGTTCCTTTTTCGGTTAAGAATTTGCGGTCGGCAATGTTGCATGCCGAGGTTGTGGATGTTAAACTCAAGAAAGAAGTGGAGTTGGGAAGGATGTCGGGGCTGTTTTTGCATCCGCCGACGGAGGGTATGGTGGTTTCCCCTTTGGGGGTGGTGCCTAAAAAAGAGCCGAATAAATTTCGGTTGATTCAACATTTGTCGTATCCAAAGGGTCGGTCGGTAAATGATGGCATCGCTCAAGAGCTGTGCTCGGTTGAGTATACATCATTCGATGCAGCGGTGCAGTGGGTGAGAAGGCATGGCCCTGGGGTGCTGTTGGCAAAAACGGATATTGAATCGGCCTTCCGTTTGCTCCCGGTGCATCCGGACAGCGTTCCGTTGTTAGGTTGTTTTTGGAATGGTGGTTACTATTTGGATAGATGTTTGCCAATGGGCTGCGCCATTTCTTGTTCATTGTTTGAGACGTTTAGTACTTTCCTGGAGTGGGTGGTTAGGGACGTTTCGGGAGTTCAGTCGGTTATCCATTATATGGATGATTTTTTGTTTATCGGGCCGCCTGATTCCGCAGTTTGCCGTAATACGTTAACGGCTATGTTTTGGGGCACAGAGCTTTTTGGAGTTCCGTTAGCGTCGGATAAGACAGAAGGTCCCAGTACGGTGTTGAGTTTTTTGGGAATTTTAATTGACTCCGAGAAAATGGAGTGTCGGTTGCCGGAGGATAAGTTGGCCATGCTGCAGCAGGAGGTTGAAAGAGCTAGAAGGAAGCGGAAGCTGACTTTGAAAGAGTTGCAGTCTCTTTTGGGTAGACTGAATTTTGCATGTCGGATCATACCCATGGGCAGGATATTTTGTCGCAGGTTGTCGGTCGCGACGGCAGGCGTGAAGGAGCCGCACCATTTTATTCGTCTGAGCAAGGAACACAAAGATGACTTGCTAGTGTGGCAACGTTTTTTGTGCAACTACAACGGGCAGTCGTTGATTCAGCAGGAGGTCTTAATAAACTTTGATTGCGAGATATATACGGATGCAGCTGGTTCGGCTGGTTACGGGGCCTATTGCGGTGGTCGTTGGTGTGCTGGACGGTGGCCGGGCCAGTGAAGGGAGTTGGGCCTTACTAAAAACCTGGTCTTGTTGGAATTGTTCCCTATCGTGGTGGCGGTTTCCATTTGGGGGGAAATGTTTGCTAACAGGAGGATTCGTTTTCATTGTGACAACATGAGCGTCGTGTCGGTGATGAACAGTTTGTCGGCCTCATCTCCCCCGGTGATTAAGTTGGTGAGGGAGTTGGTTTTTTGGTGCTTGGAGCTGAACGCTTGTATTTCGGCGGTGCATGTGCCGGGTGTGCAGAACTCAATAGCAGATGCATTGTCTCGTTTCCAGTGGGACCGTTTTCGGGAATTGGCGCCGGACGCGGAGATCTCGGGAGAGGAATGCCCTTTGCATCTTTGGAGCGTGATTATGGACTAGCGGGCCGGTTGATTCAGGAGTCTGTTACGAGCCAAACATGGGCATCATACGAAGCATCTTGGCGGGTATGGCAAAGTTGGGTGTCGGTGTGGGGCCAGTTGGTGTCTGACGAAGATAGGATGTTGGCAGTGTTATTCTTGATCGGGAAGGCGGCCGAAGACGGTTGGTCGATTTCGAAGGTAAATAAATTTGTTGCTGGATTGGCTTTTGCTTTTAAGTTGCAGGGGTTGGTGGACGTGACGAAACATTTTTTGGTCATACAGGCACTTAGGGGTTTTAGGAGAGGTAATCAGACGATTGACCGTCGCCGCCCCATTTCGTTTAGCCTTTTAGAACGGTTGGGTGGAGTCTTGGAGATTATTTGTGGTTCGAGTTTTGAGTTGGCGTTGTTTCGTCTCGCTTTTTCATTAGCATTTTTTGGGGCTATGTGCGTTGGGGAGCTGGTGTCGACGTCCAAAGTTAGAGCGGGGGGTTTGTTGGCAGAGGATGTGGAAGTTTGGACGGGGGGTATCGTTTTTTGGATTCGGCGTTCAAAGACTGACCAAATTGGGAGAGGAAAACGTGTGGTGCTGGGGAGGGTTAACGGGTCTCTGATGTGCCCTAGAGGTTGGAAGCATACTGGCAGTTATGGTCAGGCAGATCCGGCCCTTTGTTGTGTCACGCAGAGGGGTCCTTTTTGTCACGCTTTCAGTTCATTGCGGTATTAAGGAGGGGGTTGCGGGAGTTGGGCCTTTCTCCGGATTTGTTTGGGTCGCATTCATTTCGTATCGGGGCGGCATCAGAAGCTGATAGTTTGGGTTTGGGCGCGGAGGACATTTGTAGAATTGGCAGGTGGACTTCGAATCGTTACATAAGTTACGTCCGTCATTAATTTAGTAGTGTGGTTATGATGTTGTATTTGACCCCAGTGTTTTTTTTCTTCATGCATCTTGTTGCAGGTGTGTCCCCTTACTTAGCCTGGATCTTCGGACATTCGTTCGTTCACTGGGGGGCGCTGCGGGCCGAGGTCAGGCCGGACGGTAGGCAACTGGGGTTTAGTAAGCGTCAGGTTGTCATTCGGTGGTTGGGATATAGGGGGATGGTGTGGAACAGGGCCCTTCCTGCATTTTCTAAGGCGGTTCGTTTAGACAGACAACCTGACATTTTAATTGTGCATTTGGGGGGGAACGACTTGGGTGTGCGCCTGTCAGGGAGTTGATTAGGGACATACGGTTCGATTTGTTGAGGTTGCAAGTATCATTTCCTGGGGTGTTGATTGTGTGGTCAGATATTGTGCCTAGAAAACGGTGGAGGGGGCTAGATCTTTAAAAGGTATTAATAGGGCTAGGGTCAAGTTGAATAGGGCAATAGCGGGTTTTGTTTCCAGAAACGGGGGGATTAGCGTTAGACATTTTGAATTGGAGTCAGGGCTTGGTAACTACTGGATGGAGGACGGAGTTCATTTAAACACGATTGGAATTGATTTGTGGACTTTGTCATTGCAAGAAGGAGTTGAACGGGCGTTGGTGGCGTTAGGGCACTCACGAGCCTGAGGTGGTCAGGGCTGTTCGTGTGGGGTGGGGGGGTGGGGGTTCTTGGAGTTGACGCTGATTGGTTGGGGGAAGGAATTGTAGCATAATTACAGGCAATTTAAAATGTGGTGGGGTTGGATCTGGCATTTTGGTATGGGCTCTGGACGGGGTTTTTACCCTGGGAGCTGTTGGCGGTTTTTTCTCTTCCCGGAACGGGATGTACGGTGCCATCGAGCTGGTTTTCACGGCTGAGGGTAATATGGTGGTCGATCTTCTTTTGTGGGGTTTGCCAGATCTTTTTAGCTCCAAGAACCCTCCCCTCGAATTTATACTGTTGTATTTATGTTATGTTAATTTTGTTAATAAAAGTTGGCCGCTGTGGCCAAAATATCCAAAAGAATAATTAGTCATGTTTTTATTCAGGGTAAGGGTTGGGTCGGTGGTCAGGTGTTGGCGGCTAGGTTACATACGTAAGAAAAGACCGTACTCGGCATACGCGGTCAAGATGGGGGCTGGAACAAAGCGTAGCTGGGTGAAGGCCCCCCATGACTGCTTTGAGCCGGGCGGTCTTTTTAAATAATGCTATGGATAGGGATAGGAGGATGGCAAGGGGGGGAGGAGTTAGGAAAGGGGGAGGTAGGAGGGAAAGTGCGGGAAAACCGCCATTCCCTACCTTATTTCAGGACGAAGAAGACCCACCCACCCTCCCTTGTTGGCTTGTACTTAGGGGTTTTTTAATGGAGGGGGGGGAGAATTGTTGTGAAGAGTTTATACATCGATATGGCGAGGGAAGTTATATATATATATAAAAAAAAAAAAAAAGAAAAAATTTGTTTTTGGGGGGGTTTGGGATTACACTTTGTATGCGGGTGTTTGGTTCATTATTTACATGTTATTCGTTTATTGTCACAGTGGCTGTGGGGGGGTGGGGGTTCTTGGAGTTGACGCTGATTGGTTGGGGGAAGGAATTGGAGCATAATTACAGGCAATTTAAAATGTGGTGGGGTTGGATCTGGCATTTTGGTATGGGCTCTGGACGGGGTTTTTACCCTGGGAGCTGTTGGCGTTTTTTTCTCTTCCCGGAACGGGATGTACGGTGCCCTCGAGCTGGTTTTCACGGCTGAGGGTAATATGGTGGTCGATCTTCTTTTGTGGGGTTTGCCAGATCTTTTTAGCTCCAAGAACCCTCCCCTCGAATTTATACTGTTGTATTTATGTTATGTTAATTTTGTTAATAAAAGTTGGCCGCTGTGGCCAAAATATCCAAAAGAATAATTAGTCATGTTTTTATTCAGGGTAAGGGTTGGGTCGGTGGTCAGGTGTTGGCGGCTAGGTTACATACGTAAGAAAAGACCGTACTCGGCATACGCGGTCATGTAATAATGTCCCTCATCCTATAATAATGTCCTTCATCCTGACCCCCAACCTGAATGATATTCCATGTGGATTATGTTTTAATCTACATCGTCACGACCTTGAATAATCAGAAGAGTTTTGTACAGATGGATATAAATGTAGACACATTGATGAATTAATTTTATGATTGCCCATTTACTTACTGTACTCAATCATCATGTGCACAACATGAAATGGTGCCCAGCAGACTGCGAAAAGGACAACCACTGTTATCATCATTATGATTGCTCGCTTCTTCTTCCTAAAGGAATGGAATCGCAGTCAATCAAGATCATGTATCTACTATGCAGATTTCATTCTGTATGTACATATAAGCATTTGACTAATATTACAATGAGCTTTCATGTTATTCTATTCTAGTCTATATAGAGAACATTTAAATATGTTATATCTTTGAAACTGATTTGACTTTTACTCAAGGCAGAAAAAAAGTATTATTAAATAGTGTATGCCTAGTATCTGTCTTATTTGATGTGCCATTTTTTGGATGTTTTTCATCATATGCACAGTATATTTTGCATAATGCCTTTGGCGTCGCAAAGTTGGCCGAGTCTCATCTCATTGCTCTTGATCCTATCTAGTCAGTAATAGAATACAATAGAATATATCTAAACAGTAACAGAATGGCTGTTCCTACATACAGTACAGACCAAAAGTTTGGACACACCTTCTCATTTAAAGATTTTTCTGTATTTTCATGACTATGAAAATTGTACCTTCACACTGAAGGCATCAAAACTATGAACTAACACATGTGGAGTTATATACTTAACAAAAAGTGTGAAACAACTGAAAATATGTCTTATATTTTAGGTTCTTCAAAGTAGTCACCTTTTGCTTTGATGACTGCTTTGCACACTCTTGGCAATCTCTTGATGACCTTTAAGAGGTAGTCACTGGGAATGGTCTTCCAAGAATCTTGAAGGAGTTCCCAGAGATGCTCAGCACTTGTTGGCCCTTTTGCCTTAACTGTGCGGTCCAGCTCACCCCAAACCATCTTGACTGAGTTCAGGACTGGTGACTGTGGAGGCGAGGTCATCTGGCGTAGCACCCCATCACTCTCCTTCTTGGTCAAATAGCCCTTACACAGCCTGGAGGTGTGTTTGGGATCATTGTCCTGTTGAAAAATAAATAATGGTCCAACTAAACGCAAACTGGATGGAATAGCATGCCACTGCAAGATGCTGTGGTAGCCATGCTGGTTCAGTACGCCTTCAATTTTGAATAAATCCCCAACAGTGTTACCAGCAAAGCACCCCCACACCATCACACCTCCTCCTCCAAGCTTCACGGTGGGAACCAGGTATGTAGAGTCCATCCGTTCACCTTTTCTGCGTCGCATAAAGACACGGTGGTTGGAACCAAATATCTCAAATTTGGACTCATCAGACCAAAGCACAGATTTCCACTGGTCTAATGTCCATTCCTTGTGTTCTTTAGCCCAAATAAGTCTCTTCTGCTTGTTGCCTGTCCTTAGCAGTGGTTTCCTAGCAGCTATTTTACCATGAAGGACTGCTGCACAATGTCTCCTCTTAACAGTTGTTGTAGAGATGTGTCTGCTGCTAGAACTCTGTGTGGCATTGACCTGGTCTCTAATTTGAGCTGCTGTTAACCTGCGATTTCTGAGGCTGGTGACTCAGATAAACTTATCCTCAGAAGCAGAGGTGACTCTTGGTCTTCCTTTCCTGGGGCGATCCTCATGTGAGACAGTTTCTTTGTAGTGCTTAATGGTTTTTGCCACTGCACTTGGGGACACTTTCAAAGTTTTCCCAATTTTTTGGACTGACTGACCTTTATTTCTTAAAGTAATGATGGCCTCTCATTTTTCTTTACTTAGCTGCTTTTTTCTTGCCATATTACAAATTCTAACAGTCTATTCAGTAGGACTAACAGCTGTGTATCCATCAGACTTCTGCTCAACACAACTGATAGTCCCAACACCATTTATAAGGCAAGAAATCCCACTTATTAAACCTGACAGGGCACACCTGTGAAGTGAAAACCATTCCCGGTGACTACCTCATAGTTTTGATGCCTTCAGTGTGAATATACAATTTTCATAGTCATGAAAATACAGAAAAATCTTTAAATGAGAGGGTGTGTCCAAACTTTTGGTCTGTACTGTACATATTGACATTGGTAATTATGCATTAAAAGCATTTAAAGGGGCTGGTAACTAATGGACAATCTCAGCTTAATCAATTGAAGACTCAGCTGCTCTTTGAAAATTGGTGATGTGTTCAATACTCATGTCACCCGCTATAACAGTAAGTGCCATAAAATCACATCCCCAACACATCTGATAAACAAGATAATGTGGCCAACCACATTGACTCTGCAGCTAGAAGCAGGCGGTATTATACAGAGGTTATCGGAGGCAACCTGTGCAAGATTTTTAATGAAACCCCATTGCAAAAATTATTTTTAACTTCAGTTGCATGCATTTAAGAAACATATTGTCCCCAAAGGTGGACAACCCCTTTTAACTACATTATATGGTAAAATGAAAAGTGTCATTCAAATCTGCAACTCGTCCTGTATAAAACAAGTCCTCCAATGTGAAATATGAAAGTTATGGTTCTTTGAAGAGGGGAGAAACAACGAACGTGCCAACATGAAAAATGTCTAACTCAAAATTGGGTTACAATTTAGCTAAAAAGCTATATTGATTTTCTTCCATTAATATATTTTAAAAACATTTTTAAACAGGTTAGCATGTTAAATCTATTTACTCATGGTGCATTCTAGGCAACAGAAAGTATCGCTTAAACTGACCTAGATATTTTGGACATTTCATTGCCATGGATAGTTTGTAGAACTGAGGCATCTCCAACTCGTTTCTTAAGCCAGAGTTCATAGCCAATTTTACTGTAGAGCAGAAGCATCAGCGTTAGTGGAAGGAGAAACAGTATCACTAGAATAAAGGTTGTGTAGACTTTCTGATGGATGTGGCTGTTCCATTTCTCCAGGCAGCATACATACTTTTTCTCATACAAAAAGTCATATTTAATCTGAAATATAACAATATAAACCAAGTTAATTAGTTGAAAGAAAGACTTGAATTATGTGAGCTTTTTAATTTGACATTGCAAATTTCAATAATAAATACCTTCCTTCAGAGTTCCTCTAGTTTATGACCAAAAAGCAAAATCACAAACATTTTGCTGTCAATTGGCTTCAGGTTGTATTTCAATTTCACCCTTGTGTTTTTTAAATCTGTAAATCTGTAATGTAGTTAATACAGTTGTGCTCAAAAGTTTACATACTTCGGCACAGGAAAGATATATATCTTGGTACCGTGTTAGTCAGTAGATAGAAAAATACTTAGAATTGAGAGTCCTCAGTGGCTGATACCTTTTAATGGCTAACTGAAAACCAGATTACAAGAGCCACCAGAATATCAAGGAATCACCTGCTACATTACAAAGCTAAAGAAGAAAATAACCGAGTACCTCTAGTAGTTACCTACAATCCAAATCTGGAGGTGCTAAGGGGAGCTGCATGGAAATTACAACCTTTACTACAAAAAGATGCCCGCTTACAATCCATTTTTCCAGACCCCCCACTACTGTGTTTTAGGCAGCCCCCAAATCTAAGAAGCATCATTGTCAAGAGCTCCCTGTCCTCTCCAACTGCTGCAGGTACCTTTCCTTGCAATCAGAAAAAATGTAAAATCTGTCCATTTATAATGACCATGGACAAGATAAAGATCCCCAATTCACATCAGGACTACAAGATACCAGGTACTTTCAGCTGCGTCACTTCTAATGTGGTATACCTAATTATTTGTACTAAATGTCCAACTGGGGGTCTGTATGTGGGGGAGAGAGGGCAAAAGCTTAGAACAAGAATGAATTCACACCGTCACACAATAAGAGAAAAAAGAATGGATCTACCTGTGGCAATACATTTTTGTCTCCCAAATCATAACATTATGGACATGAAATTACTTGTGTTAAAAGGTAGCTTCAAATCTCAGAGAGACAGAAGAGTCTGGGAATATAAACTGATGACAACCTTTGACAGTCTTACTGCAGGAATGAATGTGTCACGAGGATTTATGTCTTTTTACATCAACTAAGGAACTTGCCCCTCTGACTATGAGGGGTTATCACAACAGAGACCCTAATCAGAGGACAATAAAACAATCCTTATCTAAGAACTGGCCCAATATTTATGGACATGACTGTTTATCACTCATGGTAATTCTGCTTCATGTCACCTGTCTTATCCATGGTTTTTCCTTTTTTTTCTGTGCTATGTTGTGCATAAATATGTGATTCTTCAGAATTTCTATTAGTCTTTGCCTGATGAAGAGACCTGTGTAGTCTCGAAAGCTTGCAATTTGTTAAAATCTTTTCAATTAGCCATTAAAAGGTATCAACCGCTGAGGACTCTCAATTCTAAATATTGTTCTACATACTTCGGCAGAATTTTTGCTTTCTTTGCCTTTTTTCAGAGAATATGAATGCTAACACCAAAACTTTTTGGAATTGTGTTTTGAATCGTTGTCATGTTGGAACGTCCAAGAATGTCCCATGCGCAGCTGCCAGGCTGATGAGTGTAAATTTGCCTCCAGTAATTTCTGATTTTCTGATAGCATGCTGCATTCATCTTTCCTTCCACTTTGACTGAGTTTCCTGTGCCTTTGTAGCTCACACATCCCAAAAACATCATTGATCTACCTCTGTGTTTTACAGTAGGAATGGTGTTCCTTTCATCATAGGCCTTGTTGACCTCTCTCCAAATGTAACATTTATGGTTGTGGCCAAAAAAATCTATTTTGGTTTCATCACTCCAAATTACCTTGTTCCAAAAGTTTTGAGGCTTGTCTCTGTGCTGTTTTGCGTATTGTAGGTGAGATACTTTGTGGCATTTGTGCAGTAATGGCTTTCTTCTGGCGACTCGACCATGCAACCAATTTTTCTTCAAGTGCCTCCTTATTGTGCATCTTGAAACAGCCACACCGCTAGTTTTCAGAAAGTCCTGTATTTCAGCTGATGTTATTGGTGGGTTTTTCTTTGCATCCTGAACAATTTTCCTGGCAGTTGTGGACAACATTTTTGTTGATCTACCTGACCGTGGTTTTGTTTTTTCAGAGCCCCTGGTTTTCCATTTGTTAATCACAGTTTGAACGCTGCTGACTGGCATTATCAATTCTTTGGATATCTTGTATCCCTTTCCTGTTTTATACAGTTGAACTACCTTTTCCCGTAGATCTGTTGACAATTCTTTTGCTTTCCCCATAACTCACAATCCAGAAATGTCAGTGGCTGGGTGAAAAATGCAAGACGCTATCTGGATTCCAGAGACTCACTCAGCTTTTATGCACACACTGATTACAAGCAAACAGGTCACAGGTGAGGATGTTACCTTGAGTAGCCATTCAAACCCATTTTTGTAAACTTCTGTGTATGTTATCAGGCCATGAGTGGAGGAAAAGTTTTTTCCGTTATCATTCAGCAAAAAAATCGGCTGGGGTATGTAAACTTTTGAGCACAACTGTATGTTTCACCTGTAAAACCAGCAAAACCAAGACCCACATTGCAAAACCGCTGCAATTTATGGTGAAATATTTACAGTTTTACTGCATAGAACATTAGCTCTGAGTACAAATTCTCAACAGAGCTTCAGTTTAAAGTAGCTACTAAAACAACATAAAGTAGTCAGATAAACCATGTACTCAACATGGTGAGAGAAAGAAGAAAATTAATTTAAGGGAGTATATTGCAAACATTTATAATGATGCAAATGTTGGTCAATGATTAAATAAAAAAATTACAAATGCTGCAGGTCTTAATATAACTTCTTAATTTGCTATGAAATAGACTTGTAAAATCTTCCTCAAAACAGCATTACTGTACAATAATGTATTGTAACTAATAGGAAAGCTCCAGCAGACGACAAAGAGCTAACCATCCATATGAATCAGGCATCAGCATAGTGTTGCTGGATATTGCTCTGTAATCAACAAGATAGCTTTCTTGCTGATATTGGACATCTAGAAAACACAATAGAGGGCTTTGATTCTATTACATTGCAAACTGAAGATCCTTGTGAGTCCAGAAGCATATGATTTCACTGTTCTGTAGACCAGAGGACTAAACTGATATGTGCCCTATAAGTAGAGTGGTAAAGCTGGAAGCCCATGGCTTGTTTGCTCTAACACAGGTTTCTATTTTGTGGACACATGATGATTGATAATGGTGCTTGCTTGTGGATTTGGTCTGCTTGGGAACAATTGTATGAGTGGGCCTGTGTCTACAGGATTTGAATTGCCCTCTTATATAAATAAATATTTAATTTAAATTCCATAAATGATTTAAAATGGGGTCCCCCACATTTTTGACAATCAGCCAAACTAAAGCAGATAGCTGAGACTGGTATTCTCTGGCTGGTAAGGGGTCATGGATATTACCCCCCCCCCCCCCCCCGCCTAAAAATAGTAGCCCGCAGCCGCTGCAGAGAAAGCGCATCAATTGAATGCGCCAATTCTGGTGTTTTTCCCGTTTCTTCCCACTTACTCTGTGGTGGTGGCAACTAGGGTTCATATGTGTGGGGTTGATGTCACCTTGTATTGTCCAGTGAAATCAAGCCCATGGGTTAGAAATGGACAGGCATCTGTAAGATGCCTCTCCAGTACTAATCCTATTGTTATGTTTTAAATAAACACACAGCCAGTATAAAGTCCTTTATTTGAAAGAAATACAAAACACACTTTTACTTTAAAAAAAACTTAACAGAGTTCTGCTCACCTAACACCCATTCAATTGAAGCTATGGTCTCCTGTAAAAAAACAAAAATAAAAAAACAACCATATCCCTCACCTGTTCAACATTCTGTCCCACATCATAATACATGTCTGGGATAAATTGTTTCTTACAGGAGAACATTCAATTGAATGGGCGTTAGTTGAGTATTTTTGTTGTTTATTATTTTGTTTTTTACAGGAGACCATGGCTTCAATGTAATGGGCATTAGGTAAGGATAACTGTGTTTGTTACTTTTAAATAGAAAAGTAAAAGCGTGTATCTTTATTTTAAATAAAGGACTTTATTCTGACAGTGTTTATTTAAAATATAACTATAGGATTAGTAATGAGAAGGCTCCATTACTAAGCCTTGGGACTGATGTCACTGGACAATACAAAGGTGATATCAATCCCAAAAAATATTACTTCACTTGCCACTGCCACAGGGAAAGTGGGAGGAGCTGGTCAAAGGGCCAGAATTGATGCATCCAATAGATGTGCCTTTTCTGATATAGCTGTGGAATGCTATTTTTAGGCTGGGGTGGCTAATATACATGGCCCCTTACCAGTGGGAAAATACCAGTCCCCAGCTATCTGATTGAGCTTGGCTGGTTGTCAAACTCCACACGATTCTTTTTTATTTTTTATTTAAATCATTTAAAAAACAAAAAGGGGACACCTCTATTCGTGATAAACAGCTTTGCTAAGGCTGACAGCTGAGGGTTTCAGCCCACAGCTGTCAGTTTTGCATCACTGGTTATCAAAAATATAGGGGAACCCAAGTATTTTTTTTTAATTACTGGTAAAGTCTGTGCAGCGCCCCAGAGACCTGATCGTTGCAGTATGGCACTCTGCCGCTAAGGAGAGTGGCGGTACGTCTGATGGCACTAAGGAGTTCTCCTGACCAGGTATCACCAGAACACATTACATTTCACACTCCAGCCACTAGGGGGAGAAAAAGGCTTTGTTTATTGGGCCACTCCTCACATTGGTAAAACTAGGGGCTGGGGAGGAAGTTAGTCAGAAGCTGACTGGGTTGGATTCAGGCAACATCCCGTGGCAGGGGGTGTTGCAGGGAGAAGGAAAAGGGGGTCCCTGTCAGGCGTGGGAACTGGCAGGTGCCTAGCGAACAGAACAGAACGTAACAGAACCGCGCCTGCACACCCTGCGGCGGTATCCAGGAGAGAGACACGAAGGGAAGGATATTGTGGAACAGTGTAAACGAGATCAAGCACAAAGGAGAGCCAGTAAGAGTCGTGCCGAGAGAGAGAGGCAACATCTTACTGAGGCACGTAGTCAGTGGCCGGAACACCGTAGGAGTAACTGACTTCAGGCCTTACTTCAAACTCCGCTGGACAGTCAATTATAGGTTGGCTGTCTACCTTACTACACCTACGAAGACATAGGGGGCAACGCGTGGAGAGGGGCGTCCCTAGGGTCCCGGAAGAGCTCCGAGCCTTCCCGTCATACGGGTGGCGTCCTAGCCATAACATACCTGGGGGACATTATAAACTAGTAACATCTGGAACCAAAGAACGAGAGAGAGCTGTAGAGAACGAACGAACGAGAACAGCAGTTGTGAGGACTATTCTGAATGCTCAGCAGGGTAGGACTACAACACACAGGTGCTAGTGGTAGGCAACGATTTCCATCTGCGAAGGAAACTCTGGATGTGCCCATCGGACCAGCCGGTCTCTGATTCCCCTGTTAAGCGTGCTCTGGATTGAAGATCCTGAAGTCTTCAGTAAAGAGGTAAAGAGACTGCAACCCTATGTCCTCGTTATTGCCTGCACCTCACACCATCACCATCCATCTGTCCTGGGAGCCCTGGGGACATACTTCACCTGTGCGAAGTTATACCATCCAGCTGCCATTCCATCACCCTAGTGGACCCCACAGCAGCGTCGGTCACCCTGACCGAACACCGCAGGTGGCGTCACGAACCCCTGACAGACCCACCACCTCCATTGGACGCCCCTTAGCAGGGTCGCGGACCGGGCTTAGCCACCGTGACAGCCTCAGAACCGAACCAGAGAGGCCCGGTACCGAGAACTCCTGGCCCTGTGTCTGGGGGCGATCCATCTGTGTGTGACTCGGTCTACTGTTTTGACGCTTCTGGAATAATTCTGTACAAGACTGGTTAATGCCATTTTTTCAACTTCACTGAGGAATTCAATTTGTATAATGTACAAGTTTTAGCTAATGTGGAAACTAATATTATTTCAAGTATGTCAATGAGTTCCAAAAATACACTATGCAGTGTCTGGCTGAAGCAGCAAGTCCCTACCAGTAACACTGATTATGGAAGACCAATATTCAAGTACATGCAAGTATTACAATACCCTTATTCACAAATTTACCAATGCTTATATGTAACAATAAACTCTCTACTTTGTTCAGACAATTAAGGGATGTTGCCTTTGCCTGTATATAGTGAATCAAATGCATTGTGCCAAACACTGCTCATGCAAGGGTGTTGGGGCCCACTAGCTGATTCACCTGTTCACCCGTGGTTCTCTCAAAGCTTAAGTAAAAATATTACATTAATGGGTTGTTTTGTGAAGGAACTCTGATATATCGCATATATAATAAGAAGATGCAATATCACATTACACTTTTTTTTTAAAAGAAATCATTATGACCAAATTTTTTTGAAAGAATTTGAATAGTAAAGGGAGACTTTTAACCCCTTAGCGACCGCCAATACGCCTTTTAACGGCGGCCGCTAAGGGTACTTAAACCACAGCGCTGTTAATTAACGGCGCTGTGGAAAAAGTGAATAGCGCCCCCCAGAGTCGGATTTTCTCCGGGGTCTCGGCTGCCGGGGGTAGCCGAGACCCCAGAGAACATGATTCGGGGGGGTTTTAACCGACCCCGCATTTGCGATCGCCGGTAATTAACCGTTTACCGGCGATCGCAAAAAAAAACAAAACGCGATCTCTTTTCAATTTCTCTGTCCTCCGATGTGACCGCACATCGGAGGACAGAGAAAAGGGGTCCCAGGTAGCCCCCCGATACTCACCTATCTCCTCCGATGCTCCTCGTGTCTCCCGGTGGGTGCCGCCATCTTCAAAATGGCGGGCGCATGCGCAGTGCGCCCGCAGGCCGGCACCGGGAGAATCTTTGGGGTCTCGGCTGCCGGGGGTAGCCGAGACCCCAAAGAACATGATCGGGGTCGGTTTTACCGACCCCTGTTTTGCGATCGCCGGTAATTAACTGTTTACCGGCGACCGCAAAAAAAAAAAAAAAAAAGTAAAGTGTAATTCTCTGTCCTCTGATGTGATCGCACATCAGAGGACAGAGAAATAGGGGGATTCGGGGACCCTAGCATACTCACCTGTGTCCCTGGGTCCTCCTGCTGCTCCTCCTGGCTGCCGGGGAAAAGAAAATGGCGGGCGCATGCGCAGTGCGCCCGCCATCTGTCTCCATCTGCTGGCCGGCAGGAGAACAGCAGTTGGGGCTAAAATTAGGGTTAGGGTTAGGGGTAGGGTTAGGGCTAGGGTTAGGGTTAGGGGTAGGGTTAGGGGTAGGGTTAGGGGTAGGGTTAGGGATAGGGGTAGGGTTAGGGTTAGGGGTAGGGTTAGGGGTAGGGTTAGGGGTAGGGTTAGGGGTAGGGCTAGGGTTAGGGGTAGGGCTAGGGTTAGGGCTAGGGTTAGGGCTAGGGTTAGGGCTAGGGTTAGGAGTAGGGTTAGGGCTAGGGGTAGGGTTAGGGCTAGGGTTAGGGCTAGGGGTAGGGGTAGGGCTAGGGGTAGGGTTAGGGGTAGGGTTAGGGCTAGGGTTAGGGGTAGGGGTAGGGTTAGGGCTAGGGGTAGGGGTAGGGTTAGGGCTAGGGTTAGGGCTAGGGTTAGAGCTAAGGTTAGGGCTAGGGCTAAATTTAGGGTTAGGGTTGGGGCTAAATTTAGGGTTAGGCTTCTTTCACACTTACGTCAGTACGGGGCCGTCGCAATGCGTCGGCCCGACATACCGACGCACGTTGTGAAAATTGTGCACAACGTGGGCAGCGGATGTAGTTTTTCAACGCAGCCGCTGCCCAATCTATGTCCTGGGGAGGAGGGGGCGGAGTTACGGCAACGCATGCGCGGTCAGAAATGGCGGATGCGACGTACAAAAAAACATTTCATTGGACTTTTTTTGTGCCGACGGTCCGCCAAAACACAACTGATCCAGTGCACGAAGGACGCGACGTGTGGCCATCCGTCACGATCCGTCGGCAATACAAATCTATGGGCAAAAAACGCATCCTGCGGGCACATTTGCAGGATCCGTTTCTTGTCCAAAACTACGGATTGCGACGGATGCCAAACAACGCAAGTGTGAAAGTAGCCTTAGGGCTAGGGTTAGGGTTGGGGCTAAAGTTAGGGCTAGGGTTGGGGCTAAAGTTAGGGTTAGAGTTGGGATTAGGGTTAGGGTTTGGATTAGGGTTGGTATTAAAGTTAGGGTTGGCATTAGGGTTACGCTTGGGATTAGGGTTAGGTGTGGGATTAGGGTTAAGGTTAGGGTTGTGATTAGGGGTGTATTGGGATTAGGGTTAGGTTTGAGGTTAGGGTTGAGATTAGGATTAGGGGTGTGTTGGATTTAGGGTTTTGATTAGGATTATGGTTAGGGTTGACATTAGGGTTGTTTTGGGGTAAGGGTTGTGATTATGGTTAGGGTTAGTGATTAGGATTATGGATCAGGTTGGGATTAGGGTTAGGGGTGTGTTGGGGTTAGAGTTGGAGCTAGAATTGGGGGGTTTCCACTGTTTAGTTACATCAGGGGGTCTCCAAACACGACAGCCAATTTTGCGCTCAAAAAGTCAAATGGTGCTCCCTCCCTTCTGAGCTCTGCCGTGCGCCCAAACAGTGGGTTACCCCCACATATGGGGCATCAGCATACTCGGGATAAATTGGACAACAACTTCTGGGGTCCAATTTCTCTTGTTACCCTTGCGAAAATAAAAACTTGGGGGCTACAAAATCTTTTTTGTGGAAAAATATATATATATTTTTTTTTATGACTCTGCATTATAAACTTCTGTGAAGCACTTGGGCATTCAAAGTCCTCACCACACATCTATATAAGTTCCTTGGGGGGTCTAATTTCCAAAACAGGGTCACTTGTGGGGGGTTACTACTGTTTAGGTACATCAGGGGCTCTGCAAACGCAACATAACGCCCACAGACCATTCTATCAAAGTCTGCATTCCAAAACGGTGCTCCTTCCCTTCCGAGCTCTGCCGTGCGCCCAAACAGTGGTTTACCCCCACATATGGCGCATCAGCGTACTCGGGATAAATTGGACAGCAACTATTGCAGTCCAATTTCTCCTGTTACCTTTGTGAAAATAAAAACTTGGGGGCTAAAATATCTTTTTTGTGAAAAAAAAATATTTTTTATTTTCACGACTCTGCATTCTAAACTTCTGTGAAGCACTTGGGCATTCAAAGTTCTCACCACACATCTAGATAAGTTCCTTGGGGGGTCTAGTTTCCAAAATGGGGTCACTTGTGGGGGGTTACTACTGTTTAGCTACATCAGGGGCTCTGCAATCGCAACATAATGCCCACAGACCATTCTATCAAAGTCTGCATTCCAAAACGGCGCTCCTTCCCTTCCGAGCTCTGCCGTGCACCTAAACAGTGGTTTACCCCCACATATGGGGTACCAGCATACTCAGGACAAATTGGACAACAACTATTGGGGTCCAATTTTTCTTGTTACCCTTGTAAAAATAAAAACTTGGGGGCTAAAAAATATTTTTTGTGGAAAAAATTTTTTTTTTATTTTCACGACTCTGCATTATAAACTTCTGTGAAGCACTTGGGCATTCAAAGTTCTCACCACACATCTAGATAAGTTCCATGGGGGGTCTAGTTTCCAAAATGGGGTCACTTGTGTGGGATTTCTACTGTTTAGGCACATCAGGGGCTCTCCAAACGCGACATGGCGTCCGATCTTAATTCCAGCCAATTCTACATTGAAAAAGTAAAACGGCATTCTTTCTCTTCCAAGCTCTGCGGTGCGCCCAAACTGTGGTTTACCCCCACATATTGGGTATCGACGTACTCAAGAGAAATTGCACAACAACTTTTGTGGTCTAATTTCTCCTGTTACCCTTGTGAAAATAAAAATTTGTGGGCAAAAAGATCATATTTGTAGAAAAAATGCGATTTTTTTTTTCAGGGCTCTACGTTATAAACTTCTGTGAAGCACATGGGGGTTCAAAGTGCTCACCACACATCTAGATAAGTTCCTTAAGGGGTCTAGTTTCCAAAATGGTGTCACTTGTGGGGGGTTTCCACTGTTTAGGCACATCAGGGGCTCTCCAAACACGACATGGTGTCCAATCTCAATTCCAGCCAATTCTACATTGAAAAAGTAAAACGGCGCTCCTTCACTTCCAAGCTCTGCGGTGCACCCAAAAAGTGGTTTATCTTCACATATGGGGTATCGACGTATTCAGGAGAAATCGCACAACAGCTTTTGAGGTCTAATTTCTCCTGTTACACTTGTGAAAATAAGAATTTGTGGGCAAAAAGATCATATTTGTAGAAAAAATGCGATTTTTTTTTTTTCACGGCTCTACGTTATAAACTTCTGTGAAGCACATGGGGGTTCAAAGTGCTCACCACACATCTAGATAAGTTCCTTAAGGGGTCTAGTTTCCAAAATGGTGTCACTTGTGGGGGGTTTCCACTGTTAAGCACATCAGGGGCTCTGCAAATGCAACATGGCGTCCGATCTTAATTCCAGCCAATTCTACATTGAAAAAGTAAAACGGCACTCCTTCTCTTCCAAACTCTACGGTGCGCCCAAACAGTGGTTTACCCCCACATATTGGGTATCGACGTACTCAGGAGAAATTGCACAACAACTTTTGTGGTATAATTTCTCCTATTACCCTTGTGAAAATTAAAATTTGCGGGCAAAAAGATCATTTTTGTAGAAAAAATGCGATTTTTTTTTTCAGGGCTCTACGTTATAAACTTCTGTGAAGCACATGGGGGTTCAAAGTGCTCACCACACATCTAGATAAGTTCCTTAAGGGGTCTAGTTTCCAAAATGGTGTCACTTGTGGGGGGTTTCCACTGTTTAGGCACATCAGGGGCTCTCCAAACACGACATGGTGTCCAATCTCAATTCCAGCCAATTCTACATTGAAAAAGTAAAACGGCGCTCCTTCACTTCCAAGCTCTGCGGTGCACCCAAAAAGTGGTTTATCCTCACATATGGGGTATCGACGTATTCAGGAGAAATCGCACAACAGCTTTTGTGGTCTAATTTCTCCTGTTACCCTTGTGAAAATAAGAATTTGTGGGCGAAAAGATCATTTTTTTGTAAACAAAAGCGATTTTTTAATTTCATGGCTCTACGTTATAAACTTCTGTGAAGCACTTGGGGGTTCAAAGTGCTCACCACACATCTAGATAAGTTCCTTAAGGGGTCTAATTTCCAAAATGGTGTCACTTGAGGGGTTTCCACTGTTTAGGCACATCAGGGGCTCTCTAAACCTGACATGGCGTCCAATCTCAATTCCAGCCAATTCTGCATTGAAAAAGTCAAACGGCGCTCCTACACTTCTAAGTTCTGCGGTGCGTCCAAAAAGTGGTTTACCCCCACATATGGGGTATTGGCGTATTCAGGAGAAATTGCATAACAAAATTTATGGTTACATTTCTGTTTTTACACATGTGAAAATAAAAAAAATGGTTCTGAATTAAGATGTTTGCAAAAAAAAGTTAAATGTTCATTTTTCCTTCCACATTGTTTCAGTTCCTGTGAAGCACGTAAAGGGTTAATAAACTTCTTGAATGTGGTTTTGAGAACCTTGAGGGGTGTAGTTTTTAGAATGGTGTCACACTTGGGTATTTTCTATCATATAGACCCCTCAAAATGACTTCAAATGTGATGTGGTCCCTTAAAAAAAATGGTGTTGTAAAAATGAGAAATTGCTGGTCAACTTTTAACCCTTATAACTCCCTAACAAAAAAAAAATTTGTTTCCAAAATTGTGCTGATGTAAAGTAGACATGTGGGAAATGTTATTTATTAACTATTTTTCGTGACATATCTCTCTGATTTAAGGGCATAAAAATACAAAGTTTGAAAATTGCAAAATTTTAAAAATTTTCGCCATATTTCTGTTTTTTTTCATAAATAATCGCAAGTAATATCGAAGAAATGTTACCACTAACATGAAGTACAATATGTCTCGAAAAAACTATCTCAGAATCAGCGGAATCCGTTGAAGCGTTCCAGAGTTATAACCTCATAAAGTGACAGCGGTCAGAATTGCAAAAATTGGCTCGGTCATTAAGTACCAAATTGGCTCTGTCACTAAGGGGTTAAGAAAAGCAATTACCTAACAAATCTATAAAAATATATTTTTGAGTAATTTTAGAAAAGGATTATTCTCAACTTCTTCAGGAGCCTCCCAGCTTACTGTGATACTCTCCTGATGTATTGACATTTTGTACCAGCTGTATCTTTGTACCGCTTGTCGAACCGTTTGCACTCCAGTGTTACAAGCAGATACAGTGGGGCAAAAAAGTATTTAGTCAGTCAGCAATAGTGCAAGTTCCACCACTTAAAAAGATGAGAGGCGTCTGTAATTTACATCATAGGTAGACCTCAACTATGGGAGACAAACTGAGAAAAAAAAATCCAGAAAATCACATTGTCTGTTTTTTAACATTTTATTTGCATATTATGGTGGAAAATAAGTATTTGGTCAGAAACAAACAATCAAGATTTCAGGCTCTCACAGACCTGTAACTTCTTCTTTAAGAGTCTCCTCTTTCCTCCACTCATTACCTGTAGTAATGGCACCTGTTTAAACTTGTTATCAGTATAAAAAGACACCTGTGCACACCCTCAAACAGTCTGACTCCAAACTCCACTATGGTGAAGACCAAAGAGCTGTCAAAGGACACCAGAAACAAAATTGTAGCCCTGCACCAGGCTGGGAAGACTGAATCTGCAATAGCCAACCAGCTTGGAGTGAAGAAATCAACAGTGGGAGCAATAATTAGAAAATGGAAGACATACAAGACCACTGATAATCTCCCTCGATCTGGGGCTCCACGCAAAATCCCACCCCGTGGGGTCAGAATGATCACAAGAACGGTGAGCAAAAATCCCAGAACCATGCGGGGGGACCTAGTGAATGAACTGCAGAGAGCTGGGACCAATGTAACAAGGCCTACCATAAGTAACACACTACGCCACCATGGACTCAGATCCTGCAGTGCCAGACGTGTCCCACTGCTTAAGCCAGTACATGTCCGGGCCCGTCTGAAGTTTGCTAGAGAGCATTTGGATGATCCAGAGGAGTTTTGGGAGAATGTCCTATGGTCTGATGAAACCAAACTGGAACTGTTTGGTAGAAACACAACTTGCCGTGTTTGGAGGAAAAAGAATACTGAGTTGCATCCATCAAACACCATACCTACTGTAAAGCATGGTGGTGGAAACATCATGCTTTGGGGCTGTTTCTCTGCAAAGGGGCCAGGACGACTGATCCGGGTACATGAAAGAATGAATGGGGCCATGTATCGTGAGATTTTGAGTGCAAACCTCCTTCCATCAGCAAGGGCATTGAAGATGAAACGTGGCTGGGTCTTTCAACATGACAATGATCCAAAGCACACCGCCAGGGCAACGAAGGAGTGGCTTCGTAAGAAGCATTTCAAGGTCCTGGAGTGGCCTAGCCAGTCTCCAGATCTCAACCCTATAGAAAACCTTTGGAGGGAGTTGAAAGTCCGTGTTGCCAAGAGAAAAGCCAAAAACATCACTGCTCTAGAGGAGATCTGCATGGAGGAATGGGCCAACATACCAACAACAGTGTGTGGCAACCTTGTGAAGACTTACAGAAAACGTTTGACCTCTGTCATTGCCAACAAAGGATATATTACAAAGTATTGAGATGAAATTTTGTTTCTGACCAAATACTTATTTTCCACCATAATATGCAAATAAAATGTTAAAAAAACAGACAATGTGATTTTCTGGTTTTTTTTTCCTCAGTTTGTCTCCCATAGTTGAGGTCTACCTATGATGTAAATTACAGACGCCTCTCTTCTTTTTAAGTGGTGGAACTTGCACTATTGCTGACTGACTAAATACTTTTTTGCCCCACTGTACATGTTTGCTTCTGCAGCATTGGAGGAACTCAGTAGCACTGAAGCTGGCTGAATGAAATGATCCAAACAGCTCCAGGGCAGAATTTGAAAGCTCTACAGTGCCTTGCGAAACTCACTTTGACTTTTTATCTATTTTGTTACATTACAACCTTTGTTTAAATATTTTTAAATATGATTTGTGTGTGATGCATCAGCACTAAATGTCAGGGCTAGCGGAACGCACCAAATACAAAGACAGATAGAGTATGGTGCGTTCGCAGCCCGGGGTCCACCGTGCAGAGATGGAACCTGCTGCGAAGTAATGACGGACTATATGGCGGTACTCATAAGTATACACACGTGGGTTAAACTTCACCCAGCGTGAAGGAAGCGATCCTGTTGCGTCACAAGATCGCAGTACCGCACATAGAGCGCGAGCAAGTAGTCAGCGAACTCAACCCCAACTAGGATTGAAGTCCGATTAGACCCTTGCTGGCACAACACCGCAACTGGGTGTGTAAGGAAGCTGAATAACAATATTAGGCACAAGAGTGCATGCGGTGCCGCACTGACGAACGCCACTAACCACCCAGGCTTGGGTAAGGAAAGCACAGAGGAAGTGCACGGCGCCGTACTGGCGGTCACAGCAACTGGACGCTGTAATGTGTGATTCGTGCTGTAGGATAAGTCGGGCGCTAGATAGCAACCATACACCTTCCGCGAACAGACATTCAATAGGGAAGGGGTATCTAAGGACTACTTGCACTCACAACAAACACACATATGCAAATGTACACTAGCGCATGGACGTGCGGTCATGCGCAGTTTATATAGTTGCAGCACAGGAAGTGGCCACAGAAACTTTGCCCTTCCAAGACCTGCCAAGAGGACCAATGGAATGTGCTGCAGGGCCTGAGCACATGACCCTCGATCTCCAACGGGAGATCTTGCCCTGGGCATGCTCAGTGTGTGCAGACAAGGACTTATTTTTCAAAAACCTGACCTGCACATCCAAACATAGACTGAGTGTGAACAGGTGCTGAACCCAGAGTCGCCAACTCGTATATAGTTAAATAAATAGGGCAGCACACTGCAGCGCCAAAACATGTAAACTTGAAAAAACGAAATTTGAACTGCATTACTGCACTAGAAATATGAAAAATGAGAGCTTTTAGCGCACAAAAATGGCCAATTTTATGTGTACCTCGTAGCCACGTTAAGGCATCTCTCTTATACGAGGTCCTAAGTTTGACCTACCTCACTGAGAATAAACGTCTCCATCTGAATGGGTACATGTAGAAACCTCTTCTTGGACTCAAATTCTCTCTCTATGTGGAGGGGTATTGGACCTACTATAATTAAAACACCTGAAGCTAGGAGGCGGGGAGTGCACGATCAGAAGGCTAGAGAATACATTTCAAAAACCTGACCTGCACATCCAAACATAGACTGAGTGTGAACAGGTGCTGAACCCAGAGTCGCCAACTCTGCAGTGTGCTGCCCTATTTATTTAACTATATACGAGTTGGCGACTCTGGGTTCAGCACCTGTTCACACTCAGTCTATGTTTGGATGTGCAGGTCAGGTTTTTGAAATGTATTCTCTAGCCTTCTGATCGTGCACTCCCCGCCTCCTAGCTTCAGGTGTTTTAATTATAGTAGGTCCAATACCCCTCCACATAGAGAGAGAATTTGAGTCCAAGAAGAGGTTTTTGCATGTACCCATTCAGATGGAGACGTTTATTCTCAGTGAGGTAGGTCAAACTTAGGACCTCGTATAAGAGAGATGCCTTAACGTGGCTACGAGGTACACATAAAATTGGCCATTTTTGTGCGCTAAAAGCTCTCATTTTTCATATTTCTAGTGCAGTAATGCAGTTCAAATTTCGTTTTTTCAAGTTTACATGTTTTGGCGCTGCAGTGTGCTGCCCTATTTATTTAACTATATACGAGTTGGCGACTCTGGGTTCAGCACCTGTTCACACTCAGTCTATGTTTGGATGTGCAGGTCAGGTTTTTGAAATGTATTCTCTAGCCTTCTGATCGTGCACTCCCCGCCTCCTAGCTTCAGGTGTTTTAATTATAGTAGGTCCAATACCCCTCCACATAGAGAGAGAATTTGAGTCCAAGAAGAGGTTTTTGCATGTACCCATTCAGATGGAGACGTTTATTCTCAGTGAGGTAGGTCAAACTTAGGACCTCGTATAAGAGAGATGCCTTAACGTGGCTACGAGGTACACATAAAATTGGCCATTTTTGTGCGCTAAAAGCTCTCATTTTTCATATTTCTAGTGCAGTAATGCAGTTCAAATTTCGTTTTTTCAAGTTTACATGTTTTGGCGCTGCAGTGTGCTGCCCTATTTATTTAACTATATACGAGTTGGCGACTCTGGGTTCAGCACCTGTTCACACTCAGTCTATGTTTGGATGTGCAGGTCAGGTTTTTGAAATGTATTCTCTAGCCTTCTGATCGTGCACTCCCCGCCTCCTAGCTTCAGGTGTTTTAATTATAGTAGGTCCAATACCCCTCCACATAGAGAGAGAATTTGAGTCCAAGAAGAGGTTTTTGCATGTACCCATTCAGATGGAGACGTTTATTCTCAGTGAGGTAGGTCAAACTTAGGACCTCGTATAAGAGAGATGCCTTAACGTGGCTACGAGGTACACATAAAATTGGCCATTTTTGTGCGCTAAAAGCTCTCATTTTTCATATTTCTAGTGCAGTAATGCAGTTCAAATTTCGTTTTTTCAAGTTTACATGTTTTGGCGCTGCAGTGTGCTGCCCTATTTATTTAACTATATACGAGTTGGCGACTCTGGGTTCAGCACCTGTTCACACTCAGTCTATGTTTGGATGTGCAGGTCAGGTTTTTGAAATGTATTCTCTAGCCTTCTGATCGTGCACTCCCCGCCTCCTAGCTTCAGGTGTTTTAATTATAGTAGGTCCAATACCCCTCCACATAGAGAGAGAATTTGAGTCCAAGAAGAGGTTTTTGCATGTACCCATTCAGATGGAGACGTTTATTCTCAGTGAGGTAGGTCAAACTTAGGACCTCGTATAAGAGAGATGCCTTAACGTGGCTACGAGGTACACATAAAATTGGCCATTTTTGTGCGCTAAAAGCTCTCATTTTTCATATTTCTAGTGCAGTAATGCAGTTCAAATTTCGTTTTTTCAAGTTTACATGTTTTGGCGCTGCAGTGTGCTGCCCTATTTATTTAACCAGACAAGGACTTAGTCCCAGAGAAGTCCGCTCGCTGCTGACCAGCACTGGCTTTAATGGCAGAAGCTGAAGAAGCAGCAGTAACTCTCTGTACAGAGTGAGACTGAGCAAGACGCTGGGACCGACGTCCCTGCTGAGCAGACTCCACTGCGGCTGGATGAGAATGGGAGACCGCAGCGGAGATGGCTCGAGATTCCCCCTGTGCAGAAGCGGGAACTCGAGACCTAACACTAAATAGTCTGAGTTGGTGAAGTGGGTAAAATATAGACAAATTTTAATTATAGGATCAAATAACTATAAATTGGTATATGCATATACAGTGGGTATGGAAAGTATTCAGACCCCATTAAATTTTTCACTCTTTGTGTCATTGCAGCCTTTTGGTAAATTCAAAAAAATTCTTATTTTCCTCATTCATGTACACAGCACCCCATCTTGAATGAAAAAAAAGAAATGTAGAAATTATTGCAAATTTATTAAAAATGAAAAACTGAAATGTCACATGGTCATAAGTATTCAGACCCTTTGCTCAGTATTGAGTAGAACCCCGCTTTAGAGCTAGTACAGCCATAAGTCTTCTTGGGAATGATGCAACAAGTTTTTTACACCTTAATTTGGGGATCCTCTGCCATTCTTCCTTGCAGATCCTCTCCAGTTCCATTAGGCTGGATGGTGAACGTTAGTGGACAGCCATTTTCAGGTCTCTCCAGAGATGCTCATTTGGGTTTAGTTCAGGGCTCTGGCTTGGCTTGGCCAGTCATGAATGGTCACAGAGTTGTTCTGAAGCAACTCCTTTGTTATTTTAGCTGTGTGCTTAGGGTCATTGTCTTGTTAGAAGGTGAACCTTTGGCCTAGTCTGAGGTCCAGAGCACTCAGGAAGAGGTTTTCATCCAGGATATCCCTGTACTTGGCCGCATTCATTTTTCCTCCAATGGCAACCAGTCATCTTGTCCCTGCAGCTGAAAAACATCCCCATAGCATGATGCTTCCACCACCATGTTTCACTGTTGGGATTGTATTGGGCAGGTGATGAGCAGTGTCTGGTTTACTCCACACATATCACTTATAATTATCATCAAAAACTTATATCTTCATCTCATCAGACCAGAGAATCTTATATCTCATAGTCTGGGAGTCCTTCATGTGTTTTTTAGCAAACTCTATGCGGGCTTTCATAGGTCTTGAACTGAGGGGCTTCCATTGGGCTACTCTGCCATAAAGGCCCAACTGGTGGTGGGCTGCAGTGATAGTTTACTTTGTGGAACTTTCTCCCATCTCCCTACTGCATATCTGGAGCTCAGCCACAGTGATCTTGGGGTTTTTCTTTACCTCTCTAACCAAGGCTTTTCTCCCACCATTGTCCAGTTTGGCTGGATGGCCAGGTCTAGGAAGACTTCTGGTGGTCCCAAACTTCTTCCATTTAAGGATTATGGAGGCCGCTGTGCTCTTAGGAACCTTGAGTACTGCAGAAATTCTTTTGTAACCTTTGCCAGTTCTGTGCCTTGCCACATTTCTGTCTCTGAGCTTCTTGGCCAGTTCCTTTGACGTTTTGATTCTCATTTGGTCTGACATGCACTGTGAGCTGTGAGGTCTTATATAGACAGATGTGTGCAGTTCCAAATCAAGTCCTATCAGTTGAATTAAACACAACTGGACTTCAATGAAGGAGTACAACCATCTCAAGGAGGATCACAAGGAAATGGACAGCATGCAGGGCCGGACTAGCCATTTGGCAATTCTGGCAAATGCCAGAAGGGCCGGTCTGGTTGTGGGCTGCCTTGTGTGCTACATTTTTAACAGAATTAATGTTCTCAAGACACCCATACTGTTAACCGTTGTGACGTAGCACAAAGCCGGTCACTCCGTCACTTACCTTAGCATGCCGTGGGTATAATTAGAAATATTGGTCTTGTAGTAAATCTTCCTTTCCTCCATCCAGGGTAATATTAGTTATATATCCCATCTGGTTATTGGGGACGGAGATACCATGGGCCTGTGTGATTTCAAGTGCCAGGGCTGAATTTCAGCCCCAGTCCGTACCTGAGAGCATGTGATATAAATATGAGTGTCTGAGCAAAGGGTCTGAATACTTATGACCATGTGATATTTCAGTTTTTCTTTTTTAATACATATGCAGAAATGTCTACATTTCTGTTTTTTTTTCAGTCAAGAATGTACATTAATGAGAAAAAAATGAACTTTTTTGAATTTACCAAATGGCTGCAATGAAACAAAGAATGAAAAATTTAAAGGAGTCTGAATACTTTCCGTACCCACCGTGTTCACCTCTTTTGCTATGAAGCCCCTAAAAATGTCTGGTGCAAGCAATTACCATCACATGCTTAACCCCTTCCCGACCTTTGACGCCACGTAGGCGTCATGAAAGTCGGTGCCAATCCGACCCATGACGCCTATGTGGCGTCATGGAAAGATCGCGTCCCTGCAGATCGGGTGAAAGGGTTAACTCCCATTTCACCCGATCTGCAGGGACAGGGGGAGTGGTAGTTTAGCCCAGGGGGGGGTGGCTTCACCCCCCCGTGGCTACGATCGCTCTGATTGGCTGTTGAAAGTGAAACTGCCAATCAGAGCGATTTGTAATATTTCACCTATTATAACTGGTGAAATATTACAATCCAGCCATGGCCGATGCTGCAATATCATCGGCCATGGCTGGAAACACTAATGTGCCCCCACCCCACCGATCGCCCCCCCAGCCCTCTGATCTGTCCGGTACACTGCTCCGGCTCCCCTCCGTCCTGTGCTCCGCTCCCCCCGTGCTCTTGTCCGCTCCCCCCGTGCTCCAATCACCCTCCCTGTGCCCCAATCACCCCCCCTGCACTCCGATCCACCCCCCTCCGTGCTCCGTTCCACCCCCCGTGCTCCGTTCCACCCCTCCCGCGCTCCGATTCACCCCCCCATGATCCGATCCCCCCCCCCGTGCTCCCCCCCACCCCATCATACTTACCGATCCTGCCGGGGTCCGTCCGTCTTCCCCCCGGGCGCCGCCATCTTCCAAAATGGCGGGCGCATGCGCAGTGCGCCCGCCGAATCTGCCGGCCGGCAGATTCGTTCCAAAGTGCATTTTGATCACTGAGATATAATCTATCTCAGTGATCAAAATAAAAAAAATAATAAATGACCCCCCCCCCCCTTTGTCACCCCCATAGGTAGGGACAATAAAAAAATAAAGAATTTTATTTTTTTCACTAATGTTAGAATAGGGTTAGGGTAAGGGTTAGGGCTAGGGTTAGGGCTAGAGTTAGGGCTAGGGTTAGGGCTAGGGGTAGGGTTAGGGGTAGGGTTAGGGGTAGGGCTAGGGCTAGGGTTAGGGCTAGGGTTAGGGTTTCGGTATGTGCACACGTATTCTGGTCCTCTGCGGATTTTTCCGCTGCGGATTTGATAAATCCGCAGTGCTAAACCGCTGCGGATTTATGGCGGATTTACCGTGTTTTTTGTGCGCATTTCACTGCGGTTTTACAACTGCGATTTTCTATTTGAGCAGTTGTAAAACCGCTGCGGAATCCGCACAAAGAAGTGACATGCTGCGGAATGTAAACCGCTGCGTTTCCGTGCAGTTTTTCCGCAGCATGTGTACAGCGATTTTTGTTTCCCATATGTTTACATTGAACTGTAAACTCATGGGAAACTGCTGCGGATCCGCAGCGTTTTCCGCAGCGTGTGCACATACCTTTAGAATTAGGCTATGTGCACACGGTGCGGATTTGGCTGCGGATCCGCAGCGGATTGGCCGCTGCGGATTGGCAGCAGTGTTCCATCAGGTTTACAGTACCATGTAAATCTATGGAAAGCCAAATCCGCTGTGCCCATGGTGCGGAAAATACCGCGCGGAAACGCTGCATTGTATTTTCCGCAGCATGTCAATTCTTTGTGCGGATTCCGCAGCGTTTTACACCTGTTCCTCAATAGGAATCCGCAGGTGAAATCCGCACAAAAAACACTGGAAATCCACGGAAAATCCGCAGGTAAAACGCAGTGCCTTTTACCCGCGGATTTTTCAAAAATGATGCTGAAAAATCTCACACGAATCCGCAACGTGGGCACATAGCCTTAGGGTTAGGGTTGGAATTAGGGTTGTGGTTAGGGTTAGGGGTGTGTTGGGGTTAGGGTTGTGATTAGGGGTGTGTTGGGGTTAGGGTTGTGGTTAGGGTTATGGCTACAGTTGGGATTATGGTTAGGGGTGTGGGGGGGTTAGTGTTGGAGGTAGAATTGAGGGGTTACCACTGTTTAGGCACATCAGGGGTCTCCAAATGCAACATGGCGCCACCATTGATTCCAGCCAATCTCGTATTCAAAAAGTCAAATGGTGCTCCCTCAATTCCGAGCCCTGACGTGTGCCCAAACAGTGGTTTACCCCCACATATGGGGTACCAGCATACTCAGGATAAACTGCGCAACAATTACTGGGGTCCAATTTCTCCTGTTACCCTTGTGAAAATAAAAAAATGCTTGCTAAAACATCATTTTTGAGGAAAGAAAAATGATTTTTTATTTTCACGGCTCTGCGTTGTAAACGTCTGTGAAGCACTTGGGGGTTCAAAGTGCTCACCACATATCTAGATAAGTTCCTTGGGGGGTCTAGTTTCTAAAATGGGGTCACTTGTGGGGGGTTTCTACTGTTTAGGCACACCAGGGGCTCTGCAAACGCAACGTGACGCCCGCAGACCATTCCATCAAAGTCTGCATTTCAAAAGTCACTACTTCCCTTCTGAGCCCCGACGTGTGCCCAAACAGTGGTTTACTTCCACACATGGGGTATCAGCGTACTCAGGAGAAACTGAACAACAACTTTTGGGGTCCAATTTCTCCTGCAACCCTTGGGAAAATAAAAAATTCTGGGCTAAATAATTATTTTTGAGGAAAGAAAACGTATTTATTATTTTCACGGCTCTGCATTATAAACTTCTATGAAGCACTTGGGGGTTCAAAGTGCTCACCACACATCTAGATAAGTTCCTTTCAGGGTCTAGTTTCCAAAATGCGGTCACTTGTGGGGGGTTTCTACTGTTTAGCCACATCAGGGGCTCTGCAAACGCAACGTGACGCCCGCAGAGCATTCCATCAAAGTCTGCATTTCAAAACGTCACTACTTCAATTCCGAGCCCCGGCATGTGCCCAAACAGTAGTTTACCCCCACATATGGGGTATCACCGTACTCAGGAGAAACTGGACAACTAATATTTGGGTCAAATTTCTCCTGTTACCCTTGGGAAAATTAAAAAATTCTGGGCTAAATAATTATTTTTGAGGAAAGAAAACGTATTTATTATTTTCACGGCTCTGCATTATAAACTTCTGTGAAGCACTTGGGGATTCAAAGTGCTCACCACACATCTAGATAAGTTCCTTTCGGGGTCTAGTTTCCAAAATGGGGTCACTTGTGGGGGGTTTCTACTGTTAAGCCACATCAGGGGATCTGCAAACGCAACGTGACGCCCACAGAGCATTCCATCAAAGTCTGCATTTCAAAACGTCACTACTTCACTTCCGAGCCCCGGCATGTGCCCAAACAGTGGTTTACCCCCACATATGGGGTATCAGCGTACTCAGGAGAAACTGGACAACAACTTTTGGGGTCATATTTCTCCTGATACCCTTGGGAAAATAAAAAATTGCAGGCTAAAAGATCATTTTTGTGAAAATAATTTTTTTATTTTATTTTCATGGCTCTGCGTTATAAACTTCTGTGAAGCACTTGGGGGTTCAAAGTCCTCACCACACATCTAGATTAGTTCCTTTGGTGGACTAGTTTCCAAAATGGGGTCATTTCTGGGGGATCTCCAATGTTTAGGCACACAGGGGCTCTCCAAACGTGACATGGTGTCCGCTAATGATTGGAGCTAATTTTCCATTTAAAAAGCCAAATGGCGTGCCTTCCCTTCCGAGCCCTGCCGTGCGCCCAAACAGTGGTTTACCCCCACATATGGGGTATCAGCGTACTCAGGACAAACTGGACAACAAAATTTGGGGTCCAATTTCTCCTATTACCCTTGGCAAAATAGGAAATTCCAGGCTAAAAAATCATTTTTGAGGAAAGAAAAATTATTTTTTATTTTCATGGCTCTGCGTTACAAACTCCTGTGAAGCACCTGGGGGTTTAAAGTGCTCAATATACATCTAGATAAGTTCCTTGGGGGGTCTAGTTTCAAAAATGGGGTCACTTGTGGGGGAGCTCCAATGTTTAGGCACACAGGGGCTCTCCAAACGCGACATGGTGTCCGCTAACAATTGGAGCTAATTTTCCATTCAAAAAGTCAAATGGCGCGCCTTCCCTTCCGAGCCCTGCCGTGTGCCCAAACAGTGGTTTACCCCCACATATGAGGTATCGGCGTACTCGGGAGAAATTGCCCAACAAATTTTATGATCCATTTTATCCTATTGCCCATATGAAAATGAAAAAATTGAGGCGAAAATAATTTTTTTTGTGAAAAAAAAGTACTTTTTCATTTTTACAGATCAATTTGTGAAGCACCTGAGGGTTTAAAGTGCTCACTAGGCATCTAGATAAGTTCCTTGGGGGGTCTAGTTTCCAAAATGGGGTCACTTGTGGAGGAGCTCCAATGTTTAGGCACACAGGAGCTTTCCAAACGCGACATGGTGTCCGCTAACGATGGAGATAATTTTTCATTCAAAAAGTCAAATGGCGCTCCTTCCCTTCCGAGCCTTACCTTGTGCCCAAACAGTGGTTTACCCCCACATGTGAGGTATCAGTGTACTCAGGAGAAATTGCCCAAAAAATTTTAGGATCCATTTTATCCTGTTGCCTACGTGAAAATGAAAAAATTGAGGCTAAAAGAATTTTTTTGTGAAAAAAAAGTACTTTTTCATTTTTATGGATCAATTTGTGAAGCACCTGGGGGTTCAAAGTTCTCACTATGCATCTAGATAAGTTCCTTGGGGCGTCTAGTTTCCAAAATGGGGTCACTTGTGGGGGAGCTCCAATGTTTAGGCACACGGGGGCTCTCCAAACGTGACATGGTGTCCGCTAAAGGGTGGAGCCAATTTTTGATTCAAAAAGTCAAATGGCGCTCCTTCCCCTCCAAGCCCTGCCGTGCGCCCAAACAGTGGTTTACCCCCACATATGAGGTATCAGCGTACTCAGGACAAATTGGACAACAACTTTCGTGGTTCAGTTTCTCATTTTACCATTGGGAAAATAAAAAAATTGTTGCTAAAAGATAATTTTTGTGACTAAAAAGTTAAATGTTCATTTTTTCCTTCCATGTTGCTTCTGCTGCTTTGAAGCACCTGAAGGGTTAATAAACTTCTTGAATGTGGTTTTGAGTACCTTGAGGGGTGCAGTTTTTAGAATGGTGTCACTTTTGGGTATTTTCAGCCATATAGACCCCTCAAACTGACTTCAAATGTGAGGTGGTCCCTAAAAAAATGGTTTTGTAAATTTTGTTGTAAAAATGAGAAATCGCTGGTCAAATTTTAACCCTTATAACTTCCTAGCAAAAAAAAATTTTGTTTCCAAAATTGTGCTGATGTAAAGTAATCATGTGGGAAATGTTATTTATTAACTATTTTGTGTCACATAACTCTCTGGCTTAACAGAATAAAAATTCAAAATGTGAAAATTGCAAAATTTTCAAAATTTTCGCCAAATTTCCATTTTTATCACAAATAAACGCATAATTTATTGACCTAAATTTACCACTATCATGAAGCCCAATATGTCACGAAAAAACAATCTCAGAACCGCTAGGATCCATTGAAGCGTTCCTGAGTTATTACCTCATAAAGGGACACTGGTCAGAATTGCAAAAAACGGCAAGGTCTTTAAGGTCAAAATAGGCTGGGTCATGAAGGGGTTCAAGGACATCCACCTGTGTGCAACCTAAGTGTCACATGGTCTGTCATTATATACACACCTTTTCTGAAAGTGCCATGATCTGCCTAGTGCTTCTGTTACGGTCCTTTTAGGGTTAATCCTATGTGGCCTCTCTTTGGTTTGGGGAGGGCTATAAGTAACCACACCTCTTCTATGCTCATTGTCAGTGATACGTCCGTTTCTTGCTGAATAGCTGACCCTTCTATACCTGTGTATATTGCCTGCTTCTGTACGATTGCTCTGTGTATGACCCAGTCTGTTTCCCCAGTCAGGTTTCCCCAGCACGTCTTTGGACATGCGTACAGTCCCTGGTTGTGAGTCTGATACGGTGTCCATCATATAAAGGCCACAGCGGCTGCAACTCCATTAGGTAAGAGGCACCGCTAACCAAACAACACAATGAAGACAAATGAGATCTCCAAACAAGTCAGGGACAAAGATGTTGTGAAGTACAAGTTGAAGTATAAAAAAATATCTAAATCACTGATGATCCCCCTGAACACCATCAAATCCATTATCATCAAATGGAAAGAACATGGTACCACAACAAAACTGTCAAGACAGGGACACCCATCAAAACTCTCAGCCCAGGCAAGGAGGGTGTTAATCAAAGAGGTAGCATAGAGACTAAAGTTAACCCTTTAGGAACTGCAGAATTTCCAAGCAGAGACTGGAGTATCGGTCTGTATGACCACAATAAGCCATACACTCCATAGATGTTGCCTTTATGGAAAAAAGCCTTTACTTACATGCAAAAATTGTAAGGCTCATTTTGAGTTTGCCAAAAGACATGTGGAAGACTTCCCAAATGTATGGAGGAAGGTGCTGTGGTCAAATGAGGCCACAATTTAAATTTTTGGCCACTAAGGTAAACCCTATGTCTGGCGCCAAGCCAACATAGCTCGTTACCCCAAGAACACCACCCCCACAATGAAACTTGGTGGTGGCAACATCATGCTGTGGAGATGTTTTTCATCAGCAGAAACAGGGAAAATGGTCCAAGTCAAGGGGAAGCTGGATGGTGGGAAATACAAGGATATTCTTGAGCAAAACCTGTTTCAGTCTGTCAGTGACTTGTGACTGGGACAGAGATTCACCTTCCAACAAAACAATGACCCAAAGCATACTGCTAAAGCAACATTCGAGTGGTTTCAGGGGAAATGTGTAAATGTTTTTGAATGGCCTAGTCAAAGCCCAGACCGTAATCTAATCAAGAATCAGTATTCAAACTTGAAGATTGCTGTTCACCAGATGAAACAATCAAACTTGAAGGAGTAGGAGCAGTTTTGCCTTGAGGAATGGGCAAAAATCCCATGTGGAAAGTTCATAGTTATCCAAAAGTGACTTGCAGCTGTAACTGCCGCAAAAGGAGGTTTTACAAAGTACTGAATTTAGGGGGGTGAATAGTTATGCACACTGAATTTTTCAGTTATTTTGTCCTATTTGTTGTTTGCTTCACAGTAAAAAGGAAAACCAAATGTTCACAGTTGTAGGCATGTTCTTTACATGAATTGATGCAAACCTTAAAAAAACAGTGAAATTCCAGATTGTGGGGTAGCAAAACAAGAAAATGTCAATAGGGTGAATACTTTTGCAAGCCACCTTACAACAAAGCAAGGCATGTAATCTCAATGCTTCTTAACTGATAAGACTTCAGGGGCCAATAACTAGGCAGTAACCAGAAAATAATAGAACTAAAAATGTCTTGAGAATGTACTTTTTTTTTGCAAATATTTTGCAAAGTTGCTTCTTTTTACAAGCGAGTTGTCAATTAAAACCATTTATCATAATGAAAATAACCTTTTAAAGGGATATATGTCACCATCTTGGAGTTATGTAATCTGAGAGCAGCACGATGTTTGGACAGAGATCCTAATTCTATTGATGTGTCACTTACTAGGCTGCTTCCTGTGATTTTAATGAAATCACTGTTTTCTCTGAAAACATCTACCCATTCTCTGAATGCTGAGCTCTGCGTAACCCTGTCCGCACTATTGAATGGCAGATTTCTGTATAAACTGTAAATTGACATAAAGCTGCTACTCAATGGAGTGGTTTCAGGGTTACACAGTGAAGGAGTACAACGTGACACATGACAACTAGTCCTATAGTGATATTTTCGTGCTGATAAAACACTACTTTTATTAAAACAATAACACACAGCACAGTAAGTGACACATCACTGGAATCAGGTTCCCAGACCCTGCTCTCAGATAAAATGGCAAAAACCTGCAGACAGATTCCTTTTACCTAAAAAATAATAAAATGTAATTCATACATCCTGTTCCCCAAGACACAAAATACACACAATTTTCCAACTGGCCATTCATTACAAATCTGTGACACTGGAGGGAATTTTCTTGTGAAAGTCTACTACTAAAATTTAGCCAAACAACTGGGGTGTATGTCAAATTTATTGTGTGGTTTAGATTATTTTTATCCTACACTAAACATTTTTTTTGAAAGTACCTAGAAAAGCGATTAAGTAGAGTTGTAGAATATTTCTTGATGTAAGTCAGCCAAAAGGTTCTGCAAAGAAGAGAAAAGAATCTAAAATATCTAGGCATAGACGCCAAATTATTGAAACAGCAAAGAGCTAGGTGATAAATTTGGCAGTTTCTGTTGTTTCTCTAGTTTTATCCGGTTTAAATTTAGGATAGTATTACTAATTCTTCAGGTTCTTGTGAATGTCAATGTGTGGGCGCAAAACAGATGGGAAGGCATAGCATGAATCTTTTGGAATTAGCGCCTTGGTTTGAATGATAGTTCATATAATGTTAACATTATTATGATTATGTGAATTAAAACATTTCTTATGTCATGTGAATTATGAAAATTAATGTTATATCACGTGTTACTTTATAGTTTATGGCACCACACTTGTCAAAATAGAGATGGGCAGAACGTACCGTATATCTGCCAAAATACTTCAGCCTGCAGTCTTGGAAGAGTTCCACAAAATTCTTACTTTTTCTTATGGGTGATGCATTCTTGCTTATTAAATTTTGTAATTGAAAGCTGAACTGAAAACATTTTCTTCCCAACTGCTTAATTTCTTTAAGTCACAATATTGAAATAAAAAGGGAATTTGTCACCTGGTTTTTGCTATGTAATCCGAGAGCAGCATAACGTCAGAGCTGAGCGCCTGCTTATAGGGATGTTTCATTTATTATGCTGTGTCTTTTAGTTTCAATTCAATCAGTGCTTCATCAGAAGTTGTTTATCGCTAGAGGTCGTATTTTCCTGTTATTATGGAGCATGAGTGTTCTCCGAATCAGACACAGAGGCTTATGATAGTTTTCGCAAGAGGTATTATGTGTACAATAATAATAATCCTTATTTAAAATACATTTGATCGTTTTTTCGTTATGTTGATGACATTTTTTCGTATGGTTTGGCTCAAAAGACGTATTTACCACATATGTGTCCTAATGAAACAAAGTCAATTACTGTATATGAACATGGTCTTTATGTCACAGTATGGAAGTTAAAGTTTAACATTTTTTGAATGTGCATGTTGAAATAAGAGAGGGCAAAATTCTCATTAAATCCTTTAGAAAGTCGACATCAACAAATTCTTTATTACATTCTAACAGTGCTCATCGCCATTATGTAAAGAGATCTCTGCCGCAGAGTCAGCTTTGGCGTCTCCACAAAATTAACAGCAATGACAAGAATTTAAATATGCAATCGGCTGAACATAACAGTAGATTTCAATAGAGAATAACCATCTCGTAAATAAAGCGTTGAAGAAGGCAGCGGATCACAGTCAAGCAGATATGCTGAAAAAAAGAAATAAAAATGAAAAAAATGATAAATCGAGCAGCAAAAAAATCATTTTTAACTTTGAGCAAGGTCCCATAAAAACCGTACACTTCAGTATATAAAGAAACTGGCATTTATTGGAGAATGACGGAGATTTAACAGAAATGGTAGCACGGGGCCCTTTAGTCAGGCCTGCAGCAAAAACTTCAAGGATAAGTTAGTTCACAATGAGTTAAAAATCAGAGATAAGAATTAGCTAGAACAATCCATTCCTTCAGGTAGAGTTAAGTGCAATCATTGTTCTTTCTGTTAATCGATATTTGACCAATACTCCTATCAGAATTGATCTCATTACACATTGGATAAAACACTTTATCACATGCAAAATTAAATCCGTAGTTTAAGCAATCTTCTGTCCTTGCCATTTTTTTACATAGGGAAAGCTATCAGAAGCCTGTGTCAGATTCAGAAAACTCACGTTCCATGTTAACAGGAAAAAGGTGTTACGGTTGGCGGAATGCACCGAGTATATATATGTAATAATGGATGCGTTCGCAACCAGGGGTTCACCGTGCAGGGGAGAAACCTGCTGCTAGCAAAAGGCGGCACTATATGGCGGTATAAGCGAAGTCTCTTACTTCACAGAATCGCAAGGTAGGAAAACGCTGTGCCCTGTTAACCTCACAGAGGATCACAGCTACCTAATAGAGCCGGAAGCAAACTGTGGTGATGCAGTCAGCATAGCACACAACATCTCCGGTGGAGCCGGAATTCTAGTAGCTATACGCCAGCCCTGAATTCACACACACAAAACTCCACACCGGAGGTACTGGTATTCTAGGGGCTTATCTCAGCCAACCCTGGCCACATACAGCCATGACCACAATGTAGCAAAGCTCATAACATAGGTTAATACTAACGCATGGCTGTGTGGCCATGCGAACGTTTTATAGTTGCAGCTCTTCAGGGCCTTCCTGGAGAACCAATGGGAGCTGCTACAGGGCCTGAGCGTGTGATCCTCGAACTCCAATGAGAGGTCCTCCCATGGGCATGCTCAGTGTGTGCAAAGCAGGTCTTAATCCCAGAAAAGCCTGCTCGCCGCTGAACAGTGCTGGCCACAAAAGCAGAGCCTGGAAAGGCAGCAGTAACCCTTTGCACAGTATCAGACTGAGCGAGACACTGGGACTGACATCTCTGCTAAGCAGGATCCTCTGCGGCTGATGTAGAATGGGAGATGGCAGCAGACATGGTTCGAGATTCCCCCTGTGCAGCGGTGGGAACTTGACACCTAACATTACCCCCCCCTCCTTGGGCCTCGCTACGATCAAAGGCAGCAATGAGCTGCGGAGCTCAAATGTGCTCAGCAGGCTCCCGGGACCTGTCCTCTGGGCCATAACCACTCCAGTCCACCAAATAAAATTTTTTGCCACTTACCACCTTGCACCCCAAAATAGCGTTCACCTCGTAATCATCCGTAGACGAACCCGATGTCCCGGCAGATGACTTGGAACACCGAGACATGTGTACGGGTTTTAAGAGGGACACATGAAAGGTGTCGGTGATACCTAGGCATGGAGGAAGGGACAGACGGTAGACCACAGGGTTATCCTGTTCGAGGACCTTGAAGGGACCCAAGTAGTGAGTTGCAAACTTATTGGACTCAACTCGCAGTGTGATATTATGGGTGGAGAGCCACACTAAGTCACCCCGAGCAAAAGTTGGAGCGGGGAGCTGATGTGCATTGGCGGAGGAACTCATTCTCTCCTTGGAGGCCCGGATGGCATCCTAAGTGTGGTCCCAAATGTCCCGTGCCTCCACAGCCCAGTCTGCCACCCTGGAGTCGGCGGAAGATATGGGCATAGGCACAGGAATCCACGGATGCTGACCGTAATTAAGGAGGAATGGAGTCTGACCAGTGGAGTCGGCTACGGCGTTGTTAAGCGCAAACTCCACCCACGGTAGCAAGGATGCCCAGTCATCCTGCCTGGCAGAAACAAAATGTCGCAGATATGTGACCAGGGTCTGGTTGGCCCTCTCTACCAACCCATTCGTCTCTGGATAGTATGCTGAAGAGAGATTCAACTCAATGCTGAGTAGACGACAAAGCTCTCTCCAGAACCGAGACGCAAACTGGGGACCCCGGTCACTGACAATTTTGTCCGGTATACCGTGTAAGCGAAAGATATGTTTAATAAACAACGCTGCCAGAGCCCGTGCAGAAGGTAGCCATGGAAGAGGTACCAAGCGCACAATTTTGGAAAAATGGTCAGTAATCATACAAATAATGGTGCAGCTATGAGACTTGGGTAAGCCCACCACAAAATCCATCCCGACCATCTCCCAGGGCCTGTCTGCCACCGGCAGGGGGTAAAGAAACCCAGCTGCCCATTGTCGAGGAGACTTGTTCTTCATGCAGGAAACACGCGCCCGAACATAGTCTCCGACGTCATGGGCCATATGCGGCGACCAGTATGTCCTCGCCAGCAGCTCAGATGTCCTTTTGGTCCCAAAATGTCCACCCACCCAGGATGAGTGAGCCCAAGAGAGAACCTCCGGATGCAAATTTGATTTGAACAAAAGTCTTGCCTGGAGCTACAGACTCTAGCGAAACTGGAGCCACAGTCCTCAGGCTCTCAGAAGGGACAATAAGCCGAGGCTCCTCTTCCTCCTCCTCAGATGATACAAGGGAGCGAGAGAGAACATCGGCACAAATGTTCTTCTCCCCTGGAAAGAAAATGGAGGGTGAAATGGAACCAGGAGAAGAGCAAGGACCATCTGGCCTGACGAGAATTTAACCGCTGGGCTGTCTGTAAATAGACCAAATTTTTGTGGTCTGTGAATACTTGGAAGGGAAAACGAGCCCCCTCCAAAAGAGGTCTCCACTCTGAGAAAGCCAACTTCATTGCCAGCAACTCCCTGTGTCCCCGTCCCCGATGGAATAATTCTACTCCGCTGGTGAGAAGGTCTTGGAAAAGGAGAAGCAAGGATGCTTCTGACCTTGAGCATCCTTTTGCAAAAGGACTGCTCCAGCACCAACGGATGAGGAATCCACCTCCATTATAAACGGCTCATCTACATCGGGGCGATGTAGGATGGGAGCGCTAGCAAAATGAGATTTAATAGAATTGAAGGCCCTGGAGACCTCCTCAGACCACAATTTGGGATTTGCTCCCTTCTTGTTGATGGCTACCAAGGGAGCGACCAATGTTGAGAAATGAGGAATGAACTGTAAATAATAGTTAATGAAGCCCATAAAGCGCTGCACTGCTTTAAGAAAATTGGGTTCTTGCCAGTCCATCACAGCCTGTAGTTTGGCAGGATCCATAGCCAATCCCTGGGCGGAGATGATATAGTCCAGGAAAGGTAAGGACTCCTGCTCAAACACACATTTCTCCAACTTGGCATAGAGGGAATTTGCCCGTAAGAGGTCGAAGACTCTGCAAACATCTCTCCGGTGGGAGTCAATATCTTGAGAGTAGATGAGAATATCATCCAGATAGACTACGACTGAGGTGGAGAGCATATCCCAGAAGATATCATCAACAAAGTCTTGGAAAAAGGCTGGGGCATTACAGAGCCCAAAGGGCATCACTAGATATCTGTAGTGCCCATCCCTGGTGTTAAAAGCCATCTTCCATTCATCCCCCTTACGGATGCGAATCAGATCTAGTTTAGTAAATACCCTTGCTCCCCGAAGCCTATCAAAGAGCTCAGGTATCAAGGGCAGGCGATACTTGTTCTGGTGATGGCGTTAAGACCCCTGTAGTCTATACATGGACGTAGTTCCCCTTTCGTCTTCTGCACGAAGAAGAACCAGCCCCTGCAGGAGACACTGACTTCCTAATGAATCATCCTGCCATATTTTCCTGGATATACTGTGACATTGCCTCCGTCTCCGGGAGAGATAATGGATAGACTCGACCCCGGGGAGGCTCAGCACCAGGCTAGAGGTCAATAGGACAGTCATAGGGGCGGTGAGGCGGAAGGGTCTTCGCAGCCTTTTTTGAGAATACATCCACATAGGGCCAATATTGCTTGGGGAGAGAGGATAGATCTGCGGGTACCTCAGTAGCAGCAACCTGAAAGCTGTCCCTCTGACATCTACCCCCACAAGATTCACCCCATCCCAAAATTTTGCCTGTGAACCACTCAATATGAGGAGAGTGGTACCGTAGTCAAGTTATCCCTAACAGGACCTCACCAATTCCCTCAGGAATGACGAGCAGAGATATAATTTCCTGATGAGATGGTGACATAGACAAAGAAAAAGGGATGATCTGATGTGCTATCTGTGAGGGCAGTGTCGACCCATTCACTACTCATACGGTTACTGGTTGAGCAAGCATCACCAGGGGTATTGCATGACATTGGGCGAAGGCAGAAGACATAGAATTGCCCTCCGCCTTAGAATCCACGGAAAGCTCAACCGAATGAGTGAATGAGCCTATTGTAATTATCCCCTTAAAGGACAATTTGGAGGCAAACGTCGCCGTGTTTAGTGTACCTCCACCAACTACCACTAGACACTTACGTTTCCCCGACCGCTGGGAACATCTGGTGGCAAGATGTCCTGACTGCTGGCAAACATGACAGATCTTGAAAGCACGAGTGGTCCGGGACTTAGATTCCGCTCGTGACACTTCCATGGCCTCATGTGACTCAGGAGCGCAGATCGGAGATTCCAAAGGTTTGGCGACGGTGGGAGCCAGATGAAACCTCTGCCTACACTAGGCTCACTCTAACCTCCGCTCGTTAAACCGAAGGTCAATACGAGTGGACACAGCTATTAGCTCCTCCAGTGTGGCGGGAATCCCCTAGTGGTCAAAGCGTCCTTGATGTGGTAAGCCAGCCCCTCCAAAATATAGGGATGAGGACTTTATCCAACCACTCCAGCTCAGATGCTAAGGTGCGGAAGTGGACGGCAAAATGGTTGACCAAGGACGAACCCTGAGTCAATGTCAGCAGTTGGGGCGCCATATCATGGGTGAATTGAGGTCCTAAAAAGAACTGTTTCAGAGTGCTCAGGAACAACGGAGCACTCTGCACCACATGATTGCTACGCTCCCACAGCGGCGTAGCCCATTCCAACGCCCTGTCTGACAGGAGAGACAAAATGAATCCAACCATTGCCCGCTCTGTAGGGAAACGTGCGTCCAGGAGCTAGAGGTGTATAGAGCGCTGGCTTATAAAACCCCTACAAGATTTGATATCACCAGAAAATTTTTCTGGCAGCAGGAGGCGAGATAGGGTCGGAACAAGGGTGGCAGTGGACAAACTGGCTACAGCTACACTAGCAGCCTGAACAGTGACTGCAGTGACATCCACGGCAAAGGTTGTGCGCTCAAGAGCAGCCAACCTACCCTCCAGCTGCTGGATGTACCACTGTAGATGCTGACGAACCGCCATTTACTAGCCATACTCTGGCGCTAGTATTATGTTATGGTTGATGGAACGCACCGAGTATATATACAGTATGTAGTAATGGATGCGTTCGCAACCCGGGGTCCACCGTGCAGGAGAGAAACCTGCTGCTAGCAAAATGCGGCACTATATGGCAGTATAAGCGAAATATCTTACTTCACAGAATCGCAAGGTAGGAAAATGCTGTGCCCTGTTAACCTCATAGAGGATCACAGCTACCTAATAGAGCAGGAAGCAAACTGTGGTCATGCAGTCAGCATAGCACACAGCAACTCCTCTCCGGTGGAGCCAGAATTCTAGTGGCTCTATGCCAGCCCTGAATTCACACACACAAAACTCCTCACCGGAGGTGCTGGTATTCTAGGGGCTTATTTCAGCCAACCCTGACCACATACAGCCATGACCACAATGTAGCAAAGCTCATAACATAGGTCAATACTAGCGCATGGCTGTGCGGCCATGGTTCGATATTCCCCCTGTGCAGCGGCGGGAACTCAACACCTAACAAAAGGTCTCCCAGATTGATAAGTCACATACAGGAGTTCCATTCAGCTAATTCAAAGGTCTTGCGGTTCATAGGACTGGAAGAAGTTTAATCACCGTATAGGTGAAGGGATCGCCACAAGTTGTTGCTCCAAAAAGAAGCCAGATGGATCATTAATACCAATGCTATGGGCCCCTTGGGGTGAAGTGATAAAAATGATCCATCTGTATTCCTGTAACCCAATGTTGTTGTAATAAATCTATTTTTATTTTTGCCTTTATTCTGCATTTCTTGGAATAATGTCCATTTTTAATTGCTAATGATTTGATGTATGTGTGAATTTAAAAGGAAGTAGGTTCACTTCCCGCAGCAGACAGACCTGAAGAAGCTTCTCCATAGGCAAAACGGCCGCCGTCTGGCCGCTCCCACCTGCTCTCCCTCGCTCCGTGACCACCTGTGTTAAAGAACTCCAATAAATATGTGATTTGTCTTTCTTTTTCTTTTGGATCTGTTGAAATCCTTGTTTTATGCTCATAGACTTTCACTTTTTTTGAAAGCCAGAGAAGAAATATAAGTGTAAATGTGACCCACTGATTTTTCTGCAAGACTTTGAGCAGGTGCACCAGTGGCAGGGTACAGCATGGATGACAATGGCTGCATGATTGTGGAATAAAATCATTTAGCAATTGGTCATTGCATTTTATGGAGTTTTATCTGCTTGTAAACCGTGTCACCATCTGGCCATCCCCTAATAGAATACATGCCTGCAGAAACAACCCTATTCACATAGCAGATTCCTGATGACTGCTATTTTTACAACAAATCTGCCACATTTGAATATATAATTGTAAAATGTTATATAAAATATTACCTCCAGTCTTTGTACATGCCAAAGGGGAAATCCCACAACTGCTGCTGTTAGCCACACAATACCTGAAAAACAGATACCGCATATAATAAAATCTTACTTTGTTTACATGTATATCCATAGTCTCCAATCTGATTGCTTTTGGCAACACCTCCCCTTTTGATTTTTTTTACTTCAAAAAAATTTTGTATTTATGGTGCTGTACCCTGGAAAGGCAGCTAATAATCTATTTGTTAGACCTCAGACAGCAAACGAAAGAAAACTAAACAATTCATTCATCTGCAACTTTATAAAAGACAAAGCTTTGGCTAATAGCTACAAAATTATTTATTAATAGATGTATGGTATATTGAATTGCTTACCTAGCATTGTAAATGCTCTTCTGTTGGTGTACTGCCATTTCATTTTTAGAGGATGAATAATTCCCTGATGTCTTTCTACGGCAATGCATGTCATTGTGAGAATCTCTGTAACGATGGCTGTAGACTGGACAAATGGAACCATTTTGCATGCAAAGGCACCTGTAAAGTATTCAAGAAAGAGCAAAATGAAGTATTCTATAAGTGCACAACATCATGACAGCATTCTGCTCCATAATTTTCAAATGAAAGATTAATAAGTGGCCTAAATTAATACATTGCTCCTTTGTTCCGCTGGATATCTTAAAGTGATCTAGTCCAAGCTACATTTTCAACTACAGGTCCTTCTCAAAAAATTAGCATATAGTGTTAAATTTCATTATTTACCATAATGTAATGATTACAATTAAACTTTCATATATTATAGATTCATTATCCACCAACTTAAATTTGTCAGGTCTTTTATTGTTTTAATACTGATGATTTTGGCATACAACTCCTGATAACCCAAAAAACCTGTCTCAATAAATTAGCATATTTCACCCATCCAATCAAATAAAAGTGTTTTTTAATAACAAACAAAAAAAACATCAAATAATAATGTTCAGTTATGCACTCAATACTTGGTCGGGAATCCTTTGGCAGAAATGACTGCTTCAATGCGGCGTGGCATGGAGGCAATCAGCCTGTGACACTGCTGAGATGTTATGGAGGCCCAGGATGCTTCAATAGCGGCCTTAAGCTCATCCAGAGTGTTGGGTCTTTTGTCTCTCAACTTTCTCTTCACAATATCCCACAGATTCTCTATGGGGTTCAGGTCAGGAGAGTTGGCAGGCCAATTGAGCACAGTAATACCATGGTCAGTAAACCATTTACCAGTGGTTTTGGCACTGTGAGCAGGTGCCAGGTCGTGCTGAAAAATGAAATCTTCATCTCCATAAAGCATTTCAGCCGATGGAAGCATGAAGTGCTCCAAAATCTCCTGATAGCTAGCTGCATTGACCCTGCCCTTGATGAAACACAGTGGACCAACACCAGCAGCTGACATGGCACCCCACACCATCACTGACTGTGGGTACGTGACACTGGACTTCAGGCATTTTGGCATTTCCTTCTCCCCAGTCTTCCTCCAGACTCTGGCACCTTGATTTCCGAATGACATGCAAAATTTGCTTTCATCTGAAAAAAGTACTTGGGACCACTTAGCAACAGTCCAGTGCTGCTTCTCTGTAGCCCATTTCGGCACCTGTAGCCCATTTCCTGCACACGCCTGTGCACGGTGGCTCTGGATGTTTCCACACCAGACTCAGTCCACTGCTTCCTCAGGTTCCCCAAGGTCTGGAATCGGATCTTCTCCACAATCTTACTCAGGGTCCGGTCTCCTCTTCTCGTTGTACAGCGTTTTCTGCCACATTGTTTCCTTCCAACAGACTTACCATTGAGGTGCCTTGATACAGCACTCTGGGAACAGCCTATTTGTTGAGAAATTTCTTTCTGGGTCTTACCCTCTTGCTTGAGGGTGTCAATGATGGCCTTCTTGACATCTGTCAGGTCGCTAGTCTTACCCATGATGGGGGTTTTGAGTAATGAACCAGGCAGGGAGTTTATAAAAGCCTCAGGTATCTTTTGCATGTGTTTAGAGTTAATTAGTTGATTCAGAAGATTAGGGTAATAGGTCGTTTAGAGAACCTTTTCTTGATATGCTAATTTATTGAGACAGGTTTTTTGGGTTATCAGGAGTTGTATGCCAAAATCATCAGTATTAAAACAATAAAAGACCTGACAAATTTCAGTTGGTGGATAATGAATCTATAATATATGAAAGTTTAATTGTAATCATTACATTATGGTAAATAATGAAATTTAACACTATATGCTAATTTTTTGAGAAGGACCTGTATTATGCTGAGGCTACATGGCGGCATGTGTTGCATGAGAGCAATTCTCAGACAAGTCAAATGACCAAAAAATGTGTGCAATATGTCTGTCACTTGCTATTTAGTTACTATATTGCAACCAGAATGTTGTATGCAAATCATAGTGCCATGCGACTTTCATTGAAGTCCATGGCAAGTGTTTAGTATGCAACCTCCCACAAGTGACAGAAAATGTGAAAATATTTGTAGCTATGTTACAGGTGCAAGTCACAATGAGAATTTTAGAGGAATATTAAATGCAATGAGGCACTGTGATCTCAGGGTACAAGCCCAAATTATGATCTCAGTCAGTCCAAGCCTCGACTAAATTTTCTTGGTGAAATAATACTTTACTAATATACAGTTGTGCTCAAAAGTTTACATATCCTGGCAGAATTTTTTGCTTCCTTTGCCTTTTTTTTAGGGAAAATGAATGAAGGATATAGCAGAAGAAATTTTTTAACCACTCTCTATAATCTGTGAAAATTCTTGGAGAACAGGAGAAGTCCCAGAAGACTGGAGAAGAGCAAATATTTCTATCTTCAAAAAGGGGAAGAAGGTGGACCCAGGGAACTATAGGCCGGTGAGTCTGACGTCTATACCAAGAAAGATCTTTGAACAAATTATTAAACAACATATATGTAAGTACCTGGATAAGAATGAAGTGATTAAACAGAGTCTGCATGGGTTTGTAACTAGTAAGTAATGTCAGACTAACTTAATTTCCTTCTATGACAGAATCACTGACTGGGTGGATCAGGGAAATGCTGTATAGTATATCTTGACTTCAGCAAAGCATTTGACAAAGTATCTCACACAATCCTTATTGAAAAAATGACTAAGTATGAAATGGACAAGGCAACTGTTAGGTGGATTCATAACTGGCTTAGTGATCGGACCCAAAGAGTGGTCGTAAATGCTGCACATCCAGTTGGAAGAATGTCTCAAGTAGGGTACCACAGGGCTCTGTCCTGGGCCCTGTATTGTTCAACATCTTTATCAATGATTTAGATGAAGGAATTGAGGGTAAACTGATTAAATTTGCTGATGACACAAAGCAAGGAGGGATAGCTAATACTAGAGAAGAGAGAAAGAGGATTCAAAAAGATATAAATAAACTGGAGCAGTGGGCAGCAACTAACATAATGATTTTTAACAGGGAAAAATGTAAAGTACTACATCTGGGCAATAAAAATGAGAAAAGCATATACAGAATGGGTAGGAATAGGGCTAAGCAACAGCACATGAGAAATAGACTTGGATATACTAATAGATCACAGACTGAACATGAGTCAACAGTGTGATGCAGCAGCAAAAAGGGCAAATACAATTCTGGGATGTATTAACAGAAGCATGCAGTCTAGATCACGTGAAGTCATTATTGCCCTTTACTCCTCTTTGGTCAGACCTCATCAGGAATACTGTGTCCAGTTTTGGGCGCCACATTTTAAAAAAGACATCAAGAAACTGGAGCAAGTTCAGAGAAGAGCGACCAGAATGGTAACTAGTCTGAAAATCATGTCCTATGAGGAACGTTTACAGGATTTAGGAATGTTTAGCTTGCAAACAAAAAGACTGTGAGGAGACTTAATAGCTGTCTATAAATATCTCAAGGGCTGTCACATTGTAGAAGGATCATCTTTATTCTCATTTGCACAAGGAAACACTAGAAGCAATGGGATGAAACTGAATGGGAGGAGACACAGATTAGATATTAGAAAAAACTTTTTGACAGTTAGGGTGATCAATGAGTGGAACAGGCTGCCACTAGAGGTGGTGACTAGAGTTGAGCGACCTTGACCTTTTTAGAGTCGAGCCGGGTTTTGCGAAACCCGACTATGTCCAAAGTCGGGTCGAGTGAAATCGGCCGATTATGACGTAAAGTCGGGATCGACCGAAACACGAAACCCAATGCAAGTCAATGGGGCAGCATAGTCGGCAGTGAGTGGGGGCCAGGAAAACACCTAGAGTACCCATTTTAATGTCAAAACCATCCATTCTTCTTAATGAAGCTTGTCAAGCGTAATTTACCTTATAATAATTGGAAGGCATTTGAAATTGGGGGTCATTTGGCTAAAGTTGTGGGGGGTAGGGCTGGTTCAAGTAATTAGTGGGCCCAGGAAATCTGGACCACGTCACGGCAGTGGAGCAGGGAGAGGTAAGTATTTCAACTTTGCAAGTGCTGTGAACCTGAGCAAGCAGGGGGGGCCCACTCGTTGGCATTGGCACTGGCACAGGGCCCCTCAAAGTACAGCGGTGTGTTTGCACGGCGGGGGCGCCTCCCACCGGCAGCAACACTTTTGCGTACTATGAGAGGCCCTGTGCCAGTGACGTCGCCAACTAGTATTCCTCCCCCCACCTGATGAAGGAACCTGCACTTTCATCTGCACCTTCCTCTTTGTCCCCGTGTAAGGTGGTATGGTATGCGGGAAGAGCAACCTGACTTTCAGCAGGGTCACAATGTTGTTGTGTAGCGTGCACGGGGAATGTTGCGTTATGGGTCAATGTACCAGCAGACTCATCTATCACTGGCTGGGCAATGGGCACGATGAAGTGGAAACACAGATATAGGCCCAAAGAAGAAAGTGGGCTAAATGCAGTTCAAAATTGGTAACACAGGAATAACCAGGGGGCATTGCAGTGGAGGACAACTGGAATGAGAGGCTGACACAGAGAGTAGGGCCAAATCAGTAAGTAGTCGAAATGCAGTTCAAAATTGGCAACCGTAGTAAACAGGCGGCACAGCTTTGTTCAGTGGAGGAGAACAGCAAGGAGTGGCAGACACCGATAGTAGGCCCCAACCCAACTAGTAGGCCAAATGCAGTCTAACATTAACAACTACTTAACGAGAGGCTGAAAATGGAATTTCAGGACAGGAAACCAGGAGAACAGCAAGGAGTGGCAGACACCGATAGTAGGCCCCAAACCAACTAGTACGCCAAATGCAGTTGTTCCATTTAACCACAATTTAATGAGAGCCTGAAGATAGAAGCTCAGGAAAGGCAACCTGGGGAACACCTTGGAGTGTAACACACCATCTCTCTCCACCCCATACCCATTTTGTAGGCCTAATGCTGTGTACTTTTCTACAACTACTAAACGAGAGTCGGAAGACCGAAGCAATGGCAAGGAAACCTGGGGAACACCTTGGAGTGTAACACACCATCTCTCTCCACCCCATACCCAATTTGTAGGCCTAATGCAGCCTACTTTCCGACACCTACTAAACGAGAGCATGAAGATCGAAGCTCAGGAAAGGCAACCTGGGGAACACCTTGGAGTGTAACACACCATCTCTCTCCACCCCATACCCATTTTTTAGGCCTAATGCAGTGTACTTTTCTACAACTACTAAACGAGAGTCGGAAGACCGAAGCAATGGCAAGGAAACCTGGGGAACACCTTGGAGTGTAACACACCATCTCTCTCCACCCCATTCCCCATTTTTTAGGCCTAATGCAGCCTACTTTCCGACACCTACTAAACGAGAGCATGAAGATCGAAGCTCAGGAAAGGCAACCTGGGGAACACCTTGGAGTGTAACACACCATCTCTCTCCACCCAATACCCATTTTGTAGGCCTAATGCTGTGTACTTTTCTACAACTACTAAACGAGAGTCGGAAGACCGAAGCAATGGCAAGGAAACCTGGGGAACACCTTGGAGTGTAACACACCATCTCTCTCCACCCCATACCCAATTTGTAGGCCTAATGCAGCCTACTTTCCGACACCTACTAAACGAGAGCATGAAGATCGAAGCTCAGGAAAGGCAACCTGGGGAACACCTTGGAGTGTAACACACCATCTCTCTCCACCCCATACCCAATTTGTAGGCCTAATGCAGCTTACTTTCCGACACCTACTAAACGAGAGCATGAAGATCGAAGCTCAGGAAAGGCAACCTGGGGAACACCTTGGAGTGTAACACACCATCTCTCTCCACCCCATACCCATTTTTTAGGCCTAATGCAGTGTACTTTTCTACAACTACTAAACGAGAGTCGGAAGACCGAAGCAATGGCAAGGAAACCTGGGGAACACCTTGGAGTGTAACACACCATCTCTCTCCACCCCATTCCCCATTTTTTAGGCCTAATGCAGCCTACTTTCCGACACCTACTAAACGAGAGCATGAAGATCGAAGCTCAGGAAAGGCAACCTGGGGAACACCTTGGAGTGTAACACACCATCTCTCTCCACCCCATACCCATTTTGTAGGCCTAATGCAGCGTACTTTTCTACAACTACTAAACGAGAGCATGAAGATCGAAGCTCAGGAAAGGCAACCTGGTGAAAACCTTGGAGTGTAACACAACCTGTCTCTACACCCCATACCAAATTTGTAGGCCTAATGCAGCGTAGTTTCCACCAACTACTAAACGAGAGCCGGAAGATCGAAGCTCATGAAAGGCAACCCGGGGAACACCTTGGAGTGTAACACAACCTCTCTCTACACCACGAAAGGGCTGATTCTTAGGAAGGAAGGCTGTTGTAAATAAGCATTGCGCGTCCGAGGGTGATTATATTCTTATTCGGTATCTACTCACCCTCGGACGCGCCATGCTTCTTGATTTGTAATTAATGTTTATTTGCAATGTGCTTTTGACTTACTCAATTATTTTTTTAATTATTGATTTTATTAAATTAATAGTTTAACATCTTATTGGAAATAATTTAAAGGAGACGCGACAGGACAACACTCGGTGGATGCCATATCTGTGTTAACAACTCCAAAAAACTTTCAGTTAACTTCTTGCAGGAGAAAGAAATTGTAGCTGTTGGACCTTTGTAGTACAGTTCCAGATATTTGTTGTGTGTTTGTTTTGATTGTTAAAATGTCTGCATTTGAGATCTCAACACGATCTTATTTTTTATAATCAAATTAATTTTTAAAATATTTTATTAGGTTGGTTCAAGGGGTACACGGGCCGCAGTAGACAGGTCAGTGGAGGCCTAGTGGAAGGAGGGACCGCAGATGCGCCACTGTTTCACCCATACACAATTAGTAGGCCTAATGCAGCGTAGTTTCCAACAGCTACTAAACGAGAGCCGGAAGATCGAAGCTCAGGAAAGGCAACCCGGGGAACACCTTGGAGTGTAACACAACCTCTCTCTACACCACGAAAGGGCTGATTCTTAGGAAGGAAGGCTGTTGTAAGTAAGCATTGCGCGTCCGAGGGTGATTATATTCTTATTCGGTATCTACTCACCCTCGGACGCGCCATGCTTCTTGATTTGTAATTAATGTTTATTTGCAATGTGCTTTTGACTTACTCAATTATTTTTTTAATTATTGATTTTATTAAATTAATAGTTTAACATCTTATTGGAAATAATTTAAAGGAGACGCGACAGGACAACACTCGGTGGATGCCATATCTGTGTTAACAACTCCAAAAAACTTTCAGTTAACTTCTTGCAGGAGAAAGAAATTGTAGCTGTTGGACCTTTGTAGTACAGTTCCAGATATTTGTTGTGTGTTTGTTTTGATTGTTAAAATGTCTGCATTTGAGATCTCAACACGATCTTATTTTTTATAATCAAATTAATTTTTTAAATATTTTATTAGGTTGGTTCAAGGGGTACACGGGCCGCAGTAGACAGGTCAGTGGAGGCCTAGTGGAAGGAGGGACCGCAGATGCGCCACTGTTTCACCCATACACAATTAGTAGGCCTAATGCAGCGTAGTTTCCAACAGCTACTAAACGAGAGCCGGAAGATCGAAGCTCAGGAAAGGCAACCCGGGGAACACCTTGGAGTGTAACACAACCTCTCTCTACACCACGAAAGGGCTGATTCTTAGGAAGGAAGGCTGTTGTAAATAAGCATTGCGCGTCCGAGGGTGATTATATTCTTATTCGGTATCTACTCACCCTCGGACGCGCCATGCTTCTTGATTTGTAATTAATGTTTATTTGCAATGTGCTTTTGACTTACTCAATTATTTTTTTAATTATTGATTTTATTAAATTAATAGTTTAACATCTTATTGGAAATAATTTAAAGGAGACGCGACAGGACAACACTCGGTGGATGCCATATCTGTGTTAACAACTCCAAAAAACTTTCAGTTAACTTCTTGCAGGAGAAAGAAATTGTAGCTGTTGGACCTTTGTAGTACAGTTCCAGATATTTGTTGTGTGTTTGTTTTGATTGTTAAAATGTCTGCATTTGAGATCTCAACACGATCTTATTTTTTATAATCAAATTAATTTTTTTTATATTTAATGATGTTGGTTCAAGGGGTACACGGAAGGAGTGACGGCAGACAGGCATCAAAGGCCTAACATTGGGCTGGCTGTAGGCAAGTTAAAATTGGTTCCAGGGGAACACGGCCATCAGTGGCCTGGTCAGTGTAGTTGTAGTTGAAAGAACGGGACGCAGACAGGCTTCGAAGGCCTAACATAATAAAATAGGGCTGGCTGTAGGCAAGTTAAAATTGGTTCCAGGGAAACACGGCCATCAGTGGCCTGGTCAGTGTAGTTGTAGTTGAAAGAACGGGACGCAGACAGGCTTCGAAGGCCTAACATAACAAACTTGGGCTGGCTGTAGGCACTTTTAAATTTGTTCCAGGGGTACATGGGCAGCAGTGTATGGTCAGTGGAAGTCTAGTGGAAGGAGTGACCGCAGACAGGCTTCCAAGGCCTAACATAACAAACTTGGGCTGGCTGTAGGCACTTTTAAATTGGTTCCAGGGGTACACGGGCAGCAGTGGTCTGGTCAGTGGAAGTCTAGTGGAAGGAGTGACCGCAGACAGGCTTCCAAGGCCTAACATAACAAACTTGGGCTGGCTGTAGGCACTTTTAAATTGGTTCCAGGGGTACACGGGCAGCAGTGGTCTGGTCTGTGGAAGTCTAGTGGAAGGAGTGACCGCAGACAGGCTTCGAAGGCCTAACATAACAAACTTGGGCTGGCTGTAGGCACTTTTAAATTGGTTCCAGGGGTACACGGGCAGCAGTGGTCTGGTCAGTGGAAGTCTAGTGGAAGGAGTGACCGCAGACAGGCTTCCAAGGCCTAACATTACAAACTTGGGCTGGCTGTAGGCACTTTTAAATTGGTTCCAGGGGTACACGGGCAGCAGTGGTCTGGTCTGTGGAAGTCTAGTGGAAGGAGTGACCGCAGACAGGCTTCGAAGGCCTAACATAACAAACTTGGGCTGGCTGTAGGCACTTTTAAATTGGTTCCAGGGGTACACGGGCAGCAGTGGTCTGGTCAGTGGAAGTCTAGTGGAAGGAGTGACCGCAGACAGGCTTCCAAGGCCTAACATAACAAACTTGGGCTGGCTGTAGGCACTTTTAAATTGGTTCCAGGGGTACACGGGCAGCAGTGGTCTGGTCAGTGGAAGTCTAGTGGAAGGAGTGACCGCAGACAGGCTTCCAAGGCCTAACATAACAAACTTGGGCTGGCTGTAGGCACTTTTAAATTGGTTCCAGGGGTACACGGGCAGCAGTGGTCTGGTCTGTGGAAGTCTAGTGGAAGGAGTGACCGCAGACAGGCTTCGAAGGCCTAACATAACAAACTTGGGCTGGCTGTAGGCACTTTTAAATTGGTTCCAGGGGTACACGGGCAGCAGTGGTCTGGTCAGTGGAAGTCTAGTGGAAGGAGTGACCGCAGACAGGCTTCGAAGGCCTAACATAACAAACTTGGGCTGGCTGTAGGCACTTTTAAATTGGTTCCAGGGGTACACGGGCAGCAGTGGTCTGGTCAGTGGAAGTCTAGTGGAAGGAGTGACCGCAGACAGGCTTCCAAGGCCTAACATTACAAACTTGGGCTGGCTGTAGGCACTTTTAAATTGGTTCCAGGGGTACACGGGCAGCAGTGGTCTGGTCTGTGGAAGTCTAGTGGAAGGAGTGACCGCAGACAGGCTTCGAAGGCCTAACATAACAAACTTGGGCTGGCTGTAGGCACTTTTAAATTGGTTCCAGGGGTACACGGGCAGCAGTGGTCTGGTCAGTGGAAGTCTAGTGGAAGGAGTGACCGCAGACAGGCTTCCAAGGCCTAACATAACAAACTTGGGCTGGCTGTAGGCACTTTTAAATTGGTTCCAGGGGTACACGGGCAGCAGTGGTCTTGTCTGTTGAAGTCTAGTGGAAGGAGTGACCGCAGACAGGCTTCGAAGGCCTAACATAATAAACTTGGGCTGGCTGTAGGCACTTTTAAATTGGTTCCAGGGGTACACGGGCAGCAGTGGTCTGGTCAGTGGAAGTCTAGTGGAAGGAGTGACCGCAGACAGGCTTCAAAGGCCTAACATAACAAACTTGGGCTGGCTGTAGGCACTTTTAAATTGGTTGCAGGGGTACACGGGCAGCAGTGGTCTGGTCAGTGGAAGTCTAGTGGAAGGAGTGACCGCAGACAGGCTTCCAAGGCCTAACATAACAAACTTGGGCTGGCTGTAGGCACTTTTAAATTGGTTCCAGGGGTACACGGGCAGCAGTGGTCTGGTCTGTGGAAGTCTAGTGGAAGGAGTGACCGCAGACAGGCTTCGAAGGCCTAACATAATAAACTTGGGCTGGCTGTAGGCACTTTTAAATTGGTTCCAGGGGTACACGGGCAGCAGTGGTCTGGTCAGTGGAAGTCTAGTGGAAGGAGTGACCGCAGACAGGCTTCAAAGGCCTAACATAACAAACTTGGGCTGGCTGTAGGCACTTTTAAATTGGTTGCAGGGGTACACGGGCAGCAGTGGTCTGGTCAGTGGAAGTCTAGTGGAAGGAGTGACCGCAGACAGGCTTCGAAGGCCTAACATAACAAAATTGGGCTGGCTGTAGGCACTTTTAAATTGGTTCCAGGGGTACATGGGCAGCAGTGTATGGTCAGTGGAAGTCTAGTGGAAGGAGTGACGGCAGACAGTCTTCGAAGGCCTAACATAACAAAATTGGGCTGACTGTAGGCACTTTTAAATTGGTTCCAGGGTAACACGGCCAGCAGTGGCCTGGTCAGTGTAGTAGTTGTAGAAAGAAGGGACCGCAGACAGGCTTCGAAGGCCTAACATAACAAAAATGTCAAAACAATGGTATTGTCAGTGCCAGGCATTGAAGGATGTCAGCGCCTAGACTACACATTGGTGAAGCTGTGAGAGATAATTTTGCTAGTGGTAGAGCACTGTTTGAGCTGGGGGGGGAACTGTCTTGTGGCCGGCGGTACAGGCACAGGGCCCCTCATATTACAACGGTGTGTCTGACGTTGGGTGCGCACCACCACCGCCAGAGACACTTTATTGTACTATGAGGGACCCAGTGGCAGTGCCGTCGACCAAAAGCGGCCACACCCACCTCTTCAGACAAACAGCACTCTCAAGGGTCCAAGCGCAAAGTGGCGATAGCACGGCCCCGTGTGGGGAGTTTGGCCATTTCGTGAGGTGGAAACATGTCGTATGCTGGACAATCAGGTGAAGAAAATTACGAGATTGGAAAAGTCATTCAGAATAGTCCACAGGCAAGACCTTTTCATAGGAAAGCTAGGTGTCAGCCGGGCAGGGTGGGGCAAAAGATTTTGAAATCCAGTTGTGGTTCATTTTAATGAAGGTTAGATCATCTACATTTTGGGTAGCCAGACGAGTCCTTTTTTCTGTTAGTATTGAACCTGCAGCACTGAATACTCTTTCTGATAGGACACTAGCTGCCGGGCAAGCAAGCTCCTGCAATGCATATTCTGCCAATTCTGGCCAGGTGTCTAATTTGGATGCCCAGTAATCAAATGGGAATGACGGTTGAGGGAGAACGTCGATAAGGGATGAAAAATAGTTTGTAACCATACTGGACAAATGTTGTCTCCTGTCACTTTGAATTGATGCTGCAGTACCTGTCCTGTCTGCGGTCATAGAAAAATCACTCCACAACCTGGTCAGAAAACCCCTCTGGCCAACGCCACTTCTGATTTCTGCCCCTCTAACACCTCTGGTCTGCTGGCCCCTGGAGCTCGTGTGAGAACGATCACGGGCGCTGTGTGCAGGGAATGCCAGAAGCAAACGGTCAACAAGAGTTGATTGTTTTGTTGCTAATATTAGTTCCAAGTTCTCATGTGGCATAATATTTTGCAATTTGCCTTTATAGCGAGGATCAAGGAGGCAGGCCAACCAGTAATCGTCATCGTTCATCATTTTTGTAATGCGTGTGTCCCTTTTGAGGATACGCAAGGCATAATCCGCCATGTGGGCCAAAGTTCCCGTTGTCAAATCTGCGGTTGTGCTTGGTTGAGGGGCAGTTGCAGGCAAATCTACGTCACTTGTGTCCCTCAAAAAACCAGAACCCGGCCTTGCCACGCCACCAATTTCCCGTGCCCCCGGGAAAGCTTCCTCATTAAAAATATACTCATCCCCATCATCCTCCTCATCCTCCACCTCCTCTTCGCCCGGTACCTCGTCATGTACACTGCCCTGACCAGACAATCGCTGACTGTCATCAAGGCTTTCCTCTTCCTCTGGTGCAGACGCCTGATCCTTTATGTGCGTCAAACTTTGCATCAGCAGACGCATTAGGGGGATGCTCATGCTTATTATGGCGTTGTCTGCACTAACCAGCCGTGTGCATTCCTCAAAACACTGAAGGACTTGACACATGTCTTGAATCTTCGACCACTGCACACCTGACAACTCCATGTCTGCCATCCTACTGCCTGCCCGTGTATGTGTATCCTCCCACAAAAACATAACAGCCCGCCTCTGTTCGCACAGTCTCTGAAGCATGTGCAGTGTTGAGTTCCACCTTGTTGCAACGTCTATGATTAGGCGATGCTGGGGAAGGTTCAAAGAACGCTGATAGGTCTGCATACGGCTGGAGTGTACAGGCGAACGGCGGATATGTGCGCAAAGTCCACGCACTTTGAGGAGCAGGTCGGATAACCCTGGATAACTTTTCAGGAAGCACTGCACCACCAGGTTTAAGGTGTGAGCCAGGCAAGGAATGTGTTTCAGTTGGGAAAGGGAGATGGCAGCCATGAAATTCCTTCCGTCATCACTCACTACCTTGCCTGCCTCAAGATCTACAGTGCCCAGCCACGACTGCGTTTCTTGCTGCAAGAACTCGGACAGAACTTCCGCGGTGTGTCTATTGTCGCCCAAACACTTCATAGCCAATACAGCCTGCTGACGTTTGCCAGTAGCTGCCCCATAATGGGAGACCTGGTGTGCAACAGTGGCAGGTGCGGATGGAGTGTTTGTGCGACTGCGGTCTGTGGACGAGCTCTTGCTTCTGCAGGAGGACGAGGACGAGGAGGAGGAGGAGGAGGAGGGGGTGCGAACGGCTACAGACAACTGTTTACTAGACCGTGGGCTAGGCAGAACTGTCCCAAACTTGCTGTCCCCTGTGGACCCTGAATCCACCACATTTACCCAGTATGCCGTGATGGACACGTAACGTCCCTGGCCATGCCTACTGGTCCATGCATCTGTTGTCAGGTGCACCTTTGTGCTCACAGATTGCCTGAGTGCATGGACGATGCGCTCTTTAACATGCTGGTGGAGGGCTGGGATGGCTTTTCTGGAAAAAAAGTGTCGACTGGGTAGCTCGTAGCGTGGTACAGCGTAGTCCATCAGGTCTTTGAAAGCTTCGCTTTCAACTAACCGGTAGGGCATCATCTCTAACGAGATTAGTCTAGCTATGTGGGCGTTCAAACCCTGTGTACGCGGATGCGAGGCTAAGTATTTCCTTTTTCTAACCATAGTCTCATGTAGGGTGAGCTGGACTGGAGAGCTGGAGATCGTGGAACTAGCGGGGGTGCCGGTGGACATGGCAGACTGAGAGACGGTGGGAGATGGTATTGTTGCCGCCGGTGCCCTAGATGCAGTGTTTCCTACTACGAAACTGGTGATTCCCTGACCCTGACTGCTTTGGCCTGGCAAAGATACCTGCACAGATACAGCAGGTGGTGCGCTAAATGGTGGTCCTACACTGCCGGAAGGGATGTTGCGTTGATGACTAGCTTCATTGGCCGAGGGTGCAACAACCTTAAGGGACGTTTGGTAGTTAGTCCAAGCTTTCAAATGCATGGTGGTTAAATGTCTATGCATGCAACTAGTATTGAGACTTTTCAGATTCTGACCTCTGCTTAAGGAAGTAGAACATTTTTGACAGATGACTTTGCGCTGATCAATTGGATGTTGTTTAAAAAAATGCCAGACTGCACTCTTTCTAGCATCGGATACCTTTTCAGGCATTGCAGACTGAGCTTTAACCGGATGGCCACGCTGTCCTCCACCAGGTTTTGGCTTTGCCACGCGTTTTGGGCAAGATACGGGCCCGGCAGATGGAACCTGTGGCGATGTTGATGCCTGCTGCGGCCCCTCCTCCTCCTCTGCTTCAGAACTGCTGCCGCCTGCACCCTGTTCCCCCAATGGCTGCCAATCGGGGTCAAGAACTGGGTCATCTAATAACTCTTCTTGTACCTCCTGCGCAACTTCGTCTGTGTCACCGTGTCGTTCGGTGGTATAGCGTTCGTGATGGGGCAACATAGTCTCATCAGGGTCTGATTCTTGATCAGCACCCTGCGAGGGCAATGTTGTGGTCTGAGTCAAAGGACCAGTATAGTAGTCTGGCTGTGGCTGTGCGTCAGTGCACTCCATGTCAGATTCAACTTGTAATGGGCATGGACTGTTAACTGCTTCACTTTCTAAGCCAGGGACGGTATGTGTAAAGAGCTCCATGGAGTAACCCGTTGTGTCGCCTGCTGCATTCTTCTCTGTTGTTGTTTTTGCTGAAGAGGACAAGGAAGTGACTTGTCCCTGACCGTGAACATCCACTAACGACGCGCTGCTTTTACTTTTACCAGTTTCACGAGAGGAGGCAAAAGAGCTAGAGGCTGAGTCAGCAAGATAAGCCAAAACTTGCTCTTGCTGCTCCGGCTTTAAAAGCGGTTTTCCTAATCACAGAAAAGGGAGCGTTCGAGGCCTTGTGTAGCCGGACGACGAACCTGGCTCCACAGCTCAAGACTTAGGTGCAATATTTTTTTCCCCACGACCACCTGATGCTCCACCACTACCACTACCCTCATTACCAGCTGACAATGAACGCCCCCGGCCACGACCTCTTCCACTAGACTTCCTCATTGTTTTAAAAACGTAACCAAACTAACGTTATTTGTTGCAGTCACACAACTTACACGGTGAGCTATAACTTCAGTATGATTTAGCTACCCCTTTACAGGTTGGTGAGACCACAGCGAAAATCAGGCCCAATGTTACACACTCTTTTTTTGGTGGCTGCAAATTAGAGAGATGCCCCACACGCAGGACTGTCACTGAAGCACAAATGTTAATATTAATGTCACACTATTATTTTTTTTTTATTTTTATTTTTTTCAGGAACACTTTAGAAACCCCCCAAAAAAAAAAAATAGATTTTTGCAGGGAGAATTTAGAAAACAAATGTAACAAACTATATGCTTTCTATGGGCCACTGAGTGAGAGATGACGCACACAGGAATCAGGAGTGGCACACAAGCCCAGAGGCCAATATTTTTCTACCAATGATTGATGGAGTTATTTTCTCTGGTAGATTTTGGAACCCAAATCAAGGAAAAAAAAATATAGGCTTTCTATGGACCACAATTGGAGAGAGAGAGAGAGAGAGAGAGAGAGAGATGGCACACCCAGGAGTCAAGACTGGCACACAAGCAGAAAGGCCAATATTAATCTCACACTGTTTTTTTTTTTTTTTTTTTTTTTCAGGGAGACTTTAGAAAAAAAAATAATAAAAAAAATATGATTTTATCAGGAAGAATTTAGAAACCAAATAAAATAAAATGATTTTTTCAGGGAGAATTTATAAAACAAATAAAACCAAAAATAGGCGTTCTATGGCCCACTGACTGAGAGATGACGCACCCAGGAGTCAAGACTGGCACACAAGCAGAAAGGCCAATATTAATCTCCCACTGTTTTTTTTTTTTTTTTTTTTCAGGGAGACTTTAGAAAAAAAAATAATAAAAAAAATATGATTTTATCAGGAAGAATTTAGAAACCAAATAAAATAAAATGATTTTTTCAGGGAGAATTTAGAAAACAAATAAAACCAAAAATAGGCGTTCTATGGCCCACTGACTGAGAGAGAGAGAGAGATGGCACGCTTAGTACTGGCACACAAGCCCAAAGGGCAATATTAATCTCCCTTTTTTTTTCAGGGAGAATTTCTAAAACCCAAAAAAAAAAAAAATAGGCTTTCTATGGCCCACTATTTGTGAGAGAGATGGGACGCTCAGGACTGGCACAGATGGCACGCTCAGGACTGGCACAGAAGCCCAGAGGCCAATATTAATCTCCCTTTTTTTCTGGGAGAATTTATAAAACCAAAAAAATATTTAAATAGGCTTTCTATGGCCCACTATTTGTGAGAGAGATGGCACGCTCAGGACTGGCACAGATGGCACGCTCACAACTGGCACACAAGCCCAGAGGCCAATATTAATCTCCCTTTTTTCAGGGAAAATTTATAAAACCAAAAAAAAAATTAAATAGGCTTTCTATGGCCCACTATTTGTGAGAGAGATGGCACGCTCAGGACTGGCACAGATGGCACGCTCACAACTGGCACACAACCCCAGAGGCCAATATTAATCTCCCTTTTTTTCAGGGAGAATTTATAAAACCAAAAAAAAAAATTAAATAGGCTTTCTATGGCCCACTATTTGTGAGAGAGATGGCACGCTCAGGGCTGGCACAGATGGCACGCTCACAACTGGCACACAAGCCCAGAGGCCAATATTAATCTCCCTTTTTTCAGGGAAAATTTATAAAACCAAAAAAAAAATTAAATAGGCTTTCTATGGCCCACTATTTGTGAGAGAGATGGCACGCTCAGGACTGGCACAGATGGCACGCTCACAACTGGCACACAAGCCCAGAGGCCAATATTAATCTCCCTTTTTTTCAGGGAGAATTTATAAAACCAAAAAAAAAATTAAATAGGCTTTCTATGGCCCACTATTTGTGAGAGAGATGGCACGCTCAGGGCTGGCACAGATGGCACGCTCAGGACTGGCACACAAGCCCAGAGGCCAATATTAATCTCCCTTTTTTTCAGGGAGATTTTATAAAACCCCAAAAAAAATAAAATAGGCTTTCTATGGCCCACTATTTGTGAGAGAGATGGCACACTCAGGACTGGCACACAAGCCCAAAGGCCAATATTAATCTCCCACTGTATTTTTATCAGGGAGAATTTATACACCCCACAAAAAAAAATACAGAAAAATGAAAAGGCTTTCTATGGCCCACTATGTGAGAGAGATGGCACACACAGAGATGGCACTCTAGCAGAAATGCCAAATTGCCAATCTTAATCTCCCATCAAAAAAAAAAACAAAAAAAAAAACAGGGAATGTCCTACAATTACTATCTCCCTGCCTGCAGTAATCTCAGCCAGGTATGGCAGGCAGCTACTATCTCCCTGCCTGCAGTAATCTCAGCCAGGTATGGCAGGCAGCAATAAGGAGTGGACTGATGCACAAATGAAATAAAAAGTGTGGACAAACAAAAAAGATAGCTGTGCAGAAAGGAAGGAACAAGAGGATTTGTGCTTTGAAAAAAGCAGTTGGTTTGCACAGCGGCGTACACACAGCAATGCAGCTATCAGGGAGCCTTCTAGGGCAGCCCAATGAGCTACAGCGCTGAGGGGAAAAAAAAAAAAAAAAACTTCCACTGTCCCTGCACACCGAGGGTGGTGTTGGACAGTGCAAATCGCTGCAGCACAAGCGGTTTTGTGGTTAATGGACCCTGCCTAACGCTATCCCTGCTTCTGACAAAGCGGCAGCAACCTCTCCCTAAGCTCAGATCAGCAGCAGTAAGATGGCGGTCGGCGGGAACGCCTCTTTATAGCCCCTGTGACGTCGCAGACAGCAAGCCAATCACTGCAATGCCCTTCTCTAAGATGGTGGGGACCAGGACCTATGTCATCACGCTGCCCACACTCTGCGTTTACCTTCATTGGCTGAGAAATGGCGCTTTTCACGTCATTGAAACGCGACTTTGGCGCGAAAGTCGCGTACCGCATGGCCGACCCCGCACAGGGGTCGGATCGGGTTTCATGAAACCCCGACTTAGCCAAAAGTCGGCGACTTTTGAAAATGTTCGACCCGTTTCGCTCAACCCTAGTGGTGACTTCTCCTTCAATGGAAGTCTTCAAACAGAGGCTGGACAGACATCTGTCTGGCATAATTTAGTGAATCCTGCTTTGAGCAGGGAGTTGGACCAGATGACCCAGGAGGTCCCTTCCAACTCTAACATTCTATGATTCTATGATAATTTCAAAAGTTTTTCTCCACTTGTGGTTAGTGGTTGGGTGGAGCAATTTATTGTCAAACTACTAAAAGAAAATAGAATTAGACCTACCGGTAATTCGGTTCCTAGGAGGCTTCCACGACAGCATAGGAGGTTGTCTCCATTCCATAATGGGGGACAGGAAGCACAAGAGGTTAAAACCCCTCCCACCTCCTATTAACCAGTGATTTACAACTAACACCATAGCACCGGTTACCTTTAGGTTCTCAGAAATTAATCCAAGAATGTCGGCAGGGAATTAGTGCTGTCGTGGAAAGCTCCTAGAAACCGAATTACCGGTAGATCTACTTCTATTTTCTGTAGTAGCCTTCCGCGACAGCATAGGAGGAATACCAACCAATTCTGTATTAGGGGGGGACCATGGCCTGGAGAACTTTCCGGCCAAAGACTAGATCCTGATTGGACCAGAAGTCCAATCTGTAATGCTTGGTAAAGGTATGTAAAGAAGACCAAGTTGCGGCCCTGCAAATCTGCTCGGTGGATGCGCCAGCCCTTTCAGCTCAGGAGACTGAGGTGGATCTGGTGGAGTGAGTTTTCAAACCTGCAGGTGCCGTCATGTTCTGGGCTAGGTATGTTTCAATTATAGCTCTTTTTATCCATTTGGCAATAGTACTTTTTGCTACTTTCTTGCCTTTATTTTGACCAAACAAATGTACAAAGTGGTTTTGGTCAGTTCTGAAGGATTTGGACTGCTCCACGTAGTGGAGGACTATGTGTCGGAAGTCCAAAGTGTGGTATTTTTCTTCCTTTAGATTCACCGGGTTTTGGCAAAATGATAGTAGGACTATGTCCTGTGAACGATGAAAGTTTGATATCACTTATGGAAGGGATGTTTAGGTAAGGCTCTCTAATCGATAGAGCCTGTAATTCCCCTACTCGCCTTGCTGTAGATATGGCAACCAAAAATGCTGTTTTATATGATAGGAGCTGAGGGGTACAAGAGGACAGGGGTACAAATGGGGGACTGTGAGGCCTCTAAGAACCAAATTTAAGTCCCAGGATGGGACAATGATCTGTCTTTTGGGATGAAGTTTAAGTGCCGAAACCATGAACCTTTTTATCCACCGATGATTTGCCAGATCTTGGTCAAAGACAGAGCTTAGAGCAGACAGTTGAACCTTTAGAGTGCTTAGCTTGAGCCCCAATTCCAACCCTTTTTGCAAAAAGTCTAATATATGAGATATATCTGGGTGGAAAGGGTCAGGTGAATTAGGATGACACCACGAAGCAAAATTTTTCCAAATTTTGCTACATATAGCATTGGTAACAGGTTTTCTGGATTTTTGCAATGTAGAGATCACTGATTCCGAGAGCCCATTGGCTCGTAATACCTGGGCTTCAGCAGCCAGGTAGCTAGTCTCAGCCTCCGGGGATTTGGGTGATGAAGGGGCCCCTGCAGAAGAAGGTCATCTGTCAGTGGTAAGAAAACTGGCCCGTCTACCTGAAGATCTATGATGAGATGGTACCAGCTCCTTTTTGACCATACTGGGGCTACCAGGATAGTTGTAACCTTGTCGTCTCGAATTTTTCAAATGGTTTTTGCTAGCAATGGTATTGGGGGAAAAGCATAAGCTAGCTAAAACTTCCATGTGTGAGCAAAAGCGTCTACTCCCCGAGCAGCATCCTTGGGGTTCAGGGAGAAGTAGGCTTTTACCTGCGCATTCTGGCTTGAAGCCAGTAGGTCGACCTCAGGTAGACCCCACTTGTCTGTCAACATGTTGAAGGAGCTCTTTTTCAGGCTCCTCTCTCCTGCTTGGATGTCCTGACAACTTACAAGACCTACCTGTGTGTTTATGGACCCCTTTAGGTGTACCGCTGTTAGAAAGAGGAGATGCTTCTTGGCCCAGCAGAAATTTCTGTTTGAGATTCCGCTCAGACTGTTGAACTTCGGGCTTTCCTGGTGCTTGAGGTGGGCTACCGTAGTCATATTGTCTGAGTAAACCCTGATATGATGACCTGAGACTAGATTGTTTGCTGCCAGAAGAGCCTTCTCCACTTCACTTCTTTTAACTCCCTGAAGTTGGAAGACTTGGTGCTCTCCTGTTGACTCCATAGTCCCTGGAACGGAACATATGTTACCACAGCCCACCAGCCTCTTCGGCTGGCATCTGTTGTTACCGTCACCAGGGGGGTTTGTGTCCAGGCTACCCCTTTGCATAGGTTTGTCTGATTTAGCCACCAATTTAGGGAGACCTTTACTCTCCCTGTAGTTTGTATTCTTCTGTTTAAAGAGTTTGGGTTCCCATTCCAGTTTTCCAGAATGTGAGCCTGCAGAATTCTGGAATGGGCTTGAGCCCAAGACACAGACTGTATACAGGCCGTCATAGACCCCAGAAGAGACATGGCCGTCCATATGGTAGGTGACCTCTGCTTCTTGAAGTCCAGGACCTTGGCTACCAGATTGTGGCGATGGTACTCTGGTAGAAAAGATTTCTGATTCACTGAGTCTAGGAGGACTCCCAAAACTCTTATAGTCCTTGACGGCTGGAGTTGGGATTTTTTTTAGATTGAGAAACAGCCCAGATTTTGTAGAATATTCAGAGTTCTGTACACCTGATGTCTGAGGATCTCGGCGGAAGGACCAATAATTAGCAGGTCATCCAGATAGGGCACAATAGCGATACCCAGCCCTCGTATGTGTGATACCGCTTCCGCCATGATTCTGGAGAAGACCCTTGGGGCCGAAGAGATCCCATAGGGGAAGTACTTTGTATTGGAAATGCAATATTCTCTGATCTATGTGAACCGCAAACCTCAGGTACTTTCTATGTTGAGGGTGTATAGCAATATGGAAGTAGGCATCTCTGAGGTCTATAGTCGCCATAAAGGAGTTTGGGACTATTAATGGAATGGCTGATTTTATGGACTTCATCTTGAATTTGCGATAAGTGATCTAGTGATTGAGGGCCTTCAGATTTATTATGATCAGGGCCTGACCTGAAGGCTTTTTTACCATAAAGATACGGGAATAATGACCTCTTCCCTGATTGCTCACTGGAATGGGGGATATTGCATTTGTGGTCACTAGCTGAAAAGATATTTCCTGACCTCAGGATTTTTATGAGGTATAGAGCTTTCCCATTCAAATGATGACTCACAGGAGCCATCTGACTCTGAGTCAGAAAGTTCCCCCTTAAACTTCCTTTTTTTAGTGGAGTGATGGGCCAGGTGAAGATGGAGGTGAGGGAGGGGTAAGTGTGGCTAGTGAAGTTTGAACCTCCTTCTTGACTAGCGCACGTATCTCCTCTATTAATGAGGGATGCTCCGCTCTGACCACTTTGCTTGTACAGGATTTGCAAAGTTTTTTCTCCCATTTTAGTGGTAACTTCAGGTTACAGATAGCGCATTTGCATCTACTGGAGGTTTTATGGGCAGACTTGTCTCCCTGAAAATAGAGGGAGAGTAGAATAAGTAGGGGAGCTAAAACCCATAACCTCAGAAAAAAAGGACCCATCCCTGCCACACTTACTGGGGGTTGGGGAGCGCTGGGCTCTGCAGACGCAGGGCAGGGTGTACTCTCCATGCTGTGGGATCAGTCTTCCCTGGGAGATGTCTTCTGGCAGTCTTATATGCGTATAAGGCTGCCCCCAGCGCTGGCAAATTGCCTCCCCCTCCGGAGTCCAAAGCAGGTGTGATCTTCAGCGTGCTTTACGTCGGCGCTCCCTGTATTCCGGGAGCTGCGTGCATTCCACTTTTGGAACGCAAGACCCGGAAGTGAAGCGCCAGGGACGACGCAACTTCTGGGTACCGAACAGCGCACAGGAGGAGAAGACACCAGAGAGCTCAGGGAGACCTCCGGGATGGGGATCATCGGCCCCCTTTACCCCCACAAGGGGACGCAGGTGGACAGGAAACGGTCCCAGAATCCGTAAGGAGACGGGAGCAGAAAGGTAGAGGAAGGCAAGGCCCCCGACCACCACTGCCCAGCAAAGCATACTCAACAGGTACCACCGTCGAAGCCGGCCATGCAGCGTACCAGGAACCTCTCCATGCCCCATGGGGGACAAGAAAGACACCGGTTAATGGGAGATGGGAGGGGTTTTTAACCTCTTGTGCTTCCTGTCCTCCATTAGGGAATGGAGACAACCTCCTATGCTGTCGTTGTAGGCTACTAGAGAAAAAATGCTGAAAGATTGCAACACAGGATAGTCCAGAAGCGGATAAACAGCCCCAATGAAGTTTCAAGTTGTCCTGCAGGTTCAGGGTGCATCAGTGTCAGTGAGAACTATACTTCAACATTTGAATGAAATGAAATTAAATGCAATGTCAGGAGACATAGGGTATAGGACCCCATTGATGGCACAGAGACATCAAAAAGCTAGACTACAATGTGCTAAAATGTATGAGAGTAAACAAAAATCCTTATGGGAAAGTGACTTGTGGACAGTTATGACCAATAACCAATATTGTGAACAAAAACTGAATTGCTGGTTTTGTTCATTCTGTGTCTGAAAAATCGAAATAAAAAGTGATCAAAAAATATTAAGCACTTCAAAATGGTACCAAACATTTTCAACTCGTCAAACAAAAAATAAGCCCTCATACAGCAATGCTTACCAAAAAATTAAAAAAGTTACAGCTCTCAGAATATGGCGACAAAAAACCCTACTTTTTATACAAAAGCATTTTTTAAGTGTGATAGCAGCAAAACCTAAAAAAAAATATAAATATGGTATCGCTGTAATCGCACCAACCCAAATAATAAATCAACCACATCATTTATACCGCATGACAAGTCGTGCAAAGATAAAAATAAGAACTATTCTTGTACTGCTGTCTATTTGTTCATTCTACCTCCTAAAAATCAGAATAAGGCTTGGTTCACATTTATCCTGCACTTTCTGCTGAGTGCTTTTGTCAGGGTTTTTGTGTCAATTCCACAAAACCATGATTCAGACAAAACCCTGGACAGAACAATTAATTTATGAGGCAGATGGAGCCACTTCGGACTGGTGTGTGTTCTGGCAGTGTTCCATCATTTTAGGCATAGTGTGGGAGACCACAGATCTGTGCACGCCTAAAAAGATGGATACCACTGGAGCTGATGCCAAATGGAATACAAAGTGAATTCCTCTGCCTCATGGCGGGTGGTTCCGTAGGGGGTTTTGTCTGAATTGTATTTTTATAGGATTTACATGGAAACAGCAACATAAGCACTCTGCATTGAACACAAGAATGTGATCCAGCTTCATACTGGAAATGATCAAAAAATGTTAAGTACTATATGTTTATGGGTACATATAGCCAGAGGCACAAGCCGGGCACAATGTCTGGGAGTGCTAGTGTAACACATGAGGTAACTGGTTGTTACAGTGATGTTGCCTTCCTTTCAGGAAGGGCGATATCATACTTGGAGGCAAGGAGGATTCCCTTTACCAGATAACGCACCTACATACAACACATTCTGAATCCAGGCCAGAAGGGGGAGGTCTGAACTTAGATTAAGGGGAGCTCCCCCAGCTTCAAGTGAGGAAGAGAGAGGAGTGTGAGCAGACAGCAGAGCCATGCAGCCAGGACTGTGCTGCAGCTCCAGGAAAAGGAAGATAACCTGAAGGGTTGATTGTCAGTGAAGAATCAGAGGAAAGAAGAAACAGGAGAAGGAAAGGGGCTCAGAGCGGAACTGTGACCGGGCACCCTCAGAGCCGAAGCGCAGGCTGTGTTGTACTCCAGGTCACATGGCAGAACTGGAGGGCATAGGACTTTATGTTATTTGACTGCACCCACACCTGAAAGTGCAGCAGTACACTAAGAGCCAGGGTCGTGATAGAGACCCTATAATAAGGCTCACACTGCCCATCATACAGGTAACTGTCACAGGACAGGAGAGAGAGGACTTTGTACGGAAGCCACAGGCAGCAATGACCTCGCATACAAGCGAGTAGGAAGGCTTACGAACTTCACCTGGGAGAGGGATCGACCTTTGACTCCAGGCCGGCCAGACCACATCACCACCTGTTCCTGGTACCCTGGACTGTGGACTGCTACCATCAGTAAACCAGGTAAAGACGATACAACTTTGTGTCCTCCATTTATTTGCCAGCATACACCATCTCTGTCCAGCACACCGGGAGCCCTGGGGACCCCGCTTCACCTGTGGGAAGCGTCACCATCTATGCTGCAGTAACATTACCCCAGAGGACCCCTTTAAGCAGCGTCGGTCCCTAGTGACCGAGAAACACAGGTGGCGTCACGAACAAAGACTTTAATGCAAGGACTGGCTTGGATAGATAGATAGATAGATAAATAGATAGATAGATAGATAGATAGGTAGATAGATAGATAGATAGATAGATAGATAGATAGATAGATAGATAGATAGATAGATACTGTAATACCAAGCCTGATGTTAAGTAATAAACATAATAAAATGGTATATAAAGAGTTAGGCTGGAATCACACATTCACACATTCGAAAAACTCGTATCTTAATATCTGGCACTACCGCCGGCACTCGAGAGCGGAGAGTGCAGCTGCATGTATTTCTATGCAACCGCACGCTCCTCTCCTGAGTGACGGCGGCAGTGCAGGGTTTAAAGATGCGAAACATGTCTGAATTTCTCGCATGTGCGATCCCGGCCTTAAATAAAGACACACACACGAAATCTGCGTTAGGCCGAGGTCACACTTGCAAGAAACTCGCACGAGTCTCGTAGCTCAATACCTGACACTGCTGCTGGCACTCAGGACCGGAGTGTGCAGCTGTATGTATTTCTATGCAGCTGAACGCACTGGTCCAATTGCCGGCCGCAGTGCCAGGTACTGAGGTACAAGACGTGTGCGAGTTTCTTGCAAGTGTGATCCTGGCCTTAAATGCAATATCTGTTTAATTTTTTTTAAAGAAATGTTGTGGGCTCCCGTGCAATTTTCTGCACCAGACAAGGAAAGCCAGTGGCTGGGGGCTGATGTTTGTAGCCTGGGAAGCGGATAATACCCATGGATCTTCCCAGGCTATGAATATCAGCCCGCAGCTGTATACTTAGCCTTTACTGGCTATTAAAATAGGGGGCCCCCCCCAAAAATGACATGAAGTCCCCCTATAATTATTTGCCAGAAAAGCTATGCAGACAGCTGCGGGCTGATATTCATAGCCTATGAAGGGGCCATAATAATAATAATCGTTATTTTTATATAGCGCTAACAAATTCCACAGCGCTTTACAGTTTTGCACGCTGTCCCCTTTGGGGCTCACAATCTAAATTCCCTTTCAGTATATCTTTGGAATGTGGGAGGAAACCGGAGTACCCAGAGGAAACCCACACAAACACAGGGAGAACATACAAACTCCTTGCAGATGTTGTCCAAGGTGGGATTTGAACCCAGGACTCCAGCGCTGCAATGCTAACCACTGAGCCACCGTGCTACCCTTGGATATTGGCCGCCCCCTGGATGCAAACACCAGCCCGCAGCTGCCCCAGAAATGACACAGCTCTAAGGTGCGCCAATCCCCGCACTTAGCCTCTCTTTTCCCACTGCCCTGTAGCTGTGGCATATGGGGTAATAAGGGGTTAATGTCTACTTTGCAAGGTGACATTAGGTTGGCTTACTGGAGAGGTGTCAATAAGACACCTATCCATTACTAATCCTTTAGTTTGTAAAGGATTAAATAAACACACACATGCAGAATAAAGTATTTTAATGAAATAATACACCACACATTTTTCCCATTTTATTATACTCCTAATCCATGCGATGCCCTCAATCTCCTGAAAAAAAAATACTCTGTGGTCCGATGCATTCCATTTAATAAAGACTTTCCCACGACGAGGCCAGCTCTGCTACACCTGGATGCATGACATCCAGACATAGCAGAGCTTGTAGATGACCACCAGAGATCTCCAGCGATCACCTACACTTTAGTTCTCACAGTCAGCTAACCGTGAGAACAAGCCTAGTGTGACCTGAGATAACCCCCGGTTCGTGCACGGCAGTTCTCGCGGTAAGCTAAATTATCGCGAGAACTGCAGTGGACGCGGACTTCTGGCAGTGTGACAGGTAAGACCTTATTTAAATTAGTAGATATGCATAGTAAGCTGCGTTATCGTAGTTATTTGGCATGTGACTAATTATTAGATGCGGTTTTACCGCATCTAATGATAGTCTATGGGAAATTTACGCTTCAAGAACAGAGCGTCTCTGCATTGTAAATAGATATGCTGTGGTCCATAAAGACGCGCCGCATGTTCGGATACGCAGGTCTGCTGCCTGCATCTCTGAACGCATAGTGGAAATGGGAAATGCTGTAATATCTGGACGCTGCGGGTTTGACGCTGCGGATGTATGCAGCATCAAACCCACAGTGTTTACTGACAGTGGAAACACAGCCTGAGAGTGTTCCCCTGCCTCTGATGCATTTAGTGTGTGTCTCCCTCATCTCTACTCCTTGGTTATCTAAGGAACCGTGATTTCTGCTGCCAGCATTGTCAGATGGGAATTTTTTAATAATTCTTCAACTAGGGCCTTCTGATACTGCAAAATTTTAATAGCCTTTCTGCCATGGGAGGGAGAGATGGAAAGTTCCTCTTGTAGCATGAGCCTATAAGGGTGACCAACCAGTAATTAATGTTGGCTAAAATGCATACAATGCAAGGGTCACAAGAAAGGCAGTGGAACAAAAACTCAGCCATGTGTGACAGACTGCCAACAGCAAAGACTTCCTTCTCCCCACCAAAACAATGACTGTCCATGTTGTTCTCCTCATCCTCCTTCTCATCCTCCTCCCTATCCTCCTCATCTTCAGACCATCCATGCTGAAAAGACGGGACGAAGGTGGTATGTGTAGCGCAGTCAACCAGATCTTGTTCCTCCTTCTCCTACCCCTCCTCATAATCACCCATTCTGTGCTGAGAAGATGAGATGATAATGGGCTGTGTATCATTACTAAGTATAGTGTCTTGCTCCATTTCAACTTGCTCTGCCTGTAAAGCCTCCTCTTTAATTGTGAGCAGCGAGCATTTCATTAGACAGAGAAGCAGAATGGTGACACTGATTTTGGTGTTTTCGCCCCTTATCATTTTGGTTTATTCTTCAAAGTTTTGGAGAACCGCACAGATGTCAGACATTCATGCCCACTCATCAGCTCTTATGTGCAGAGGCTGATCGCAATACTGATGGCATTGTGTATATGGTATTCAATTACTGCCCTCTGCTGCTCACAAAGCCTTACCAGTATATGTAACATTGAGTTCCAACTTGTGGTGATATCACACATCAGTCGGTGAGCTGGAAGTTGCAAACGCTGCTGCAGCACTGCCAGGGTGGCGGCAGCTGTAACTGACTGGCGGAAATGGGCACATACATGGCCTACTTTCACACATAGCTCAAGCAGATCTGGGTACATTTTGAGAAATAGCTGAACCACTAAGTTGAGCACATCGGCCAGTCATGGTACGTGTGCAAAGTTGCCAAGTTTCAGAGCCACCACCGGGTTATGGCCATTGCCACACACAACCATGCCTGGTTTTAAGTTCAAGGGCAAGAGCCACAGATGAGCCTTGTCTGTTAGACCTTTCAACAACTTCACAGGCGTGTGCGGTTTGTTACCTTATCATATTAGCTTCAGCAGAGTCTGTTGCCACTTGAGCGAGATAGTGCTGCAGTGCTTCCAGCTTGCGACTGATATTGAAATTTCTGAGAAGGAGGGTGAGGTGGAAGAGGAAGAGGTGCAGGAACTTCTGTGGAAATGGATGCAACCCTGAATGAACCAGAACCTACAATCCTTGCCATGCCCTGACCAGCGCTGTTACTGGGAAGGTCCACTTACCCACCATCACCAGGACAAGTGCTTGGGGGAAGGGATACTACATTTCCCTGACATCAAACTATCAAACTGGATAAATATTGTGGAAGACGGGATCCAGTCAGATTCTGGGACGTAACACGTGACAGATGTTATGGGACACGTGCTTGTGCAAGTAGAGTAGGGAAACGTGTGCACAGCTTATAAGATGTGGTGCCCAGGTAGGTTCCAACACCCAGATATTTGTATAATGAAACCTGGCACTCAACTTATGTGTGAAAGCGGTTTTTAATTTTCAGCAACAAAACGTTTCGGTCATAAGTCTGACCTTCCTCAGTTACATATAGGAGGAATTGCCTATGGTGAATGTATGCTCCTGTGAGCAATAAGGAAGGGGGGGGGGTTCCTCCCTGTTATAGTTGGAGATGTGTGCAGCAGCCGCTGCGTGTGGCATGACAAGCGGTGGACACATATATATTGGATCCACATACAAACAGATACCAGTAAAGTTTAAAGATCCCACTGAAAAGGATTGTTCCATCTGGGAGATTTATGATATTTTGATAGGATATGTTGTATACAGCCTAAAGATTTTGGTCCCACTGATGGGGCTCCGTCACATTCTGTCAAAAATGGTATCTATTTCTATGGGATCTCCAAAAATTTGGTATGCCATAAATGTTCCAATTGAACAACACCACAACACAACAACATCAACAGCTTTTTCTTACCATCAAAGATACCAGAAAGCCAGAAGGAGTTTCCCGCCAACCCAATTTATGTTAATGTAAACATAACTTAAAGTAAATGCATTGTTACTATTTTTTATTTTTACTGGGGTACTTTTGTCTCAAGTCACCTCCATTTAGTGTTGTCAGAATATATTGACTTTTCAAGTGCAGTCAAACTTAAATTGACACATTTTTTATCCCATGCTAAGAGCCTTTTATTGAACTTCATGCTACAGGAAAATATTTTATCTATCACTGCATTCATGCTACTATTATTTTCTATAAATCTCAAGTTGTTTCCTGGGAGACAAGATAAATACCGTACTTGCAAAAACTGTAAAAAATAGCTAAACTTTATCTTTGTTAAATCTCCCAGAATATATTAGGAAATTGCTCAAAAGGGGTCTCAGGTTCTTAAAGGCTATGGATAGATTTTCTCTATTTTTCACTGAACATTTGATTTTTAAATGCAAAATTAAACAAATCAATACATTCTCCTTAATAGATAAATACACTTTTATGCTGCTGCATAGTTTGTGTAACTCCTTTACATAGCTGACAGCTCTGCTGATTCTGAAAAGGATCCAAAAGCACATTATTTCTGCGTGATAAAGCACTTTATGCTCTTTTCATAATTTCTCTCAGTATTACAGGATCTAGTAGGGAAACGGATGAGGTTATACACATCTAAGCCTGTAGAGATGGGAAAGTATCCAAATTTTCAGTAAAGGTACATGCAGGGGTTGGACAAAATAATGGAAAATCTAACATTTTGGCATCATAATCTTCGAACATGTGATAAACATGCAAACCATGACATATGGTAATGTTTTGTAGTTGATTATTTGTGTTATATGATACGTGTATGTAAATTAACTGTTTGTTTTGCATAATTGTAAGATCATTGATGAGAACCTGATACCAATGGCAGACCTCTTGGATTTTCAAAGAGGCCAAATTGTTGGTGCTCGTATGGCAGGCGCTAATGTGACAGAAAGTGCCCGAATGCTTGGCGTGTCAAGAGGTACTGTCTCTAAAATAATGACTGCTTTTGAAAGAGAAGGAAAAACGTCCGCAGAAAAAGCACAGGTACGGCCGAAAGTCAAAGTTGACTGAGACAGTCGGACTCTAAAGCGAATTGTGAGAGAGGATCGCAAGACAACAGCTACAAAAATCACTGCTGAGCTCAATGAACACCTACAGAACCCAGTTTCCACAAAAACTGTTAGTTGGGAGCTGCACAAATCTGGATTCCACGGAAAAGCTGCAATTAGAAAACCGCTGCTCTCAATGACAAATGTTTCCAAGCATTTAGAGTAGTGTTGAAACCTCCAGAATTGGTCCCTTGAGCAGTGGAAACATGTGATATTCTCAGACGAATCATTGTTTACCCTATTTCCGACCTCTGGCCGAGTATACATTTGGAGGCAGCCGAAAGAATCATTCCATCCAGAATGCCTTCTCCCAACCGTAAAACATGGTGTTGGTTCTGTGATGATCTGGGGTGCTACAAGATTGCCTTGTGCAGGCATGTACTATGGAGGACAGAGACTGAACTTCAATCCAATATTGCAGCCAGCATGCAGCCAGCGGGTAAGGAAAGGGTGGATCAAACACCCGAAAACCCCGCCTCTATGGCTGAAGATTGTTCCCTCCAAATTCAGGTGACAGTGTCCCTTTAAACATGCCCAACTTTTCTAACCTCTCACCATACGAGAGGTCTTCCATCCCTTGTAATAATCTAGTTGCCTGTCTTTGAACTGATTCTAACTTCTGAATATCCTTTTTAAAATGTGGAGCCCAGATCTGGATCACATATTCTAGATGTGGCCTCAGGAATGATTTATAAAGGAATAATAATATGCTGGAATCGCGGGATTTTATCTCTCTTTTAATACATTCTGAAATCTTGATTGCTTTCGCAGCTGCTACTTGACATTGAGTACTACTGCTCAGCTTACTTGTAACCATAATACCCACATCCTTCTCCTGTTCTGTAGTCCCGAATATACCCTATTTTAATATACACTGCTAAAAAAAAAATAAAGGGAAGACTTAAACAACAGAATATAACTCCAGGTAAATCAAACTTATGTGAAATCAAACTGTCCACTTAGGAAGCAACACTGTTTGACAATTAATTTCACATGCTGTTGTGCAAATGGAATAGACAACAGATGGAAATTATTGGCAATTATCAAGACACATTCAATAAAAGAGTGGTTCTGCAGGTGTGGACCACAGACCACATCTCAGTACCAATGCTTTCTGGCTGTTTTGGTCACTTTTGAATGTTGGTTGTGCTTTCACACTTGTGGTAGCATGAGACGGACTCTATAACCCACACAAGTGGCTAAGGTAGTGAAGCTCATCCAGGATGGCACATCAATGCAAGCTGTGGCAAGGTTTGCTGTATCTGTCAGCATACTGTCCAGAGGCTGGAGGCACTACCAGGAGACAGGCCAGTACACCAGGAGAAGTGGAGGGGGCCATAGAAAGGAAACAACCCAGCAGCAGGACCGCTACCTCAGCCTTTGTGTAAGGAGGAACAGGAGGAGCTCTGCCAGAGCCCAGCAAAATGACCTCCAGCAGGCCACAAATGTGCATGTGTCTGCACAAACAGTTTGAAACCGACTCCATGAGGATAGTCTGAGTGCCCGACGTCCACAGATGGGGGTTGTGCTCACAGCCCAACACCATGCAGGATGCTTGGCATTTTCCACAGAACACCAGGATTGGCAAATTCGCCACTGGCACCCTGTGCGCTTCACAGATGAAAGCAGGTTCACACTGAGCACATGTGACAGATGTGACAGAGTTGGGAGACACCATGGAGAGCAATCTGCTGCCTGCAACATCCTTCAGCATGACCAGTTTGGCAGTGGGTCAGTAATGGTGCGGGGTCGCATTTCTTTGGAGGGCCAAACAGCCCTCCATGTGCTCGCCAGAAGAAGCCTTACTGCCATTAGGTACCGAGATGAGATCCTCAGACCCCTTGTGAGACCATTTGCTGGTGCGGTTTGTCCTGGGTTCCTCCTAATGCAGGACAATACCAGACCTAGTTACTGTGAGTACCAAACATTAAAATAATAGCATATCCCACGCCCTACACATATTACCTGATCAGTGTCTTTTCCAATGTGCTCGGCCGAGTGGCACGCTGAACCTTACAGCCCCGACGCGCGTTTCGCGTGTGCTTCTTCCTGGGGGTGTGTAGGAAGAAGCACATGCGAAACACGAATCGGGGCTGTAAGGTTCAGCGTGCCACTAGGCCGAGCACATTGGAAAAGACACTGATCAGGTAATATGTGTAGGGCATGGGATATGCTATTATTTTAATGTTTGGTACTCACAGTAACTAGTGTGAACCTTAGAGTGTATTGAGGTCTGATTGATCCATGGCTTAAGTTCCTGGCTGAGCTTTGCCTTGAACCTTAAGGAGTGCACTAAATTATGTGCATCTCTGAACAGCGTTTTCTGCCCACTTTTTTATGGTTACAGCTTTGATCAAATTATAATGTGTCCTGCTCTAGCTGACCTATCTGTATTTGTTGGTCTGTTTGAGGCACCGCATTTAATGTTTGTGTGTATATATGTATTTTAATTATATGTAATAAAGATTTTTGTTTTATATATTGGTGTTACACTTCTTTAAATACCCAGTTTATTTCACTGTGGTATTGATATGTTCTAATGTTATGTGAAGTTTTGCCCACTCCTTAAGGGAATATGGGCTTGGATATTATGCTTACATGTTGCAGATAGTGCAGCAACAGCAAGAAGGCACTCATATGTCGGGCTCTACTATGAGGTCCAAACCCATGCTGTGTTTGTGGCTGGGTAACAATGAAGCTTGTTTCCTCCATCCCCTCCCGCCAACCTGGAACAACAGAGAGGGGAGGATTATCCTCTTCATCTGACAGTTGCTCGCCCATCACCTCTTCCTCCTCCATTTGTTCCTTGGATCTTGCACCTTCGATAACAGTTTGACTGTTATCACCAACCCTCCTTGATCGCAGTAATCCACCCTACCTTGGCCCCCGCCTGTGTGACAACAGTCTGGAACTTAAAGACAAAGTTATCCCTTCTGCCTCCTCCTCTGCTTCCTCCTCTTCTTCTGGGACAACCATCTCCTCCAGCAGGCTATTCAAAGTCTGCTACAGCATATAGATAACTGGAATAGTGATGCTGATGATGGCGGTGTCAGTGATAACCATCTTTGTAGTAGTTTTGTAATTGTGCAGAAGGGTGTAGAGGTCCTTAGTCTGTGCCCACTCTGTAAATGTGATATGCGCCACATCCATACTGCGTTTGCCCAATCTATGTGACATGACATACTGTGTCAGGGCTCATTGCTGCTGCCACAGTCGCTGCAACATGTGCAGAGTGGAATTCCACCATGTTGGCACATCGCATATCAACCTGATAACTGTCATGGACAAAGACCTCTATCGATGCAAGTAGATAACTTAATGGGTGCGAATGGCAGAAATGAGCACACAGCTTACGTGCTTTCTGGAGCAACTCACCCAGGCCAGGATAATGGCAGAGAAAATGCTGTACCACTAGATTGAAGAAGTGAGCCATGCAAGGCACTTGTGTGCCTTGTTCGCACCATTATTGGACAGGGACTTCCCTGGATGCAGGTTCAGTGGAGACAGCCATTGATCAAACTCAGCTTGGAGAGCTGTCCACAACTCTTCAGCTGTATGACTGCGATCTCCAAGGCACATCAATTTTAATACTGCCTGATTGAGGTGAGCTCTGGCTGCGCAGTACGGAGGTGATAGGGATTCACTCTGCACTGTTGAAACGAGTGTCTCATTAAGGCAGAAGTTGAAGGCCCCGGAGGAGGGCCTAGAGGAGATAGAGGAGGAGGCAGAAGCAGTGGAGGGTGTTGTGAATTCTGTGGCCAAGCTCCCTCCTGTGGCCGTGAGTGGTACTTCGGCTGGTTCTGTCTATGAGCTTCCTTTGGTGGATGAGAGTGGTACTGCGGCTTCTGAGTTTCCTTCCTCAGGTGATGAGGTTAAGTCGTTAGGTGCTGCTCTATTTAACTCCACCTAGTGCTTTGATCCTGGCCTCCAGTCAATGTTCTAGTATTGGTCTTGCTTCCTCCTGGATCGTTCCTGTGGCCTTTCTATCCTGCATAAGCTAAGTTTTGCTTGTGTTATTTTTGTTTGCTATTTTTTCTGTCCAGCTTGCTATATTGGTTTTTCTTGCTTGCTGGAAGCTCTGGGACGCAGAGGGAGCACCTCCGTACCGTTAGTCGGTGCGGAGGGTCTTTTTGCCCCCTCTGCGTGGTTGTTTGTAGGGTTTTGTGTTGACCGCAAAGCAATCTTTCCTATCTTCGGTCTGTTCAGTAAGTTGGGCCTCACTTTGCTAAATCTATTTCATCTCTGCGTTTGTATTTTCATCTCTACTCACAGTCATTATATGTGGGGGGCTGCTTTTTTCTTTGGGGTATTTCTCTGAGGCAAGGTAGGCTTATTTTTTCTTTCTTAGGGCTAGCTAGTTTCTCAGGCTGTGCTCGAGGCGCATAGGTCTGGTCAGGAGCGCTCCACAGCTACCTTTAGTGTGGTTGGATAGGATTAGGGATTGCGGTCAGCAGAGTTCCCACGTCTCAGAGCTCGTCCTATGTTTTTGGTAATTGTCAGGTCACTTTGTGTGCTCTGAACTTCAAGGTCCATTGTGGTTCTGAATCACCTGTTCATGACAGGAGGGTGTGTTAAATGTAAAGGTTTGTCCTGCAAGCCTTGGGACTTCCAAGGCTTGAGGAGCAGCGCCTGCCCCCACAGCCACCAGATTCACCCAGTGCCCAGTAAGTTAGATGTAACACCCTTGATCATGCTTGCTTGTACAAGTGTCTGAAGTGACATGCTTCCTGGCAGACAGAGATTTAGTCAAGGAACGGGTGATGTTGTCTGTGACATGCTGGTGTAGAGAAGGCACAGCTTTCTTAGAAAATTAATGGCGACAGGGCAATTGGTACTGGGGGACTGCAACAGCCATTAGCTTTTGGAAACCGTCTGTATCTACCAGGCGGAAAGGCAGAATTTCCGTGGCCAACAAATTGGAGATGGTGTTCAACCTCTTAGCTTTGTCATGCATAGGAGGAATCAATCTTTTATGTGACCACTAGGGTTGAGCGAAACGGGTCGGCCAGATTCAGAAGTCGCTGACTTTTGGCAAAGTCGGGTTTCATGAAACCCGACCCGACCCCTGTGTGGGGTCGGCCATGAGGTCGGCGATCTTCTGATCTGGAATCGGAATTACGATACCGAGTTCCGATATGTTTAAGATATCGGGAATCGGTATCGGAATTCATATTTGAGTGTAAAATAAAGAATAAAAAAAAAAAAAATATTAATATACTCACCCTCAAACGCGCCCTGGTACTAACCGGCAGCATTCCTTCCTAAGAATGAGTGCCTGAAGGGCCTTCGATGACGTCGCGGCTTGTGATTGGTCGCGTGAGTGGTCACATGGGCGTCACGCGACCAATCACAAGCCGCGACGTCATCTAAGGTTCTTCAGGCACTAATTCTTAGGAAGGAAGCGTCCGAGGGCGCGTCCGAGGGTGAGTATATTCCTAATAGGTTTATACTCACCCTCGGACGTGCCCTGGTTCTAACCCGCAGCCTTCCTTCCTAAGAATCAGTGCCTGAAGGACCTTAGATGACGTCGCGGCTTGTGATTGGTCACGTGATGCCCATGTGACCGCTCACGCGACCAATCACAAGCCGCAACGTCATCGAAGGTCCTTCAGGCGCTCATTTTTAGGAAGGAAGGCTGCCGGTGAGAACCAGGGCGCATCCGAGGGTAAGTATATCAATATTTTTTATTTTGATTCTTTATTTTACACTTAAATATGGATCCCAGGGCCTGAAGGAGAGTTTCCTCTCCTTTAGACCCTGGGAACCATTAGAAACCAAATGCACTGCACTCGACCCGACTTTTGAAAAAGTCGGGTTTCGTGAAACCCGACCCGATCCTATAAAAAGAAAAGTCACTCAACCCTAGTGACCACAACTGCAGAATAGTGGGCTCGCTGCAGTGCTGAGAGAGGGCAGAGTATGGTGAACTAGACAAACTGATGGACCATGAGAGAGGTGCAGGTAGAGATGTTATGATGGATTGAGAAAGTTATGGTGTGCTCGTCCTCTGAGATCAATCCAAAACAGCAGGTATATCTGCTTCCATTACAGCTGACGTCGGGTTGTCAGTCAGCATGACTGGAGCGGGTAATGATCCCGAGGTTCTGTGGTCGAAGACCTGCATCTCAATAGTTGGCCTGGTAGCAGAGGAGGAGAAAGAAGGAGCAGATGCAATTGATGGGGTGGCTGATGGTTATTGAGGTCCGCTGGTCCACATTTTTGTGTAGTAGGATTCCAACAGTAACACATATTGATTGCGCATGTGAAGGATCATACATGTAATTATCAGGAACCCAGCTGCAGACTTACAGCAAGAGTCTGCACATGTGTTCCAAACGGACCGAGAGTGAGTGCGGAGACCTGCGGCAAGCTTAGATCCCGGCATGCAGGACCTGAAACATGTGACCCCGGGGAGTGGCCGGAGGTGGAGCCAGATGCCAAGAGGCAGCGGTGGCTGTAGATGGAGAGTAGTCAGAAAGAGCCGAAGTCAAGCCAGGAGGACAGCGTAGTATAAAAGGGTGAGATGTAAAGGGTGGTCAGGACGCAGCAAGAGGTCAGATAGCCAGAGATAGAGATGCAGTACAAATGGGGCAGGCAAACGGGAAGAGAGAGCGCACCAAGCCTAGAGTCAGAGCCAGAAATGGGTAGCAAGGACAGAGTCACTAGGCAAGTGCACAGACAAGACAACAGACCAGATCATATGCTAAAAGGCAAACGGACAAACCAGTATGCAATTATACCAGGGGTCAGACACACAGTCAAGAATGAATGTATCACTGACAAGGATCCCAGACGGAGGCGTGTAAATATAGCTCTCACCAAACCAAAAGGAGGCCATGCAAAATTAACCCTGAGTGGACAGGAAAGGGAATTCTGTCCGCAAGCATGACAGTAGTCAAATTATTACACTTTTTTACCTCAACTCAGTTTTTTGCAAAGTTGGCAGATTTTGTGAGTTGGCTCATCCTTTGCAGTGTCAAAAAAGGCCCAGGCTAGGCAACCCTTGCCATCTCTGCGAGCTGCAGATCCAAAGACGCTGCTGGTCACATCCACACTTGTGGCTGAGGATGCTTTGCTTGTCGTGGCTGCATCACTGCGAGTCTGTGACGTACGGCACAACATAACCACCTTGTCTTCCTCCTCAGATGACCTACTCAGCTGTGTGCCTCTATGTTCATGTCAACTGGAATCTAACACCTTATCATCATCTTCCTCTGTGTTATCACATTCTTCGCCCTTTGAGTCACCCTCCTCCTCTCCCTGCCTTGACAGCACAGTACAGTCCTCATGAGCCTCAGATATCTAAATCTCATCAAGATCACCACCTCCCTAGTGGTTAACATCTGATGATGAGGGTCAGGATGCTGTTCGGACCTTATTTCACCCTGCCCTAGATTCAAGCTAAAATAATTTTGGGCATCAGTGCAGATTTCCTCCTCTTGACTTTGTGAAGTTTTTGAGTGCACTTCTCATGACCATAGCATAGATAATGTGAACCGCTCTTCAGACTCACCCATCTGTGGTTCCATACAGTTATTTGTATGGTTGGAGAGTTGGAAGACAGGGGAAGCAAGGGGAATTTGGGTGCCCACTCTGTGGACTGTACTGGGTGTGATGTTGAGGTGGAGGAAGAAGATGAGAGGCCACTTGAAGCTGCATTTACCATCCACGTGAGCACATGCTATTTCTGGGCATCATCAACATGGCTGTTGTGAATTCTGTGGCAGAGCTCCCTCTTGTGGTCACAAGTGGTACTTCGGCTGATTCTCTCTGTGAGCTTCCGTTGGTGGAGGAAAGTGGTACTGCGGCTTCTGAGTTTCCTTCCTCAGGTGATATGGTGAAGTCGTTAGGTGCTGCTCTATTTAACTCCACCTAGTGCTTTGATCCTGGCCTCCAGTCAATGTTCTAGTATTGGACCTGTCTCCTCCTGGATCGTTCCTGTGGCCTGCTGCTTTGCATAGCTAAGTTATTCTTTGCTATTTGTTTGCTGTTTTTTTCTGTCCAGCTTGTCTATTTGTTTTTTCCTGCTTGCTGGAAGCTCTGGGACGCAGAGGGTGTACCTCCGTGCCGTTAGTTCGGTACGGAGGGTCTTTTTGCCCCCTTTGCGTGGTTTTTGTAGGGTTTTGTGTTGACCGCAAAGTTACCTTTCCTATCCTCGCTCTGTTCAGAAAGTTGGACCTCGCTTTGCTAAATCTATTTCATCTCTACGTTTGTCTTTTCATCTTAACTCACAGTCATTATATGTGGGGGGCTGCCTTTTCCTTTGGGGATATTTCTCTGAGGCAAGGTAGGCTTATTTTCTATCTTCAGGCTAGCTAGTTTCTCAGGCCGTGCCGAGTTGCATAGGGAGCGTTAGGCGCAATCCACGGCTGCCTTTAGTGTGGTTGGAGAGGATTAGGGATTGCGGTCAACAGAGTTCCCACGTCTCAGAGCTCGTTCTTGTTTTTTGGGTTATTGCCAGGTCACTGTATGTGCGCTGACCTCTATGTCCATTGTGGTACTGAATTACCTTTCATAACAGTACTGGAGGCCAAAAGTACTAATGATTCTCAATAGAGGGAAAAAAGAAGTTCTGAGACCATTTTTTTTACTTTGCACTGTGTTTTGCCTTTTTTTTCCCCTAGACATTTGGGTAGTTCAGGACACAGGTGTGGACATGGATATTCAGGGTCTGTGCTCTTCATTGGATAATCTCGTTATAAATGTACAAAAGATTCAAGATTTGGTGGTTCAGAAGCCTATGTTAGAACCAAGAATTCCTATACCTGATTTGTTTTATGGTGATAGAGCCAAGTTTGTGAATTTCAAAAATAATTGCAAACTGTTTCTGGCCTTGAAACCTCGCTCCTCTGGTGATCCAGTTCAACAAGTGAGAATTGTTATTTCTTTTTTGCGTGGCGATCCTCAGGACTGGGCATTTTCCCTTGCGCCAGGGGATCCTGCATTAAGTAATATTGATGTGTTTTTCCTGGCGCTCGGATTGCTGTACGATGAGCCTAATTCAGTCGATCAGGCAGAGAAGAATTTGCTGGCTCTGTGTCAGGGTCAGGATGAGATAGAGGTATATTGTCAGAAATTTAGAAAGTGGTCTGTACTCACTCAGTGGAATGAAGGTGCGCTCGCGGCTATTTTCAGAAGAGGTCTCTCTGAAGCCCTTAAGGATGTCATGGTGCGATTTCCTATGCCTGCTGGTCTGAATGAGTCTATGTCTTTGGCCATTCAGATCAGTCGACGCTTGCGCGAGCGTAAATCTGTGCACCATTTGGCGGTATTACCTGAGCTTAAACCTGAGCCTATGCAGTGCGATAGGACTTTGACCAGAGTTGAACGGCAAGAACACAGACGTCTGAATGGGCTGTGTTTCTACTGTGGTGATTCCACTCATGCTATCTCTGTTTGTCCTAAGCGCACTAAGCGGTTCGCTAGGTCTGCCACCATTGGTACGGTACAGTCAAAATTTCTTCTGTCCGTTACCTTGATCTGCTCTTTGTCATCGTATTCTGTCATGGCATTTGTGGACTCAGGCGCTGCTCTGAATTTGATGGACTTGGAGTATGCTAGGCGTTGTGGGTTTTTCTTGGAGCCCTTGCAGTGTCCTATTCCATTGAGAGGAATTGATGCTACGCCTTTGGCCAAGAATAAGCCTCAGTACTGGACCCAGCTGACCATGTGCATGGCTCCTGCACATCAGGAGGTTATTCGCTTTCTGGTGTTGCATAATCTGCATGATGTGGTCGTGTTGGGGTTGCCATGGCTACAAGTCCATAATCCAGTATTAGATTGGAAATCCATGTCTGTGTCCAGCTGGGGTTGTCAGGGGGTACATGGTGATGTCCCATTTCTGACTATTTCGTCATCCACCCCTTCTGAGGTTCCTGAGTTCTTGTCTGATTACCGGGATTTATTTGATGAGCCCAAGTCCGATACCCTACCTCCGCATAGGGATTGTGATTGTGCTATCGATTTGATTCCTGGTAGTAAATTCCCAAAAGGTCGACTGTTTAATTTATCTGTGCCTGAGCACGCCGCTACGCGGAGTTATGTGAAGGAGTCTTTGGAGAAGGGGCATATTCGCCCGTCATCGTCGCCATTAGGAGCAGGGTTCTTTTTTGTAGCCAAGAAGGATGGTTCACTGAGACCTTGTATAGATTACCGCCTTCTAAATAAGATCATGGTTAAATTTCTGTACCCTTTGCCATTATTATCTGATTTGTTTGCTCGCATTAAGGGGGCTAGTTGGTTCACCAAGATAGATCTTCGTGGTGCGTATAATCTTGTGCGTATTAAGCGAGGCGATGAGTGGAAAACTGCATTTAATACGCCCGAGGGCCATTTTGAGTATCTAGTAATGCCATTCGGACTTGCCAATGCTCCATCAGTGTTTCAGTCCTTTATGCATGACATCTTCCGAGAGTACCTGGATAAATTCCTGATTGTGTACTTAGATGACATTTTGATCTTCTCGGATGATTGGGAGTCTCATGTGAAGCAGGTCAGAACGGTGTTTCAGGTCCTGCGTGCTAAATCTTTCTTTGTGAAGGGATCAAAGTGTCTCTTTGGTGTCCAGAAGGTTTCATTTTTGGGGTTCATCTTTTCCCCTTCTACTATTGAGATGGACCCTGTTAAGGTCCAAGCCATCCATAATTGGACTCGGCCGACATCTCTGAAAAGTCTGCAAAAGTTCCTGGGCTTTGCTAATTTTTATCGTCGCTTCATCTGCAATTTTTCTAGTATTGCTAAACCATTGACCGATTTGACCAAGAAAGGTGCTGATGTGGTCAATTGGTCTTCTGCTGCTGTGGAAGCTTTTCAAGAGTTGAAGCGTCGTTTTTCTTCTGCCCCTGTGTTGTGTCAGCCAGATGTTTCGCTTCCGTTCCAGGTCGAGGTTGATGCTTCTGAGATTGGAGCAGGGGCTGATTTGTCGCAGAGAAGTTCTGATTGCTCGGTGATGAAACCATGCACCTTCTTTTCCAGGAAGATTTCGCCTGCTGAGCGAAATTATGATGTGGGCAATCGAGAGTTGCTGGCCATGAAGTGGGCATTCGGGGAGTGGCGTCATTGGCTTGAAGGAGCTAAGCATCGCGTGGTGATCTTGACTGATCATAAGAACTTGACTTATCTCGAGTCCGCCAAGCGGTTGAATCCTAGACAAGCTCGTTGGTCATTGTTTTTTGCCCGTTTTGACTTTGTGATTTCATATCTTCCGGGCTCTAAAAATGTGAAGGCGGATGCTCTGTCTAGGAGTTTTGTGCCCGACTCTCCGGGTGTATCTGAGCCGGCGGGTATCCTCAAAGAGGGAGTAATTGTGTCTGCCATCTCCCCTGATTTGCGGCGGGTGCTGCAAAAATTTCAGGCTGATAAACCTGATCGTTGCCCAGCGGAGAAACTGTTTGTCCCTGATAGGTGGACGAATAGAGTTATCTCTGAGGTTCATTGTTCGGTGTTGGCTGGTCATCCTGGAATCTTTGGTACCAGAGAGTTAGTGGCTAGATCCTTTTGGTGGCCATCTCTGTCGCGGGATGTGCGTACTTTTGTGCAGTCCTGTGGGATTTGTGCTCGGGCTAAGCCCTGCTGTTCTCGTGCCAGTGGGTTGCTTTTGCCCTTGCCGGTCCCAAAGAGACCTTGGACACATATCTCTATGGATTTTATTTCAGATCTTCCCGTCTCTCAAAAGATGTCAGTCATTTGGGTGGTCTGTGATCGCTTCTCTAAGATGGTCCATTTGGTACCCTTGTCTAAATTGCCTTCCTCCTCTGATTTGGTGTCATTGTTTTTCCAGCATGTGGTTCGTTTACATGGCATTCCAGAGAATATCGTTTCTGACAGAGGTTCCCAGTTTGTTTCGAGGTTTTGGCGAGCCTTTTGTGGTAGGATGGGCATTGATTTGTCTTTTTCCTCGGCTTTCCATCCTCAGACTAATGGCCAGACCGAACGAACCAATCAGACCTTGGAAACATATCTGAGATGCTTTGTTTCTGCTGATCAGGATGACTGGGTGTCCTTTTTGCCTTTGGCTGAGTTCGCCCTTAATAATCGGGCCAGCTCGGCTACCTTGGTTTCACCGTTTTTCTGCAACTCTGGGTTCCATCCTCGTTTCTCTTCAGGGCAGGTTGAGTCTTCGGACTGTCCTGGTGTGGATACTGTGGTGGACAGGTTGCAGCAGATTTGGACTCATGTAGTGGACAATTTGACCTTGTCCCAGGAGAAGGCTCAACGTTTCGCTAATCGCAGACGCTGTGTGGGTCCCCGACTTCGGGTTGGGGACTTGGTTTGGTTATCTTCTCGTCATATTCCTATGAAGGTTTCCTCTCCTAAGTTTAAACCTCGTTTTATTGGTCCGTGTAGGATTTCTGAGGTTCTTAATCCTGTGTCTTTTCGTCTGACCCTTCCAGATTCTTTTTCCATACATAACGTATTCCATAGGTCATTGTTGCGGAGATACGTGGCACCCGTGGTTCCATCTGTTGATCCTCCTGCCCCGGTTTTGGTGGAGGGGGAGTTGGAGTATATTGTGGAGAAGATTTTGGATTCTCGAGTTTCTAGACGGAAACTCCAGTATCTGGTTAAGTGGAAGGGTTATGCTCAGGAAGATAATTCCTGGGTCTTTGCCTCTGATGTCCATGCTCCCGATCTTGTTCGTGCCTTTCATATGGCTCATCCTGGTCGTCCTGGGAGCTCTGGTGAGGGTTCGGTGACCCCTCCTCAAGGCTGGGGTACTGTTGTGAATTCTGTGGCAGAGCTCCCTCTTGTGGTCACAAGTGGTACTTCGGCTGATTCTCTCTGTGAGCTTCCGTTGGTGGAGGAAAGTGGTACTGCGGCTTCTGAGTTTCCTTCCTCAGGTGATATGGTGAAGTCGTTAGGTGCTGCTCTATTTAACTCCACCTAGTGCTTTGATCCTGGCCTCCAGTCAATGTTCTAGTATTGGACCTGTCTCCTCCTGGATCGTTCCTGTGGCCTGCTGCTTTGCATAGCTAAGTTATTCTTTGCTATTTGTTTGCTGTTTTTTTCTGTCCAGCTTGTCTATTTGTTTTTTCCTGCTTGCTGGAAGCTCTGGGACGCAGAGGGTGTACCTCCGTGCCGTTAGTTCGGTACGCAGGGTCTTTTTGCCCCCTTTGCGTGGTTTTTGTAGGGTTTTGTGTTGACCGCAAAGTTACCTTTCCTATCCTCGCTCTGTTCAGAAAGTTGGACCTCGCTTTGCTAAATCTATTTCATCTCTACGTTTGTCTTTTCATCTTAACTCACAGTCATTATATGTGGGGGGGCTGCCTTTTCCTTTGGGGATATTTCTCTGAGGCAAGGTAGGCTTATTTTCTATCTTCAGGCTAGCTAGTTTCTCAGGCCGTGCCGAGTTGCATAGGGAGCGTTAGGCGCAATCCACGGCTGCCTTTAGTGTGGTTAGAGAGGATTAGGGATTGCGGTCAACAGAGTTCCCACGTCTCAGAGCTCGTTCTTTTTTTTTTGGGTTATTGCCAGGTCACTGTATGTGCGCTGACCTCTATGTCCATTGTGGTACTGAATTACCTTTCATAACACATGGCGTACCGCTGTGTGTCTGCCAAGGAAAGGTAGTGGAGTAGACCGTCAAGTAACATTACCACCTATCCCACGTACACCGTGAACACCAAGCCTAATTCCGCTTCCACCACAGCCTTGCTTTTTCTCAGTCATGTTGCTTATATAGTGTGGTAGGAGCACAGTATTGGCAACAAAAAATTAGATTTTAAACTCTGCACCACCTCTGCAAACAGCTGAATTTCAGCAACAGTAAATTCCAAGGTGCAATATGACGTGCTGTATCATGTTAGTCACAGAAGAAAGAATTGTTTGAGTGTGGATGAGGCCTGTATGACAAAGAAGATATGCTACAATTTGAAAGTCAGATGTCCCCTAATATATGGCGTTAGGAACACAAGAATATTTTGGTGGCCTCTGGAAAAGGCCTCTATAACACACTAGATGCTACAAACTATTTTAAAGTCAGGTTCCCTACTGTATGACACTAGGAGCAGAAGATTTTTTTGTGGCCTCTGCATCAGGCCTCTATAACACGCTAGATTAGGGTTGAGCGAAACGGATCGTTCATTTTCAAAAGTTGCCGACTTTTGGCACAGTCGGGTTTCATGAAACCCGACCCGATCCCTGTGTGGGGTCGGCCATGCGGTACGCGACTTTCGCACCAAAGTCGCGTTTCAATGACGCGAAAAGCGCCATTTCTCAGCCAATGAAGGTGGATGCAGATTGTGGGCAGCGTGATGACATAGGTCCTGGTCCCCACCATCTTACAGAAGGGCATTGCAGTGATTGGCTTGCTGTCTGCGGCGTCACAGGGGCTATAAAGGGGTGTTCCCGCCGACCGCCATGTTACTGCTGCTGATGTGAACATAGTGAGAGGTTGCTGCCGCTTCGTCAGAAGCAGGGATAGCGTTAGGCAGGGTCCATTAACCCCCAAACCGCTTGTGCTGTAGCGATTTCCACTGTCCAACACCACCTTTTGTTTGCAGGGACAGTGGAAGCTACATTTTTTTTCCTCAGCGCTGTAGCTCATTGGGCTGCCCTAGAAGGCTCCCTGATAGCTGCATTGCTGTGTGTACGCCGATGTGCAAACCAACTGCTTTTTTCAAAGCACAAATCCTGTTGTTCCTTCCTTTCTGCACAGCTTTCTTGTTTATTTGTCCACACTTTTGATTTAATTAGTGCAGCAGTCAACTCCTTGTTATTGCTGCCTGCCATACCTTGCTGAGATTACTGCAGGGAGATAGTAATTGTAGGACAGTCCCTGTTTTTGTTTTTTTTTATTCTCCCTGAAAAAAAATAAATAGTGGGAGATTAATCTTGACATTTGTGCTTGAGTGCCAGTCGTGTGTGCCATCTCTCTCCAATTGTGGGGCACAGAAAGCCTAGTGTCTATAATCCTTTTTTTTTCTTTTTTTTAATTCTCCCTAAAAAAAAAATAGTGGGAGATTAAGATTGGCATTTCTGCTAGAGAGCCAGTCCTGTGTGTGCCATCTCTCTCCAATTTTGGGGTACAGAAAGCCTAGTGTGTAATACTGGCCCTGATTTCTTGGCAATTCTCCCTAACAAAAAAAAGTAGTGGGAGATTAAGATTGGCATTTCTGCTAGAGTGCCAGTCCTGTGTGTGCCGTCTCTCTCCAATTTTGGGGCACAGAAAGCCTAGTGTGTAACACTGGACCTGATTTCTTGGCAATTCTCCCTAACAAAAAAAAGTAGTGGGAGATTAAGATTGGCATTTCTGCTAGAGTGCCAGTCCTGTGTGTGCCATCTCTCTCCAATTTTGGGGCACAGAAAGCCTAGTGTGTAATACTGGCCCTGATTTCTTGACAATTCTCCCAGAAACAAAAAAAAGTGGGAGATTAAGATTGGCATTTGTGCTTGAGTGACAGTCCTGCGTGTGTGGCATCTCTCTCAAATTGTGGGCCACAGAAAGCCTAGTGTCTGCAATACTGTTTTTTCTTGGGGGGGGGTTTAATTCTCCCTTTAAAAAAAATGGGAGATTAATATTGGCATTTGTGTTTGAGAGCCAGTCATGTGAGCCATTTCTCTCAAATTGTGGGCCACAGAAAGCCTAGTGTCTGTTTTTTTATTTTGGTTTTTAAATTCTCCCTGAAAAAAAAAAAAATAGTGGGAGATTAATCTTGGCATTTGTGCTTGAGTGCCAGTCGTGTGTGCCATCTCTCTCCAATTGTGGGGGACAGAAAGCCTAGTGTCTATAATCCTTTTTTTTCTTTTTTTTAATTCTCCCTAAAAAAAAATAGTGGGAGATTAAGATTGGCATTTCTGCTAGAGTGCCAGTCCTGTGTGTGCCATCTCTCTCCAATTTTGGGGCACAGAAAGCCTAGTGTGTAATACTGGCCCTGATTTCTTGGCAATTCTCCCTAACAAAAAAAAGTAGTGGGAGATTAAGATTGGCATTTCTGCTAGAGTGCCAGTCCTGTGTGTGCCGTCTCTCTCCAATTTTGGGGCACAGAAAGCCTAGTGTGTAATACTGGACCTGATTTCTTGGCAATTTTCTTAACAAAAAAAAGTAGTGGGAGATTAAGATTGGCATTTCTGCTAGAGTGCCAGTCCTGTGTGTGCCATCTCTCTCCAATTTTGGGGCACAGAAAGCCTAGTGTGTAATACTGGGCCTGATTTCTTGGCAATTCTCCCTAACAAAAAAAAGGAGTGGGAGATTAAGATTGGCATTTCTGCTAGAGTGCCAGTCCTGTGTGTGCCATCTCTCTCCAATTTGGGGGCACAGAAAGCCTAGTGTGTAATACTGGCCCTGATGTCTTGACAATTCTCCCAGAAACAAAAAAAAGTGGGAGATTAAGATTGGCATTTGTGCTTGAGTGACAGTCCTGCGTGTGTGGCATCTCTCTCAAATTGTGGGCCACAGAAAGCCTAGTGTCTGCAATACTGTTTTTTTTTGGGGGGGGGGGTTAATTCTCCCTTTAAAAAAAAATGGGAGATTAATATTGGCATTTGTGTTTGAGTGCCAGTCATGTGAGCCATTTCTCTCAAATTGTGGGCCACAGAAAGCCTAGTGTCTGTTTTTTTTTATTTTGGTTCTTAAATTCTCCCTGAAAAAAAATAAATAGTGGGAGATTAATATTGGCATTTGTGCTTCAGTGCAAGTCGTGTGTGCCATCTCTCTCAAATTGTGGGCCACAGAAAGCCTAGTGTCTGTTTTTTTGGGTTGGGTTCTAAATTCTCCCTGAAAAAAAATAAATAGTGGGAGATTAATATTGGCATTTGTGCTTCTGTGCCAGTCATGTGTGCCATCTCTCTCAAATTGTGGGACACAGAAAGCCTAGTGTGTTTTTTTTTTGAGGGGGGGGTTTAAATTCTCCCTGAAAAAAAAAATAGTGGGAGATTAATATTGGCATTTGTGCTTCTGTGCCAGTCGTGTGTGCCATCTCTCTCAAATTGTGGGCCACAGAAAGCCTAGTGTCTGTTTTTTTTTTTGTTTTTAAATTCTCCCTGAAAAAAAAAATAGTGGGAGATTAATATTGGCATTTGTGCTTCTGTGCCAGTCGTGTGTGCCATCTCTCTCAAATTGTGGGCCACAGAAAGCCTAGTGTCTGGTTTTTTTTTTTGGTTTTTAAATTCTCCCTGAAAAAAAAAAATAGTGGGAGATTAATATTGGCATTTGTGCTTCTGTGCCAGTCGTGTGTGCCATCTCTCTCAAATTGTGGGCCACAGAAAGCCTAGAGTCTGTTTTTTTTTTTGTAAGGAAAGTCAAAACACTGCACTCATCTACTTCAAATTTTGCTGAAGTGAAGGCATATCCACATATTCCCATTTTTAAAATTTTTAAAGATTCTCCCCTCATGAGCATGAGATGACCTCAGAATGTAAGAGACAGAGTAGTACGGGCAGATCTAGGCACATCCAGAACACCCCCACTGGGAACACTCTCGGGACAAAGGAGAACTGGTACATTCCCATGCCTTAGCTGTATGTGTTGCTCGAATGTCATAAAGGGTAACGAGGTACTCCATCCCCGCACCGTCAAGGCCTTCCCTATCAAAGAATATCACACGTGTAACTCAAACTTTGTAGTATATATCATTAAGTGCCCATGTGGTTTGTTGTATGTGGGTGAGACCACCCAGGCCATCAAGCATAGAATCTCGAGCCACAAATCTACCATCAGATGTGGTAAGACCTGGTTGCCACTACCTCTTTACTTTAAAGAAGCTCAACACACTGTAGCGCAACTGCGTTTTCAGATCATTGAAAAGGTCCATCGCCCCAGGAGAGGAGGTAACCATATTCAGTTACTTAAACAGAGGGAAACCTTCTGGATTTACACGCTTGACACACTTCATCCCAAAGGGCTCAATAGAGAATTGGATTGGCTAACTTAATCGGTTTTTCTTCCCATAGGCAAACTAACCCACTGCACATGTAATACTCGTATCGTAACCCTGGAGGATGGTAAGAGCCATACCCTTTAGGAGTCCCCCAAGTTTCATTTATCCCCTTTTTTTATAACCCACCTTTATCTATTTTTTTATCTGTATTTTTATTTATTTTATTTTTACTATATTTTGTTTGGCAAAAAAAATTTTTCCCTGGTCATTTACCTATTATTTCGTTTTCACATGTAGTATTTTTTTATTTCATTTGTATTTTTGTATTTTTTTATTTCTTATTTTTTATTTCATTTTTTTTATTTTTCATATTTTTATTTTTTATATTTTTTTTATTTATTTTTTGTTTTTTCCATTTTTTTAACCCATTCAACTCAGGTTCTTTGAATAATCATTGCTAGTTTGGACTCCTACTATATCGTTGGCATGTCGTCATATGTTTGTTGTTTATTATTTCTCTCATTGCCCCAACATTCTCTTGTGGGGGTTACTACCTCTCCATGTACTCTGACAGACTTCTGGTTTCATTCCCTCTGTCCGCCTGCTACCTTTCACACATACCTATATTACCCCTCGTGCATCTCTCGGACTCATACAATTAGATCCCACATCGTCACCTCTTGTTAATCCACGGGCACGACCCAATATTTCTGCCCATACCAGCGCCATTTGTACTGACATCGCCGCACTTCCAGCTAACCCCAGTACTCAGTCCACGCATGTGCTAACTCATCTCTAACCACGCAAGCGCCCGACATATACGCCTGCTACTAGACAATTGCGCAAGCGCGGCTCCGAACCTCTCTGCGCATGCGCCGGCCCCCCTCGGCTTCACGCTAGGCGCTTACCAAACACACAGGCGCCGGCGTCCTCTCTATGTTCCGGTCACATGACCGGCTGTAGCCATTTAAACCCGGCGCCTTGGTGACATGTTACCGCCGCTTTCTCTGCCCAGACACGGTCTATGTCGGCACCCCCACTGAATCACCTATGCGGACTCCTTGATCCGGACTGCGCTTCCATTGCGCCACCAATGCGGTCACCTTATCTCCACTGCGCCACCAATTACTGTGAGACTGGGACTATGCCTACAGATAAGTACATTTGCCCTATTTCCGGACGTAACTTAATACTAGATTGTCTATACACATCCTTCTGATAGGCACCTACGGGGTATAGGCGTCAGATACTGAGTTTCCGAGGAAGTTGAACATTTTTTCACCTCCTCCACCCTTTCCCTGCTGGGACCCCCGAAGTTGCAGGGCCACATAGGAGCCAGTTTACTACCCAGGTAGCAACTCTATTATTTTTAACCCTAGCTGTTATTCTATCCCATGCTTCCTACATTATATACATCGCTATGCTATATACGTTACAGCTGATTCTATCCTTGACGGATGCCTTAAAGTCTTAAACCATGATTGGACCATTCGTTATCCACTCCTTTGAAAATTAAGACTATTAATCCGGCATCTGGGTAATTAATTTACTTTCTCTTATACATTAATATACTTCCTCCACATTATATGTGGCCCGGTACACTTTCAGTTATTTTGCTACGGTTTTTTTATATATCCTATATAGGTTACTTCTGGACCACCTTCACCTATTTACCTATTTATACCAATATATCATTGCTTACATACGACGCACCATGAACAGATTGTAAGGGTATGTTATCCTATCTCTTACCTCCCATTGGGTCTCTTTCAATGTCTAGTTACCACTCTCTAGAACCCCTTTTCTTTTTCTTTATGTCCTATGGGGTCAAAGCTTAAACTTCAGTGATACAAGAACCTTTTTTCTTCGCTCTCTACGTTGCAGGACATGGGTCCCATTCTGTGTATTATACCTTGTAAATATTCTTGTATATATTTTTGAAACACTATGTATATAGTATGTTCATACACTGTTTTGTTTATTTCTTTGTTACAGCACCATTTGTGAACAAGGCCACTGAGTGGCCGAAACGTTAAAAAAACTGTTGCCTTATTGTTTCGTTCCTGCATCTTCAAAAAAATTTATTCACTTCAGCAAAATTTGAACTAGATGAGTGCAGTGTTTTGACTTTCCTTATGTAATTAGGGGTCTCCGGATCCCGTTCACTAGCACCATCAAATCTTCACCCGTTAGTCGAGTGCTAGCTCTTTGTTGCTCCTGGTTTTTTTTTTGGTTTTTAAATTCTCCCTGAAAAAAAAAATAGTGGGAGATTAATATTGGCATTTGTGCTTCTGTGCCAGTCGTGTGTGCCATCTCTCTCAAATTGTGGGCCACAGAAAGCCTAGTGTATGGGTTTTTTTTTTGGTTTTTAAATTCTCCCTGGAAAAAAAAATAGTGAAAGATTAATATTGGCATTTGTGCTTCTGTGCCAGTTGTGTGTGCCATCTCTCTCAAATTGTGGGCCACAGACTGCTTAATGTCTGTTTGTTGTTGTTTTTTTTGGGGGGGGGGTTTAAATTCTCCCTGAAAAAAAAAATAGTGGGAGATTGATATTGGCATTTGTGCTTCTGTGCCAGTTGTGTGTGCCATCTCTCTCAAATTGTGGGCCACAGAAAGCCTAGTGTCTGTTTTTTTTTGGGGGGGGGTTTAAATTCTCCCTGAAAAAAAAATAGTGGGAGATTAATATTGGCATTTGTGCTTCTGTGCCAGTCGTGTGTGCCATCTCTCTCAAATTGTGGGCCACAGAAAGCCTAGTGTCTGTTTTTTAGGAGGGGTTTTAAATTCTCCCTGAAAAAAAAAAACAATGGGAGATTAATATTGGCATTTGTGCTTCTGTGCCAGTCGTGTGTGCCATCTTTCTCAAATTGTGGACCACAGAAAGCCTAGTGTCTGTTTTTTTTTGGGGGGGGGGTTTAAATTCTCCCTGAAAAAAAAAATAGTGGGAGATTAATATTAGCATTTGTGCTTCAGTGCAAGTCGTGTGTGCCATCTCTCTCAAATTGTGGGCCACAGAAAGCCTAGTGTCTGTTTTTATTTTGGTTTTTAAATTCTCCCTGAAAAAAAAAATAGTGGGAGATTAATATTGGCATTTGTGCTTCTGTGCCAGTCGTGTGTGCCATCTCTCTCAAATTGTGGGCCACAGAAAGCCTAGTGTCTGTTTTTTTTTTTTTGGTTTTTAAATTCTCCCTGGAAAAAAAAAATAGTGGGAGATTAATATAGGCATTTGTGCTTCTGTGCCAGTCGTGTGTGCCAACTCCCTCAAATTGTGGGAAACAGAAAGCCTAGCGTGGTTTTTTTTTTTTGGTTTTTAAATTCTCCCTGAAAAAAAAAATAGTGGGAGATTAATATTGGCATTTGTGCTTCTGTGCCAGTCGTGTGTGCTATCTCTCTCAAATTGTGGGCCACAGAAAGCATAGAGTCTGTTTTTTTTTTGTTTTTAAATTCTCCCTGAAAAAAAAAATAATGGGAGATTAATATTGGCATTTGTGCTTCTGTGCCAGTTGTGTGTGCCATCTCTCTCAAATTGTGGGCCACAGAAAGCCAAGTGTCTGTTTTTTTTTTTTTGGTTTTTAAATTCTCCCTCAAAAAAAAATAGTGGGAGATTAATATTGGCATTTGTGCTTCTGTGCCAGTCGTGTGTGCCATCTCTCTCAAATTGTGGGCCACAGAAAGCCTAGAGTCTGTTTTTTTTTTTGGTTTTTAAATTCTCCCCGAAAAAAAAAATAGTGGGAGATTAATATTGGCATTTGTGCTTCTGTGCCAGTCGTGTGTGCCATCTCTCTCAAATTGTGGGCCACAGAAAGCCTAGTGTCTGGTTTTTTTTTTGGGTTTTTAAATTCTCCCTGGAAAAAAAATAGTGGGAGATTAATATTGGCATTTGTGCTTCTGTGCCAGTTGTGTGTGCCATCTCTCTCAAATTCAAATTATGGGCCACAGACTGCCTAGTGTCTGTTTTTTTTTTGGGGGGGGGTTTAAATTCTCCCTGAAAAAAAAAATAGTGGGAGATTAATATTGGCATTTGTGCTTCTGTGCCAGTCATGTGTGCCATCTCTCTCAAATTGTGGGCCACAGAAAGCCTAGTGTCTGTTTTTTTTTGGGGGGGTTTAAATTCTCCCTGAAAAAAAAAAATAGTGGGAGATTAATATTGGCATTTGTACTTCTGTGCCAGTCGTGTGGGCCATCTCTCTCAAATTGTGGGCCACAGAAAGCCTAGTGTCTGTTTTTTTGGAGGTGTTTTAAATTCTCCCTGAAAAAAAAAATAATGGGAGATTAATATTGGCATTTGTGCTTCTGTGCCAGTCGTGTGTGCCATCTCTCTCAAATTGTGGGCCACCGAAAGCCTAGTGTCTGTTTTTTTTTGGGGGGGGTTTTAAATTCTCCCTGAAAAAAAAATAGAAAAATAGTGGGAGATTAATATTGGCATTTGTGCTTCTGTGCCAGTCGTGTGTGCAATCTCTCTCAAATTGTGGGCCACAGAAAGCCTAGTGTCTGTTTTTTTTGGGGGGGGATTTTAAATTCTCCCTGAAAAAAAAAATAGTGGGAGATTAATATTGGCATTTGTGCTTCTGTGCCAGTCGTGTGTGCCATCTCTCTCAAATTGTGGGCCACAGAAAGCCTAGTGTCTGTTTTTTGGGGGGGGGATTTTAAATTCTCCCTGAAAAAAAGAAAAGTGGGAGATTAATATTGGCATTTGTGCTTCTGTGCCAGTCGTGTGTGCCATCTCTCTCAAATTGTGGGCCACAGAAAGCCTAGTGTCTGGGTTTTTTTTTTTGGTTTTTAAATTCTCCCTGAAAAAAAAAATAGTGGGAGATTAATATTGGCATTTGTGCTTCTGTGCCAGTCGTGTGTGCCATCTCTCTCAAATTGTGGGCCACAGAAAGCCTAGTGTCTGGGTTTTTTTTTTTGGTTTTTAAATTCTCCCTGAAAAAAAATAGAAAAATAGTGGGAGATTAATATTGGCATTTGTGCTTCTGTGCCAGTCGTGTGTGCCATCTCTCTCAAATTGTGGGCCACAGAAAGCCTAGTGTCTGTGTTTTTTTTTTTGGTTTTTAAATTCTCCCTGAAAAAAAATAGAAAAATAGTGGGAGATTAATATTGGCATTTGTGCTTCTGTGCCAGTCGTGTGTGCCATCTCTCTCAAATTGTGGGCTACAGACTGCCTAGTGTCTGGTTTTTTTTGTTTTTTTTTTGGGGGGGTGAAATTCTCCCTGAAAAAAAAATAGTGGGAGATTAATATTGGCATTTGTGCTTCTGTGCCAGTCGTGTGTGCCATCTGTTAGGAGTCGAGTTTCCTCTGCTGCAGAGGGGGAATCTCGATCCGTGTCTGCTGCGGTCTCCCATTCAGCATCGGCCGCAGTGGGGTCTGCTCAGTGGAGACGTCGCTCCCAGCGTCTCGCTGAGGCTGATTCTGTGCATAGGGTCACTACTGCCTTTCCTGGCTTTCCTATGGTACCCTGCACTGATCTGCGGCGAACAGGCCTCTCTGGGACTAAGTCCTTATTTACACACACTGAGCATGCCCAGGGCAAGGTCTCCCATTGGAGGTCGAGGGTCACATGCTCAGGTACTGCAGCGCATCCCATTGGTCCTCCAGGAAGGTCCTGAAAGGGCAAAACTTCGGTAGCAGCTTCCTGTGCTGCAACTATATAAGCTGCGCATGACCGCACGGCCATGCGCTAGTATTGTCTAAACTTATGTGCTTTGCGCCAGTGTGGTCACATGTGTGTGTGTTCAGGGACCCGGCTGAAATAAGCCCCTAGAATGCTGGCTCCTCCGGCAAGGAGATTGAGTCTGAGTGTATTCAGGGACCCGGCTGAAATAAGCCCCTAGAATGCTGGCTCCTCCGGCAAGGAGTTTTGTGTATTTGTGTGACCACTGACTGCTCTCTGTTTGGGCAGTTAACCTGTGCCTCTGTGGAGTCTAACAGGGCACAGTGCTTTCCTTTCACGGCTACTCAGTGAATTAACTGAGTTAGTCTATACCGCCATATAGCTCCGCCGTTTTCTAGCAGCAGGTACTCCTGCACAGTGGACCCCGGGCTGCAAACGCACCAATATCAATAAACATCTCTATTTACTCGGTGCGTTCCGCTAGCCTTAACAGAATACTAGCGCCAGGGTCTGGCTAGTAAATGGTGGACATTCAGCAATCTTTGCGGTATATCCAGCAGCTGGAGGGTAGGTTGGCGGCTCTCGAGAGCTCAACCTCAGCTGTGGATGTTACCGCAGTTGCTGTACAGGCTGCTAGCGTGGCTGCAGCAACCTTGTCCACTGCCACCCCTGTTCCGACATTATCTCACCTCCCGCTGCCAGAAAAATTTTCTGGAAATAGCAAAACTTGTAGGGGATTCATGAGTCAGTGCTCTATTCACCTTGAGCTCCTGGCTGCACGTTTTCCTATAAAGCGGGCTAAGGTGGGATTTATTGTGTCTCTCTTGTCGGACAGGGCGTTGGAGTGGGCTACGCCGCTGTGGGAGCGTGGTGATCATGTGGTGCAGAGTGCTCCGTTGTTCCTGAGCACTCTGAAACAGGTCTTCTTAGGACCTCAAGTCACCCATGACACAGCACTCCAACTACTGGCATTAACTCAGGGTGAGTCCTTGGTCAGCCATTTTTCCGTCCGCTTCTGTACTTTAGCTTCCGAGCTGGAGTGGTCGGATAAAGCCCTTATCCCCATATTTTGGAGGGGCCTGGCTGACCACGTTAAGGACGCTCTGGCCACTAGGGAGATTCCTGTCACACTGGAGGAGTTAATAACTGTCTCTACTCGTATTGACCTCTGTTTTAACGAGCGGAGGTTGGAGTGAGCCCAGTGTAGGCAGAGGTTTCGGCTGGCTCCCACCTTCGCCAAACCTTTGGAATCTCCAGTCCAGGCATCCGAGTCACATGAGGCCTTAGAGGTGACACGAGCGGGATCCAAGTCTCAGTCCGCCCGTGCACATAAGGTCCGTCATGTTTGCCAGCAGTCAGGACATCTTGCCTCCAAGGGTCTTCAGCGGTCGGGGAAACGTCAGCGTCTAGTGGCAGTTGGAGGAGGTACACTAGACACGGCGACGTTTGCCTCAAAGTTGTCCTTCAAGGGGACAATTACCATAGGCCCATCCACTCTTATGGTCGAGCTATGCGTGGATTCTGGGGCAGAGGGTAACTTTATGTCTTCCGCTTTTGCCCAGCGTCACGCAATACCCTTGGTGATGCTCGCCAAGCCAGTAACCGTTCGAGTGGTAAATGGGTCAACACTACCTTCACAGATTACCCACCAAACCATTCTTTTCACGCTATCTGTGTCTCCATCACATCAGGAGATAATCTCCCTATTAGTCATTCCTGAGGGAATTGATGAGGTCCTGTTGGGGATACCATGGCTTCGCTACCATTCTCCTCATATTGAGTGGTCCTCTGGGAGAATTTTGGGATGGAGTAAATCCTGCGAGGGTAGATGTCAGAGGGAGTGCGTTCAGGTTGCTACTACACAGGTACCCGCAGATCTTTCCTCTCTCCCCAAGCACTATTGGCCCTATGCAGACGTGTTCTCCAAAAGAGCTGCGGAGACCCTTCCGCCTCACCGCCCCTATGACTGTCCTATTGACCTCTTGCCTGGTGCTGAGCCTCCCCGGGGTCGAGTCTATCCGTTATCTCTCCCGGAGACGGAGGCAATGTCCCAGTACATCCAAGAGAATCTGGCAAGAGGATTCATTAGGAAGTCAGTGTCACCGGCAGGGGCTGGGTTCTTCTTCGTACAGAAGAAGACTGGAGACTTACGTCCATGCATAGACTACAGGGGTCTTAACGCCATCACCGTTAAGAACAAGTACCCATTACCCCTGATATCTGAGCTTTTTGATAGGCTACGGGGAGCAAAGGTATTTACAAAGTTAGATCTGCGGGGTGCTTACAACCTGATTCGCATCCGTGAGGGGGATGAATGGAAGACGGCTTTTAACACCAGGGATGGGCACTATGAATATCTGGTGATGCCCTTCGGGCTCTGTAATGCCCCAGCCGTTTTCCAAGACTTTGTGAATGACATCTTCCGGGATATGCTCACCACCTCGGTCGTAGTCTATCTGGATGATATTCTCATCTACTCTCCAGATATTGACTCCCATCGGAGAGATGTTCGCAAAGTCTTCGACCTCTTACGGGCAAACTCCTTCTACGCCAAGTTGGAGAAGTGTGTGTTTGAGCAGGAGTCCTTGCCTTTCCTTGGTTATATCATCTCTGCCCAGGGTTTGGCTATGGATCCTGCCAAGCTACAGGCTGTAATGGACTGGCAGGAACCCCATTCTCTTAAAGCGGTGCAGCGCTTTATGGGGTTCATTAATTACTATCGCCAGTTCATTCCACACTTCTCAACTTTGGTAGCTCCCTTGGTTGCCCTCACCAAGAAGGGAGCAAATCCCAAGTTGTGGTCAGAGGAGGTCTCCAAGGCTATTCTCTCGATTAAGTCACACTTCGCTAGCGCTCCCATCCTACATCACCCCGATGTAGATAAACCATTTATCTTGGAGGTGGATGCCTCATCCGTTGGTGCTGGAGCAGTCCTTTTCCAAAAGGATGCTCAAGGTCGGAAGCATCCTTGCTTCTTCTTCTCCAAGACCTTCACACCAGCAGAGAGGAATTATTCCATCGGGGACAGGGAGTTGCTAGCCATGAAGTTGGCTTTTTCAGAGTGGAGACACCTCTTGGAGGGAGCTCGCTTTCCCTTCCAAGTCTTCACTGACCACAAGAACTTGGTGTATATACAGACGGCCCAGCGGCTGAATTCTCGCCAGGCTAGATGGTCCCTGTTCTTCTCCCGGTTCCATTTTACTCTCCATTTTCTCTCCGGGGAGTAGAACGTTCGTGCCGACGCTCTCTCCCGCTCCGTAGTGTCATCTGAGGAGGAGGAGGAGGAGCCTCGGCTTATTGTCCCTTCAGAGAGCCTGAGAACTGTAGCTCCGGTTTCGCTAGAGTCTGTGCCCCCGGGCAAGACTTTCGTGCCAGCTAACTTGCAACCGGAGGTTCTCTCTTGGGCTCACTCCTCCAGAGTGGGTGGGCATTTTGGGACCAAGAGGACATCTGAGCTTTCGGCGAGAACATACTGGTGGCCGCATATGGCCCGAGATGTCAGGGACTATATTCAGGCATGCGTTTCTTGCACCCAGAATCGGTCTCCTCGGTAACGGCCTGCTGGGTTGCTTTACCCTCTACCGGTGGCAGACAGGCCCTGGGAGATGGTTGGGATGGACTTTGTGGTGGGCTTACCCAAGTCGCGTGGCTGCTCCGTTATTTGGGTTGTCACCGACCATTTCTCTAAGATGGTGCATTTGGTGCCGCTCCCTCGGTTACCTTCTGCACGGGCCTTGGCGGTGTTGTTCATTAAACACATTTTCCGATTACATGGTATGCCTGATAAGATTGTCAGCGATCGGGGTCCCCAGTTCGCGTCTCGGTTTTGGAGAGAGCTCTGCCGTTTACTCAGCATAGAGTTGAACCTCTCCTCTGCATATCATCCCGAGACCAATGGGTTGGTGGAGAGAACCAACCAGACTCTGGTGACATATTTGCGACATTTCGTCTCTGCTAGGCAGGATGACTGGGCATCTTTGCTACCTTGGGCGGAATTTGCCTTGAACAACGCCGTAGCCGATTCCACTGGCCAGACTCCTTTTCTCCTTAATTACGGCCAGCATCCACGTGTCCCTGTGCCCATGCCCGTGTCATCCACCGATTCTAGGGTGGCAGACTGGGCGGTGGAGGCACGTGACATCTGGGACCGCACACAGGATGCCATCCGGGCCTCCAAGGAGAGAATGAGGGTTTCGGCTGATACACATCGGCGCCCTGCTCCGGTCTTTGCTCCTGGCGACTTAGTGTGGCTCTCCGCCCGTAACATCAGGCTGCGAGTTGAGTCCACTAAGTTTGCTCCTCGCTACATTGGCCCGTTTAAGGTTCTGGAACAGGTCAACCCTGTGGTCTACCGTTTGGCTATTCCTCCACGCCTTGGTATCACCGATACTTTTCACGTTTCCCTCTTAAAGCCCGTTTGTTTGTCCCGGTTTTCTAAGTCATCTGCTGGGACATCGGGTTCATCCACGGATGAGTTTGAGGTGAATGCTATTGTGGGGTGCAAGGTGGTACGTGGCAAGAAATTTTATCTGGTGGACTGGAAGGGTCACGGCCCAGAGGATAGAACCTGGGAGCCTGTGGAGCACATTCGGGCTCCGCTGCTTATTGCAGCTTTTGAGCGTAGTGAGGCTCAAGGAGGGGGGGGCCCTAGGAGGGGGGGAAATGTTAGGAGACGAGTTTCCTCTGCTGCACAGGGGGAATCTCGATCCGTGTCTGCTGCGGTCTCCCATTCAGCATCGGCCGCAGTGGGGTCTGCTCAGCGGAGACGTCGCTCCCAGCATCTCGCTGAGGCTGATTCTGTGCATAGGGTCACTACTGCCTTTCCTATGGTACCCTGCACTGATCTGCGGCGAACAGGCCTCTCTGGGACTAAGTCCTTATTTACACACACTGAGCATGCCCAGGGCAAGGTCTCCCATTGGAGGTCGAGGGTCACATGCTCAGGTACTGCAGCGCATCCCATTGGTCCTCCAGGAAGGTCCTGAAAGGGCAAAACTTCGGTAGCAGCTTCCTGTGCTGCAACTATATAAGCTGCGCATGACCGCACGGCCATGCGCTAGTATTGTCTAAACGTATGTGCTTTGCGCCAGTGTGGTCACATGTGTGTGTGTTCAGGGACCCGGCTGAAATAAGCCCCTAGAATGCTGACTCCTCCGGCGAGGAGTTTTGTGTATTTGTGTGACCACTGACTGCTCTCTGTTTGGGCAGTTAACCTGTGCCTCAGTGGAGTCTAACAGGGCACAGTGCTTTCCTTTCACGGGTACTCAGTGAATTAACTGAGTTAGTCTATACCGCCATATAGCTCCGCCGTTTGCTAGCAGCAGGTACTCCTGCACGGTGGACCCCGAGCTGCGAACGCACCAATATCAATAAACATCTCTATTTACTCGGTGCGTTCCGCTAGCCTTAACACCATCTCTCTCAAATTGTGGGCCACAGAAAGCCTAGTGTCTGTTTTTATTGGGGGAGGTTTAAATTCTCCCTGAAAAAAAAATAGTGGGGGATTAATATTGGCATTTGTGCTTCTGTGCCAGTCGTGTGTGCCATCTCTCTCAAATTGTGGGCCACAGAAAGCCTAGTGTCTGTTTTTTTGGAGGGGTTTTAAATTCTCCCTGAAAAAAAAAATAATGGGAGATTAATATTGGCATTTGTGCTTCTGTGCCAGTCGTGTGTGCCATCTCTCTCAAATTGTGGGCCACAGAAAGCCAAGTGTCTGTTTTGTTTGGTTTTTAAATTCTCCCTGAAAAAAAAAAAAGTGGGAGATTAATATTGGCATTTGTGCTTCTGTGCCAGTCGTGTGTGCCATCTCTCTCAAATTGTGGGCCACAGAAAGCCTAGTGTTTGGGTTTTTTTTTGGTTTTTAAATTCTCCCTGAAAAAAAAAATAGTGGCAGATTAATATTGGCATTTGTGCTTCTGTGCCAGTCGTGTGTGCCATCTCTCTCAAATTGTGGGCCACAGAAAGCCTAGTGTCTGTTTTTTTTTTTTGTTTTTTTTAAATTCTCCCTGAAAAAAGAAAATTGTGGGAGATTAATATTGGCATTTGTGCTTCTGTGCCAGTCGTGTGTGCCATCTCTCTCAAATTGTGGGCCACAGAAAGCCTAGTGTCTGGTTTTTTTTTTGGTTTTTAAATTCTCCCTGAAAAAAAAAATAGTGGGAGATTAATATTGGCATTTGTGCTTCTGTGCCAGTCGTGTGTGCCATCTCTCTCAAATTGTGGGGGGCCACAGAAAGCCTAGTGTGTTTTTTTTTTTTTTTGGTTTTTAAATTCTCCCTGAAAAAAAAAATAGTGGGAGATTAATATTGGCATTTGTGCTTCTGTGCCAGTCGTGTGTGCCATCTCTCTCAAATTGTGGGCCACAGAATGCCTAGTGTCTGATTTTTTTTTGGGGGGGTTTAAATTCTCCCTGAAGAAAAATAAAAAGAGGGAGATTAATATTGGCATTTGTGATTCTGTGCCAGTCGTGTGTGCCATCTCTCTCAAATTGTGGGCCACCGAAAGCCTAGTGTCTGTTTTTTTATTTTTTTGGGGTTTTTAAATTCTCCCTGAAAAAAAAATAGAAAAATAGTAGGAGATTAATAATGGCATTTGTGCTCCTGTGCCAGTCGTGTGTGCCATCTCTCTCAAATTGTGGGCCACAGAAAGCCTAGTGTCTGTTTTTTTTGGTTTTTAAATTCTCCCTGAAAAAAATAAATAGTGGGAGATTAATATTGGCATTTGTGCTTCTGTGCCAGTCGTGTGTGCCATCTCTCTCAAATTGTGGGCCACCGAAAGCCTAGTGTCTGTTTTTTTTTTTGGTTTTTAAATTCTCCCTGAAAAAAAAATAGTGGGAGATTAATATTGGCATTTGTGCTTGAGTGCCAGTCGTGTGTGCCATCTCTCTCAAATTCTGGGCCACAGAAAGCCTAGTGTCTGTTTTTTTTTTGGTTTTTAAATTCTCCCTGAAAAAAAAAATAGTAGGAGATTAATATTGGCATTTGTGCTTCTGTGCCAGTCATGTGTGCCATCTCTCTCAAATTGTAGGCCACAGAAAGCCTAGTGTCTGTATTTTTTTTTTTGTTTTTAAATTCTCCCTGAAAAAAAAAATAGTGGGAGATTAATATTGGCCTTTGTGCTTGAGTGCCAGTCGTGTGGGCCATCTCTCTCAAATTGTGGGCCACAGAAAGCCTAGTGTCTGTGTTTTTTTTTTTTTTTCTTTTTTTAAAATTCTCCCTGAAAAAAGAAAATTGTGGGAGATTAATATTGGCATTTGTGCTTCTGTGCCAGTCGTGTGTGCCATCTCTCTCAAATTGTGGGCCACAGAAAGCCTAGTGTCTGTTTTTTTTTTTTTTTGGTTTTGTCACTGAAAAAAAAAATAGTGGGAGATTAATATTGGCATTTGTGCTTCTGTGCCAGTCGTGTGTGCCATCTCTCTCAAATTGTGGGGGGGCCACAGAAAGCCTAGTGTGTTTTTTTTTTTTTTTGGTTTTTAAATTCTCCCTGAAAAAAAACATAGTGGGAGATTAATATTGGCATTTGTGCTTCTGTGCCAGTCGTGTGTGCCATCTCTCTCAAATTGTGGGCCACAGAAGGCCTAGTGTCTGTTTTTTTTGGGGGGGTTTAAATTCTCCCTGAAGAAAAATAAATAGAGGGAGATTAATATTGGCATTTGTGATTCTGTGCCAGTCGTGTGTGCCATCTCTCTCAAATTGTGGGCCACCGAAAACCTAGTGTCTGTTTTTTTTTTTTTTTTTTGGTTTTTAAATTCTCCCTGAAAAAAAAATTTAAAAATAGTGGGAGATTAATATTGGCATTTGTGCTTCTATGCCAGTCGTGTGTGCCATCTCTCTCAAATTGTGGGCCACAGAAAGCCTAGTGTCTGTTTTTTTTGTTTTTAAATTCTCCCTGAAAAAAAAAATAGTGGGAGATTAATATTGGCATTTGTGCTTCTGTGCCAGTCGTGTGTGCCATCTCTCTAAAATTGTGGGCCACAGAAAGCCTAGTGTCTGTTTTTTTTGGTTTTTAAATTCTCCCTGAAGAAAAATAAATAGAGGGAGATTACTATTGGCATTTGTGATTCTGTGCCAGTCGTGTGTGCCATCTCTCTCAAATTGTGGGCCACCGAAAGCCTAGTGTCTGTTTTGTTTTTTTTTTGGTTTTTAAATTCTCCCTGAAAAATAAAATGGAAAAATAGTGGGAGATTAATATTGGCATTTGTGCTTCTGTGCCAGTCGTGTGTGCCATCTCTCTCAAATTGTGGGCCACAGAAAGCCTAGTGTCTGTTTTTTTTTTTTTGGTTTTTAAATTCTCCCTGAAAAAAAAAATAGTGGGAGATTAATATTGGCATTTGTGCTTCTGTGCCAGTCGTGTGTGCCATCTCTCTCAAATTGTGGGCCACAGAAAGCCTAGTGTCTGTTTTTTTTGTTTTTAAATTCTCCCTGAAAAAAAAAAATAGTGGGAGATTAATATTGGCATTTGTGCTTCTGTGCCAGTCGTGTGTGCCATCTCTCTCAAATTGTGGGCCACAGAAAGGATAGTGTCTGTTTTTTTTGGTTTTTAAATTCTCCCTGAAAAAAAAAAATAGTGGGAGATTAATATTGGCATTTGTGCTTCTGTGCCAGTCGTGTGTGCCATCTCTCTCAAATTGTGGGCCACAGAAAGCCTAGTGTCTGGTTTTTTTTTTTTGGTTTTTAAATTCTCTCTGAAAAAAAAAATAGTGGGAGAATTAATATTGGCATTTGTGCTTCTGTGCCAGTCGTGTGTGCCATCTCTATCAAATTGTGGGCCACAGAAAGCCTAGTGTCTGTATTTTTTTTTTTTTAAATTCTCCATGAAAAAAAATAGTGGGAGATTAATATTGGCATTTGTGCTTGAGTGCCAGTCGTGTGTGCCATCTCTCTCAAATTCTGGGCCACAGAAAGCCTAGTGTCTGGTTTTTTTTTTTGGTTTTTAAATTCTCCCTGAAAAAAAAAAATAGTGGGAGATTAATATTGGCATTTGTGCTTCTGTGCCAGTCATGTATGCCATCTCTCTCAAATTGTAGGCCACAAAAAGCCTAGTGTCTGTTTTTTTTTTTTTGGTTTTTAAATTGTCCCTGAAAAAAAAAATAGTGGGAGATTAATATTGGCATTTGTGCTTCTGTGCCAGTCGTGTGTGCCATCAATCTCAAATTATGGGCCACAGAAAGCCTAGTGTCTGTTTTTTTGTTTTTTTTTTGGTTTTTAAATTCTCCCTGAAAAAAAAAAATAGTGGGAAATTAATATTGGCATTTGTGCTTCTGTGCCAGTCGTGTGTGCCATCTGTTAGGACTGGCGGAACGCACCGAGAATAAGATGTAATATTAATAGATGCGTTCGCAGTCCGGGGTCCGCCGTGCAAGTGAAAACCTGCTGCTAGTAAATGGCAGCGTAATATGGCGGTGGAAGCGAACCCAGTTAAGCCACTGGTCCGCAATACCGCACCTAGGAGTGCAAGCAAGTAGTCAGCGAACTCAACCCCAAAACTCAGGATTGAAGTCCGATCAGACTACTAGCACTCAACACCGCAACTGGGTGTGTTAAATAACAGTAATAATTAGAGCACCGAAGTGCGAACTGTGCCGAGCTGGCAGACACCACTAAGAACTCAGACGTGGGTCAGGAGGCGCACTACTGGCGCGTGGCGCCGCACTGGCGGTCACAGCAATAGACGCTGATGCGTGTGTGACACATTGAGTGGTTAGTCGGGCGCTAGATAGCAGCCATATACCATACGCGAACAGTCATACAATAGGGTAGGGGTATTTAATGAACGACTTTCACTCACAACAAACACACGTATACAATTGTACACTAGCGCATGGCCGTGCGGTCATGCGAAGCTTATATAGCTGCAGAACTTTCAGGACCTGCCAGGAGGACCAATGGGAACCACTGCAGCATCTGAGCATGTGACCCTCGATCTCCAACGGGAGATCTCACCCTGGGCATGCTCAGAAGGGAAAAAGCAGGACTTAGTCTCAAAAACGTCCAGTCGCTGCTGCCCAGCACTGGCTTTAATGGCAAAAGCTGGAGAAGCAACAGCAAGCCTAAGCACAGAGTGAGACTGAGCCAGACGCAAGGACCGTCGTCTCTGCTGTCCCTGAAAAAAAAAATAGTGGGAGATTAATATTGGCATTTGTGCTTCTGTGCCAGTCGTGTGCGCCATCTCTCTCAAATTGTGGGGGGCCACAGAAAGCCTAGTGTGTGTTTTTTTGAGGGGGGGTTTTAAATTCTCCCTGAAAAAAAAAAATTGTGGGAGATTAATATTGGCATTTGTGCTTCTGTGCCAGTCGTGTGTGCCATCTCTCTCAAATTGTGGGCCACAGAAAGCCTAGTGTCTGTTTTTTTTGGGGGGGTTTAAATTCTCCCTGAAGAAAAATAAATAGAGGGAGATTAATATTGGCATTTGTGATTCTGTGCCAGTCGTGTGTGCCATCTCTCTCAAATTGTGGGCCACCGAAAGCCTAGTGTCTGTTTTTTTTTTTTTTTTTTTGGTTTTTAAATTCTCCCTGAAAAAAAAATTGAAAAATAGTGGGAGATTAATATTAGCATTTGTGCTTCTGTGCCAGTCGTGTGTGCCATCTCTCTCAAATTGTGGGCCACAGAAAGCCTAGTGTCTGTTTTTTTTGGTTTTTAAATTCTCCCTGAAGAAAAATAAATAGAGGGAGATTAATATTGGCATTTGTGATTCTGTGCCAGTCGTGTGTGCCATCTCTCTCAAATTGTGGGCCACAGAAAGCCTAGTGTCTGTTTTTTTTTTTTTTTTTTGGTTTTTAAATTCTCCCTGAAAAAAAAAATAGTGGGAGAATTAATATTGGCATTTGTGCTTCTGTGCCAGTCGTGTGTGCCATCTCTATCAAATTGTGGGCCACAGAAAGCCTAGTGTCTGTATTTTTTTTTTTTAATTCTCCACGAAAAAAAATAGTGGGAGATTAATATTGGCATTTGTGCTTGAGTGCCAGTCGTGTGTGCCATCTCTTTCAAATTCTGGGCCACAGAGAGCCTAGTGTCTGTTTTTTTTTTTTGGTTTTTAAATTCTCCCTGAAAAAAAAAATAGTGGGAGATTAATATTGGCATTTGTGCTTCTGTGCCAGTTGTGTATGCCATCTCTCTCACATTGTGGGCCACAGAAAGCCTAGTGTCTGTTTTTTTTTTTTTCTGGTTTTTAAATTCTCCCTGAAAAAAAAAAAAAAATAGTGGGAGATTAATATTGGCATTTGTGCTTCTGTGCCAGTCGTGTGTGCCATCTCTCTCAAATTGTGGGCCACAGAAAGCCTAGTGTCTGTTTTTTTTTTTTTGGTTTTTAAATTCTCCCTGAAAAAAAAATAGTGGGAGATTAATATTGGCATTTGTGCTTCTGTGCCAGTCGTGTGTGCCATCTCTATCAAATTGTGGGTTACAGAAAGCCTAGTGTCTGTATTTTTTTTTTTTTTTAATTCTCCATGAAAAAAAATAGTGGGAGATTAATATTGGCATTTGTGCTTGAGTGCCAGTCGTGTGTGCCATCTCTCTCAAATTCTGGGCCACAGAAAGCCTAGTGTCTGTTTTTTTTTTGGTTTTTAAATTCTCCCTGAAAAAAAAAATAGTGGGAGATTAATATTGGCATTTGTGCTTCTGTGCCAGTCGTGTGTGTCATCTCTCTCAAATTGTGGGCCACAGAAAGCCTAGTGTCTGTTTTTTTTTTTTTTTGCTTTTTAAATTCTCCCTGAAAAAAAAAAAATAGTGGGAGATTAATATTGGCATTTGTGCTTCTGTGCCAGTCGTGTGTGCCATCTCTCTCAAATTGTGGGCCACAGAAAGCCTAGTGTCTGTTTTTTTTTTTTTTTTGGTTTTTAAATTCTCCCTGAAAAAAAAAAAATAGTGGGAAATTAATATTGGCATTTGTGCTTCTGTGCCAGTCGTGTGTGCCATCTGTTAGGACTGGCGGAACGCACCGAGAATAAGATGTAATATTAATAGATGCGTTCGCAGTCCGGGGTCCACCGTGCAAGTGAAAACCTACTGCTAGTAAATGGCAGCGTAATATGGCGGTGGAAGCGAACCCAGTTAAGCCACTGGTCCGCAATACCGCACCTAGGAGTGCAAGCAAGTAATCAGCAAACTCAACCCCAAAACTCAGGATTGAAGTTCGATCAGACTACTAGCACTCAACACCGCAACTGGGTGTGTTAAATAACAGTAATAATTAGAGCACCGAAGTGCGAACTGTGCCGAGCTGGCAGACACCACTAAGAACTCAGACGTGGGTCAGGAGGCGCACTACTGGCGCGTGGCGCCGCACTGGTGGTCACAGCAATAGACGCTGATGCGTGTGTGACACATTGAGTGGTTAGTCGGGCGCTAGATAGCAGCCATACACCATACGCGAACAGTCATACAATAGGGTAGGGGTATTTAATGAACGACTTTCACTCACAACAAACACACGTATACAATTGTACACTAGCGCATGGCAGTGCGGTCATGCGAAGCTTATATAGCTGCAGTACTTTCAGGACCTGTCAGGAGGACCAATGGGAACCACTGCAGCATCTGAGCATGTGACCCTCGATCTCCAACGGGAGATCTCACCCTGGGCATGCTCAGAAGGGAAAAAGCAGGACTTAGTCTCAAAAGCGTCCAGTCGCTGCTGCCCAGCACTGGCTTTAATGGCAAAAGCTGGAGAAGCAACAGCAAGCCTAAGCACAGAGTGAGACTGAGCCAGACGCAAGGACCGTCGCCTCTGCTGAGCATGTTTACCTGCGGCAGGAGAGGAATGGGAGACCGCAGCAGAAGCGGGAACTCGACCCCTAACACCATCTCTCTCAAATTGTGGGCCACAGAAAGCCTAGTGTCTGTTTTTTTTTGTTGTTTTTAAATTCTCCATGAAAAAAAAAATAGTGGGAGATTAATATTGGCCTTTGTGCTTGAGTGCCAGTCGTGTGTGCCATCTCTCTCAAATTGTGGGCCACAGAAAGCCTAGTGTTTTTTTTTTGGGGGGGGGGGGTTTTAAATTCTCCCTGAAAAAAAAAAATAGTGGGAGATTAATATTGGCCTTTGTGCTTGAGTGCCAGTCGTGTGTGCCATCTCTCTCAAATTGTGGGCCACAGAAAGCCTAGTGTCTGTTTTTTTGGGGGGTTTTTAAATTCTCCCTGAAAAAAAAAAATAGTGGGAGATTAATATTGGCATTTGTGCTTCTGTGCCAGTCATGTGTGCCATCTCTCTCAAATTGTGGGCCACAGAAAGCCTAGTGTCTGTTTTTTTTTTTTTTTAAATTCTCCCTGAAAAAAAAAATAGTGGGAGATTATTATTGGCATTTGTGCTTCTGTGCCAGTCGTGTGTGCCATCTCTCTGAAATTGTGGGAGATTAATATTGGCATTTGTGCTTCTGTGCCAGTCATGTGTGCCATCTCTCTCAAATTGTGGGCCACAGAAAGCCTAGTGTCTGTTTTTTTGTTTTTTTTTGGTTTTTAAATTCTCCCTGAAAAAAAAAATAGTGGGAGATTAATATTGGCATTTGTGCTTCTGTGCCAGTCGTGTGTGCCATCTCTCTCAAATTGTGGGCCACAGAAAGCCTATAGTGTTTTTTTTTTGTTTTGGTTTTTAAATTCTCCCTGAAAAAAAAAATAGTGGGAGATTAATATTGGCATTTGTGTTTCTGTGCCAGTCGTGTGTGCCATCTCTCTCAAATTGTGGGCCACAGAAAGCCTAGTGTCTGTTTTTTTTGGTTTTTAAATTCTCCCTGAAAAAAAAAAATAGTGGGAGATTAATATTGGCATTTGTGCTTCTGTGCCAGTCGTGTGTGCCATCTCTATCAAATTGTGGGCCACAGAAAGCCTAGTGTCTGTATTTTTTTTTTTTTAAATTCTCCATGAAAAAAAATAGTGGGAGATTAATATTGGCATTTGTGCTTCTGTGCCAGTCATGTATGCCATCTCTCTCAAATTGTGGGCCACAGAAAGCCTAGTGTCTGTTTTTTTTTTTTTTGGTTTTTAAATTGTCCCTGAAAAAAAAAATAGTGGGAGATTAATATTGGCATTTGTGCTTCTGTGCCAGTCGTGTGTGCCACCTCTCTCAAATTGTGGGCCACAGAAAGCCTAGTGTCTGTTTTTTTTTTTTTTTTTGGTTTTTAAATTCTCCCTGAAAAAAAAAAAAATAGTGGGAAATTAATATTGGCATTTGTGCTTCTGTGCCAGTCGTGTGTGCCATCTGTTAGTACTGGCGGAACGCACCAAGAATAAGATGTAATATTAATAGATGCGTTCGCAGTCCGGGGTCCACCGTGCAAGTGAAAACCTGCTGCTAGTAAATGGCAGCGTAATATGGCGGTGGAAGCGAACCCAGTTAAGCCACTGGTCCGCAATACCGCACCTAGGAGTGCAAGCAAGTAGTCAGCGAACTCAACCCCAAAACTCAGGATTGAAGTCCGATCAGACAACTAATAATTAGAGCACCGAAGTGCGAACTGTGCCGAGCTGGCAGACACCACTAAGAACTCAGACGTGGGTCAGGAGGCGCACTACTGGCGCGTGGCGCCGCACTGGCGGTCACAGCAATAGACGCTGATGCGTGTGTGACACATTGAGTGGTTAGTCGGGCGCTAGATAGCAGCCATATACCATACGCGAACAGTCATACAATAGGGTAGGGGTATTTAATGAACGACTTTCACTCACAACACACGTATACAATTGTACACTAGCGCATGGCCGTGCGGTCATGCGAAGCTTATATAGCTGCAGTACTTTCAGGACCTGCCAGGAGGACCAATGGGAACCACTGCAGCATCTGAGCATGTGACCCTCGATCTCCAACGGGAGATCTCACCCTGGGCATGCTCAGAAGGGAAAAAGCAGGACTTAGTCTCAAAAACGTCCAGTCGCTGCTGCCCAGCACTGGCTTTAATGGCAAAAGCTGGAGAAGCAACAGCAAGCCTAAGCACAGAGTGAGACTGAGCCAGACGCAAGGACCGTCGTCTCTGCTGTCCCTGAAAAAAAAAATAGTGGGAGATTAATATTGGCATTTGTGCTTCTGTGCCAGTCGTGTGTGCCATCTCTCTCAAATTGTGGGGGGCCACAGAAAGCCTAGTGTGTGTTTTTTTTGGGGGGGTTTTTAAATTCTCCCTGAAAAAAAAAATAGTGGGAGATTAATATTGGCATTTGTGCTTCTGTGCCAGTCGTGTGTGCCATCTCTCTCAAATTGTGGGCCACAGAAAGCCTAGTGTCTGTTTTTTTGGGGGGGGTTTAAATTCTCCCTGAAGAAAAATAAATAGAGGGAGATTAATATTGGCATTTGTGATTCTGTGCCAGTCGTGTGTGCCATCTCTCTCAAATTGTGGGCCACCGAAAGCCTAGTGTCTGTTTTTTTTTTTTTTTTTTGGTTTTTAAATTCTCCCTGAAAAAAAAATTGAAAAATAGTGAGAGATTAATATTAGCATTTGTGCTTCTGTGCCAGTCGTGTGTGTCATCTCTCTCAAATTGTGGGCCACAGAAAGCCTAGTGTCTGTCTTTTTTGGTTTTTAAATTCTCCCTGAAGAAAAATAAATAGAGGGAGATTAATATTGGCATTTGTGATTCTGTGCCAGTCGTGTGTGCCATCTCTCTCAAATTGTGGGCCACAGAAAGCCTAGTGTCTGTATTTTTTTTTTTAAATTCTCCACGAAAAAAAATAGTGGGAGATTAATATTGGCATTTGTGCTTGAGTGCCAGTCGTGTGTGCCATCTCTCTCAAATTCTGGGCCACAGAGAGCCTAGTGTCTGTTTTTTTTTTTGGTTTTTAAATTCTCCCTGAAAAAAAAAATAGTGGGAGATTAATATTGGCATTTGTGCTTCTGTGCCAGTTGTGTGTGCCATCTCTCTCAAATTGTGGGCCACAGAAAGCCTAGTGTCTGTTTTTTGTTTTTTTTTTTTGGTTTTTAAATTCTCCCTGAAAAAAAAATTGAAAAATAGTGGGAGATTAATATTGGCATTTGTGCTTCTGTGCCAGTCGTGTGTGCCATCTCTCTCAAATTGTGGGCCACAGAAAGCCTAGTGTCTGTTTTTTTTGTTTTTAAATTCTCCCTGAAGAAAAATAAATAGAGGGAGATTAATATTGGCATTTGTGATTCTGTGCCAGTCGTGTGTGCCATCTCTGTTAGGACTGGCGGAACGCACCAAGACAGATGATAAAGGTGCGTTCGCAGTCCGGGGTCCACCGTGCAGGTGAGAACCTGCTGCTAGCAATTAGCAGACAATATGGCGGTACACTAAAGTATACACGCGTGGGTTAAACCTCACCCAGCGTGAAGAAAGCGATCCTGTTAATTCACAGGACCGCAGTACCGCACTAGTGCGCGAGCAAGTGGTCAGCGGACTTAACCCCAGAAGGGATTGGAGCCCGATTAGACCCTTGCTGGCGTAACACCGCAACTGGGTGTGTAGAGAACCTTAAGCAATCTGTGCACAAGAGTGCGAGCGATGCCGCACTAACGGACGCCACTAACCACCCAGACTCGGGTATGGAAAGCGCAAGGCAGGCGCACGGCGCCGTACTGGCAGGCACAGCTACAGGACGCTGTGATGTGTGTTAGTGCTGTAGGCTAAGTCGGGCGCTAGGTAGCAGCCATACACCTTCCGCGAACAGACATTCAATAGGGTAGGGGTTTCCAAGGACGACTTGCACTCACAACATACACACATAAGCAATTGTAAAACAATACTAGCGCATGGCCGTGCGGTCATGCGCAGTTTATATAACAGCAGCACAGGAAGTGGCCACAGCACTTTTGCCCTTCTAGGACCTGCCAAGAGGACCAATGGAATGTGCTGCAGAGCCTGAGCACATGACCCTCGATCTCCAACGGGAGACCTTACGCTGGGCATGCTCAGTACATGCAGACAAGGACTTAGTCCCAGAGAAGTCCGCTCGCTGCTGACCAGCACTGACTTTAAAGGCAGAGACTGGAGAAGCAGCACTAACTCTCAGAACAGAGTGAGAATGAGCAAGACGCTGGGACCGACGTCCTTGCTGAGCAGGCTCCACTGCGGCTGGACAAGAATGGGAGACCGCAGCGGAAGTGGCTCGAGATTCCCCCTGTGCAGAAGCGGGAACTCGACCCCTAACAATCTCTCTCAAATTGTGGGCCACCAAAAGCCTAGTGTCTGTTTTTTTTTTTTTTTTTTGGTTTTTAAATTCTCCCTGAAAAAAAAAATAGTGGGAGAATTAATATTGGCATTTGTGCTTCTGTGCCAGTCGTGTGTGCCATCTCTATCAAATTGTGGGCCACAGAAAGCCTAGTGTCTGTATTTTTTTTTTTTTAAATTCTCCATGAAAAAAAATAGTGGGAGATTAATATTGGCATTTGTGCTTGAGTGCCAGTCGTGTGTGCCATCTCTCTCAAATTCTGGGCCACAGAAAGCCTAGTGTCTGTTTTTTTTTTTTTTGGTTTTTAAATTCTCCCTGAAAAAAAAAATAGTGGGATATTAATATTGGCATTTGTGCTTCTGTGCCAGTCGTGTGTGCCATCTCTCTCAAATTGTGGGCCACAGAAAGCCTAGTGTCTGTTTTTTTTGGTTTTTAAATTTTCCCTGAAGAAAAATAAATAGAGGGAGATTAATATTGGCATTTGTGATTCTGTGCCAGTCGTGTGTGCCATCTCTCTCAAATTGTGGGCCACCGAAAGCCTAGTGTCTGTTTTTTTTTTTTTTCTGGTTTTTAAATTCTCCCTGAAAAAAAAAAAAAAAATAGTGGGAGATTAATATTGGCATTTGTGCTTCTGTGCCAGTCGTGTGTGCCATCTCTCTCAAATTGTGGGCCACAGAAAGCCTAGTGTCTGTTTTTTTTGGTTTTTAAATTCTCCCTGAAAAAAAAAATAGTGGGAGATTAATATTGGCATTTGTGCTTCTGTGCCAGTCGTGTGTGCCATCTCTCTCAAATTGTGGGCCACAGAAAGCCTAGTGTCTGTTTTTTTTGGTTTTTAAATTTTCCCTGAAGAAAAATAAATAGAGGGAGATTAATATTGGCATTTGTGATTCTGTGCCAGTCGTGTGTGCCATCTCTCTCAAATTGTGGGCCACCGAAAGCCTAGTGTCTGGTTTTTTTTTTTTTCTGGTTTTTAAATTCTCCCTGAAAAAAAAAAAAAAATAGTGGGAGATTAATATTGGCATTTGTGCTTCTGTGCCAGTCGTGTGTGCCATCTCTCTCAAATTGTGGGCCACAGAAAGCCTAGTGTCTGTTTTTTTTGGTTTTTAAATTCTCCCTGAAAAAAAAAATAGTGGGAGATTAATATTGGCATTTGTGCTTCTGTGCCAGTCGTGTGTGCCATCTCTCTCAAATTGTGGGCCACAGAAAGCCTAGTGTCTGTTTTTTTTTTTTTGGTTTTTAAATTCTCCCTGAAAAAAAAATAGTGGGAGATTAATATTGGCATTTGTGCTTCTGTGCCAGTCGTGTGTGCCATCTCTATCAAATTGTGGGCCACAGAAAGCCTAGTGTCTGTATTTTTTTTTTTTTAAATTCTCCATGAAAAAAAATAGTGGGAGATTAATATTGGCATTTGTGCTTGAGTGCCAGTCGTGTGTGCCATCTCTCTCAAATTCTGGGCCACAGAAAGCCTAGTGTCTGTTTTTTTTTTTGGTTTTTAAATTCTCCCTGAAAAAAAAAATAGTGGGAGATTAATATTGGCATTTGTGCTTCTGTGCCAGTCGTGTGTGTCATCTCTCTCAAATTGTGGGCCACAGAAAGCCTAGTGTCTGTTTTTTTTTTTTTTGCTTTTTAAATTCTCCCTGAAAAAAAAAAAATAGTGGGAGATTGATATTGGCATTTGTGCTTCTGTGCCAGTCATGTATGCCATCTCTCTCAAATTGTGGGCCACAGAAAGCCTAGTGTCTGTTTTTTTTTTTTTGGTTTTTAAATTGTCCCTGAAAAAAAAAATAGTGGGAGATTAATATTGGCATTTGTGCTTCTGTGCCAGTCGTGTGTGCCATCTCTCTCAAATTGTGGGCCACAGAAAGCCTAGTGTCTGTTTTTTTTTTTTTTTTGGTTTTTAAATTCTCCCTGAAAAAAAAAAAATAGTGGGAAATTAATATTGGCATTTGTGCTTCTGTGCCAGTCGTGTGTGCCATCTGTTAGGACTGGCGGAACGCACCGAGAATAAGATGTAATATTAATAGATGCGTTCGCAGTCCGGGGTCCACCGTGCAAGTGAAAACCTACTGCTAGTAAATGGCAGCGTAATATGGCGGTGGAAGCGAACCCAGTTAAGCCACTGGTCCGCAATACCGCACCTAGGAGTGCAAGCAAGTAGTCAGCAAACTCAACCCCAAAACTCAGGATTGAAGTTCGATCAGACTACTAGCACTCAACACCGCAACTGGGTGTGTTAAATAACAGTAATAATTAGAGCACCGAAGTGCGAACTGTGCCGAGCTGGCAGACACCACTAAGAACTCAGACGTGGGTCAGGAGGCGCACTACTGGCGCGTGGCGCCGCACTGGCGGTCACAGCAATAGACGCTGATGCGTGTGTGACACATTGAGTGGTTAGTCGGGCGCTAGATAGCAGCCATACACCATACGCGAACAGTCATACAATAGGGTAGGGGTATTTAATGAACGACTTTCACTCACAACAAACACACGTATACAATTGTACACTAGCGCATGGCAGTGCGGTCATGCGAAGCTTATATAGCTGCAGTACTTTCAGGACCTGTCAGGAGGACCAATGGGAACCACTGCAGCATCTGAGCATGTGACCCTCGATCTCCAACGGGAGATCTCACCCTGGGCATGCTCAGAAGGGAAAAAGCAGGACTTAGTCTCAAAAGCGTCCAGTCGCTGCTGCCCAGCACTGGCTTTAATGGCAAAAGCTGGAGAAGCAACAGCAAGCCTAAGCACAGAGTGAGACTGAGCCAGACGCAAGGACCGTCGTCTCTGCTGAGCATGTTTACCTGCGGCAGGAAAGGAATGGGAGACCGCAGCAGAAGCGGGAACTCGACCCCTAACACCATCTCTCTCAAATTGTGGGCCACAGAAAGCCTAGTGTCTGTTTTTTTGTTGTTGTTTTTAAATTCTCCATGAAAAAAAAAATAGTGGTAGATTAATATTGGCATTTGTGCTTCTGTGCCAGTCGTGTGTGCCATCTCTCTCAAATTGTGGGCCACAGAAAGCCTAGTGTCTGTTTTTTTTTTTTTTTTGGTTTTTAAATTCTCCCTGAAAAAAAAAAATAGTGGGAGATTAATATTGGCCTTTGTGCTTGAGTGCCAGTCGTGTGTGCCATCTCTCTCAAATTGTGGGCCACAGAAAGCCTAGTGTCTGTTTTTTTGGGGGGTTTTTAAATTCTCCCTGAAAAAAAAAAAAATAGTGGGAGATTAATATTGGCATTTGTGCTTCTGTGCCAGTCATGTGTGCCATCTCTCTCAAATTGTGGGCCACAGAAAGCCTAGTGTCTGTTTTTTTTGTTTTTTTTTGGCTTTTAAATTCTCCCTGAAAAAAAAAATAGTGGGAGATTAATATTGGCATTTGTGCTTCTGTGCCAGTCGTGTGTGCCATCTCTCTCAAATTGTGGGCCACAGAAAGCCTATAGTGTTTTTTTTTTGCTTTGGTTTTTAAATTCTCCCGGAAAAAAAAATAGTGGGAGATTAATATTGGCATTTGTGCTTCTGTGCCAGTCGTGTGTGCCATCTCTCTCAAATTGTGGGCCACAGAAAGCCTAGTGTCTGTTTTTTTTGTTTTGGTTTTTAAATTCTCCCTGAAAAAAAAAAATTAGTGGGTGGCATTTGTGCTTCAGTGCCAGTCCTGTGTGTGTGGCATTTGTCTCATTTTGTGCCACAGAAAACCGAGTGTGTAACATTGTGCCTGATTTTCCTTGCAGTCTCACCCACCTATAAAGGGATATCTAAATCCTACAGAAGTTTGAGTTCACCTTGTAAGTTGTTTTACAGTAACAAATACCGTTACTTTGGTTATGTTTTTAAAACAATGAAGAAGTCTGGTGGAAGAGGTCGTGTCCGTGGGCGTTCATTGCCAGCTGGTAATGATGTCAGTGGTGGTGGAGCATCAGGTGGTCGTGGGAAAAACAATATAGCACCTAAGTCTCGAGCTGTGGAGCCAGGTTCGTCATCTGGCTACACAAGGTCTCGAACGCTCCCTTTTCTGGGAGTAGGAAAACCGCTTTTAATGCCGGAGCAGCAAGAGCAAGTTTTGGCTTTCCTTGCTGACTCAGCCTCTAGCTCTTTTGCCTCATCTTCTGAAACTGGTAAATGTAAAAGCAGCGCGTCGTTAGTGGATATTCACGCTCAGGGACAAGTCGCTCCATTGTCCTGTTCAGCAAAAACAACAACAGATAAGGATGCGTCAGGCGACACAACGGGTTACTCCATGGAGCTCTTTACACATACCGTTCCTGGGTTAGAAAGTGAAACAATTAACAGGCCATGCCCATTACAAGTTGAATCGGACATGGAGTGCACAGATGCACAGCCACAGCCAGATTACTATGCTGTTCCTTTGACTCAGACCACCACATTGCCCTCGCAGTGTACTGATCCAGAATCAGACCCTGATGAGACAATGGTGCCCCGTCACAAACGCTATACCACCGGCTTACACAGTAACACAGAAGAAGTTGCACATGAGATAGAAGAGGAGGTCATAGATGACCCAGTTGTTGACCCCGATTGGCAGCCATTGGGGGAACAGGGTGCAGGCGGCAGTAGTTGTGAAGCGGAGGAGGAGGGGCCGCAGCAGGCATCAACATCGCAACAGGTTCCATCTGCCGGGCCCGTATCTGGCCTAAAACGCGTGGCAAAGCCAAAACCAGTTGGAGGACAGCGTGGCCATCCGGTTAAAGAAGCTCAGTCTGCAATGCCTGAAAAGGTATCCGATGCTAGAAAGAGTGCAGTCTGGCATTTTTTTAAACAACATCCAATTGATCAGCGCAAAGTCATCTGTCAAAAATGTTCAACTACCTTAAGCAGAGGTTAGAATCTGAAAAGTCTAAATACAAGTTGCATGCATAGACATTTAACCACCATGCATTTGCAAGCCTGGACTAACTATCAAATGTCCCTTAAGGTTGTAGCACCCTCGGCCAATGAAGCTAGTCAGCAACGCTACATCCCTTCCGTCACTGTAAGGCCACCATTTTCCGCACCACCTGCAGTATCTGTGAAGGTTTCGTTGCCAGGCCAAAGCAGTCAGGGTCAGGGAATCACCAGTTTCGTAGTAGGAAACACTGCATCTAGGGCACCGGCAAGAATACCGTCTCCAACCACCGTCTCTCAGTCTGCCATGTCCACCGGCACCCCCGCTAGTTCCACGATCTCCAGCTCTCTAGTCTAGCTCACCCTACATGAGACTCTCGTTAGAAAAAGGAAGTACTCATCCTCGCATCCGCGTACACAGGGTTTTAACGCCCACATAGCTAGATTAATCTCGTTAGAGATGATGCCCTACCGGTTAGTTGAAAGCGACGCTTTCAAAGCCCTGATGGACTATGCTGAACCACGCTACGAGCTACCCAGTCGACACTTCTTTTCGAGAAAAGCCATCCCAGCCCTCCACCAGCATGTTAAAGAGCGCATCATCCATGCACTCAGGCAATCTGTGAGTACAAAGGTGCACCTGACAACAGATACATGGACCAGTAGGCATGGCCAGGGACGTTACGTGTCCATCACGGCACACTGGGTGAATGTGGTGGGTGCAGGGTCCACAGGGGACAGCAATATTGGGATAGTTTTGCCTAGCCCACGGTCTAGGAAACAGTTGGCTGTAGCCGTTCGCCCCCCCTCCTCCTCCTCCTCGTCCTCCTGCAGAAGCGAGAGCTCATCCACAGATCGCAGTGGCACAACCACTCCATCCGCAGCTGCCACTGTTGCACACCAGGTGTCCCATTATGGGGCAGCTACTGGCAAGCGTCAGCAGGCTGTATTGGATATGAAGTGTTTGGGCAACAACAGGCACACTGCGGAAGTTCTGTCCGAGTTCTTGCAGAAAGAAACGCAGTCGTGGCTGGGCACTGTAGATCTTGAGGCAGGCAAGGTAGTGGGTGATAACGGAAGGAATTTCATGGCTGCCATCGCCCTTTCCCAACTGAAACACATTCCTTGCCTGGCTCACACCTTAAACCTGGTGGTGCAGTGCTTCTTGAAAAGTTATCCAGGGTTATCCGACCTGCTCCTCAAAGTGCGCGGACTTTGCTCGCATATCCGCCGTCACTGCACATGCTTCAGAGACTGTGCGAACAGAGGCGGGCTGTTATGTTTTTGTGGGAGGATACACATACACGGGCAGGCAGTAGGATGGCAGACATGGAGTTGTCAGGTGTGCAGTGGTCGAAGGTACAAGACATGTGTCAAGTCCTTCAGTGTTTTGAGGAATGCACACAGCTGGTAAGTGCAGACAATGCCATAATAAGCATGAGCATCCCCCTAATGCGTCTGCTGATGCAAAGTTTGACGCACATAAAGAAGCAGGCGTCTGCAGCAGAGGAAGAGGAAAGCCTTGATGACAGTCAGCCATTGTCTGGTCAGGGCAGTGTACAGGACGAGGTAGCGGGCGAACAGAAGGAGGAGGACGAGGAGGATGATGGGGATGAGTATTTTTTTAATGAGGAAGCTTCTCCGGGGCCACTGGAAATTGGTGGCGTGGCAAGGCCGGGTACTGGTTTTTTGAAGGACACAAGTGACGTAGATTTTCCTGAAACTGCCCCTCAACCCAGCACAACCGCAGATTTGACAACTGGAACTTTGGCCCACATGGCGGATTATGCCTTACGTATCCTCAAAAGGGACACACGCATTATTAAAATGATGACCGATGACGATTACTGGTTGGCCTGCCTCCTTGATCCTCGCTATAAAGGCAAATTGCAAAATATTATGCCACATGAGAACTTGGAACAAATATTAGCAACCAAACAATCAACTCTTGTTGACCGTTTGATTCAGGCATTCCCAGCACACAGCGCCGGTGATCGTTCTCACACGAGCTGCAGGGGGCAGCAGACCAGAGGTGTTAGAGGTGCACAAATCAGAAGTGGCGTTGGACAGAGGGGTTTTCTGACCAGGTTGTGGAGTGATTTTGCTATGGCCGCAGACAGGACAGGTACTGCAGCATCAATTCAAAGTGACAGGAGACAACATTTGTCCAGTATGGTTACTAACTATTTTTCATCCCTTATCAATGTTCTCCCTCAACCGTCATTCCCATTTGATTACTGGGTATCCATATTAGACTCCTGGCCAGAATTGGCAGAATATCCATTGCCGGAGCTTGCTTGCCCAGCAGCTAGTGTGCTATCAGAAAGAGTATTCAGTGCTGCTGGTTCAATAATAACTGAAAAAAGGACTCGTCTGGCTACCCAAAATGTTGATGATCTAACCTTCATTAAAATGAACCACTACTGGATTTCGAATTATTTTGCCCCACCTTTCCCGGCTGACACCTAGCTTTCCAATGAAAAGGTCTTGCTTGTGGACTGCTCTGACTGAGTTTTCCAATCTCGTAATTTGCAGCAGCTGTTTGTCCAGCATACGACATGTTTACACCTCCCTAAATGGCCAAACTCCCCCCACGGGGCCGTGGTCTCGCCACTTGGCGCAAGCACCCGTGATAGTGCCGTTTGTCTGAAGAGGTGGGTGTGCACGCTTTTGGTCGATGGCACTGCCTCTGGGTCCCTCATAGTACAATAAAGTGTCTCTGGCGGTGGTGGCTCGCAACCAACGTCAGACACACCGTTGTAACATGAGGGGCCCTGGGCCTGTACCGCCGGCCACAAGACAGTCTCCCCCCCTCCAGCTCAAACAGTGCTCTACGATTTGCAAAATTATCTCTCACAGCTCCAGCAATGTTTAGTCTATGCGCTGACATCCTTCAATGCCTGGCACTGACAATAACAATGTGTTGACATGTATGATGCTACTTAAAATAGTCTGGGGCAGTGTCCTATATTTACACCAGTAAATACTTTGCGCCAAATTACTTGCTCAGAAACACAGCAGAGGAGCCCACCCCTGTACTTAAGTATGCCACACTTTTGTTTTTTGGTTTTGTTGTATTGCGAGACATTAACATCTATTTATTTTTTGGGAGTACTAACTGTCAGACACTCATTACAATCGGCCTCCGCTGACAACACCAATGCTGCCTGTGTACCCCTGCAAGATAATTCCAAGTGCATAGAGCCTACTTTTGTTATGTTTGGCCTAATAAGCCTGTCTGCGGTCCCTCCTTCCAATAGTCCTCCACTGACCAGACCACTGCTGCCCGTGTACCCCTGGAACCTATTTTAAAGTGCCTACAGCTTACTTTTGTTATGTTAGGCCTACTAAGCCTGTCTGTGGTCCCTCCTTCCAATAGTCCTCCACTGACCACACCACTGCTGCCCGTGTATGTACCCCTGGAAGCTATTTTAAAGTGCCTACAGCCTACTTTTGTTATGTTAGGCCTACTAAGCCTGTCTGCGGTCCCTCCTTCCAATACTCCTCCACTGACCAGACCAATGCTGTCCGTGCACCCCTGGAACCTATTTTAAATTGCATAGAGCATCCTTTTTTTAATTGTAGGCGTACTAAGTCTGTCTGCGGTCCATAATTGAAATTGTCCTTCACTGACCAGAGCAATGCTGCCTGTGTACCCCTGTAACCTTTTTTAAACTGCATTGAGCCAAATTTTTTGTTTAAGGCCTACTACCTGTGTCTGTCTGCGCCACTCAATACAGCTGTCCTCTTCTGAAAAAAGCTGAGCGTCAATAGTCTGGTTTTCAGCCTATAGGAATTTGAAAACTGCATTGGGGCTACTACTTCGGTAGGGCCTAATAACGGTGTCTGCCGCTCCAAGGTGTTCTCCAGGTTGCCTCTCCATAGCTTCGATCTTCTAGCTCTCGTTCAGTAGTTGTTGAAACAACACTGCATTGAGCCTACAAGTTGGGTCTGGGTTGTAGAGACGGTGTCTGCCGCTCCAAGGTGTTCTCCAGGTTGCCTCTCCATAGCTTCGATCTTCTAGCTCTCGTTCAGTAGTTGTTGAAACAACACTGCATTAGGCCTACAAGTTGGGTCTGGGTTGTAGAGACGGTGTCTTCCGCTCCAAGGTGTTCTCCAGGTTGCCTCTCCATAGCTTCGATCTTCTAGCTCTCATTAAGTAGTTGTTGAAACAACACTGCATTAGGCCTACAGTTGGGTCTGGGTTGTAGAGACGGTGTCTGCCGCTCCAATGTGTTCTCCAGGTTGCCTCTCCATAGCTTCGATCTTCTAGCTCTCGTTCAGTAGTTGTTGAAACAACACTGCATTAGGCCTACAAGTTGGGTCTGGGTTGTAGAGACGGTGTCTTCCGCTCCAAGGTGTTCTCCAGGTTGCCTCTCCATAGCTTCGATCTTCTAGCTCTTGTTCAGTTGTTGTTGAAGCAACACTGCATTAGGCCTACAAGTTGGGTCTGGGTTGTAGAGACGGTGTCTTCCGCTCCAAGGTGTTCTCCAGGTTGCCTCTCCATAGCTTCGATCTTCTAGCTCTCGTTCAGTTGTTGTTGAAACAACACTGCATTAGGCCTACAAGTTGGGTCTGGGTTGTAGAGACGGTGTCTGCCGCTCCAAGGTGTTCTCCAGGTTGCCTCTCCATAGCTTTGATCTTCTAGCTCTCGTTCAGTAGTTGTTGAAACAACACTGCATTAGGCCTACAAGTTGGGTCTGGGTTGTAGAGACGGTGTCTTCCGCTCCAAGGTGTTCTCCAGGTTGCCTCTCCATAGCTTCGATCTTCTAGCTCTCGTTAAGTAGTTGTTGAAACAGCACTGCATTAGGCCTACAAGTTAGGTCTGGGTTGTAGAGACGGTGTCTTCCGCTCCAAGGTGTTCTCCAGGTTGCCTCTCCATAGCTTCGATCTTCTAGCTCTCGTTCAGTAGTTGTTGAAACAACACTGCATTAGGCCTACAAGTTGGGTCTGGGTTGTAGAGACGGTGTCTTCCGCTCCAAGGTGTTGTCCAGGTTGCCTCTCCATAGCTTCGATCTTCTAGCTCTCGTTCAGTAGTTGTTGAAACAACACTGCATTAGGCCTACAAGTTGGTTCTGGGTTGTAGAGACAGTGTCTTCCGCTCCAAGGTGTTCTACAGGTTGCCTTTCCTGAGCTTCTATCTTCAGGCTCTTGTTAAATAGTTGTTAAATGGAACAACTGCATTTAGCCTACTAGTTGGGTTGGGGCCTACTAACAGTTTCTGCCGCTCCTTGCTGTTCTCCTGGTTTCCTGTCCTGAAATTCCATTTTCAGGCTCTCGTTAAGTAGTTGTTACTGTTAGACTGCATTTGGCCTACTAGTTGGGTTGGGGCCTACTATCGGTGTCTGCCGTTCCTTGCTGTTCTCCTCCACTGAACAAAGCTGTGCCGCCTGTTTACTACTGTTGCCAATTTTGAACTGTATTTAGACTACTTACTGATTTGGGCCTACTCTCTGTGTCAGCCTCTCATTACAGTTGTCCTCAACTGCAATGCCCCCTGGTTAGTCCTGTTACCAATTTTAAACTGCATTTAGCCCACTTTATTCTTTGGGCCTATATCTGTGTTTCCTCCTCATCCTGCCCATTGCCCAGCCAGTGATAGATGAGTCTGCTGGTACATGGACCCGTGCACGCTACACAGCTAGATTGTGACCCTGCTGAAAGTCAGGTTCCTCTTCCATACCATGCCACCTTACGGGGACAAAGAGGAAGGTGCAGATGAAAGTGCAGGTTCCTTCATCAGGTGGGGGGAGGAATACTCGTTGGCGACGTCACTGGCACAGGGACCCTCATAGTACGCAAAAGTGTCGCTGCCGGTGGGAGGCGCCCCCGCCGTGCAAACACACCGCCGTACTTTGAGGGGCCCTGTGCCAGAGCCAATGCCAACGAGTGGGCCCCCCTGCTTGCTCAGGATCACAGCACTTGCAAAGTTGAAATACTTACCTCTCCCTGCTCCACTGCCGTGACGTAGTCCACATTTCCTGGGCCCACTAAATACTTGAACCAGCCCTACCCCCCACAACTTTAGCCAAATGACCCCCAATTTCCAATGCCTTACTATTATTATAAGGTAAATTAAGATTGACAAGCTTCAGTAACAAGAATGGATGTTTTTGCCATTAAAATGGGCACTGTACATGTTTTCCTGGCCTCCACTCACTGCCGACTATGCTCCCCCATTGACTTGCATTGGGTTTCGTGTTTCGGTCGATCCCCGACTTTTCGCGATAATCGGCCGATTCCACTCGACTCGACTGTTGAGATACCCTAAAAAACTTAAAGTCGCTCAACTCTACGCTAGATGCTATAAACTATTTTAAAGTCAGGTCCCCAACTGTATGACAATAGGAGCAGAAGAATATTTTTCTGTGGCCTCTGGATCAGGCTTCTATAACATACTAGGTACTACAAATTATTTTAATGTCAGGCCCCCTACTGTATGACCTTAGGAACACAGTCTGGAATTGGACGCCTCCCCTTGTTTGGTGCGGGCCCCGGCGATGAGCTTGCACCTTTTCCGGGACATGTAACCGGAACAGCCGCAGGTGAAATCGCGATTCACCCGCAGCTGTTAACATGTTAAATGTCGCTGTCAAACTCTGACAGCGGCATTTAACATGCACGCGCAGGAAGCGCGTCATTCCCTCCTCCCATCGGCGCCCGTGTCACATGGTCGGCGCTCACAACACATGAGCATTTCTGCTACATAGAGCAGGACTGCAGCCCTGCTCTATGTAGCAGAGGCAATCGGACAAGTGCAGCTTTTAGTCTCCCATGGAGACTATTGAAGCATACAAAAAGTAAAAAAAAGTTTTTAAAAATGTTACAAAAAAAAAAAAAAATAAAAGTTCAAATCACCCCCCTTTCGCACCATTCAAAATAAAACAAAAACAAAAAATCAAATATACAGTACAGACCAAAAGTTTGGACACACCTTTTCATTTAAAGATTTTTCTGTATTTTCATGACTATGAAAATTGTACATTCACACTGAAGGCATCAAAACTATGAATTAACACATGTGGAATTATGTACTTAACAAAAAAGTGTGAAACAACTGAAATTATGTCTTATATTCTAGGTTCTTCAAAGTAGCCACCTTTTGCTTTTATGACTGCTTTGCACACTCTTGGCATTCTCTTGATGAGCTTCATTTACTTTTCTTAAAGTAATGATTGACACTCATTTTTCTTTACTTAGCTGCTTTTTTCTTGCCATAATAAAAATTCTAACAGTCTATTCAGTAGGACTATCAGCTGTGTATCCACCAGACTCCAGCACAACACAACTGATGGTCCCAACCCCATTTATTAGGCTAGAAATCCCACTTATTGAACCTGATAGGGCACACCTGTGAAGTGAAAACCATTCCCGGTGACTACATCTTGAAGCTCATAAAGAGAATGCCAAGAGTGTTCTAAGCAGTCATCAAAGCAAAAGGTGGCTACTTTGAAGAACCTAGATATAATTTCAGTTGTTTCATACTTTTTTGTTAGGTATATAATTCAACATGTGTTAATTCATAGTTTTGATGCCTTCAGTGTGAATGTACAATTTTCATAGTCATGAAAATACAGAAAAATCTTTAAATGAGGTGTGTCCAAACTTTTGGTCTGTACTGTACATATATTTGGTATTGTCCTGTTCAGAATTCAGAATTGCCCAATCTATCAATCTAAAAAAAACAATTAGTCAAATTGGTAAACGATTAATTTTTTTTTTTTTTTTAAATCGAAATGCCAGAATTAGTTTTTTTGGTCCCTGCAACATTGCAATAAAATGAAATAATGGGTGCTCAAAAGAACGTATCTGCACCTGAATGGTATCAATAAAAACATCAGATCAGCACGCAAAAAATAAGCCTTCACCCAGCCCTAGATCCTGAAAAATGTAGACGCTTCTGGTCTCGGAAAAGGCAACTTTTTTTTACAAACTTTGGATATTTTTCACCAGTTAGACAAAAAAGAATCTAGACATGTTTGGTGTCTATGCACTTGGAATGAACTGGAGAATCACAATAGCAGGTCAGTTTTAGCATTTAGTGAACCTAGTAAAAAGCCAAGCAAAAACAAGTGTGGAATTGCATTTTTTTGCAATTTCCCCGCACTTGGAATTTGTTTCCTATTTTCTCTTACATTACATGGTAAAACTAATGATGCTGTTCAAAAGTACAACTCTTCCCGCAAAAAACAAGCCCTCACACAGCCATTTTGACAAAAAAATAAAAAAGTTATGTCTTTGGGAAGAAGGGGAGCAAATAATGAAAATGCAAAACCAAAAATACCCTTGGTCGTTAAGGGGTTAATGCACGTAACTAGGGTTGAGCGAAACGGGTCGAACATTTTCAAAAGTCGCCGACTTTTGGCTAAGTCGGGGTTTCATGAAACCCGATCCGACCCCTGTGCGGGGTCGGCCATGCGGTACGCGACTTTCGCGCCAAAGTCGCGTTTCAATGACGCGAAAAGCGCCATTTCTCAGCCAATGAAGGTAAACGCAGAGTGTGGGCAGCGTGATGACATAGGTCCTGGTCCCCACCATCTTTGAGAAGGGCATTGCAGTGATTGGCTTGCTGTCTGCGACGTCACAGGGGCTATAAAGAGGCGTTCCCGCCGACCGCCATCTTACTGCTGCTGATCTGAGCTTAGGGAGAGGTTGCTGCCGCTTTGTCAGAAGCAGGGATAGCGTTAGGCAGGGTCCATTAACCACAAAACCGCTTGTGCTGCAGCGATTTGCACTGTCCAACACCACCCTCGGTGTGCAGGGACAGTGGAAGTTTTTTTTTTTTTTTTCCCCCTCAGCGCTGTAGCTCATTGGGCTGCCCTAGAAGGCTCCCTGATAGCTGCATTGCTGTGTGTACGCCGCTGTGCAAACCAACTGCTTTTTTCAAAGCACAAATCCTCTTGTTCCTTCCTTTCTGCACAGCTATCTTTTTTGTTTGTCCACACTTTTTATTTGATTTGTGCATCAGTCCACTCCTTATTGCTGCCTGCCATACCTGGCTGAGATTACTGCAGGCAGGGAGATAGTAATTGTAGGACATTCCCTGTTTTTTTTTTTTTTTGGTGGGAGATTAAGATTGGCAATTTGGCATTTCTGCTAGAGTGCCATCCCTGTGTGTGCCATCTCTCTCACATAGTGGGCCATAGAAAGCCTTTTCATTTTTCTGTATTTTTTTTTGTGGGGTGTATAAATTCTCCCTGATAAAAATACAGTGGGAGATTAATATTAGCCTTTGGGCTTGTGTGCCAGTCCTGAGTGTGCCATCTCTCTCACAAATAGTGGGCCATAGAAAGCCTATTTTATTTTTTTTTGGGTTTTATAAATTCTCCCTGAAAAAAAGGGAGATTAATATTGGCCTCTGGGCTTGTGTGCCAGTCCTGAGCGTGCCATCTGTGCCAGCCCTGAGCGTGCCATCTCTCTCACAAATAGTGGGCCATAGAAAGCCTATTTAATTTTTTTTTTGGTTTTATAAATTCTCCCTGAAAAAAAGGGAGATTAATATTGGCCTCTGGGCTTGTGTGCCAGTTGTGAGCGTGCCATCTGTGCCAATCCTGAGCGTGCCATCTCTCTCACAAATAGTGGGCCATAGAAAGCCTATTTAATTTTTTTTTTGGTTTTATAAATTTTCCCTGAAAAAAGGGAGATTAATATTGGCCTCTGGGCTTGTGTGCCAGTTGTGAGCGTGCCATCTGTGCCAGCCCTGAGCGTGCCATCTCTCTCACAAATAGTGGGCCATAGAAAGCCTATTTAATTTTTTTTTTTGGTTTTATAAATTCTCCCTGAAAAAAAGGGAGATTAATATTGGCCTCTGGGGTTGTGTGCCAGTTGTGAGCGTGCCATCTGTGCCAGTCCTGAGCGTGCCATCTCTCTCACAAATAGTGGGCCATAGAAAGCCTATTTAATTTTTTTTGGGGTTTTATAAATTTTCCCTGAAAAAAGGGAGATTAATATTGGCCTCTGGGCTTGTGTGCCAGTTGTGAGCGTGCCATCTGTGCCAGTTGTGAGCGTGCCATCTCTCTCACAAATAGTGGGCCATAGAAAGCCTATTTAATTTTTTTTTTGGTTTTATAAATTTTCCCTGAAAAAAGGGAGATTAATATTGGCCTCTGGGCTTGTGTGCCAGTTGTGAGCGTGCCATCTGTGCCAGTCCTGAGCGTGCCATCTTTCTCACAAATAGTGGGCCATAGAAAGCCTATTTAATTTTTTTTTTGGTTTTATAAATTCTCCCTGAAAAAATGGGAGATTAATATTGGCCTCTGGGCTTGTGTGCCAGTTGTGAGCGTGCCATCTGTGCCAGTCCTGAGCGTGCCATCTCTCTCACAAATAGTGGGCCATAGAAAGCCTATTTAAATATTTTTTTGGTTTTATAAATTCTCCCAGAAAAAAAGGGAGATTAATATTGGCCTCTGGGCTTCTGTGCCAGTCCTGAGCGTGCCATCTGTGCCAGTCCTGAGCGTCCCATCTCTCTCACAAATAGTGGGCCATAGAAAGCCTATTTTTTTTTTTTTGGGGGTTTTAGAAATTCTCCCTGAAAAAAGGGAGATTAATATTGGCCTCTGGGCTTGTGTGCCAGTTGTGAGCGTGCCATCTGTGCCAATCCTGAGCGTGCCATCTCTCTCACAAATAGTGGGCCATAGAAAGCCTATTTAATTTTTTTTTTGGTTTTATAAATTTTCCCTGAAAAAAGGGAGATTAATATTGGCCTCTGGGCTTGTGTGCCAGTTGTGAGCGTGCCATCTGTGCCAGCCCTGAGCGTGCCATCTCTCTCACAAATAGTGGGCCATAGAAAGCCTATTTAATTTTTTTTTTTGGTTTTATAAATTCTCCCTGAAAAAAAGGGAGATTAATATTGGCCTCTGGGGTTGTGTGCCAGTTGTGAGCGTGCCATCTGTGCCAGTCCTGAGCGTGCCATCTCTCTCACAAATAGTGGGCCATAGAAAGCCTATTTAATTTTTTTTGGGGTTTTATAAATTTTCCCTGAAAAAAGGGAGATTAATATTGGCCTCTGGGCTTGTGTGCCAGTTGTGAGCGTGCCATCTGTGCCAGTTGTGAGCGTGCCATCTCTCTCACAAATAGTGGGCCATAGAAAGCCTATTTAATTTTTTTTTTGGTTTTATAAATTTTCCCTGAAAAAAGGGAGATTAATATTGGCCTCTGGGCTTGTGTGCCAGTTGTGAGCGTGCCATCTGTGCCAGTCCTGAGCGTGCCATCTTTCTCACAAATAGTGGGCCATAGAAAGCCTATTTAATTTTTTTTTTGGTTTTATAAATTCTCCCTGAAAAAATGGGAGATTAATATTGGCCTCTGGGCTTGTGTGCCAGTTGTGAGCGTGCCATCTGTGCCAGTCCTGAGCGTGCCATCTCTCTCACAAATAGTGGGCCATAGAAAGCCTATTTAAATATTTTTTTGGTTTTATAAATTCTCCCAGAAAAAAAGGGAGATTAATATTGGCCTCTGGGCTTCTGTGCCAGTCCTGAGCGTGCCATCTGTGCCAGTCCTGAGCGTCCCATCTCTCTCACAAATAGTGGGCCATAGAAAGCCTATTTTTTTTTTTTTGGGGGTTTTAGAAATTCTCCCTGAAAAAAAAAGGGAGATTAATATTGCCCTTTGGGCTTGTGTGCCAGTACTAAGCGTGCCATCTCTCTCTCTCTCTCTCTCAGTCAGTGGGCCATAGAACGCCTATTTTTGGTTTTATTTGTTTTCTAAATTCTCCCTGAAAAAATCATTTTATTTTATTTGGTTTCTAAATTCTTCCTGATAAAATCATATTTTTTTTATTATTTTTTTTTCTAAAGTCTCCCTGAAAAAAACAAAACAAAAAAAAAAACAAACAAAAAAAACAGTGGGGGATTAATATTGGCCTTTCTGCTTGTGTGCCAGTCTTGACTCCTGTGTGCGTCATCTCTCACTCAGTGGGCCATAGAACGCCTATTTTTTGTTTTATTAGTTTTATAAATTCTCCCTGAAAAAATCATTTTATTTTATTTGGTTTCTAAATTCTTCCTGATAAAATCATATTTTTTTTATTATTTTTTTTTCTAAAGTCTCCCTGAAAAAAAAAAAAAAAAAACAGTGGGAGATTAATATTGGCCTTTCTGCTTGTGTGCCAGTCTTGACTCCTGTGTGCGTCATCTCTCAGTCAGTGGGCCATAGAACGCCTATTTTTGGTTTTATTTGTTTTATAAATTCTTCCTGAAAAAATCATTTTATTTTATTTGGTTTCTAAATTCTTCCTGATAAAATCATATTTTTTTTATTATTTTTTTTTCTAAAGTCTCCCTGAAAAAAAAAAAAAAAAAACAACCAAAAAAAACAGTGGGAGATTAATATTGGCCTTTCTGCTTGTGTGCCAGTCTTGACTCCTGGGTGTGCCATCTCTCTCTCTCTCTCTCTCTCCAATTGTGGTCCATAGAAAGCCTATATTTTTTTTCCTTGATTTGGGTTCCAAAATCTACCAGAGAAAATAACTACATCAATCATTGGTAGAAAAATATTGGCCTCTGGGCTTGTGTGCCACTCCTGACTCCTGTGTGCGTCATCTCTCAGTCAGTGGGCCATAGAACGCCTATTTTTGTTTTTATTTGTTTTATAAATTCTCCCTGAAAAAATCATTTTATTTTATTTGGTTTCTAAATTCTTCCTGATAAAATCATATTTTTTTTATTATTTTTTTTTCTAAAGTCTCCCTGAAAAAAAAAAAAAAAAAAAAAACAAACCCCCCAAAAAATGGGAGATTAATATTGGCCTTTCTGCTTGTGTGCCAGTCTTGACTCCTGGGTGTGCCATCTCTCTCTCTCTCTCTCTCTCTCTCTCTCTCTCTCCAATTGTGGTCCATAGAAAGCCTATATTTTTTTTCCTTGATTTGGGTTCCAAAATCTACCAGAGAAAATAACTCCATCAATCATTGGTAGAAAAATATTGGCCTCTGGGCTTGTGTGCCACTCCTGATTCCTGTGTGCGTCATCTCTCACTCAGTGGCCCATAGAAAGCATATAGTTTGTTACATTTGTTTTCTAAATTCTCCCTGCAAAAATCTATTTTTTTTTTTTGGGGGGGGTTTCTAAAGTGTTCCTGAAAAAAATAAAAAAAAATAAAAAATAATAGTGTGACATTAATATTAACATTTGTGCTTCAGTGACAGTCCTGCGTGTGGGGCATCTCTCTAATTTGCAGCCACCAAAAACAGAGTGTGTAACATTGGGCCTGATTTTCGCTGTGGTCTCACCAACCTGTAAAGGGGTAGCTAAATCATACTGAAGTTATAGCTCACCGTGTAAGTTGTGTGACTGCAACAAATAACGTTAGTTTGGTTACGTTTTTAAAACAATGAGGAAGTCTAGTGGAAGAGGTCGTGGCCGGGGGCGTTCATTGTCAGCTGGTAATGAGGGTAGTGGTAGTGGTGGAGCATCAGGTGGTCGTGGGGAAAAAAATATTGCACCTAAGTCTGGAGCTGTGGAGCCAGGTTCGTCGTCCGGCTACACAAGGCCTCGAACGCTCCCTTTTCTGGGATTAGGAAAACCGCTTTTAAAGCCGGAGCAGCAAGAGCAAGTTTTGGCTTATCTTGCTGACTCAGCCTCTAGCTCTTTTGCCTCCTCTCGTGAAACTGGTAAAAGTAAAAGCAGCGCGTCGTTAGTGGATGTTCACGGTCAGGGACAAGTCACTTCCTTGTCCTCTTCAGCAAAAACAACAACAGAGAAGAATGCAGCAGGCGACACAACGGGTTACTCCATGGAGCTCTTTACACATACCGTCCCTGGCTTAGAAAGTGAAGCAGTTAACAGTCCATGCCCATTACAAGTTGAATCTGACATGGAGTGCACTGACGCACAGCCACAGCCAGACTACTATGCTGGTCCTTTGACTCAGACCACAACATTGCCCTCGCAGGGTGCTGATCAAGAATCAGACCCTGATGAGACTATGTTGCCCCATCACGAACGCTATACCACCAAACGACACGGTGACACAGACGAAGTTGCGCAGGAGGTACAAGAAGAGTTATTAGATGACCCAGTTCTTGACCCCGATTGGCAGCCATTGGGGGAACAGGGTGCAGGCGGCAGCAGTTCTGAAGCAGAGGAGGAGGAGGGGCCGCAGCAGGCATCAACATCGCCACAGGTTCCATCTGCCGGGCCCGTATCTTGCCCAAAACGCGTGGCAAAGCCAAAACCTGGTGGAGGACAGCGTGGCCATCCGGTTAAAGCTCAGTCTGCAATGCCTGAAAAGGTATCCGATGCTAGAAAGAGTGCAGTCTGGCATTTTTTTAAACAACATCCAATTGATCAGCGCAAAGTCATCTGTCAAAAATGTTCTACTTCCTTAAGCAGAGGTCAGAATCTGAAAAGTCTCAATACTAGTTGCATGCATAGACATTTAACCACCATGCATTTGAAAGCTTGGACTAACTACCAAACGTCCCTTAAGGTTGTTGCACCCTCGGCCAATGAAGCTAGTCATCAACGCAACATCCCTTCCGGCAGTGTAGGACCACCATTTAGCGCACCACCTGCTGTATCTGTGCAGGTATCTTTGCCAGGCCAAAGCAGTCAGGGTCAGGGAATCACCAGTTTCGTAGTAGGAAACACTGCATCTAGGGCACCGGCGGCAACAATACCATCTCCCACCGTCTCTCAGTCTGCCATGTCCACCGGCACCCCCGCTAGTTCCACGATCTCCAGCTCTCCAGTCCAGCTCACCCTACATGAGACTATGGTTAGAAAAAGGAAATACTTAGCCTCGCATCCGCGTACACAGGGTTTGAACGCCCACATAGCTAGACTAATCTCGTTAGAGATGATGCCCTACCGGTTAGTTGAAAGCGAAGCTTTCAAAGACCTGATGGACTACGCTGTACCACGCTACGAGCTACCCAGTCGACACTTTTTTTCCAGAAAAGCCATCCCAGCCCTCCACCAGCATGTTAAAGAGCGCATCGTCCATGCACTCAGGCAATCTGTGAGCACAAAGGTGCACCTGACAACAGATGCATGGACCAGTAGGCATGGCCAGGGACGTTACGTGTCCATCACGGCACACTGGGTAAATGTGGTGGATTCAGGGTCCACAGGGGACAGCAAGTTTGGGACAGTTCTGCCTAGCCCACGGTCTAGTAAACAGTTGTCTGTAGCCGTTCGCACCCCCTCCTCCTCCTCCTCCTCCTCGTCCTCCTGCAGAAGCAAGAGCTCGTCCACAGACCGCAGTCGCACAAACACTCCATCCGCACCTGCCACTGTTGCACACCAGGTCTCCCATTATGGGGCAGCTACTGGCAAACGTCAGCAGGCTGTATTGGCTATGAAGTGTTTGGGCGACAATAGACACACCGCGGAAGTTCTGTCCGAGTTCTTGCAGCAAGAAACGCAGTCGTGGCTGGGCACTGTAGATCTTGAGGCAGGCAAGGTAGTGAGTGATAACGGAAGGAATTTCATGGCTGCCATCTCCCTTTCCCAACTGAAACACATTCCTTGCCTGGCTCACACCTTAAACCTGGTGGTGCAGTGCTTCCTGAAAAGTTATCCGGGGTTATCCGACCTGCTCCTCAAAGTGCGTGGACTTTGCGCACATATCCGCCGTTCGCCTGTACACTCCAGCCGTATGCAGACCTATCAGCGTTCTTTGAACCTTCCCCAGCATCGCCTAATCATAGACGTTGCAACAAGGTGGAACTCAACACTGCACATGCTTCAGAGACTGTGCGAACAGAGGCGGGCTGTTATGTTTTTGTGGGAGGATACACATACACGGGCAGGCAGTAGGATGGCAGACATGGAGTTGTCAGGTGTGCAGTGGTCGAAGATTCAAGACATGTGTCAAGTCCTTCAGTGTTTTGAGGAATGCACACGGCTGGTTAGTGCAGACAACGCCATAATAAGCATGAGCATCCCCCTAATGCGTCTGCTGATGCAAAGTTTGACGCACATAAAGGATCAGGCGTCTGCACCAGAGGAAGAGGAAAGCCTTGATGACAGTCAGCGATTGTCTGGTCAGGGCAGTGTACATGACGAGGTACCGGGCGAAGAGGAGGTGGAGGATGAGGAGGATGATGGGGATGAGTATATTTTTAATGAGGAAGCTTTCCCGGGGGCACGGGAAATTGGTGGCGTGGCAAGGCCGGGTTCTGGTTTTTTGAGGGACACAAGTGACGTAGATTTGCCTGCAACTGCCCCTCAACCAAGCACAACCGCAGATTTGACAACGGGAACTTTGGCCCACATGGCGGATTATGCCTTGCGTATCCTCAAAAGGGACACACGCATTACAAAAATGATGAACGATGACGATTACTGGTTGGCCTGCCTCCTTGATCCTCGCTATAAAGGCAAATTGCAAAATATTATGCCACATGAGAACTTGGAACTAATATTAGCAACAAAACAATCAACTCTTGTTGACCGTTTGCTTCTGGCATTCCCTGCACACAGCGCCCGTGATCGTTCTCACACGAGCTCCAGGGGCCAGCAGACCAGAGGTGTTAGAGGGGCAGAAATCAGAAGTGGCGTTGGCCAGAGGGGTTTTCTGACCAGGTTGTGGAGTGATTTTTCTATGACCGCAGACAGGACAGGTACTGCAGCATCAATTCAAAGTGACAGGAGACAACATTTGTCCAGTATGGTTACAAACTATTTTTCATCCCTTATCGACGTTCTCCCTCAACCGTCATTCCCATTTGATTACTGGGCATCCAAATTAGACACCTGGCCAGAATTGGCAGAATATGCATTGCAGGAGCTTGCTTGCCCGGCAGCTAGTGTCCTATCAGAAAGAGTATTCAGTGCTGCAGGTTCAATACTAACAGAAAAAAGGACTCGTCTGGCTACCCAAAATGTAGATGATCTAACCTTCATTAAAATGAACCACAACTGGATTTCAAAATCTTTTGCCCCACCCTGCCCGGCTGACACCTAGCTTTCCTATGAAAAGGTCTTGCCTGTGGACTATTCTGAATGACTTTTCCAATCTCGTAATTTTCTTCACCTGATTGTCCAGCATACGACATGTTTCCACCTCACGAAATGGCCAAACTCCCCACACGGGGCCGTGCTATCGCCACTTTGCGCTTGGACCCTTGAGAGTGCTGTTTGTCTGAAGAGGTGGGTGTGGCCGCTTTTGGTCGACGGCACTGCCACTGGGTCCCTCATAGTACAATAAAGTGTCTCTGGCGGTGGTGGTGCGCACCCAACGTCAGACACACCGTTGTAATATGAGGGGCCCTGTGCCTGTACCGCCGGCCACAAGACAGTTCCCCCCCCCAGCTCAAACAGTGCTCTACCACTAGCAAAATTATCTCTCACAGCTTCACCAATGTGTAGTCTAGGCGCTGACATCCTTCAATGCCTGGCACTGACAATACCATTGTTTTGACATTTTTGTTATGTTAGGCCTTCGAAGCCTGTCTGCGGTCCCTTCTTTCTACAACTACTACACTGACCAGGCCACTGCTGGCCGTGTTACCCTGGAACCAATTTAAAAGTGCCTACAGTCAGCCCAATTTTGTTATGTTAGGCCTTCGAAGACTGTCTGCCGTCACTCCTTCCACTAGACTTCCACTGACCATACACTGCTGCCCATGTACCCCTGGAACCAATTTAAAAGTGCCTACAGCCAGCCCAATTTTGTTATGTTAGGCCTTCGAAGCCTGTCTGCGGTCACTCCTTCCACTAGACTTCCACTGACCAGACCACTGCTGCCCGTGTACCCCTGCAACCAATTTAAAAGTGCCTACAGCCAGCCCAAGTTTGTTATGTTAGGCCTTCGAAACCTGCCTGCGGTCACTCCTTCCACTAGACTTCCACTGACCAGACCACTGCTGCCCGTGTACCCCTGGAACCAATTTAAAAGTGCCTACAGCCAGCCCAAGTTTGTTATGTTAGGCCTTCGAAGCCTGTCTGCGGTCACTCCTTCCACTAGACTTCCACAGACCAGACCACTGCTGCCCGTGTACCCCTGGAACCAATTTAAAAGTGCCTACAGCCAGCCCAAGTTTGTTATGTTAGGCCTTGGAAGCCTGTCTGCAGTCACTCCTTCCACTAAACTTCCACTGACCAGACCACTGCTGCCCGTGTACCCCTGGAACCAATTTAAAAGTGCCTACAGCCAGCCCAAGTTTGTTATGTTAGGCCTTCGAAGCCTGTCTGCGGTCACTCCTTCCACTAGACTTCCACAGACCAGACCACTGCTGCCCGTGTACCCCTGGAACCAATTTAAAAGTGCCTACAGCCAGCCCAAGTTTGTTATGTTAGGCCTTGGAAGCCTGTCTGCGGTCACTCCTTCCACTAGACTTCCACTGACCAGACCACTGCTGCCCGTGTACCCCTGGAACCAATTTAAAAGTGCCTACAGCCAGCCCAAGTTTGTTATGTTAGGCCTTGGAAGCCTGTCTGCGGTCACTCCTTCCACTAGACTTCCACTGACCAGACCACTGCTGCCCGTGTACCCCTGGAACCAATTTAAAAGTGCCTACAGCCAGCCCAAGTTTGTTATGTTAGGCCTTCGAAGCCTGTCTGCGGTCACTCCTTCCACTAGACTTCCACAGACCAGACCACTGCTGCCCGTGTACCCCTGGAACCAATTTAAAAGTGCCTACAGCCAACCCAAGTTTGTTATGTTAGGCCTTGGAAGCCTGTCTGCGGTCACTCCTTCCACTAGACTTCCACTGACCAGACCACTGCTGCCCGTGTACCCCTGGAACCAATTTAAAAGTGCCTACAGCCAGCCCAAGTTTGTTATGTTAGGCCTTGGAAGCCTGTCTGCGGTCACTCCTTCCACTAGACTTCCACTGACCATACACTGCTGCCCATGTACCCCTGGAACAAATTTAAAAGTGCCTACAGCCAGCCCAAGTTTGTTATGTTAGGCCTTCGAAGCCTGTCTGCGTCCCGTTCTTTCAACTACAACTACACTGACCAGGCCACTGATGGCCGTGTTCCCCTGGAACCAATTTTAACTTGCCTACAGCCAGCCCTATGTTATTATGTTAGGCCTTCGAAGCCTGTCTGCGTCCCGTTCTTTCAACTACAACCACACTGACCAGGCCACTGATGGCCGTGTTCCCCTGGAACCAATTTTAACTTGCCTACAGCCAGCCCAATGTTAGGCCTTTGATGCCTGTCTGCCGTCACTCCTTCCACTAGGCCTCCACTGACCTGTCTATTGCTGCCCGTGTACCCCTTGAACCAACATCATTAAATATAAAAAAAATTAATTTGATTATAAAAAATAAGATCGTGTTGAGATCTCAAATGCAGACATTTTAACAATCAAAACAAACACACAACAAATATCTGGAACTGTACTACAAAGGTCCAACAGCTACAATTTCTTTCTCCTGCAAGAAGTTAACTGAAAGTTTTTTGGAGTTGTTAACACAGATATGGCATCCACCGAGTGTTGTCCTGTCGCGTCTCCTTTAAATTATTTCCAATAAGATGTTAAACTATTAATTTAATAAAATCAATAATTAAAAAAATAATTGAGTAAGTCAAAAGCACATTGCAAATAAACATTAATTACAAATCAAGAAGCATGGCGCGTCCGAGGGTGAGTAGATACCGAATAAGAATATAATCACCCTCGGACGCGCAATGCTTATTTACAACAGCCTTCCTTCCTAAGAATCAGCCCTTCCGTGGTGTAGAGAGAGGTTGTGTTACACTCCAAGGTGTTCCCCAGGTTGCCTTTCCTGAGCTTCGATCTTCCGGCTCTCGTTTAGTAGCTGTTGGAAACTACGCTGCATTAGGCCTACTAATTGTGTATGGGTGAAACAGTGGCGCATCTGCGGTCCCTCCTTCCACTAGGCCTCCACTGACCTGTCTACTGCGGCCCGTGTACCCCTTGAACCAACCTAATAAAATATTTAAAAAATTAATTTGATTATAAAAAATAAGATCGTGTTGAGATCTCAAATGCAGACATTTTAACAATCAAAACAAACACACAACAAATATCTGGAACTGTACTACAAAGGTCCAACAGCTACAATTTCTTTCTCCTGCAAGAAGTTAACTGAAAGTTTTTTGGAGTTGTTAACACAGATATGGCATCCACCGAGTGTTGTCCTGTCGCGTCTCCTTTAAATTATTTCCAATAAGATGTTAAACTATTAATTTAATAAAATCAAAAATTAAAAAAATAATTGAGTAAGTCAAAAGCACATTGCAAATAAACATTAATTACAAATCAAGAAGCATGGCGCGTCCGAGGGTGAGTAGATACCGAATAAGAATATAATCACCCTCGGACGCGCAATGCTTATTTACAACAGCCTTCCTTCCTAAGAATCAGCCCTTTCGTGGTGTAGAGAGAGGTTGTGTTACACTCCAAGGTGTTCCCCGGGTTGCCTTTCATGAGCTTCGATCTTCCGGCTCTCGTTTAGTAGTTGGTGGAAACTACGCTGCATTAGGCCTACAAATTTGGTATGGGGTGTAGAGACAGGTTGTGTTACACTCCAAGGTTTTCACCAGGTTGCCTTTCCTGAGCTTCTATCTTCAGGCTCTCATTAAATTGTGGTTAAATGGAACAACTGCATTTGGCGTACTAGTTGGTTTGGGGCCTACTATCGGTGTCTGCCGCTCCTTGCTGTTCTCCTGGTTTCCTGTCCTGAAATTCCATTTTCAGCCTCTCGTTAAGTAGTTGTTAATGTTAAACTGCATTTGGCCTACTAGTTGGGTTGGGGCCTACTATCGGTGTCTGCCACTCCTTGCTGTTCTCCTCCACTGAACAAAGCTGTTTACTACGGTTGCCAATTTTGAACTGCATTTCGACTACTTACTGATTTGGCCCTACTCTCTGTGTCAGCCTCTCATTCCAGTTGTCCTCCACTGCAATGCCCCCTGGTTATTCCTGTGTTACCAATTTTGAACTGCATTTAGCCCACTTTCTTCTTTGGGCCTATATCTGTGTTTCCACTTCATCGTGCCCATTGCCCAGCCAGTGATAGATGAGTCTGCTGGTACATTGACCCATAACGCAACATTCCCCGTGCACGCTACACAACAACATTGTGACCCTGCTGAAAGTCAGGTTGCTCTTCCCGCATACCATACCACCTTACACGGGGACAAAGAGGAAGGTGCAGATGAAAGTGCAGGTTCCTTCATCAGGTGGGGGGAGGAATACTAGTTGGCGACGTCACTGGCACAGGGCCTCTCATAGTACGCAAAAGTGTTGCTGCCGGTGGGAGGCGCCCCCGCCGTGCAAACACACCGCTGTACTTTGAGGGGCCCTGTGCCAGTGCCAATGCCAACGAGTGGGCCCCCCCTGCTTGCTCAGGTTCACAGCACTTGCAAAGTTGAAATACTTACCTCTCCCTGCTCCACTGCCGTGACGTGGTCCAGATTTCCTGGGCCCACTAATTACTTGAACCAGCCCTACCCCCCACAACTTTAGCCAAATGACCCCCAATTTCAAATGCCTTCCAATTATTATAAGGTAAATTACGCTTGACAAGCTTCATTAAGAAGAATGGATGGTTTTGACATTAAAATGGGCACTCTAGGTGTTTTCCTGGCCCCCACTCACTGCCGACTATGCTGCCCCATTGACTTGCATTGGGTTTCGTGTTTCGGTCGATCCCGACTTTACGTCATAATCGGCCGATTTCACTCGACCCGACTTTGGACATAGTCGGGTTTCGCAAAACCCGGCTCGACTCTAAAAAGGTCAAGGTCGCTCAACTCTACAGGTAACAATTGATTAGGAGCATCTAACTGGTCTGTAGAAGCCAGAACTCTTAATGGTTGGTAAGGGGATCAAATACTTATTTCTCACTGCAAACAGTAAATAAATTTTTATATTTTATACAATGTGATTTTCTGGATTTTATTCTTGATATTCTATCTCTCAATGTTAAAATTAACATACCCTTAAAATTATAGACTGTTCATATCTTTGTCAATGGGCAAACTTACAATATCAGCAAGGGATAAAATACTTATTTTGCCCATGGTACATGTATACATAATGCATGCATAAAGCCACAAATAAGGTGAAGATAAGAGAAATATACATATAAAAAAAATTATAATATTGGCCACGTGATGAGTTGCAATGCAAAGAATAAGATGGAAAGAAGAATGAAAAGAAGGGGAGATAAAAAAAGATAAAAACAAAACAAAAACATCTTATAAAAATATGAAAATTACAAAATAATAAAAACATGTATAAATAAAATGAAAAATCAATAAAAAATGAATTGAGAATGACTTCTCTCCTCTGTCCCACATCTGAGCAGTCTATTTAAGCCGGCATTTGTAGTTTACATTGCACCTTTCAGCAGCATGCATCAATCTTTTTTTTCTCCCTGTAAGCTTCTGCTTCTTTTTTATCTCATGCTCCCTCACTCCTATGGTATTTCTAGAACATTGGAGATCCTTTCTCCAGCCCTACTGAACCCTGAGTGCCTCTAGAGGCTGTATATTTAACCCCTAGACCACACCCTAGTGTAGAGATAAAGTGGACAACTTCCCGCCAGCTCTATGTTTGCCCATAAAAACCTATCACTTAAAATGGTTGCTTAACCCTTCTCAACACATAGTGTGCTAGAGGAAACTTCAGGGTTTCCAATCACTGAAGTTAAAAGCCTCAGTGAAACATATCTCATCTCCAGCACTTTGCCAGTGATTTTTGTCACAATCTATATAAATGAATTCTTTTTATGTTTATTTCAATCATAGTTCTTCTACATGTTATTTCATTTAACCATGTTTTTTTTTTTGCCATCATGAAACTATGTATTTTTTATGTGCATATTATTTTAGGCCATGAGCATTATTGTTGCATTGGTTTCTAATAAATTTCACATCAACTGAATTGAGTGCTGTGTTATTCTACTATGAAAGCTCATTTAATTCATGATGAGTAGTGATGATCGAATAGTGAAATATTCGGATTCGGGAAAATCGGCAGGAAAAATCTGTAATATTCATGTATTCGTACCGAATAACAAATCCAATGAAAGTCAATGGGAAAGCCGAATATTTTTTTCTGCTGGACCCAACAAACAAGTCTAAGGGCATGGGAAAAAAAGCTGAAATTTATGGGAAAGAGCTAAAACTAAATGGAAACAGCATGGAGAAGATGCCTGCATGCTTTTCTTACTCACATATGGTATCTGGGAATAATGTTGTCAGACTATTGCGCTGGTCTTAAAGATTTTTTAAAACACCTACCAAACCCAAAAATATTTTTTAAGGGAAAAATGCTAAGCAATATTTTTCCTCCATAATTACATGTATATAATGCTAAATAAAAATAATTAAAAAAAAATTATACCTCCCCTTTAGCATAAGTTTACATGGAGTGTCTTGGCTTTAGTTTTTCCTTTAACATTTGTGAGGGCTCTCACTCCTACATTTGGGAAGTCCCTTCCTCATGCCAAATAGCAAGATAGTGGAAAACATATTCCCCATCCCTTTACAATGCCATTTCAAACATGCCCATTTGAATTTTGGGCTTTGCCCGCCACCACCACATTCACTGCCATCTCATTATGCAGCCCTTGCTTCACATTTTCAGAGGGCCAGCATGTGCTCTGAAACCTGCGTTTTGAAAGCTCAACAGTTCATTTTTGCTACTTGATCCCAATGGAACCACTATCATAGTGGGTTAAGCTGCTGTAAGTTAAATATAATACAGGAGTTGGGTGAGGTGTATGATCAATGTCAGTAAATTGGATTCTACCAGACACCAAAAGCATTAGAATTTAATTTGGAATACAGTGTATGCAATCAAGGAGCTGTATTGTGGTCAGTCAGTCAGGCCTGAAACACATGTCAGGAACATGTACAAGCCACATTTAACTTGGAAGCAGCCTCCTGAAGGGAAAGAGACAGGATTGCCATTGACCAATCTGCACAAGCCTATGCACTTCTTCCTGAAACTACCCAACTAGGCAGAATGTATTTTTTGCATGGTTTTTAGCAACAATGGAGTAATTGCAATATATGTTCCAGAGAGTGTTGTGGTCTGTGGAGTGAATTACTCAAGTGACAGGCAGTGCTACAGAGCTGAGATAAAGGCCTTAGCATGGCACTGACCATGTTCCTATATGTGTAAGGCTGTGGCCTGAATAGGTCTCTGGAGTGTTTTAACCAAGTCTCTTAGAGGTGCTTAAAATATGCAGAAAAAGGCCAATACCCCACCATCATTTTTATGTAAGGACCCACATTTAGAAAATGTAAGGGAAGTATCAGTTTAAACAAAGAGACAGAAGGCTCACGTATGATCCTGAAGAACTCAGCAATGGTCTTTGTCCAGCACCGGACAATGTACAGTGGGTACGAAAGTATTCCTACCCCTTTAAATTTTTCACTCTTTGTTTCAGTACAGCCATTTGGTAAATTCATAAAAGTTATTTTTTTTCTCACTCTGCACCCTATCTTGACTGAAAAAAAACAAACATAGAAATTTTTGAAAAATTGATAAAAAAGAAAAACTGAAATATCACATGGTCATGAGTATTCAGACCCTTTGCTCAGACACTCATATTTAAGTCATATGTTCATTTCTTTGTGATCTTCCTTGAGACGATTCTACTCTTTCAATGGAGTCTAGCTGTGTTTAATTAAACTGATAGGACTTGATTTAGAAAGGCACACACCTGTGCATAAAAAACCTCACAGCTCACAGTGCATGTCAGACCAAATGAGAATCATGAGGTCAAAGGAACTGCCAAGGAACTCAGTGACAGAATTGAGGCAAGGCACAGATCCGGCCAAGGTTACAACAGAATTTCTGCAATACTCAAGGTTCCTAAGAGCACAGTGGCCTCCATAATCCTTAAATGGAAGACGTTTGGGACCACCAGAAGTCTTCCTAGACCTGGCCATCCAGCCAAACTGAGCATTCTTGGGAGAAGAGCCTTGGAGAGAGATAAAGAAGAACCCAGAGATCACTGTGGCTGAGCTCCAAAGATGCAGTAGGGAGATGGTAGAAAGTTCCACAAAGTCAACTATCACTGCAGCCCTCCACCAGTTGGACCTTTATAGCAGAGTGGCCCAACGGAAGCCTCTCCTGAGTGCAAGACATATGAAATCCTGCATACAGTTTGCTAAAAAACACACGAAGGACTCCCAGACTATGAGAAATAAGATTCTCTGGTCTGATGAGATGAAGATAGTCCTTTCTTGTGATAAGTCTAAGAGGTATGTGTGGAGAAAACCAGGCACTGCTCGTCACCTTCACAATGCAATCCCAACAGTAAAACATGGTGGCGGCAGCATCATGCTATGGGGGTGTTTTTCAGCTGCAGGGACAGGATGAGTAGTTGTCATTGAAGGAAACATGAATGCGGCCAAGTACAGAGATATCCTGGATGAAAACCTCTTCCAGAATGCTCTGGACCTCAGACTTGGCCGAAGATTCACCTTCCAACAAGACAATGACCCTAAGCACACAGCTAAAATAACAAAGGAGTGTCTTCAGAACAGCTCTGTGACCATTCTTGACTTGCTCTGGCTGAGCCCTGACCTAAACCCAACTGAGCATGTCTGGAGAGACCTGAAAATGTCTGGCCACTAATGTTCACCATCCAAACTGATGGAATTGGAGAGGATCTGCAAGGAGGAATGGCAGAGGATCCACAAATTCAGGTGTGAATAATTTGTTGCATCATTCCCAAGAAGACTCATGGCTCAAAAGGGTGCTTCTACTCAATACTGAGCAAAGGGTCTGAATACTTATGCATATGATATTTCAGTTTTTAATTTTTAATACATTGGCAAAAATTACTACATTTCTGTTTTTTTTTCAGTCAAGATGGTGTGAAGAGTGTACATGAATGAGAAAAAAAATGAACTTTTGAACTTTTTTTGAATTTACCAAATGACTGCAATGAAACAAAGAGTGAAAAATTTAAAGTGGTAGGAATATTTTCCATACCCACTGTATATTGGGCCAAACACTCAAGCTATAGTGATGGATTATCAATAGGTATAGTTACCCTCACATACATCGGAAGCGGAAATATTTAAAGAAAACAAATATCCAAACAATAAACCGGATAGGGGTCTCATAAAGAAATACAGTGGAGATAAAGGACACGACAGACAATTTAGTCTGAAAGGCTGCTGAAGATGTCAAAAGAAAAATATTTATATCCACATCAGATATTAAAATCATTCAAGGTAAATAACACAAAATACCAAGATGATGGAACAAGAGCTCCAGAACAATGAGAAGGTAATTCACACAAAAGGGCTTATTATTGGGCCAGCCACAAGGTAAAAGAAAACATACAAACAGGAGATCAAGAAGTCCAAACGTGTCTTGACATACCAATTTTTTTCTCCTAATGTAAATAGAATAAATCAAACAAAAACAAAGATAAAAAGAGTAGTGTCCAATAGGTCACAAACAATGAAATGATCCAAGGGAAAAATTATTTTGGTGTGCTGGCCGCCTTCTTTTTTTCTACTGGATCAAGTCAGGTTTTGGGATCATGTTATAACAAGAAATGAGCAATGGATATCCTTACATCTTGGATTGCTCATGGCCTATTTGGACTCCCTTTTCATCTTGAATCGGTGTCTTCATCTTTACCTCTTCATACTTACCCATTGATCAGCACATCAAATACTCAGCAATTGTGTATATTTCTTCATTTTATTGTTTGCATGTGGGAATTTTTTCGCGGTCAGCACACCCAAAAAAATTTCCCTTGGAAAATTCTTGGAAGTTTTGTACAGTATACATATCATTTTATGACTTTTTAATGCTTTCATGTGGGTTTTTTTTATCTTTCTATTGTACCTAATAAATTATTGTGATTATTCTAGGTGATCCCTGTTCACATGGTCTGTAGTCTTTTCTGTATCTTCACCATCTTGATCAACTTCTTCCTCCTCGTCATAGTTACACCCACAGACAGCCCTTGCTGATGGGACGGTCTCATGAAAATGGCCCAGTTGGTGGACACCCCCCCGAGTAGCACTTGGTGTTTGTTGTCCTCCCCTGTAATCTTAGTGGGAGAAAAGGGCCAGTACCGTTGGCACCAGCATTGTCTGAAGGTAATCTGTTGAGCAAGTCTTCCACTATGGACCTCTGGCATGCATGCACTAAAAACGGCATGTCTGCCTCTGGCATTAGAGAAGTAAATTTCTCCTTGAACCATGGGTCAAGAAAGGTGCCCAGCCAGTATTTCATGGTGGACAAAATGTCTTTCACGCGAGGGTCTTGGGAAAGGCATCTGGACATGAGCTCTGCCATGTGTGGTAGACTAAAAAGAGTCAGATGTTCAGGGTCCTCACCAGGAAGAACACTCTCCTCACGATGCATAGCCTCCCCTCCTCTTATGTGAGGATTTGCAAAAACTTACATAGTTCAACAATCCACACCCACTCAGCAGTTGTTATGTATGGGGAAGAGTGTTACTCTGATGGCCATTGAGAAGCTGGAATTCAGAGACTGCCCTCTGTTGCTCACTAAGCCTTGCCAACATATGGAAGGTCAAATTCCAGCATGTGGGCAGGTCACAAATCAGTTGGTAATGAGGCAAATTAAAGCGCTGCTGCAGCAAAGCTAGACCAGCGAACACGTAAGATGATTTTCAGAAATGTGCGCTGACACGGCGTACCTTGGCCAGTAGGTCCAGTAAGTCAGGGTATGTTTTTAAAAACTGCTGTATAACCAAGTTCAGCACATGGGCCATGCATGGAACGTGTACGTGCTTGCCGAGCTTTAAAGCCACCACTAAGTTACGCCCATTATCTGACATAACCAGACCTGGTTGAAGGTTCAGCGGGGAGAGCCACTGATCAGTCGGTTCTTTTATCCCTTTCAACAGCTCGACTGCATTGTGAGCTTCATCACCTAAACAGGTGAGCTTCAGAAGAGCGGGTGGTTGCTTCACCAACCCAGTGCTGCAGATTTCCTAGCTGGGAAGTGATGGGGAGGCTAGTTCCATTGAGGATGATGAGGAGGAGGAGGAGAGACAGTAACTGGAATATGAGGGGACCGAAACCCTGAAGGAAGTTGGACCAGCTATTCTTGGTGTGGGTAAGATGTGTGATGTCCCAGCCTCTGACTCTGTTCCAGACTCCACCAGGTTAACTCAGTGTGTTGTCAGGGAAATGTATCATCCCTGTCTACAAGAACTTGTCCATGTGTCTGTGGTTAGGTGGACCTTCTCTGTGACTGCATGGGACAGCTAACAGCTGATATTGTGTAGCATGTGCTTATGTAACACTAGGACGACACACCGGGAAAAATAGTATCAGCTGGGAATCGAGTAACGTGGGGCTGCCACAGCCAATAGGTCACGGAAAGACTCAGTTGCCACATGTCAAAATGGTAACATTTTCAGGGCTGCCAATCTGGCAATGTGGGCGTTTAGCGTTTGGACCTGTGGGTGGCTGGATATTTCTGCTTTCTATTAAATGTCTGAGGAAGAACAATCAAACACTGCACTGGGACAACAAAGTGGACGTGGTTGCTGACTGTTGTGTGTGTGTGCAACCGCTGGTTGTGGGCAGGAGGTAACAGTGCCTGCTTCATGGTCATCAGATTGGAAAGGCCATAACACAGGGGAAGGGGCAGTGGTTTCACCCTCAGACACAGACTTGTTACCCAGGCGTTCCGCCCACTTACTGGGGTGCTTGGCGACCATGTGCTTTTGCATGCTGGTGGTGCTCAGGTTGGCAGTTTTCTTGCCTCTTCTTAGCTTGGTTTGGCAAATTATGCAAATTACAATTGTTTTATCTGAAAGACTTTCAGGAAAAAAACTGTCATACAGGGGAACGGCGCACCCTTGGCCTGTTTTCTAATTGAGTAAGGGGCTCTGAGGAACAGTTGACCCAGTTCTACCTCTGGGCAAACCACTACCTTTTGCTGCCTGTTTTCTTGCTCTATTCCTCTCTGCACTGTTGTGCTCGCTAGGAGTGCCACAGTGCCAGGTTGAATCAGCGGCCTCATCATTGGTCATGTCGTCTTCCAATTCTTCAATCTGATCTTCCTTCTGAGCTGCAATTTGAGGCTGACTGTTACACACGGTCCGGTCCCTGTACATTTGCAGCGTTCCCGTTGGGACTCCCATTCTGTGCCGGCTCCAAGCTGTCTTGACACAGCCTCTGCTTCCCCTTCCTCCTCTGCTTCCTGGCACGCAGCCAGCAGGTTCTCGGGCTGTGTGCTTAGGTCATGCGCACGCTCACTCCCAGTTCTCTTAAAGAGACAGCGAGCATTTTCCAAAAGGTGCTTCTGAGCAATGGCGTGTTAATGATCATTATTTCTAGCCCCTCCACCATAGGGAGGGTGCAGGAGAAACAAGTATCCTCTGTTGCTAACATCTGGTTTCTGCTAGCATTTGCTTCTGTTTCTGAAGTTCTCTGCAAGAGCTCTGCTTACAGTTTGTCTCCACAGACTATCTGCTACTCGTTACCTTGCTTTCCTGGATGACCTCCGATTTGCCTACTCCAGTTCCTGCTAACCCTGCTTGTCCATCTGTACCGCTGGGTCAGCTACAACAAGTCTGGGGTGTAACTGCAAGTAGCACCCGTGTCCCCTAGGCATCCCATTCTGACCACGTTCGAGGGGTCTTACCATGGGTGTCTGAGGCTCATGTAGTCACGCCCCCTTCGGAGCCGCCCAGACCATGGTCCCGAGGTTCTACATTAAACTACAATAAAAACGAATGTGAACTTTACCATCTGTGCCTCCGGTTCCATTCGTTACAGATTGCTCTAGCCATGGAACCTGCTGGATTCCAGGCACCTCCGGCCGTGGAGCTATGTCAAGAAGTTACCGGTCTGAGAGGTCAACAGGACAAGATTACGACTTTTCTGAACAACTTGTCTACTCGTATGGATACCCTAGTCTTTTTGACTGCACCTGTCTCTACCACCGGCATCCAGGTATCTAACTGCACAGCAAGTAAAGGGCCTCGCCTAGCAGCTCCCACCCGCTTACATGGCGATCCTGTTCAGTGTCAGGGGTTCATTAACCAGTGTACTCTGCACTTTGAACTCCTGGGGCATGTGTTTGCTTTTGATCAGGCTAAGGTGGGCTTCATTATGTCTCACCTTGACGGAGAGGCCCTCACCTGGCTGAATCTGCTGTGGGAGAGAATGGATCCTCTGGATACTAATCTTCAGTCTTTTCTAGAGGCATTCCACAGGACCTTTGATGAACCTGGTCGTGCTACGACAACAGCTTCAGCTCTTCTTCGAGTTTGTCAGGAGGCTCTTACTGTGGCTCAGTATGCAGTACAGTTCCGTACCCTTTCACCTGATTTATCCTGGAACAATGAAGCCTTGGTGGCCACCTTCTGCGAGGGTCTTTCAGGAAGAATTAAGGATGAGATGGTGGGACGGGACGTGCCTACAACTCTGGGTGACTTGATTTCCATGGCAGTCCAGATAGACCTATGGTTTCAAGAACGATCCAAGGAGATTAAACATGAAAATGGGTCCTACCACTCAGTTGCTAGTAGTCCTAAACCAGCGACCTCCCTGACTTCATTCCCCTCACCTATGGCTATGGAAGTAGATTGAGTAAGCTTGGGTAACTGCCGCCAGGAGGCATGTCGCCAGGAGGGGAGCTGTTCCCACTGTGGCAGTTCTGAGCATTTTATCAGCTCCTGTCCAATGAAGTCGGGAAACTCCAGTGCCTAGGGTCTGTAGGAGAGGCAGCCCCAGGTAAGGATCATCTCTCTCCACCACTGCAAAATAACAGTCTCCGTGGTCTTTGGGAAGGTAAAATTTTCAGAACACTGTCATCTGGATTCTGGAGCCGCCAGGAATCTCATTCAGCAGGCGGTCGTGGATGGTTATCAGCTACCAGTCCAGCGCCTTCCAGAACCGTTGCAGGTGACATCCGTGGATGGAAAACCTCTGTCCGAGTCTATTGAGTTCCGGGATGTGCCTGTGAAACTCCGGGTAGGTTTAACGCATTCAGAAAGAATCCACTGATATGTGTTGCCTGGTTTGTCTCACCCCTTGCTTTTAGGTCTACCCTGGCTCCGGATGCATGAACCAGTCTTAAATTGGAAGACGCGAGATGTTCTGCTCTGGGGAGACTCCTGCTTGGATAGGTGTATCATCCCTGTTCGACCTGTTCTTCCTCCAGTCAAGCCCGCTGCCCTGCCGGGCCCACCCTCCTCTTACTGGGCCTTCGCTGATGTCTTCGGGAAAAAGGAGGCAGAGAGATTACCTTTGCACAGGTCATATGATTGCCCGATAGATCTGCTCCCCAGAACATCTCCCCCTTGGGGGCGAATCTATCCTCTTTCTCAAGCAGAGACCCAGTCCATGTCTGACTACATTCAGGAGAACCTGGCCAGAGGATTTATCCGGAAGTCATCCTCTCCAGTTGGAGCAGGATTCTTCTTTGTAAAGAAAAAAGATGAATCTCTACGACCCTGTATCGATTACAGGGGGCTGAACCAGATTACGGTAAAGAACAGGTATACGTTGCTTATCTCAGAGTTCTTTTTATTGTCTTAGGGGTTCTAAAATCTTCATCAAACTGTACCTCAGAGGGGCCTACAACCTAATACGTATTCATAAAGGAGACGAGTGGAAAATCGCTTTTAACACCTGGGACGGACACTACAAATACCTGGCTATGCCGTTCGGCCTAAGTAATGCACCTGCAGTTTTTCAGGAATTCGTAAATTATATTTTCATATTTTTAGAGATCTCCTCTCTTCGTGTGTTGGTGTTTACCTGGACGACATCCTAATCTTCTCTGCAGATTTAGCCTCCCACCGGAGACAAGTACGTCTGGTCTTACAAAGACTCAGGGAGAACAGACTTTATGCTAAATTTGAATAGTGCCTCTTTGAACAATCCTCTCTGCCTTTCCTTGGTTATATTGTCTTGTCCACAGGATTAAAGATGGATTTGGAGAAGGTATCTGCCATCCTTAAGTTGCCTCACCCATCCGGTCTGAAAGCCATACAGCAGTTCCTGGGTTTTGCCAACTATCACCGTTTATTTATTCCACACTTTTCCACCCGAGTGTCACCCATCTCGGCCTTGACCCAGAAAGGTGCAAACTCCATGGATTGGACTCCTGAGGCAGAGGAGGCTTTTGTTTCTCTAAAACAGGCCTTCTCCTCCACATCCATTCTTCATCGTCCGGATTCAGATAAACAATTCTCGCTAGAGGTAGACGCTTCTTCCATAGGTGCTGGAGCGGTTCTCACCAAGAAGTCGTCCACCTTTCGGATGGTCACCTATGGTTTCTTCTCGAAGGTCTTTTCTACCACAGAAAGGAATTATTCCATGGGAGATCGAGAATTGTTGGCAATCACGTTAGCCCTGCAAGAGTGGCGACATCTCCTCGAGGGAGCGGCCCATCAGGTTGTCATCTTCACTGATCATAAGAACCTTGCTTATCTCCAATCCGCACAAAGGCTAAATCCTCGTCAGGCCCGCTGGGCCTTGTTTTTTGCCTGATTTAATTTTGTTCTTCATTTCCATCCACCTGATAGGAACGCTAAAGCCGATGCACTCTCTAGAGTGTTACTGCCTCCCGATTTTGAGAAAGAACCGCAACACATCATTGAACCATCCAGGTTTGTGCCCCTAGCCACAGTTAATCTTGCTCGACTTCCCTGGGAAAGACTCTTGTATCAACTTTGGATCAGAGCCGTGTCCTCCGATGGGGTCATTCTTCCAAGTTGGCCGGCCATGCCGGTCAGAAAAAGACTCTGCAACTCATCTCCCGTTACTACTGTTGGCCCACCATGGGCAAAGATGTTCAGGAATATGTCACTGCCTGTTGTTCTTGTGCCCGCAGAAAGACTGCTAAGCATCTGCCCTCCAGGTAGCTATTACCGCTCTCTGTTCCTTCAGTTCCCTGGCAGCACATCACGATGGATTTCGTTGTTGATCTTCCCATCTCTTCCGGCTGTTCTGTCATCTGGGTAGTGGTGGATCGTTTCTCGAAGATGGCTCATTTCGTTCCCTTACCTGGTCATCCATCTCCTCCTGAGGTCGCTGACCATTTCATACAGCACATCTTCCGTCTTCATGGGTTTTCTCTCCACATTGTGTCCGACAGGGGTGTCCAGTTCACCTCCAAGTTCTGGAGAGCGGCTTGTAAATCTGTGCAAGTGAAACTGGACTTCTCTTCTGCATACCACCCTCAATCCAATGGGCAAGTAGAGAGGACCAATCAAATCCTAACTGTATTCCTGCGTCACTTCGTCAATGTGCATCATAATAACTGGATCAATTTGCTGCATTGGGCAGAATTCTTGTACCATAATCAAGTAAGTGAATACTCTGGAAAATCTCCTTTTCAGATAGTGTTTGGACTCCAACCCGGGATCCCTCTTCTCATCTCTGGGCCTTCAGGCATCCCTGCAGCTGACATCTTTACTGGGGAATTCTCAAACGTATGGAGCAACACCAAGGTCGCCTTGGAGAAAGCCTCACAACATATAAATAGGCATGCAGACAAAAGATGTCCGGATGCACCTATCTTTTGGCCCGGAGATAAGATGTGGCTCTCCTCCAGGCATATCCGTCTGAAGATGCCCCCATACAAACTTTGTCCCCGCTTCATCAGTCCATTTGATGTCTTGAAACAGATCAATGCAGTCTCTGACAAATTGAAATTGCCTGCTTCTTTGCATGTGCCTAACTCTTTCCATGTTTCTTTCCTCAAACCAGTAGTTTTGAGCTCCTCTTTTAAAGACCCAGGTTCCACTCCTGAGCCCGTCAATGAGGAGGATGTTTTTGAGGTAAAGAATATCTTGGCCACTAAAAGAGTAAAGGGGTAAGATTTTTCATTTGGTGGATTGGAGGGGCTTTGGTCCCGAGGAGAGGTCATGAGAGCCTAAAGAGATTATCCAGGCCCCCTCCTTCTGAAAAGATTGTATACAGGCTTGAAAAATAGGGGTCGTAAAGAGGGGGATACTGTTACACCCAGAACGGTCCCTGGACCTTCGCGGGGTCCCCGTCAGGACTCCCGCTCTGTGCCGGCTCCACGCTGTCCTGACACAGCCTCTGCTTCCCCTTTCTCCTCTGCTTCCTGGCATGCAGCCAGCAGGTTCTCGGACTGTGTGCTTAGGTCACGGGTGCGCTCACTCCCGGTCTCTTAAAGAGACAGTGCGCATTTTCCTAAAAGTGCTTCTGACCAATGGCATGTTAATGATCTAGCTCCTCCACCATAGGGAGAGTGCTGGAGCAACAAGTATCCTCTGTTGCTTGCTTCCAGTTTCTGCTAGCATGTGCTTCTGTTTCTGAAGTTCTCTGCCAGTGCTCTGCTCACAGTGTTTGTCTCCACAGACTATCAGCTACCTGTTACCTGGCTTTCCTGGATGACCTCCGATCTGCCTACTCCAGTTCTGTCTCGTACCGCTAGTTACCCGTACCTCTGGACAATGTCAGTACTGCCGCAACCAGCTTCTACCCGTTCTCCTGGTACCCACCGGTTAGATCTATGTCACCTGCTAACCCTGCTTGTCCATCTGTCCCGCTGGGTCAGCTACCATGATTCCGGGGTCTAATTGGAAGTAGCACCCTTGTCCCCAGGCATCCCATTCTGACCCTGTTCAAGGGGTCTTACCACAGGTGTCTGGGGCTCACGTAGTCATACCCCCTTCGGAGCCCCCTAGACCGTGGTCCCAAGGTTCCACGTTAAACTACAATAAAAATGAATGTGAACTTCACCATCTGTGCCACTGTTTCCATTTGTTACACTGACCTGATGGCAACTGTGCCTCATGATTATCCTCCAACTCTTCACACATCATTTGACCTTCCTCAACGTGCCTTTTTACTGGTCGTGGGTGCTCAAATGTTTGGGCATCACTGCACTCCACCTCCTCATGATCCTCTTTAATGGCGCCCGTTGAGAACCCTGACAAATAACAAGGGAACGTAAATAGTTCCTCAGAGTGGCCAGCGTTGGTGTCATATGTCACCTGAGACTCTTGATGGTGGGGGAAGAAGGACCAGGATGAGGATTTAGAGGTCCAGCCTCTTGGCTACTGAAATAGGACCATGTGTAAGACTTCGTGGTGCTGCTTGTCAACACAATGGAGCATTTGTCTGCCATCAAACCCACAACATCCTTGCACTTGTCTGGGTTCCTTAGTGGTGCAGAGTGCTGACCAAATTTTGACAGGAACCTAGAATGAGATACAGTCACCTTCGGATTTGTCACACAGCTTTGGTGGCACCACCACATCCACGTCCCTTAACGTCACTCTTTCTGATCTTGAATTCGTTATGCTTATGAAACCAAAAAATATTGGCTTTATTTTTCACAAGTACCCTTACAAAGGTGTTATTTACATATTCACTGTATCTAGCAATGTGTCGTTATTTTTTTGAGATTGCAGCTTGATTATACATTGCAACAGCAGACTGATGTAAATTACAGGTGCTGACACACTCCAAATGCAGAGTAATGAAGATTATTGCCCCTGCTAAATTGTCATGTAAATTGTCATGTACGAATATCTCTACCTGGATTGCGCCAGTTGCACAACTGCTAGACAAAATAATAGGTATTTTAAGCAATAGATGAGGAATATTATTTAGCAATTAGATTTTAAAATGGATGTTACTATATGCTGCCACTGAGGAATATTATTGTGCAGTATAACAAAAAATGTATAGGCTGTTACACAGGAATATTATGTATCTCCCCAAAAATGGTTTTGTATATGCTGGTGCTACCTATTATTATTTCGCTCTACAAATATCTCATTTTTATATTTTCATAGTGCATAAAACCCTCCCTATTTCACCCTCATCCTTCAGTCTGTTCTTAATACTAACTACTATACAACACAGTGGAAAATAGCAGAGATCTGCAGCATGTACTTGCATTGATGAGAACACCCAGGTGTCTGCCTTTCACCCTTCCTCCTATTACATCTCTCCCTACTTAAATCCCCACCTAACAAACAAGTAATCTCTCCCTATGCTGAAACTATGCTCTCACTAAGCTGTTTCTGGCTGCTGTGTACGCAAGATGGCACCGGCAGCATATAAATAGTCCCTATGATGCTGGAAGGCCCGCTAATCACAGTAATACCACATCAAAGATGGCGGCGGCATTACTGTGATTGGCAAGCCAACCCAGCATGTTCATTGCCTGCAAATAATGCACCAAACATGCTAGGCTGGTCACTCGAATATACCAAGGAATATGCCTAATTACTCGCCGAGTAACGAATATCCCGAATACCGTACTATTTGTGTGAGTAACAAATAGTGTCGAATGTATTCGCTCATCACTAATGATGAGCTGTAGCTTTGCTTGCTCAAGAAATCTAATTCCAGTCCTCAACTGGAGAAGGATTAGTGGTGAGGTGCAAAGAGGCACAAGACACTTGTCAAACACTTCTGATTCACTAAGAGGCATGCACTTCTTAACGAATCAGGAGCATCTGGCTCCAACACCATCAAGACCTGTATTGTTCATACCGATCTTGATGACTCCTGAGGGTAAACTTGGCTTTCCAATGATTGTATATTTTTAAGATTGTTGGATCCATGGATTTTCATGTTTGAAGTCAGGAAAGAACATTTCCTTCTATTATGAGACAATAGTTTTTTTTCTCTAGATCAACACTGTAGGATTAGGCTATGTTCACGTCCAGCAATGATCCATTAAAACTGATCCAGCAGCAATCCGTTGGCAAAAGAGTTGTGCATACACAGCTTTTTTTGTCCATTTTTAAAAAACTGATTTTAACTAGATCCATTTTTTTACATTGAAGTCTATGAAGAATGGATTTTTTAAGGCATTCCTTTTTTCTTCCATGTGAAAAGTATCTGTCATTTCCTTACTGATCGGCTTCAAGTGGAAGAAAACAGATGACCATTTAACAGATAAATTCTCCATGTAATTCAATGTAAAAAAAAGGATCTAGCTGAAATAAGTTTTTTTTAAAAAAAGTTGTGTCCATTTGTTGTGTAAATATATTGGTGGTGCTTTTCTGGAATTTTGCTTTAGTGGCTTGCTCTTGGTCTCATCCAATGTGTTTGAGCTGCAGCTTAATTTCTCTTCTCACTGCCTCATACACTGTAAAGGAAAGAGGAGTGAGAGGCAAGTAACAGTGCCAAAAGCCTTTTGTGATGCAACTGCAAGGCAGTTGCATGCAACCTCCCCCAATGGGCGCAGGTAAGGGGGACAAGGTAGCACTCACCGTGTAGCACCACAGTGCAAGGCACAGAGTGCCACTAGGAGGCGGCAGAGTAGTCAGACAGACCAGTCCACAACAAACAGGAGATGAGGTACCAGAAGTAACAGCAGAGCACGTAGTCAGAGACAAGCCAGAAGTCAGAGCCAAACGGGAGCACGGATTCCAAAATGTGAGACGAAAGATGAAGTCAGGGTACAAGCTAAAGAGTCAAAAGCCGGACGGTGAACGTGGTACAGAGATGGAAAACAAGAGGTGGGGTCAGAGATCAGGCCGAGTCATACACTGTAGGAAACAGGTCTAATACAAATAAGGGAAGTCAGAGGCAGAAGGAACACCAGAGTATACGGGTCAGCTGCTCTAGCCAGGAAGCATGAACTATCACCGACACCAGCCAGCAGACTACAGAGGACTTAAAAAGCCCAGCCAGTTCCAAAATGAGGACGAGCAGATTGTCTAGAGAGGGAACATCAGAAAACCAACTCTGGATAATGACAGTACCCCCCTCTCAATGGTGGGCCACTGGACCCCAGGCTTCCTGGGAAAATGAGCGTGAAAGGCCCGGACCAACAGATCCGCCTGGACCGAACACGCCAGCACCCATGACTAGTCTTCAGGACCGTAACCTTTCCAATGAACCAAGTACTGAAGTGAATAGTGTAGTATATGAGAATCCACCACCCTTTCCACCTCAAACTTGGTCTGGCCATCCACTACAACAGGCAGGTGCGAGGGAGATTTCCTTGAGGAAGGGACTGACGGCTTCAAAAGCGCCTTATGGAACACATTGGGGATCCGCAATGATGAAGTCAAGCACAGATGAAAGGCCACAGGATTAACCGCCTCTAAAATTTCAAAAGGGCCAATAAACTTGGGACCCAACTTAGCAGAGGGAATCTTCAATCTTATATTCTTGGTGGATTATCATACCTTATCCCCCACCTGGTGAGCCCCACAGAACATTGTTTATCCGCAAAAAAATTATATTTGCCCTGAGCCTCCCAATGTTTCTCTGAACCTCCCTCCAGACCTCCCCAACCATTGAAAGGCTGAATCAGCCCCTGGACACCCTGAATCCAGCAGCGAAATCTCACCATAGCTGCAGAAGAATGGGGAAGTACCAGTGGACTGATTGACACAATTTTTGAAAGCAAATTCTGCCATGGGTACCGCAGAGCAATAATCATCCTGTCTAGACTTGGCAAGACACCTTAATATCTGCTCCAAAGACTGATTGGTCTTTTCAGTCTGACCACTGGTCTCCGGATGGTAAGCCGATGAAAAGGTCAGACTGATACCCAGCCTTTTACAAAAAGCCCTCCAGAAATTTACCACAAATTTCACCCCTCTATCAGACACCACACTGACAGGCACACGATGCAATCAGACCACATGGTTAATGAATAGTTTTATAGAGTCTCAGCATTAGGAAGACCCACCAACGGTATAAAATGCGCCTGTTTACTGAGCCTATCAATAACTGCCCAGATTATGGTTTTGTCATTAGTGGGGGAAAATCGGTGATAAAATCCATGGACAGATGAGTCCACGGTCTATCTAGAATTGGCAGTGGCATCAATTCCCCAGCCGGGAGGTTATGGGGGTTTTTTGCGCAGGAACAAGTTTCACAAGAGGACACAAACCCAGTGACGTCAGAAACCGAGGGCCACCAAAACAGCCTAGTGATGGCTTCACGCATGGCTGAAATTCCAGGATGCCCACTCAGAGCCAGGTTATGGAACTCCTGAAGCACCCTTAACCGATACTGAACAGGCATAAAGAGCTTATTATCAGGTATAGACAAAGTAGCAACAGATTGGGCATCACAAATCTCTCGTTCCAATGCCGAGGACACCGCAGATACCACCGCTCCACGCCAAAGAATAGAGGAAGGAAGTGCAGGAGGTGATATTGGATCTAGGCTACGAGACAAAGCATCAGCTTTCACAGTCTTGGACCCCGGTCTGAAAGTAATAAAAAACAGAAGTCGGGAAAAAAAAGTGAGCACCTTGCCTGGCTCTGAGTTAAACATTTGGCAGACTCGGTGTAAGACAGGTTCTTGTGATCCATCATGACAGTGACACGATGGACAGCCCCATCCAAAAAATGCCTCCTTTCTTCAAAACGCCAATTTAATAGCCAATAGCTCCCGGTTACCCACATCATTCCTCTCAGCAGAGGAACATTTTTTCGAAAAGAAGGCACAGGGTCTTAAGTTAGTCGATGTGATTGGCCGCCGGGACAACACAGCCCCCACTTCCCACTCCGAGGCGTCCACCTCTACGATAAATGGTTTAGACAAATCAGGTCATGAATGGGCAGTCATGAAACAGTTCTTCAAGGAAGAAAACGCTGCCACAGTTGGAGGTGACCAGTTCTTAAGATCAGCCCCCTTATGAGTTAAATCAGTGAGGGGTTTGACCACCTGAGAAAACCCCTTAATGAATTTTCTATAATAATTAGCGAAACCCAGAAAATGCTGAAGACCCTTGAGCTCTCTGGCTTGCACCCAATCCACAATAGCCTGTACCTTCCTACGGTCCATGACAAACCCCTCAGCAGACAAAATGACCCTGTGACGCCCAGGAGACCGGGATACCCAGCACCGGACCAATGGAGTCTGTCTCTTGAGGGGGATGTCACGGGTGGCTTGACCCGGTGCTGTGGCCTCAGGCAATGCACAGTGTAAGGGGTATCATGAGGGGACAGGCACTTACTTGATCAGCAGCAGGTTCTCCCAGCGGTGACGATCCCGATCCTGGATAGATGGCTATTGTCCAAATGAAAGACTGAGGCACTGAAACGTTTAACCAGTTTACTTTGACATAAAAGGATTTACAACCAGTCCTGTCACCGGAGTCTGTATGGGAACTCTGAGTTACTTTGACCCTGCCGGGGTCTTCGCCTCTTATTGTGCGCAATTTCTGTGTGGCCCTGCTGCTGTATGTGAACTGGCTGCCGGCCCAATCTGTCCCCTCCGGGTCCTGGTTCGACGGGCAACCCGAGTCCTTTTATCGGTTTACCCCCTCTGGGAGTACCGCTGAACTCTGTGTCTGTTGCTGCGTCTGGCCCTAGTGAAGCTGATATCACCTCACGTTTTTCCGGTTGCTGTATTATATATAATGAATACAGCCACGGATCCGGTATCCGTCTTTGCGCCTGTTCTGGGTAGTGATTAATGCTACCCGGTTCTCACAATGTCCTTTTTCTCTATCCCTCTTCTCCTCAGGCCGGTGATTTAGGCCTGGTAACAGTCACAGGGCTGTTAGAGATTCAACTGTATGACCTCTCACTTTCAGCTCCTTAGCCCAACTGCCATTTCTTCTCTCAGACCAGAATGGATCAAGGGGAGTCTCTGGAGCTCCCCCTTCTGGCCGGAGGTGGTAGTGCAGTCTTGCTATTTTAGTATTTGTACTTACTGTCAGTAACTATTTTTGTGGCAAATACCCCTAGGGGTGCCACATTCCCCCTTAGTTAAGAACAGTACTCCGGGACTGTGGGACAATAACATTTTGAAATAACAATTAATATGTACAGAGTCTTAAAAATGAAAAGTTACAAAAACCACTCAAGGAAACAAAAATAGAGTTCTGTAAAAAGTCACTTCAAATAGCGTCCATTAATACAGTTCTATACTTGAAGGTATTAGGAAAGGCACTGTACTTAGTGTCCAGGAATTTAGTTCCATTTTTCCAACGGAGTTATCAATATAAAGTCTAAAGAAAGTTCAAAAAGAGCAAAAAGCAAAGTTCAAAAAGCAGTCTTTCCGGAGCTTTGATTTAGTGCCTCCGGGCTGATAAAAAGTTCAAGAATATGCAATAAGTTCATACAGACAAGTCTCTGTAGGCACTGGGCTTAAACGTTGCAGACTGATAACAATGACTATACTACATTTTCTGTTTAACTATATACGGCATAACATATATACAATTCACATTATGAGCTTTATAGTTGGTAATCTGCATACCTGGCCGGTAATTGACCCTGGGTACTACGCTGTGATCTACGTAATAGCGGTGTCTCTTCATGTGGTGTACTACTGTCTACTGCGGATGTAGTATCTGCCCGCTCTGCTAAAGATAATTCCACGACTATGGAGTTGGCAAGTCCACCGTGAATGGGATTACTCTGACCAGGAATCTGTTCTTCCTGGCCTGGAACCTCCTGTAGTACGGGGTCAGCCTCTTCCTGTCTTGGGACTTCTGGTATTGGGTTCGGTGTTGGGTAAAAGGCCACCATGGGAACCACTACTGCACCATGGTATGTTAGTAGGGTTTTGGGAAAGTCTCCTATACAGGTGTGATACACTTCCTCTTCTTTTTCCTTTACTGGTTGAACCTGAATGGGTTGAATAACTTCTGGTTCTGGCTGGACAACGTCTGGCTCTTTCAATGCTTCCGGACATAATTTAAGATTGTCTCTTGACACTAGTACAGATGTTAAGCCTCCATTTTTGCTAATGAGACACATTTTAGGATTATCCACTCTTGTTGGTAAAACTGTGTAGGGTACGGCTTCCCACTGATTGTCCAGTTTATTGGTTCGACGATTTCTCTTGAGCACTTGGTCACCCGGTCTTAATGGGGTCGCTAGAGCATTCTGGTTGAAAGTTCGCTCTTGTCTTTCTCTAGTTTGCTGAAGGCTTCTTTCCACACTCTCTTGCACTTGGCGATACTGCTTTTGCCGTATGATATCCCAATTGGAGTCTTGAACTTCTGCGTCTGGTTTCAGAATTCCCATTTCTAGATCGATTGGTAATTGGCCGGGTCTTGCACGCATAAGGTAAGCTGGGGTGCAGTTGGTGGAGCTCACCGGGACATGATTATACAGATCCACCAAGTCAGGCAATTTCTCTGGCCATTGATTCCTTTCTGTCTCAGGTAAAGTCTTTAGTAGGTCTATTACAATATGGTTCATCTTCTCGCATAAGCCGTTTGTTTGTGGATGATAGGCCGTCGTCCGGATCTTTTTGCAACCATACATATTACAGAATTCTCTGAAGATCTCTGATTCAAAGGCTGTACCTTGGTCGGTGAGAACCTGTTCCGGATATCCATGGGGTCTACAAAAGTACGTTTGGAACGCTTTGGCTGCTGTTTTTGCTGTCAGATCTTTTACGGGTACTACTACCAAGAAACGTGAATAATGGTCCACGATGGTCAAGGCATAGACATAGCCGGACCGGCTTGGTGTCAACTTCACGTGGTCCATGGCTACAAGTTCAAGTGGTTGTTTGGTGATTATGGGCTGCAGTGGTGCTCTTTGGTTCTTTTGATCGTTTCTTCTGAGGTTGCACGGGCCACAATTTCTGCACCACTGTTCGATTGATTTTCTCATCCCGACCCAATAAAATCTTTCTCTTAGAAGTACTTCTAACTTTTTCCAACCGAAGTGACCAGCACCATTATGGTAAGCTTCTAGGACCATCTTCACATCTTGTTTAGGCACAATAATCTGCCAAACCAATTCATGTGTTTTCGGATTGGTGTATCTTCTACAGAGCTTCCCTTGATACAGGAACATTTTGCCTCTCTCTTTCCAGAGTTGATGCGTCTCTTCTGGGGCATCCTCATCGGGATATGCACTTTGCTCAGTCAACAGTTCCTTCACCAACTTCACAGCCGGATTGCTGTCTTGGGTGTCAGCCCATCTATGGTGTGCTAACGGATTAAAATTCACCTCTTGTTGTTTCTGATAGGTACTTGACTGATGATGTTTTGCCTTGGGACGATGGAAGGCTGGTAGTTCAATTTCTTCAAGCTCCCCCGTTTCCTCTTCTACATCTCTCAAGTGTGGCATCCGGGATAGGGCATCGGCATTTCCATTCTTGCGACCTGCTCGATACTTGACTATGAAGTTGTAATTAGATAACCGGGCTATCCATCGCTGTTCTAACGCACCTAATTTGGCTGTGTCCAGGTGGGTCAACGGATTGTTGTCAGTATAGACAATAAATTCTGCAGCGGCCAGATAGTGTTTGAAACGCTCCGTCACAGCCCAAACTACTGCCAGTAGTTCCAATTTGAAGGAGCTGTAATTTTCTGAATTTCTTTCAGTAGGCCGGAGCTTTCTACTTGCAAAGGCGATGACTTTCTCCCGACCTTCTTGCTTTTGTGACAGCACCGCTCCTAGTCCCACATTACTGGCATCGGTGTAGAGGATGAAAGGTTGATGGTAATCTGGGTATGCCAGAACCTCTTCTCCGGTTAGTGCCTTCTTTAGTTGTTCAAAGGAGTCTTCCCTTTCGTCGTTCCACTGAAAAGGAGGGTTTCGGTTTGAAGGTTTCTTCGTCTGCCCTACCAAGGTGTCTTGTAAGGGTGCTGCCAACTTGGTAAATCCTTTTATAAATCTGCGATAGTAACCCACCAATCCCAGGAATTGTCTCACTTCTTTTGCGCTGGTAGGTCTTGGCCAATCCCTTATGGCGCTTATTTTCTCGGGATCTGGTGCTACTCCCTCCGAACTCACGATGTGTCCCAGGTACTGTACCTTTGGCTTGAGAAGGTGACATTTGGATGGCTTGACTTTCATGCCATACCTGGATAAGGCTTCGAACACTTCTGCCAGGTCTATTAAGTGTTGTTCGTAAGTCTTTGAGTAGACGATCACATCATCTAGGTACAGGAGGACGGTCTCGAAGTTCTTGTGTCCGAGGCAGCATTCCATCAGCCGCTGGAAGGTACCGGATGCGTTGCAGAGTCCGAACGGCATGCGATTAAATTCACATAGACCCATTGGTGTGGTGAATGCCGTCTTTTCCTTATCTCTCTCAGCCACAGGGACTTGCCAATACCCGCTTGTTAAGTCTAAGGTGGAAAAATAATTAGCAGATTTCAAAGCAGTTAAGGACTCTTCTATCCTAGGCAAGGGGTAGGCGTCTTTATGGGTGATGTTATTAATCTTCCGGTAGTCTACGCACATTCTCATGGTTCCGTCCTTTTTTTTGACAATCACTAGAGGGGCCGCCCAGGGGCTACAGCTGTCTCTTATTACCCCGGCCTGTTTCATTTCCCTCAGCATATCTTTTGCACATTGATAGTGAGCGGGCGGTATGGGTCTATATCTTTCTTTTATTGGGGGATGGTCACCTGTGGGGATTGTGTGTTCTACCCCTTCTATCCGTCCGAAGTCCAATGGGTGTTTACTGAAGACTTGTTCATATTCCGTCACTAGCCTATACACCCCTTGTTTTTGATGGGTAGGTGTTGAATTTATGCCCACGTGTAGCTGTTGGCACCAATCCTCCATTTCTCCATCTGAGCCATTGCCTTCCACCTGACAGGTTGGTTCTAAGGGCTCAATGGTTGTGATGGCATTGTTGTCAACAGTATATAGCTTTGCCATTGTAGCATACCTTGGCAAAGTGACCTCTTCCTCTCCACAGTTCAAAAGTCGTACCGGCACTCGTCCCCGGTGTACCTCGACTATCCCTCGTGCTGTGAGTATAGTGGGCCTGCTGTCGGTGTACACTGGTTCTATTAAGGCTTGATAATCTCGTCCCTTAGTACCAATGGCTGCTCTACACCATACCAGCATTTCTGTTTTTGGTGGGATTACAATAGACGTTGGATCACTTACCCTCACACTGCCGATTTCTCCACCTGCAACTTCTACCTGTTGCCTTAACATCAATACTTTTATTTCCCTCCGGAGAACTCTCTGCCGGCAGGATTGGGCAGTTTCAGCAATTTGCTGTAAGACAGAAATGACTTCGGAAAAGCAGTTCTCTAACACATTCATTCCTATCAATACAGTTGGTTCACAGTTCCGCCGGTCAACATCAACAACAATTATACCCTGTTTCTTCAGTTCTACTTTACCAATCTTTATGGTCATCTCCCTGAATCCTAGTTTCGGTACCAACTTACCATTACTGGCCCATATATCTAGTTCAACATCAGAGGGCCCTTTATCAATATCTGCATCAGCCCAGTACCTCTTATAAAGGATATACGGTATAGATGAAATCTGGGAACCTGTGTCCAGCAAAGCGTTGAGGGGAACTCCGTCCAGCACGATAGGGATAATGGGTCGTCCTCCGATGTACCTGTCGTGCCAGGGTGTTGGGCCTTGAAAGTTCATTCCTGCGAAGCGGCCCGCATTCCCAGGGGATTCCCGTTTAAATCACAATCTCGTGCAAAGTGGCCCGGCTGCTGGCAACGGCGGCAAATGGGCTGTCCATCCGGTTGGTAGCGGTCGCGGGGTCGTCCTCTCCATGTCGGGTATCTCCGGGGTCTCATCCATGGAACATCCTCTCTACAGTTTGCCAACTCCATCTTGTGTCCTCTCATCTCCTGCATGGTTTTAGCCATTGAAGCAACAACATCAGCTAAAGAGTCAAGCTTTTGTTGAAGAGCCTCATTAGTACTGGGCCCCAGGGGTTTAGCAATGGCCCCAGACATAGCTGATGTCACTGGCACTCCCTGTTGTTGAGGTGCCTCTGCCATGGGTTGCGCAGGATCCTGATCCCGAGGTGCCTCTGCCAGCTGGAGACGTATAGCGCTCTCCTTTAATTGGGCAAATGTCAATTCAGGGTTCTTAAAAACAAGCATGCTCACATGCCCCCGGTGAGAAGGGGTGTAGAGTCCCTCAATAAATTGATCTCTTAGCAGTTTATCCGCTCCGGTGTTAAAAATGGGTTCAGCCAGTGTAAGTGATTTAAGGGCTTCCTGCAGGTTTAAGGCAAAGTCTCTCACGCCCTCATTAGCTTTTTGTTTGCAATTAAAGAATCGTATTTTAGCTTTGCTGCTGGCCGTGGTTTCAAATGTAGCTTTTAATCCAGCAAATATGCGTTCAACAGTGCCTTTTAGATCAGCTGCCCATGCTGTGACTTCTCGCTTAGCATGGCCACTTAACTGCATCATCAGGAGACTAACACGCTGAACTTCACCCACAGGGAACATGTCAAAATGGGCCAGCATCTTTTCTCTGAAATCGTCAAGGGTATTAGGCTCACCTTCATACATTGGAAGCCATGGGCCACCCGGGGTATATGGCATCAGCACCGGCATGATGGGCGCCACTCCTTGCACCGCTGCGCTGCCGGACTCTCTATTGACACTCTGTCTTTCAGCTGCATTAGCGTTGCCGGGTGCTGCGGCGTCTCCGTGCTGCGACATACTGTGCCCCCTTAGTTAATCCGGACCCTTCCGGTCCTCCGCTTCCGTCAGGATAGTGTAGATTCGTTCCGCTGTGCAGCAGGATCGATTTTCCCCTTGCTCTGATGTCAGAGCGCTCAGCTTGGTGCCGCCCACAATGACACGCCCCCTGCTGCTCTCACCCACCGCGCTCTGTAATAGCGGATTCTGAAGTTTTTCAGTTAGACTGGGGCTCAGGTAATGGCGTAGCTCAATTAACAGTCTCGTGCCTAACGGTTATGAGGTGATTACCTCAGGGGATGGCGGCCATCTTTACTCCATTATAACCAATGGGGAAAAGTCACTTTCAATAGTTTTCAATGGGGAATGGATTTTTCTTTAATAAAGTCAATTTTCAAGATTTTTCATCCCAGTTTTCACAGTTTTGGGCTCCAATCACGGCACACAATACCCGGTATACGGGCTGGCTAGATCCTGTTCGTGACGCCAATTGTGACGCCCAGGAGACCGGGATACCCAGCACCGGACCAATGGAGTCTGTCTCTTGAGGGGGATGTCACGGGTGGCTTGACCCGGTGCTGTGGCCTCAGGCAATGCACAGTGTAAGGGGTATCATGAGGGGACAGGCACTTACTTGATCAGCAGCAGGTTCTCCCAGCGGTGACGATCCCGATCCTGGATAGATGGCTATTGTCCAAATGAAAGACTGAGGCACTGAAACGTTTAACCAGTTTACTTTGACATAAAAGGATTTACAACCAGTCCTGTCACCGGAGTCTGTATGGGAACTCTGAGTTACTTTGACCCTGCCGGGGTCTTCGCCTCTTATTGTGCGCAATTTCTGTGTGGCCCTGCTGCTGTATGTGAACTGGCTGCCGGCCCAATCTGTCCCCTCCGGGTCCTGGTTCGACGGGCAACCCGAGTCCTTTTATCGGTTTACCCCCTCTGGGAGTACCGCTGAACTCTGTGTCTGTTGCTGCGTCCGGCCCTAGTGAAGCTGATATCACCTCACGTTTTTCCGGTTGCTGTATTATATATAATGAATACAGCCACGGATCCGGTATCCGTCTTTGCGCCTGTTCTGGGTAGTGATTAATGCTACCCGGTTCTCACAATGTCCTTTTTCTCTATCCCTCTTCTCCTCAGGCCGGTGATTTAGGCCTGGTAACAGTCACAGGGCTGTTAGAGATTCAACTGTATGACCTCTCACTTTCAGCTCCTTAGCCCAACTGCCATTTCTTCTCTCAGACCAGAATGGATCAAGGGGAGTCTCTGGAGCTCCCCCTTCTGGCCGGAGGTGGTAGTGCAGTCTTGCTATTTTAGTATTTGTACTTACTGTCAGTAACTATTTTTGTGGCAAATACCCCTAGGGATGCCACAACCCCAAGGAAGGACAATTCTTGAGCAAAAAATGAACACTTCTCCGATTTAGCAAATAGTGAGTTCTCCCTAAGCCTCTGAACAACCGCCCGAAGGTGGCTCAAGTTTGTCAGCAGAATATATGAGGATGTCATCCAAATAAACCACCATAAAACGCCCAAGAAAATCTGAGAAAACATAATTCACGAAATTCTCTTACACTGTTGGCATGTTAGTGAGGCCAAAGGGCATAACCAAATTCTCAAACAAAAATTCAGAGGTGAGAAAAGCAGTTTTCCACTCATCCCCCTCACATATATGGATGAGATTGTATGCTCCTCTGATGTTCAACTTGGAGAACCACCTGGCTCCCGACAATTGGTTGTACAAATCGGGTATAAGTGGGAGGGGATAAGTGTTTCTTATAGTGATTTTATTCAGTTCTCGAAAATCGAGGCATGGGCATAAACCACATTTTTCTTCACAAAAAAGAGCCCCGCCGCCACAGGAGAGACAGATGGCCGAATGTGGCCTTTGCGGAGTTTTTCAGAGATATACTCCTTCATAACGGCCCATTCATGGCCGGAAAGGTTATAAAGACGGGCTTTAGGCAATTTGGTACCGGGAACAAGATCAACAGTACAATCAAATGGATGGTGTGATGGTAGAACCTCAGCCTCCTTTTCAGAGAACAACGGAACCTCTTGCTGTGTAGTACCTCTCTCCCACAGCCTCCGATCCATCCAGATAGCCTGAGTCATAGCTTTCTCCAATGAGCTGGGAGGAGGATGGAGAACCTTCAGGTCATCCGAAAGTCCACTTTTGAACTGACATCTCAGCGCACAGTCATCCCAGGATACCACAGTGGACCATCGACAAAATTCGGAGCTGTACCACTCTGCTGAGCGCTTTTCCTGAACCAGACACATAATAGTGTCCTCTGCCAGCTTGACATGGTCCAGTTCGTCATGGATAGGTTCTTTCAGGCCCTAGGGCTTATCTACTGACATCCGTTCAGGGGCAGTAGGGGACAGCGAGAAAGCCCAAGATTGGTAAGGAGATAATAATCCTTACTCGCTGAGTCTCATTCCCAAATGATCGGGGTCTAAGAGAAAACAACCCTCCCTGAACGTACAAAATTTATCTTTTTTGCCAGGAAAGGTGTCAGAAAGTTTAACTGAGGACTCGAAAGAGTGCAAAACAACATCTACTGTTATGATCTGGTGGCCTTGGAGCAGCATGAAACGTACTCTGGAGAAGGTGGTCCCTGTACTGACCGCAACCCCTGAACCTAGCAGCGCAACTAAAAGTAGCCGTGGGGGGTACCTAACACTCCCTAGACCCCACGGCACATCCTAAGATCTAACTACCCCTAAAGACAGAAACAGGAAACCTATCTTGCCTCAGAGAAAATCCCCAAAGGATAGATAGCCCCCCACAAATATTGACTGTGAGAGGAGAGGGAAAAAACATACGCAGATATGAAATCAGATTTTAGCATATGAGGCCATACTAGCTAAAAAGAAAGAATAGAACAGAGTACTATGCGGTCAGTATAAAAACACTAGAAAATATCCACCGCAGAAAATACGGATCACCACATCTGACTAAAGACATGGGGGGTATATCTGCATCTCCAGAGAAATAGCTAGGCTGCAAAAAATCCTTCACAGACCAAGCTGGACAATACAAAAACATGAAAATGCACAGAACTATAAGGTCCACTGCAGGTGGACAGCAAAAACAAAGCCAGGACTTATCTTTGTAGAAAAACACAGCAAACTGGAGAGACCAGCAGGGAAGTGAATCCTTCAAGAACAATGGACAACTGGCACTGACTAAAGGATCCTGCAAAGCTATATACCCCAGTCAGTTCTGCAATTAGTAGATACACATGTCCACTCCTGCAATCCAGGCACAACTGCATTATCCTCTACAACCACCGGAGGGAGCCCAAAAGCTGAATTCACAACAATCTACTGAATCACCAGATCGACTAACAGCATGAAGGGTGGCTCCCTGCACAGTCTTAACAGTCTCCGTCAGCTTTTTTCTTAAATAAAGCCCAGCCAGCTCCAAAATGAGGCTGAGGAGATTAACTCCGGCATGACCAGTCCAGAGAGGGAACAGCAGAAAACCAACTCCGAACTGGATCATGACACCTTTTTTTCTTTCAAATTTTGCTCAGAGTCTTGACTGTTATTACAGCTATATTAGCCAAGACCAGACGAAGAGTGGAGCCCCTCTAGAAGCTGCTATTTCCACTACTTCCCATTTTTTCCATCATTGGTGTTAGTACCAAAGTAGAAGGAGCATTTCCTTTCAGGTGTAACAGCAGCTTAACATTTAAGAGGCCAAAAATATGCTGTTACTTCAGAGGAGAAATGTTCTTCCTTCAGTTTAACATGGAATTCTTTGTTAGCAGTATCTGAATAGAAAGTGCACCTTGCATGCAACACTGTACTCAATTTGCATCAGGAAAACCTCATAAGACCATTTCTTTGAAGAAAAAGCATGGGATCAACAATATTCAAGTGGTTGTGTTGACTGATCTTTAATCTGTGGATGTTTGATAAAAATCTGTCATTTATCTTGTCAATTGACATTTCTTGTATACATCCCCTTGATGTTCTTGCCATTTACCACTGTCACTTATCTTAGTGGTTGCACTCTCATCTGAATCGTAATTCACTTATCTTCCAAGTGCTTGTGTTCGCATTCTCTTTTCCTCATCATCATGACTTGTCTTGTTTGGTTGACTTACCGTACATATTTTTCATCAAATGTGATTTCCCTGACAGATGCTATTCTGAGACCATGCACCAAACAAGCCTCTCAACAACTGTTGGCCGTTATCTCAAATGGATCACGTACAGTATTCAAATAAGCCTAGGATAGATCTTTATGAGTAATATATCTTTATATGCCTGTGATTATTTAAATTACATACAGAGGTTTTCTATGAAATTTCAACTGAAGCAAATGCTGTCATGTTAAAGAGAGGAATTTCCCTGTTCAGAGTCTCATGAAGATAGTAGGTCACACAAAGACTATGTTGTGTGCATGAGCCCATACAGGAGATGAATTATGGCTACACCATATCTTGGATCTACTATGCCGATATTGTTCGATGCTGCTGCACTATTTCTGCTGTGGAGTGTGTGTGTATCTGTGTGTGTGTGTGACAAGCAGCTCATCAGAAGTAATTTGTTCCCTGCTATTGCACAACACCACACCCTATTTAAACTTCTAGCAGTCGACTTGGTTTCTCTATAGTTGGTGTGCTTTTGTGGTACTCGGTTTATGATCCTGCCTATGACCCATACTTTGTCTTACTACACTATTCTATTTTCCTGGATCCTAGTTTGTCGTTCATTTACTTTTTGATGTCTGACTGTGTCTATGTTGTTAATTACAGTTTTTCTACTGATTTTATCCCTACCTTATCTCTCCTAATACTGACACAGATAGATTGACCACACTTTCGGCTAACTCCTATTCTAGCCAGCTGATACTGCATGTGCGTAACCCTGCTTTCTAGATCCCTATAGAGGTGTTAAAGGGTGAAGGTAGGTGTTTATTTGGGGCCTACTAATAGGAATGACATTTGCCAAGAGTGAAGATTCCTCTTTGAGAGAACGGCTTCATACAGATCCTTACACGCACTCAGCTCTACTCCAGCATCTAATGAAATATTTAAACAATTTTTTTTTCATTTCTTTAAAAACCTTCACTCAACGTATTTTTAGGAAGTGATAATAGGATAGAAGTAGAGCAGATGGCAGGTATTGTTTGAACAGTAGCTAAATAAAAATCGTGTACATGTGTATTACTTCATAAACTATTTCAGAGATAGGTTTAGCAGAGACAGAGTAGAAGTAAAGAGAAACAATAAGAGAATATTCAGCAAATTTTTGGATAAACATACTTTAATCATACAGTTATATATAATATGATCCAAAACAGCAATGTATTGCAAACAATTAAAATAAAATGCATGTACAAACATTATATGATTCTAAAGTCCTTGTTCTTGAAAGAATTTTAGCCTAAGCTAATTATTAACCCCTTCACGCCGCCGCCTATTTTAGTTTTTGCATTTCTGTTTTTTGCTCCACTGCTTCCCAGAGGCATAACTTTTTTATTTTTCCGTCAATATAGCCATGTGAAGAATTGTTTTTTGTGGGATGAGTTTTACTTTTAAAAGACACCATTAATTTTTACCATATCTTGTACTGGAAAATGGGGAAAAAAAATTCCAAGTGTGGTGAAATTGCAAAAAAAAAGGGCAATTCCACAACTGTTTTTTTTTTTTTTTGCTTTTTTTTACCATGTTCACCACATGCTAAAACTGACTGGCCATTTTTATTAATATCATTTTGACTGATGTTTTTATTGATACCATTTTGGTGTAGATGCAATCTTTTAATTGCCCGTTATCGCGCTTTAATGCAATGTTGCGGCGACCAAAAAAATAAAATTCTGGTGTTTTGACTTTTTTTCTCTATGCCGCTTGCCAACCGGATTCTTTTTATACTTGATAGATCAGGCAATTCTGAAAGCGACAATACCAAATATGTGTATTTTTTTTTTTTTTTTTAATTGTTTTATTTTGAATGGGGCGAATGGGAGGTGATGTGAACTTTTGTTTTTTTTTTAAACTTTTTTTTACTTTATACTTGCTTTAATAGTCCTTAAGGGAGACTAGAAACTGGGATCATCCGAACGCTCTTGCTAAATAGAGCAGAGCTGCAGCCCTGCTCTATGTATCAGAAATGCTCACTTGCTATGAGCGCCCACCACTGTGCAGCAATTATAGCAATCTGACAATGACAACCACAGTGGTCTGCTGCAGAGCCCAGGTTGTCATGCCAACCCTTTGGCGATGCGCGGTCATGTGACACAGGCGCAGATGGGCGTGATTAGTCATGCGCTTCCGGTGCGATCACATTAAATTCCGCTGTCAGAGTTTGACTGCGGCATTTAACAGGTTAACAGCCGCGGGTGGATCGCGATTCCAATAGCGGCTGTTAGGAGCACGTCACATGTTCAAAACAGCTGACATGTGCCGGAAAAGATGTAGGCTCAGCGCTGAAGCCCACATCACTGGGAGAGACATGACAAGTGCAGTACATGTATGGCGCATGTTGTGAAGGGGTTAAATTCCTTATATATATGAGATTTTAGAAAATGTAATACGCTGAAATGGCATTGATAAGTTATCTTTTGAGTAGCTCACAAACCTGTAATCTCATTACAGTTTTGTTACTTCCTGGTTTCTGGTAGGTCAGGCTCTGCTCTTGTATTAGAAGAACTATAAGCCTCAGCACAAGTTCTGTTGTAATACTTTCAGCTATCACTGTTTTTGTCTGCATATACACTGCTGAGGCTACGTTCACACTAGCGTTCGGCTAGTGTGCGTCGCGCTAGCGTCGGACGACGCAGCGGCGACGCACGCGTCATGCGCCCCTATGTTTAACATGGGGGACGCATGCGTTTTTGCTTGTTGCGTTTTCCGACACGTGCGTCTTTTTTGACGCTAGCGTCGGACCAAGAAAACGCAACAAGTTGCATTTTTCTTGCGTCCGATTTTCGTCAAAAAACGACGCACGCGTCGAAAAACGCAGCGTTTTTGTGTGCGTTTGCACGCGTTTTTCGGTGCGTTGTGCGTCGCATCGCCGACGCAGCGGCGCACAACGCTAGTGTGAACGTAGCCTAACACACTATTTTCATATAGAAATGGCAGACATTTGAAAAAGCATACAGCTTGCGACATTGAGAGCCATGATGATATGTGCTGGGGATTGTCATTCTCTAGGAAGGTAAGAGCACCTTGGTCAAAAGATGAGTGGGAGGAGGAGAGAGGTGAGCAGCCGACTGCTGTATAGAAAGAAATATGCTAGAAAGAGGTAACTGGTATATTAGGAATTAACCCCTCTTCTGAAATACTGTATAACTAACTGTGCTTTCTTGGTCATGGTCTGAGCGGACTCTAGTAGTCAAGCTCCATGGAAACAAAATGGACACTATGAAAGATAAAAAAGATAAAAGCTATCATTGCAGGAGAATGACAGAAGATAGAGAAAGCAAGTCAATTGCAAACTTGCTTATGTTCACACAAATTAAATCAATTAAATAACGTGAAAATGTCCCTTTTATGACTTCTGGTTTCTTAATGTGAAACCCACACATTTTAAAATCCATACACATGTGGAAGATATACAAAAGCATTACATTCACAGATTTCTGAAATGTAGATTTGTATTCTGGATTTGTGGGTGGAAAATTCAAAATTTATGGATGGATAATTTAACAAATCTCTTCCACACATGGCAAAAATATCAGCACCAAATTAAGTTTAAGGGCAAAGTCCACATCCACAATAAAACCATTTTTGTTGTATATTTTATTGTCAAATACCTGTGGTTCTGTAGCAAATTCCACAAGTACAGAAAAAAATATAATAAAGATGCTACCCTCACTTTCTCTGGAGCTTTCATTGCTCCCTAGCTACTTCTCCCCTCAGACTTTATGCAACCCAACCTGCTCGGAAAACGTATTGTTCCATGTGCCCGCTGCAGCCAACTATATAATAATTATAATTATTGTTACCATGAGATGACACATCATGGCATTGTGCAAAACTGTGAGGGTACCCGGCAAGGGATGCATACGGTGTTGATTTTTTTTTTTTGCATTGCATAGCTGATTTCCGTGTGCGAAATTTGTAGACAAATCCAAGATAAATTCAGCCACATAGTTCCCTCCAGATTCTTACTGAATTACTGCAGAATGTTTTTGCAGAAATTTCACTACTGGTAATCTGACCTAGGAGTGAATAAGCTTTGTAATATAATTATATTCATCTAAAAAGGAAAGGAACTTAACTTTTGTTATATTACAATTCTCATTATGTAAAAATCAAAACAATAAATGTGAGTCCTCAGTGATTGACACCTAGCTATCCTGACAAGTGATAACGTATGGAAAGTTTTAAAGACTGCTTAGTCCTCTTTATCAGCCTATGTCAAGATCAGATTGCATCCCGGAGATTTAGACAGCTCTCTTGTAAGCTTTTCTTTTAGAAATGCTTTCCAGATAGTGGGTTTCAATCCTTTTCTTGGAACTATATATTTTGATCATAATAACCAGAGCCAAGTTATAGCCATGAAAACATTGGCATGTCTCCAATATCAAAAGACAGACAGGAGTTAGGCTAGGTTCACATTGCGTTAGTGCAGTCCGTTCAACGGATACATTAAAGGGACTCTGGCACCTGAATTTTGAGGGAACTATTTCAGACATAGAGGCGGGGTTTTCGGGTGTTTGATTCACCCTTTCCTTACCCGCTGGCTGCATGCTGGCTGCAATATTGGATTGAAGTTCATTCTCTGTCCTCCGTAGTAACAATCTTGCCTTGTGCAGGTGTGTACTATGGACGACAGAGAATGAACTTCAATCCAATATTGTAGCCAGCATGCAGCCAGCGGGTAAGGAAAGGGTGAATCAAACACCCGAAAACCCCGCCTCTATGGCTGAAAATTGTTCCCTCCAAATTCAGGTGACAGAGCCCCTTTAAACGGACTGCACTAACGCAAGTGCCGACTTTGGCACAGCGCTAGTGCAGATGAAGCATCTGCTAGCTTCATCTGTGCTAGCAGTAACGGACCCGGAAACGCTGCAGCCTGCATCTCGGGTCCGCCACTCAATGTCAGACGCATCACTAGCACACGCCCATTGTGGGCGTGTGCTAGCGATGTGTCCGACATTGCATTCAATGGCGCCATTAACGGACTACGTTACACCGCGTCATGCCGCAGTGTAACGTAGTCCGTTTAACGGAGACAGTGAACGCAGTGTGAACCTAGCCTTACAGGTTTAGCATGTTTAAATTGACACATGTAACACAAAACAGTTAGATCTCTTGATGCGGAAAACTGTAGATTGACACCTAATTTGACACGATCAATGTATTGTGCTGTGTTAAGGGGCAAATTACAGATTTCTGCGTCAAGATTTTTTTCTGCATGACATAGATGACAAAATTATATGTTCAGTTAAAAAAATACATCCAGCTACATCAGGTATGGTGTCCAATAAACAATGTGTTTATTTTATCTGAAAGTCATGAAATGATGCATATGAGTTTTATCAGGTCTGGCTTTGGTACGTGAAGAATAGTCACTGCTTCATGTAATCACTGATATTGCAGTACAGGCTACTTTTGACACCACTGGCATAAAAAAAAGATTTTCTTGGAGATGAAAAAGATAGAGCAGCAGGATATAATACAAAATCCTCTATAGACTAATTGTTATAATAGATATCGAAATTGCACCTTTGGGGACATTTTTTTCTTACTAAAATACTTCTAATATGATATGAAAATCATTTTTGCAATTGGGTTTCATTAAAAATGTTCCATCATTTGCCTCTTATAGACTGTGTGGCACTCTCTAGTTCTGGCTGCAGAATGAGTTAAAAGGAATCTTTCCGCTCATTTTTGCATACCCTAGTAACCCTACTAATAGTATACTGCAATAGGGCATTCAGGATATGTAACTTTATTGATATACGTTAGCACTTTTTGTTGCTGTAAGCCCCTGAAAATGTATTGTTGTGCTGGCTAGTCAAGCGTATGTTAATGCCAAATGAATATTTTCTTCTTCCCCTGCCCATAATCATGCCCACCCCTCTGCACTGATGTCAGTGATTCAGTCAGACTGCTGTATGCTTGAGGAACGCATTGCAATCCTTGGACTGGCTCTCCTGACTTGAGGGCAACAGCTGCATAGAAATACATGCTGTCACTCTCAGGTCATGAGAGCAGACAGCCAGTCCAAGGATTGCAATGTGATCCTTGGGAGAGTAATATGCCAGTTTGACTGCACCCAATCAATGATGCTGGTGCAGAGTGGTGGGCGGGATTATGGGTGAAGAAAAGGGTTAATATTCATTTGACATGAGCATACTCTTGACTAGCCGGCATGCATGTAAGTGCAAGATTAATATTCACCCCTTCCCTAGTCCATAATCCTGCCACCCTTCTGTGCTGAAATCACTGCCATATTCCTAGCCCGAGAATTGCATCGCAATCCTCGGACTGGCTGTATACTTGCTTGACCTGTGCGTGCCAACATGTATTTCTATGCAGCAGTCATGCTCAGGTAATGAAAGCAAACGCCCTGTACTAGGATTGCAGCCTGACTTAACCACTGACAGGAACAGAGGTGTAGGCGGGATTGTGGGGAGGGTAAGGGGTGAATATGTATAAGGCATTAGCATATGTTTGACTAGCTGGCGCACGACTATACATTTTCAGGAGCTTACAGCAACACAACAGGGCAACGTACAAAAATAAAAGTTACATATCCTGAAAGGGCTGCCCAAGCTCTATTTCAGGAGACTATTAGGAAGGTATGTAAAAATGATCTGGCAATTTCCCTTTAACTAAGAATCTGTCAGTTGGCCATGGTCTGACAGAGTTTGTAATGTTTTTGTCTCAGCTGATTTTTGGCCACAGACCACTTCAGAGTTGAATGTGCAGGGGCACAAAAATTTTGCAGCAGCCAAACGGTGCAACATTTTTAAAGAAACCCAACTGCAAAAATGATTTTTAGCCCCAATTACATGCCTTCAAGTAAAGAAAATTAATGGTCAAAAAGGCGACAACCCATGCTTTTTCAGTCATTGCAATACTTTGAGAAAAAAGAAACTTCAAGTCAGCAAGTACATGCCTTGCCTTTACTGTTAAGATCTTTTTTAAATCGAATAATTCTGAATTGACCAAACTAGAGCACAAACCTCTAGAAATCGATGGATGATGGAAGCAGCACACTACTAGAGTTCTTGGGTCTCTGCACACTTATCAGTCATGTTTAGATGGCAGTGGATTTTCTCTGCCAGACTGCTTGCCATCTAGGGCAGCTTAGTAACAGCATGCTTTATCCTAGCTGTAGTGTCTAAATGACAGGTACCCACCTCCCAGCCAGTTAGATGAGATGTTCTGCAGCATGGTAAACGGGATACAGAAAAATGCAATCAGCAAGTCGCTCACAGCCAAAGAGCAGATGAAAATGTTGGTGACTGTCCTCATGGCTTTGCTTCTGGTCACCACATAGAGAACCAGAGAGTTTCCGAACAGTGCCAGCACAAATATCAGCACACACATGCTGACAAACACTGCCTGGGTGCGCACAGGGAGCTCGGGGATGTAGACAAGTGGCTGCAGCTGGTAAAGTTCAATGAACTGCTCCCTGGTGACATTGTTCTCCTGCAGCAGCCTGGCAATCAGCTCAGGGGTGATATTGAGGGGCTGCATCCAGGCAGATCAGGGGGAGCAGCTTCCCTCCACCCTACACAGCCTGGCACTTCAGGAGATCACTCTCTGACAGAGAAGATGCAATCCATGTTCTTCTCAGCTCCATGGTCCATCCTGAAGAGTCCAGGACTTGTAGACCACCAGCCTATATCAGGTCAAGGCTCACCAGGAGGTTCCAAGAAGAAGATCTGGTGAAAAGTCATAGAGCAGGAACTTTAGCTGTTATATACTACTGAGAATATAGTGACAGCATCTCTCGGCTCGTTGTCTATATCGCTGCAGCGTCGCTTAATGTGACGGTACACTTTTACATCTGCTGGAACGACTACACAGACCCCAGGAGCAGATGATATCCCCCTCCTATGTGCAGAGCTGCTAAGCCCAGCACTGTCCGTGGTGCTGAAGGACAGCTCCTCATGTATGTGCAGACATCCAATGGCAGCTGAGCAGTAGGCTGGGTGCCAGTCATTCAGGGCTGGAGGCTGCAAGAGCCCAGGTGAAGTTGAGGCAATAAGTCACACCCCCTTGGCTATGCCACAGAGACACGTCCAATATGTGTGCAGACTGTATTGCCATCACAGGGGCTGCAGCTGACAGTCTGATTCTGAATAAATCCTGTGTTCAGCTAGTCTGTAACTAAAAGGAGACAACACACTGGGTAAATTAAAGTGCTGCAAAATGGGAGTGAAATCTGTGCCAGGATAGTAAGAATAAAAAAATAAGAAACTGTACCCTGCTGACATTATAATATACTACTTCAACATGTACTTTACATGTAGCAGAGCTGAATGTGTAGTGCACGTCAGTGGGGATGCATTGTTACAGCAGTCTGAAAATGTGCTGGGTTAATCGGGTTGTCCAGTACCTGGAATAACCTCTTTTTAAATGATGTCACCCCCTCCCTCGTAAAATATAACAGATACTCACTTCCCGCACCATTCTTCTATTATCTTGGTAATCGCATGACATTGTTGCCCATGATGGATGTGTGCATATGTTATAAAATAAAAATAATAAAGACTATTTTATTTCAAGGGATTCTGTCAGCAAGTTTTTGCTATGTAATCTAAAGACAACAGGATATAGAGGCTGAAACACAGAATTCAGGGATGCGTCACTTGTCACATTGTGTGCTGTAGTGTACTAACTATGAAGGATTTATCACTAAGAGATTTCTGGACTATTCCAGCAACTAAGCACCTCACTGTCTATGGACATTGTAAATGGAGACTCACAAAAAGGACCTGCAATAAAGTAGTCAAGATGAAGCGAACCAATTATTAAAATAATCCATATTTATTAAAGATACATTTTTTATATAAAAAAGATGACAGACAAAAGACATGATCCAAAGATATCCAACAGGAGGGGCTCCAGACAGTATAACAGTATTTAATATTAACCCCTTTCTGACCTCGGACGGGATAGTACGTCCGAGGTCAGATCCCCTGCTTTGATGCAGGGCTCTGCGGTGAGCCCGCATCAAAGCCGGGACATGTCAGCTGTTTTGAACAGAAAACAAAATACAAAACTGGGTGCTAAAAAATAATTTTTGGGGGAAAAAGAGGATTTTTTTTTCACGGCTCTGCGTTATAAACTGTAGTGAAACACTTGGGGGTTCAAAGTTCTCACAACACCTAGATAAGTTCCTTGGGGGGTCTAGTTTCAAATATGGGGTCACTTGTGGGGGGTTTCTACTGTTTAGGTACATTAGGGGCTCTGCAAACGCAATGTGACGCCTGCAGACCAATCCATCTAAGTCTGCATTCCAAATGATGCTCCTTCCCTTCCAAGCTCTGCCATGCGCTCAAACGGTGGTTCCCCTCCACATATTGGGTATCTGCGTACTCAGGACAAATTGGACAACAACATTTAGCGTCCAATTTATCCTGTTACCCTTGGAAAAATACAAAACTGGGGGCTAAAAAATAATTTTTGTGGGAATAAATATTTGTTTTATTTGTACGTCTCTGCATTATAAACTTCTGTGAAGCCCTTGGTGGGTCAAAGTGCTCACCACACATCCAGATAAGTTCCTTAGGGGGTCTACTTTCCAAAATGGTGTCACTTGTGGGGGGTTTCAATGTTTAGGCACATCAGTGGCTCTCCAAATGCAACATGGCGTCCCATCTCAATTCCCATCAATTTTGCATTGAAAAGTCAAATGGCACTCCTTCCCTTCCGAGCTCTCCCATCCGCCCAAACAGTGGTTTACCCCCACATATGGGGCATCAGCGTACTTAGGACAAATTGTACAACTACTTTTGGGGTCCAAATTCTTCTCTTACCCTTGGGAAAATAAAAAATTGGGAGCAAAAAGATATTTTTTGTGAAAAAATATGATTTTTTTATTTTTACGGTTCTGCATTATAAACTTCTGAGAAGCACTTGGTGAGTCAAAGTGCTCACCACACCTCTAGATAAGTTCCTTAGGGGGTCTACTTTCCAAAATGGTGTCACTTGTGGGGGGTTTCAATGTTTAGGCACATCAGTGGCTCTCCAAACGCAACATGGCGTCCCATCTCAATTCCTGTCAATTTTGCATTGAAAAGTCAAATTGACCTCCTTCACTTCCGAGCTCAGTCATGCATCCAAACAGTGGTTTACCCCCACATATGAGGTATCGGTGTACTCAGGACAAATTGTACAACAACTTTTGGGGTCCATTTTCTCCTGTTACCTTTGGTGAAATAAAACAAATTGGAGCTTAAGTAAATTTTTTTGTGAAAAAAAGTTAAATGTTCATTATTATTTAAACATTCCAAAAGTTCCTGTGAAACACCTGAAGGGTTAAAAAACTTCTTGAATGTGGTTTTGAGCACCTTGAGGGGTGCAGTTTTTGGAATGGTGTCACACTTGGGTATTTTCTGTCATATAGACCCCTCAAAATGACTTCAAATGAGATGTGGTCCCTAAAAAAAAATGGTGGTGTGAAAATGAGAATTTGCTGGTCAACTTTTAACCCTTATAACTCCCTAACAAAAAAAAAATTTGGCTCCAAAATTGTGCTAATGTGAAGTAAACATGTGGGAAATGTTACTTATTAAGTATTTTGTCAGACATATCTCTGTAATTTAATTGCATAAAAATTCAAAGTTGGAAAATTGCAAAATTTGCAAAATTTTCGCCAAATTTCCATTTTTTTCACAAATAAACGCAGGTAATATCAAAGAAATGTTACCACTATCATGAAGTACAATATGTCATGAGGAAATATTGTCAGAATCACTGGGATCCGTTGAAACGTTCCAGAGTTATAACCTCATAAAGGGACAGTGGTCAGAATTGTAAAAATTGGCATGGTCATTGACGTGCAAACCACTCTTGGGGGTAAAGGGGTTAAGTAAGGACACATGCTATAAATTAGATTATAATGTACACACAATGGGCCCAGAAACACCATAGACCAGTGTACTAAGGACATGCAATGTTTGCTGAATAGCATAATCCAAAGTTTTATTACCTGTCAGGAATGCTGTTGAAAGAGTGCCAATGTCTGCGTGGATGCCCAAAACTGCCGTGGAGACCCTCCTCGCCCCAACGCACGTTTCGCCCTGGCTTCGCCCTGACTTCTAATTGTATATGGAGAGCCTGGTGTGGGCGGGGTTAGCTTTCTCAGCTCTGCTTCATTCTAAATCTAAAAGCTCTGATGGTGTCTGTTGTGAATTCTGTGGTCAAGCTCCCTCCTGTGGTCATGAGTGGTACTTCGGCTGGTTCTGTCTATGAGCTTCCTCTGGTGGATGTGAGTGGGGCTGCGGCTTCTGAGTTTCCTTCCTCAGGTGACGAGGTTAAGTCGTTAGGTGCTGCTCTATTTAACTCCACCTAGTTCTTTGTTCCTGGCCTCCAGTCAATGTTCCAGTATTGGTCTTGCTCTCTCCTGGATCGTTCTTGTGGCCTGTCTGCACTGCATAAGCTAAGTTTTGCTTGTGTTACTTTTGTTTGCTATATGTTCTGTCCAGTTTGCTATATTGGTTTTTCTTGCTTGCTGGAAGCTCTGAGACGCAGAGGGAGTACCTCCGTACCATTAGTCGGTGCGGAGGGTCTTTTTGCCCCCTCTGCGTGGTTGTTTGTAGGTTTTTGTGCTGACCGCAAAGCTATCTTTCCTATCCTCGGTCTATTCAGTAAGTCGGGCCTCACTTTGCTAAATCTATTTCATCCCTGTGTTTGTATTTTCATCTTTACTCACAGTCATTATATGTGGGGGGCTGCCTTTTCCTTTGGGGAATTTCTCTGAGGCAAGGTAGGCTTATTTTTCTATCTTCAGGGCTAGCTAGTTTCTCAGGCTGTGCTTGAGGCGCCTAGGTCTGGTCAGGAGCGCTCCACGCCTACCTCTAGTGTGGTATGATAGGATTAGGGATTGCGGTCAGCAGAGTTCCCACGTCTCAGAGCTCGTCCTATGTTAGTAACTATCAGGTCACTTTGTGTGCTCTTAACCACTAGGTCCATTGTGGTTCTGAATCACCAGTTCATAACAGGTGTCTGAACAGCTGCACCCAGTAAACTAAATGATATATCATTGGATTCAGCTTCTCTTTGCCTACATTACACTGCTCTCAGATGAGGTAACAAAACCCTGCTTACAGATTTATTTGAAAAGGTGTTTACCCATGCAATGGAAAATCCCTTTAAGAGGATGAAATATTATGCATGACTATTGCTGTAAGTTGTAATAAAGTGACACATTTACTGCTATGTGTTTTAAACTTAGCTCAGTCTCCTCCCTATCAAGATGTTATCATTAGAGATGAGAGAATCGACTTACTGTAAATATAATTTGTGTCAGAAATTAGGAAGTTCACCAGAACTGAGGTTCGATTCATGCAAATCATCAAAAATATGTCCACCGCCATTTAACACAAACCAGAAAACTGCATGAGTCTGACAAGGCAAATGACCTCAAGCGAAAGAAAATCAGGCTGCTCAATAATGCGTTGCAGTTATCACATCATATCACATGGTATAGTGCAGCCAACCGGAAAGGGAAGAATCCAAACTAAAAAATATTTGCATACACATGTTTTGGGAAGGTTGCCCTTCGTCAGTGCGAAGCGGGAAATCAGAAATCTGGATTTGGCTAAGTGAGAGGCCTTGGACAAGAGTTTTAGGGAGGAACTTTTCTTCTTGTAAGAATACCAAGTTTGCTGTACGGAGACTATTCGGCCATGCAATCCTTCTCTGGGAATTTAAACATGTAAATATACTCTTCTGAGGGTAAGAGGAGAGGAACTCAAGTGACAGTTACTGGAAGTTTCCAGATGAATTGATTTGGCTGGATGAGAAGCCAGTAGCTTTCCTTAAAGGCAAAATTCGACCTTTAAAGACTGTTGCCACCTGACCGGAGATTACACAAGACTAGTGATGAGCTTGTATTACTCGATATTTCTGAGCATGCTCGGGTGTCCTCCGAGTATTTTGGGCGTGCTCATAGACTATGTTTTTGTCTCCGCAGCTGCATGATTTGTGGCTGCTAGACAGCCTGAATATATGTGGGGATTCCCTTACAAACAGGCAACCCCTGCATGTGTTCAGGTTGTCTAACAGCCGCAAATCATGCAGCTGTGGGAACGCAAACATAATTTCCAAACACGCCCAAGATACTTGGAGAACACCCGAGCATGCTAGGAAATCTCGAGTAACGAGCACACTCGCTCATCACTACTCAAGACTGTTATATGTAGAACTCAATTATAAGTTTGTGGGGGCTGCCAGCATGTCATCTTTTAAATCAGTGTCAATGTAGATGATGTGGAGCTTTGTATGCAGAAAACAGAAGTGCATCCCCTACAAATGCATAGAAATTAATTTGTACTTAATTTAAGGTGAAAAAAAAATGTCAGATAGTTAAATGAGTTGTCTCATCACTAGTTAAATGAGTTGTCTCATCACTTTTTATCAGCACTCTCACATGCTGCTAGCAGAGGCAGCTCTGCCTGTGCAGAATTGGCTAAGGAACTGCAGCTGAGTGGATCAAGTGTTCTGACAAGGTCCAGAGTAGTGCTTGCAGACTCTATAGCAGTGTTCCCCAACTCCGGTCCTCGAGAGCCACCAACAGGCCATGTTTTCAGGATCTCCTTTGTATTGCACAGGTGATAATTGCATCACCTGGCCAGGCAAGCATTCAATCACCTGTGCAATACTAAGGAAATCCTGAAAACATGACCTGTTGGTGGCTCTCGAGGACTGGAGTTGGGGAACACTGCTCTATAGCATCCTTCCCTAGGTAAGTGCCAATCTGAGACAACAGTGTGGCCCATATATGAGGCAAGGAATTTATTCACAATAGGATTTTCATAAGGGGTATATTGCAAAGTTCCTTGTTTTTACAAGAATTTTGCATTTGGTAGATAAGGCAAACCTTTTAGTAGGTATAAAGTTACTTTACGATTCAGTGTTACTGTATATGATCTGGTTAAACACTATGGGGTGAACACATTACAAACAATAATTTGCATTTACGACACCCTTTTAATGAAAAGTTTGCTACAGTAAGATGTGCTTAATTTATTAGGAGGCCAAGAGTAAATGAATTGCTATTTTTGCTATTTTTGCAGTCAACACATCAGAAATCAATTCTGACTTGGGCTATAATTTAAGCCAATTTCTAGCGTTGTGAGTATTGTTGAAAAAAATTATATTATGCAATTATGGCTGCCTCATGACATTACTTTATTTCAATGAGAATTTCCCCCACCCTTATCAAGATTTTCATTTTTTTTGCCTATAACAACAATTCATTTGTTGTTGAACGGTGAGATTTCTCCTGTTTACTTGTTTTTATACCAGAACCACAGAGAATGCAAAGTCAGAACAGTTTCTCATCTCTTTTTCCTGGCTGGCACCGACACATGCAGCTGCCTTTTTTATACATTGTGTCACAGTAAGACTATTCTGATTATGTGTTCATAAATGGGATAAAAGGAATTTGAATAGAATACAAAGCAATACCTCAAAATAAAGCACTACTAACCACACAGATTTCTCCTGCTGGGTAGAAATCCACTTGTGGCTTATAGAAATGTCCAATGGGAACAGCGATGACAATATCTGTAAAGTGCTGTGGAATATGGTGACACTATGTTAGAAAGCATAATAAATAACTAAAAAGAAAGTTAAATAAATATAGAAATCTAGTTTGGATTTTGAAAGGGAAATCAAACTCTTGGTGTAAGACTTTGAAAAGATATTTACCATGTTCAGGCATATAACATATTTAGTATTATTTCTACAGAAGTCAACGTTCATAGGTTTCTTTTAGTTTGCCTTTTCATTCATAACTTATTATTCAAAAGACTATAGCATAAATAAACAAAAAGACCATAATCCATTAAACAGAGATAACACCGTTTATACACAGCTTATACACAAATAACTGGGCAATATCAGTGTAATATATTATCTTGTCTCCTCTGGATGTTTCTTTTATTCATTGTGAATGCTGAGTTCTTTCCTCCATGTTTGTGAACTTTACAAATCTAATTTACTATAAGCCATTTGTTTGCCAGTTTCCTTCATCAACCATGCTTGTGCGCTAAAGATATCAGAGCCAATTGATGTTTTATGTGAATTAATTGCCATGTGCTGTTGTTACTGTAAGGAAACTGTTGAATAATTTTTCTTTCTAAAACATATGCAGTGCACATGGGATGCCAGAAGACCGATTGTGGGATGCATTCCTTACTGACATTAGTGGTGACTGCGCCATGCACCTAGTGCACTGATACTGATTACATGAAGGTTGGTGATCAGTCTCATCATCTGCTTCCTCCTGGCCATCATTAGCTTCACCACAGGGGCCTTCCTGAATCCTGGCATACTTCAATGCTTCTGTGGTCAGGGGATCCCTAATATTAATGAGTAGTGTTGAGCATTCCGATACCGCAAGTATCGGGTATCGGCCGATATTTGCGGTATCGGAATTTCGATACTGAATTCCGATACTTCCCGCGTATCGGATACCGGAATCGGAAGTTCCCAGAATTCAAATTGAACGCAGCAGCCAATGAGGAATGAATGAAAGTGTGGGCACATCCTGTTTAGCATGGTGGGCATGTAAGTACTGGCAAGGCTTGGATTGGCTGCTGAAATGATGTCACTCTGCACTATAAAAAAGCGCTGCCGCCATTTTGCGCTCACTCTGCTGTGATTTCAGTTAGGGACAGGACGCTGTGTTCTAACTGAGGGCCAGTTGAGCTTGCTAATTGCTTTATTTTCCTTTCCAAAGGCTAATTTAGCAAAACGCTGTGTGTTCTTCACTGTTCACCTTGCTCTTGCCTTGCAGCGCTGTTTTAACAGCGTTCTGCAAGGTCTCTGTGTGTGTGTGTGTGTGCAGCTCACTCTGTAGTCTGTGTGCAGCCATATACCCGGTTGTATTCAGCTCAGGGGGGGTTCACACTGCCTCACACAGTTGTTCTTTTTTGCTCTTAGTGCAGCCTGCTGCACATTTTTTCTCAAATTTCCTATTAGTGTTTTTCCACCAGTCTCCAGCTCTATTGTGGAAAAACACTACATAGGATAACCTAGAGGGGGGTTTTTGGGCCTTGCAGCGCCGTTTACGGCTGTCTGCACGGTCTCCGTGTGAGCCCAGCTCGCCCTGTAGTCTGTGTGCAGCCATAGCCGGTTGGATTCAGCTCAGGGTTCGTTACTGGCTCATACCTTGAGAAAAATTTTCCTTTTTTTCAAATAGTGCAGCCTGTTTAAAATTTGAAAAAAAAAATTCCTATTAGTGTCTTTCCACTCGTATCCAGCTAAATAGTGGAAAAACACTATATAGGATAACCTAGAGGAGGGTTTTTTGGCCTTGCAGCGCCGTTTACGGCTGTCTGCACGGTCTCCGTGTGAGCCCAGCTCGCCCTGTAGTCTGTGTGCAGCCATAGCCGGTTGGATTCAGCTCAGGGTTCGTTACTGGCTCATACCTTGAGAAAAATTTTCCTTTTTTTGAAATAGTGCAGCCTGTTTAAAATTTGAAAAAAAAAAAATTCCTATTAGTGTCTTTCCACCAGTCTCCAGCTCAATTGTGGAAAAACACTACATAGGATAACCTAGAGGGTTTTTTTGGGGCCTTGCAGCGCCGTTTACGGCTGTCTGCACGGTCTCTGTGTGAGCGCAGCTCGCCCTGTAGTCTGTGTGCAGCCATAGCCGGTTGGATTCAGCTCAGGGTGCGTTACTGCCTCATACCTTGAAAAACAATTTCCTTTTTTTCAAATAGTGCAGCCAGTTTAAAATTTGAAAAAAAAAATTCCTATTAGTGTCTTTCCACTTGTATCCAGCTAAATAGTGGAAAAACACTATATAGGATAACCTAGAGGAGGGTTTTTTGGCCTTGCAGCGCCGTTTACGGCTGTCTGCACGGTCTCCGTGTGATTTAAACTAGCTCTGTAGCCCGATCTGCACCAAAAAAAAGGTTAAGTTCACCAAACACAACTTAACACTTGTGTAGGCCACATTTGAAAAATAATAAAGTTTAGTCCACAATTTACAACATTAGTGTTTCTTACACCTGTTAGGAGGAGCATTACAGGAATAAGCACACTAAGGCCTTAGTACTTTTCTGCTTATCTTTATCTGTCAACCAAGATGAAGAGGGCAGGGAGTAAGGCACGTGGGCGTGGGCGCGGAGCAGGGAGAGGAGCAGGGAGAGGACGTGGTGATTCTGTGCCTGCTGCGGGCGCCGGTGACTCGTCGTCACTCAGTTTCAGCAGGGAACAGTCCTTCATGCGCAGCTTTGTCGGAGAGCGCCGTGCACCGCTGCTGCGTGAAGACCAAATTGAAGCCGTTGTCGGGTGGATGGCAGCTAACGCCTCGGCATCGACTTCAGTTAGTGCCACATCCTCTCAGGCACAGAGCACTGGAGAGCAGCCATCTGTCTCTTCACCACCTGCCAAATTGGCCAGGCAGTCAGAGAGCCCAGGACAGGAGCCGTCTCTACTTCTGTTCTCTGAATCTCTTGGCTTGGAAACAGGGGGCCAGCCAAGCAGCATTGGAGAAATGGAAGAAGAGGCAGTGTGCAGTGATGCCCAACACCTTTTTCTCTCTGACTCTGAAGAGGCAGGTGGGCCAGTGCCTCCGGTGACCACAGCGCAGTACGCATCTGATGATGAAACTCAGGTGCCGCTTTCTCGTGCGTACTGTGCTGCTGAGACTACCCAGGAGGAGCAGTTGGTGGCAGAGGGTAGTGGAGATGATGAGGTCCTTGACCCATCGTGGCGTGAGGAACAGGAAGGTGGTGGGAGCAGCTCAGAGGAAGAGCTTCCTCTTACGGGCCAAAGAGGGAGAGGGAGGGGGAAGACTGCGGAGCCTGTAGCCTCCACTTTGGCACCCGTTAGGAGCCTGTCTCTTTCCAAAGCCAAAAAGGGCGCTCCCAAGACTTGCAGTGCCTGGTCCTTTTTTGACACAGTTGCAGATGACATTTGTTTTGTCAAATGCAAGCTGTGTCATCATAAAGTAAAAAGAGGGAAAAATGTCAGCAACCTCAATACCACAAATATGTGGAAACATGTGCGGACCAGGCACGCGGTGGAGTTACAGAAACACACTGAAGATGTAGGCCAACCAACAGCGGCAGCTACCACCTCTTCAGCTCGTGTTGCCTCTTCCTCCAGCTCACGCACAGCTGGTTTGGCTTCCTCCCAGAGACCTTGTGTAATTCCACCCACAGCACCACCTTCCCAGTCATCCTCACACTCCCAGTCTACTCTACAGCCATCGGTAGTACAGGCATGGGAGAAAAGGCGGGCATTCTCGGCCAACCACCCCCGAGCACAGGCTCTGAATGCAGGCATTGCCAAACTGTTGTCCCTGGAAATGCTCTCGTTCAGGCTGGTGGAGACTGACAGCTTCCGTGACTTGATGGCATTGGCAGTCCCACAGTACAAGGTGCCCAGCCGCTTTTACTTCAGCAGGCAGGCTGTCCCTGCCCTGCACAGGCATGTTGAGGCAAACATAAAACATGCGCTACTGAACGCCGTCAGTAGCAAGGTCCACCTCACCACCGATGCGTGGACCAGTCAGCATGGACAGGGGCGATATGTTGCCCTCACTGCCCATTGGGTTAATGTTGTTGAGCCAGGTACAGATCGTGCGAGTGGCGCAGGACGTGTCCTGCCCACTCCAAGGATTGCAGGAATCCAGTCTGTACGCATCGACTCCTCCTCTTACACCAGTTCCTCTGATTCCTCTCTGCAGGATCCGTCACAGTCCACCCTCACATGGACCCGTGAACGTTTACCTATGACCGACATGAGCACAGCCGTGGCCAAACGTCAGCAGGCCGTCTTGAAACTAGTTTCATTGGGGCATCGAAGCCACACAGCGCAGGAGCTCTGGAATGCCATAAAGCAGGAGAGCGATGTGTGGTTACTGCCAGCGAATCTCCAGCCAGGCATGGTAGTGTGTGACAATGGCCGAAATCTGGTGGCAGCTTTGGCCCTTGGCAACCTCACTCACATCCCATGTCTGGCACATGTGCTCAATTTGGTTGTGCAGAGTTTTCTGAGGGACTATCCGGATCTTGATGCCCTGCTGCACAAGGTCCGCCTAGAGTGTGCTCACTTGCGGCGTTCCAGCTTGGCCAGATCCCGCATTGCTGCTCTGCAGCGCCGATTCCGCCTTCCGGAACACCGCATCATATGTGACCTACCTACCCGGTGGAATTCCACGTTACATATGTTGGAGCGGTTGTGTGAGCAGCAGCAAGCAGTTATGGAGTACCAGCTGCATCAGGCGCAAAGAAGTCGCAGTCAGCGCCGATCAGACTTCACAACCACAGAGTGGGCCACTATGAAGGACGTCTGCCAGGTTTTGCGTCCTTTTGATTATTCCACGCGGATGGCAAGTGCAGATGATGCACTAGTCAGCATGACTGTCCCCCTTATCTGCCTGCTTCAGCAAACTTTGCAAGGGTTAAGGGATGATGTGGTGGAAGAGGTGGAGGATGAGGAGTCACCTTTTCCATCAGCTTCTGGAGAGTCAGCGCCACGTGGTTCCTCACAAAGGGGTACGCAGGGGCCAATTTGTGAGGAGGATGAGGAGGAGTCAATGGAGGAGGAAGAGCTCCGTCCAGAGGAGGGAGCGACACAATTGTCCAGTGGTCAGTGTGTACAGCGAGGGTGGGGTGATGACGAGCGGGCAGAGATCATGTCTCAAGCAGGGGACAGCGTTTCTGGGCCGGTTGGCACTCTGCAGCACATGGTGGATTTCATGCTGCAGTGCCTGAGAAACGACCGCCGCATCGACCACATTCTCAACATGCTTGATTATTGGGTGTTCACCCTCCTCGATCCTCGCTACCGGGACAACGTCCAAAACCTCATCCCTGCGTTGACCCGGGAGCGTAAATTGCGGGAGTACCACGACACACTGGTGAATTCCATCATCTTCTCCTGTCCAACTGAGAGGAGTGCTGCTAGTGCTTTACAAAGCAGCTCAGTGCGTCGAGGCAGTGGGGGAGGCTCTGCCCAAAGAGGGAGCAGAAGCAGTGCCTCTGCCCAAGGCAAGCCCAGTATGGCACAACTCTGGCACACTTTTGTGTGCCCGCCCCAAATGTCTACACCATCACCGGCGGCTCCAGTCAGCAGGAGGCAACGGTTCCGTCAGATGGTGACAGACTACATGGCTTGCCCTCTTACTGTACTCCCAGACGGCTCTTCCCCGTTCAAGTTTTGGGTCTCTAAGCTGGATACATGGCCAGAGCTAAGCCAGTATGCATTGGAGGTGCTGGCTTGCCCTGCGGCTAGTGTCTTATCGGAACGTGTCTTTAGTGCCGCAGGTGGTGTACTAACAGACCGTCGCATGCGACTATCCTGGATCTCGCAGGAATTTGCCACTCCTCTGCCTGATTAAGTAATTGGGTGTCATCCAGGTCTCCTGCTGTGTTCATCTTTCTACCACCTGAACTGCTATTCCTGGGCTCCAACACCGCCAGTTGCGGCTCAGAAGTGCAGGCTGCACAGTAAAAACATACGACCCAGTGTTATTGGGTTTCAGTAACGTCAGCTGATCCCCAGCTGTGTAGCCGGCAATGTGTCCTGCGACCGCCACGCTGGCACAACAACCTAAATGTAAGGGAACCTGTCCCCCCCCCCCCGTCGTTTGTTACTGAAAGAGCCATCTTGTGCAGCAGTAATGCTGCACAAGGAAAAGGTAGCTCTTTTTTTTTAGCTCTTTGCACACGCAGAACTTAACACTTATAAAATGTGTTCACTGATACCGTTATACCGTCCCGGAGCTGGGACTTTCCTTCGTAATGTGACGCAGCACAGCCGTCATTCCTACCCCCTTGGTGCCATGCGCTGCCTCCTCAGCGTTGTTTTAAGCTGTCACGGAGCCTGCGCTGTTCTGTTATCCCTTGGGCATGCCCTATTTGCGCTGCCTGTCTTCTGACATAATTTGGTGTCAGGCTGGCTGCGCCTGTGCGGCCGCGGTGCCCGAGATCCCGCCTCGCAGTGTCTTCTGATTGAGTCACACTGCGGGCCTGGGATCCATGGGCATGCGCAGTGCATATCTTCCCCTCGGGCTCTCGCTCATTTCCCTCCGCCTTCTTTAGACTGTGCGCCGTCAGCTGATCCCTAGCATGCCACGGCCGTGACACCGCACAGTCTGAAGAAGAGGGAAGGAGGGGAGTGAGAGTCGAGGTTATGCACTGTGCATGCCCATGGTTCCAAGGCCCGCAGTGGGATTACGTTAGATGAGACTGCGAGGTGGGATCTGGAGCAGCGTGGACGCACAGGCACTGACAGCCTGACACCAAATTATGTCAGAAGACAGGCAGCGCTAATTGGGCATGGCCAAGGGCTAACAGAACAGCGCAGGCTCCGTGACAGCTTAAAACAACGCTGAGGAGGCAGCGCACGGCATCAAGGGGATAGGAATGACAGCTGTGCTGTGTCCCATTACGAAGGAAATTCGCACCTCCGGAACGGTTTAACGGTATAAAGGGACACATTTTTAGTGTTTACTTCGGTGTTTGCAAGGAGCATAATTAAAAGAGCAACCTTTTCCTTTTGCATCCTTAGTGCTGCACAACATGGCTCTTTCAGCTACAAACGTCTTGGGGGGGGGGGGTTAAAGGTTTCCTTTCAATTTGCTCCAATCAGGCTTCGGCCTACACTCTGTTCCTCTGCTCCTCCTGCTGTCCCTGGGCTCTAACACCGCCAGTTGGTGCCTGGAAGTGCTGTGTGCACAGTCAACAGTCGCTCCTCTGTTATTGGGGTTCAGTAACGTCAGCTGATCCCCAGCTGTGTGTGCGGCAATACCTCCAATCTGCTCCTCCTGCTGTCCCTGGGCTCTAACACCGCCAGTTGGTGCCTGGAAGTGCTGTGTGCACAGTCAACAGTCGCTCCTCTGTTATTGGGGTTCAGTAACGTCAGCTGATCCCCAGCTGTGTGTGCGGCAATACCTCCAATCTGCTCCTCCTGCTGTCCCTGGGCTCTAACACCGCCAGTTGGTGCCTGGAAGTGCTGTGTGCACAGTCAACAGTCGCTCCTCTGTTATTGGGGTTCAGTAACGTCAGCTGATCCCCAGCTGTGTATCCGGCAACGTGTCATGCGACCGCCACGCTGGCACAACTAAAATGTAAGGGGACCTGTCCCCCCCCCCCCTAGGCGTTTGTTACTGAAAGAGCCACCATGTGCAGCACTAATACTGCACAAGGGAAAGGTCGCTCTTGAAATTATGCTCCTTGCAAACGCTGAACTACACACTCATGTAATGTGTCCCCTCACACCGTCCAACCGTCCCGGAGGTGGGACTTTCCTTTGTAATGTGACGCAGCACAGCCGTCATTGCTACCCCCTTGGCACCGTGCGCTGCCTCCTTAGCGTTGTTTGATTCCGTCATGGACCCTGCGCTGTTATGTTATCCCTTGGCCATGCACAGTTTGCGCTGCCCGTCCTCTGACATCATTTGTTGTCGTCCTGGCTGCGCCTGTGCGTCCACGCTGCCCGAAATCACACCTCGCAGTGTCGTCTAATGTGATCCCACAGTGGGCCTGGTATCCATGGCCATGCGCAGTGCATATACTAGCCTCTCACTCCCCTTCTTCACGCTTCTTCAGACTAGGCGGCGTCAGCTGATCCCTAATAGCATGCCACGGCCGTGACGCCGCACAGTCTGAAGAAGCAGGAAGGAGGTGAGTGAGAGGCGATGATATGCACTGCGCATGCCCATGGATCCCTGGCCCGCAGTGGGACTACATTAGATGACACTGCAAGGTTGGATCTCGGGCAGCTTGGACGCACAGGCACTGCCAGCCTGACACCTACATGATGTCAGAAGACGGGCACCGCTAACTGTGCATGGCCAAGGGATAACATTACAGTGCGGGCTCCGTGACAGAACCAAACAACGTTGAGGAGGTGGTGCCCGGCACCAAGGGCGTTGGAATGACGGCTGTGCTGTGTCACATTACAAAGGAAAGTCCCACTTCCGGGATGGTTTGACGGTGTGAGGGGACACATTATATGAGTGTGTACTTCAGCGTTTGCAAGGAGCATAATTTTCGGAGCCACCATTTTCCATGTGCAGTATTACTGCTGTACAAGATGGCTCTTTCAGCAACAAATGCCTGGGGGGGGGTTAAAGGTTCCCTTTCAACTTGCTCCACTGCAGGCTTCGGCCTACACTCTGCTCCTCTTTGATTCCCTGGGTTTCAACACTGTCAGTTGCCACCTGGAAGTGTTGTCTACACAGAAAAAACACTAGGTGATGTGTCAGTGGGGTTCAGCACCGCCAGCTGTTCCCCTGCTGTGTAGTCGGCAACGTGTCCAGCACAAGCCACGCTGGCACAACAGAACAAAAGCTGCCACCAGTGCAGGCTTCGGCCTACACTCTGCTCCTCTCCTCCTCCTGCTGACCCTGGGCTCAAACACCGCTAGTTTTTGCCCGGAAGTGCTAGCTGCACAGAGAAAAACACCAGCCAATGTGTTAGTGGGGTTCAGCAACGCCAGCTGTTCCCCTGCTGTGTAGCCGGCAACGTGACCTGCAAACGCCATGCAGGCACAGGAACTGAAATTAAAAGGGAACCTGGCCCCACCCCCCCAGGTGTTTCTATGTATAACAGCCACCTAGTACAGCAGTACTGCTGCATTTGTACAAGGTGGCTGACTTTTTCTCCTTGCCCACGTGTAACTCAACACGTACAAAATGTGTCTCATTGAGACCATTCCACTGTCCCTGAGGTGTGACTTTCCTTTGTAATCATACGCAGCACCCCCCTTTGTAGCGTTTCCCGTCTTTTGTCATCATGGTTAGCTGGCTGCGCCTGTGCATCCGCCCTGCTAGAAACAACGCCCCTCGTTGTCATATTTATTTTGTCAGCGAGGGTGTGGTTTATGGGCACGAGCAGTGCATATGTTCGCCTGTGTTCACTCATCTCCTTCCGGCTTCTTCAGACTGGGTGTCCTCATGGCCGCGGCAGGCGATAAGGGATCAGATGAGGCCGCCCAGTCTGAAGCAGGTGTAAGGACATGTGTGAGCGGCAAACATATTTAGTGCACCAGGGCACGAATCCCAGCACCGCAGTGTGATTTTTTAAAAACACACTGTGGGTCTGGGATTCATGTCCATCGCTAACCGCAACGGCCGACATGAAATGAGGTCAGAAGACAGGAAGCGCTCACAGCGCATGGCCAAGGGATCACAATAGCGCAGACTCCTGTACAGCAAATAACAACGCTCAGGAATCTGCGCCCAGTACCTAGGTGCAAATTTTGACACCTGTGCTGCGTCTCGTTAAAAAGACAAGTCACGCCTCCACAACTGTTTGACAGTATAATGGGCTAAATAGTGTACGTGTTTTAGTCAGCGTGTGCAAGGAGCAAAACAAATAGAGCAACCTTTTACTTGTGCAGCATTAATGCTGCACAAGGTGTGGCTCTTGTACCTTGCAACACCTGAGGGGGGGGTTAAAGGTAACCTTTGAAATTGGTTCAACTAGGCTTCGGCCTACACTCTGCTCCTCTACTCCTCCTGCTGACCCTGGGCTCAAACACCGCTAGTTTTTGCCCGGAAATGCTAGCTGCACAGAGAAAAACACCAGCCAATGTGTTAGTGGGGTTCAGCACCGCCAGCTGTTCCCCTGCTGTGTAGTCGGCAACATGTCCAGCACAAGCCACGCTGGTACAACAGAACAAAAGCTGCCACCAGTGCAGGCTTCGGCCTACACTTTGCTCCTCTCCTCCTCCTGCTGACCCTGGGCTCAAACAACGCCAGTTTCTGCCCAGACATGCTAGCTGCACAGAGAAAAAAAACACCAGCCAATGTGTTAGTGGGGTTCAGCACCGCCAGCTGTTCCCCCGCTGTGTAGCCGGCATCGTGTCCAGCACAAGCCACGCTGGCACAACCGACCAAAAGCTGCCACCAGTGCAGGCTTCGGCCTACACTTTGCTCCTCTCCTCCTCCTCCTGCTGACCCTGGGCTCTAACACCGCTAGTTTTTGCCCGGACATGCAATCTGCACAGAGAAAAACACCAGTCAATGTGTCAGTGGGGTTCAGCAACGCCAGCTGTTCCCCTGCTGTGTAGCTTGCAACGTGACCTGCAAACGCCACGCAGGCACATGAACTGAAATTGAAGGGAGCCTGCCCCCCACCCACAGGTGTTTCTATGTATATCAGCCACTTTGTACAGCAGTACTGCTGCATTTGTACAAGGTGGCTGACTTTTTCTCCTTGCCCACGTGGAACTCAACACGTACAAAATGTGTCTCATTAGAGACCATTACAATGTCCCTGAGGTGTGACTTTCCTTTGTAATGACACGCAGCACCACCCTTGTTAGCGCTGCCCGTCTTTTGACATCATTGGTTAGCTGGCTGCGCCTGTGCATCTCCCCTGCTCGAAACAACGGCCCTCAGTGTCTTATTTTTTTGGACAGCGAGGGTGTGAGTGATGGGCATGTGCAGTGCATATGTTTGCCTGTGTTCACTCATCTCCTTCCGCCTTCTTCAGACTGGGTGTCCTCATGGCCGCGGCAGGCGATAAGGGATCAGATGAGGCCGCTCAGTCTGAAGCAGGTGTAAGGACATGTGTGAGCGGCAAACATATTTAGTGCACCAGGGCACGAATCCCAGCACCGCAGTGTGATTTTTTAAAAACACACTGTGGGTCTGGGATTCATGTCCATCGCTAACCGCAACGGCCAACATGAAATGAGGTCATAAGACAGGAAGCGCTCACAGCGCATGGCCAAAGGATCACAAGAGCGCAGACTCCTGTACAGCAACTAACAACGCTCAGGAAGCTGCGCCCATGCAAAAAGGTGTTGTTTTCGACACCTGTGCTGCTTTTCTTTAAAAAGACAAGTCACGCCTCCACTACTGATTAACAGTATAATGGGCTAAATAGTCTACGTGTTGCATTCAGCTTGTGCAAGTAGAAAAATTAATAGAGCAACCTTTTACTTGTGCAGCATTAATGCTGCAGAAGGAGTGGCTCTTGTACTTTGTAACACCTGAGGGGGGGTTAAAGGTAACCTTTGAAATTGGTTCAACTAGGCTTCGGCCTACACTCTGCTCCTCTCCTCCTCCAGCTGACCCTGGGCTCTAACAACGCTAGTTTTTGCCCGGAAATGCTAGCTGCACAGAGAAAAACACCAGCCAATGTGTTAGTGGTGTTCAGCACCGCCAGCTGTTCCCCCGCTGTGTAGCCGGCATCGTGTCCAGCACAAGCCACGCTGGCACAACCGACCAAAAGCTGCCACCAGTGCAGGCTTCGGCCTACACTTTGCTCCTCTCCTCCTCCTGCTGACCCTGGGCTAAAACAACGCCAGTTTCTGCCCGGACATGCTAGCTGCACAGAGAAAAACACCAGCCAATGTGTTAGTGGGGTTCAGCACCGCCAGCTGTTCCTCTGCTGTGTAGTCGGCATTGTGTCCAGCACAAGCCACGCTGGCACAACTGACCAAAAGCTGCCACCAGTGCAGGCTTCGGCCTACACTTTGCTCCTCTCCTCCTCCTGCTGACCCTGGGCTAAAACAACGCCAGTTTCTGCCCGGACATGCTAGCTGCACAGAGAAAAACACCAGCCAATGTGTTAGTGGGGTTCAGCACCGCCAGCTGTTCCCCTGCTGTGTAGCTTGCAACGTTTCCTGCAAACGCCACGCAGGAACATGAACTGAAATTGAAGGGAGCCTGCCCCCCACCCCCCCAGGTGTTTCTATGTATAACAGCCACCTTGTACAGCAGTACTGCTGCATTTGTACAAGGTGGCTGACTTTTTCTCCTTGCACACGTGGAACTCAACAAGTACAAAATGTGTCTCATTACAGACCATTACAATGTCCCTGAGGTGTGACTTTCCTTTTTAATGACACGCAGCACCCCCATTGTTAGCGCTGCCCGTCTCCTGACATCATTGGTTGGCTGGCTGTGCCTGTGCGTCCCCCCTGCCCGACACAACGCCCCCCGTTGTCTCATATATTTTGACTGCGAGGGTGTGATTGATGGGCACGAGCAGTGCATATGTTCCCCTGTTTTCACTCCCCTCCTTCCGCCTTCTTCTGACTGTGCGGCCTCATGGCCGCGGCATGCGATAAGGGATCAGCTGAGGCCGCCCAGTCTGAAGCAGGTGTAAGGACATGTGTGAGCGGCGAACATATTTACTGCACAAGGCCACGAATCCCAGCACCGCAGTGTGACTTTAGGAAAAGCCACTGTGGGTCTGGGATTTATGGCCATCGTTAACCGCACCGGCCAACATGAAATGAGGTCATGAGACGGCCTGCACTAACAGGGTATTGCCAAGGGATAACACAAGAGCGCAGTTTCCTGTACTGCAAATAACAACGGTAAGGAATCAGCGCACAGCACCTAGGTGTAAATTTGTACACCTGTGCTGCGTCTCCTTAAAAAGACTAGTAGTCACGCCTCCACTACTGTTTGACAGTATAATGGGCTAAATAGTGTACGTGTTTAATTCAGCGTGTGCAAGGAGCAAAATTAAATAGAGCAACCTTTGACTTGTGCATCAATAATGCTGTTCAAGGTGTGGCTCTTGTACCTTGCAACACCTGAGAGGGGGGTTAAAGGTAACCTTTGAAATTGGTTCAACTAGGCTTTGGCCAACACTCTGCTCCTCTACTCCTCCTGCTGACCCTGGGCTCAAACACCGCTAGTTTTTGCCCGGAAATGCTAGCTGCACAGAGAAAAACACCAGCCAATGTGTTAGTGGGGTTCAGCACCGCCAGCTGTTCCCCTGCTGTGTAGTCGGCAACGTGTCCAGCACAAGCCACGCTGGCACAACAGAACAAAAGCTGCCACCAGTGCAGGCTTCGGCCTACACTTTGCTCCTCTCCTCCTCCTGCTGACCCTGGGCTCAAACACCGCTAGTTTTTGCCCGGAAATGCTAGCTGCACAGAGAAAAACACCAGCCAATGTGTTAGTGGGGTTCAGCAACGCCAGCTGTTCCCCTGCTGTGCAGCTTGCAACGTGACCTGCAAACGCCACGCAGGCACATGAACTGAAATTGAAGGGAGCCTGGCCCCCACCCCCAGGTGTTTCTATGTATAACAGCCACCTTGTACAGCAGTACTGCTGCATTTGTACAAGGTGGCTGACTTTTTCTCCTTGCACACGTGGAACTCAACAAGTACAAAATGTGTCTCATTACAGACCATTACAATGTCCCTGAGGTGTGACTTTCCTTTTTAATGACACGCAGCACCCCCATTGTTAGCGCTGCCTGTCTCCTGACATCATTGGTTGGCTGGCTGTGCCTGTGCGTCCCCCCTGCCCGACACAACGCCCCCCGTTGTCTCATATATTTTGACTGCGAGGGTGTGATTGATGGGCACGAGCAGTGCATATGTTCCCCTGTTTTCACTCCCCTCCTTCCGCCTTCTTCTGACTGTGCGGCCTCATGGCCGCGGCATGCGATAAGGGATCAGCTGAGGCCGCCCAGTCTGAAGCAGGTGTAAGGACATGTGTGAGCGGCGAACATATTTACTGCACAAGGCCACGAATCCCAGCACCGCAGTGTGACTTTAGGAAAAGCCACTGTGGGTCTGGGATTTATGGCCATCGTTAACCGCACCGGCCAACATGAAATGAGGTCATGAGACGGCCTGCACTAACAGGGTATTGCCAAGGGATAACACAAGAGCGCAGTTTCCTGTACTGCAAATAACAACGGTAAGGAATCAGCGCACAGCACCTAGGTGTAAATTTGTACACCTGTGCTGCGTCTCCTTAAAAAGACTAGTAGTCACGCCTCCACTACTGTTTGACAGTATAATGGGCTAAATAGTGTATGTGTTTAATTCAGCGTGTGCAAGGAGCAAAATTAAATAGAGCAACCTTTGACTTGTGCATCAATAATGCTGTTCAAGGTGTGGCTCTTGTACCTTGCAACACCTGAGGGGGGGGTTAAAGGTAACCTTTGAAATTGGTTCAACTAGGCTTTGGCCAACACTCTGCTCCTCTACTCCTCCTGCTGACCCTGGGCTCAAACACCGCTAGTTTTTGCCCGGAAATGCTAGCTGCACAGAGAAAAACACCAGCCAATGTGTTAGTGGGGTTCAGCACCGCCAGCTGTTCCCCTGCTGTGTAGTCGGCAACGTGTCCAGCACAAGCCACGCTGGCACAACAGAACAAAAGCTGTCACCAGTGCAGGCTTCGGCCTACACTTTGCTCCTCTCCTCCTCCTGCTGACCCTGGGCTCAAACAACGCCAGTTTCTGCCCGGACATGCTAGCTGCACAGAGAAAAACACCAGCCAATGTGTTAGTGGGGTTCAGCACCGCCAGCTGTTCCCCTGCTGTGCAGCTTGCAACGTGACCTGCAAACGCCACGCAGGCACATGAACTGAAATTGAAGGGAGCCTGGCCCCCACCCCCAGGTGTTTCTATGTATAACATCCACCTTGTACAGCAGTACTGCTGCATTTGTACAAGGTGGCTGATGTTTTCTCCTTGCCCACGTGGAACTCAACACGTACAAAATGTGTCTCTTTGAGACCATTCCACTGTCCCTGAGGTGTGACTTTCCTTTCTAATGATATGCAGCACCCCCCTTGGTAGCGCTTCCCGTCTTCTGACATCATTGGTTGGCTACTTGCGCCTGTTCGTCCGCCCTGCCTGAATAAAATGCTCCTCGTTGTCTTAATTATTTTGACTGCGAGGGTGTGATTGATGGGCACGAGCAGTGCATATCTTCGCCTGTCTTAACTCATCTCCTTCCGCCTTCTTCAGACTGTGCAGCCTCATGGCCGCGGCATGCGAGAAGGGATCAGCAGAGGCCGCCCAGTCTGAAGCAGGTGTAAGGACGTGTGTGAGCGGCCAAAATATTTACTGCTCAAGGCCACGAATCCCAGCACCGCAGTGTGGCTTTATGAAAAGACACTGTGGGTCTGGGATTTATGGCCATCGTTAACCGCACCGGCCAACATGAAATGATGTCATAAGATGGGCAGCGCTAACAGGGCATTGCCAAGGGATAACACAAGAGCGCAGACTCCTGTACAGCAAATAACAACGCTCAGGAAGCTGCGCCAAGCATCAAGGCGTTATTTTGGACACCTGTGCTGCGTCTCATCAAAAAACCAAGTCACGCATCCACTACAGTTTGACTGTAGAATGGGGTAAATTGTGTATGTCTTTCATTCAGCGTGTGCAAGTAGACAAATTAATAGAGCAACCTTTCACTTGTGCAGCATTAATACTGCACAAGGTGTGTCTCTTGTACTTTGTAACACCTGAGGGGGGGGTTAAAGGTTTCCTTTGAAATTGGTTCAACTAGGCTTCGGCCTACACTCTGCTCCTCTCCTCCTCCTCCTGCTTCAACACGGGCTCTAACATCGCTAGTTTTTGCCCGCAAGTGCTAGCTGCACAGAGAAAAACACACGCCATTGTGTTAGTGGGGTTCAGCAACGCCAGCTGTTCCCCCAGTGTGTAGCCGGCAAAGTGTCCTGCAAACGCAACGCAGACACAAAGCTGCCTCCAGTGCAGGCTTCGGCCTACACTCATCTCCCCCTGCTTACCCTTTGCTCCAACACCGCTAGTTGGGGCTCTAGGAAGACAATCTTTAATAGGCAAGGCAACGCATCTGGGTTCCAGCACCGCCAGCTGGTTCTCGGCAGTGTTCTTGTCACAGGTACTCCCTCGTGCCAAGCCTGGTTTCAGCACCGTCAGCTGTTTCCGGGTTGTGTCAACTTCACTGAGACGCCTATGCTTGCCCCGTCGTGGTGCGGTCGAGTTAGCCAACTCCAGGGTGCCTCCAGTTTAGGAGCTTCCTATGTGGGCTGCGTGAACTGGTAGTCAAGGCTGGTTCTGTAGTGCCAGTAGGCCCAGCTCCCCCTGTAGGACTGTTGGGGTTCGGTAACTGCGGCTGCCTCGCGGCCTAGCTGTTCTCTCCTCTCCTGTGGGCCTTGGGGTCCACCACCTGGTTCCAGCACCGTCAGCTGGTTCCGGGCCGAGCCTTTGGCTTACGTGCCTCCTCCTGGGTATCCGAGTTCCGCCAACGCCAGGCGGTCCTTGGTAGTGCTTTTAAGCGCGGGCACCTACAGCTTAGTAACCGGGTTCCAGCACCGTCAGCTGGTCCTCGGTCGTGCCATTGGCTCTTGCACACTGGGGCAACACATCCGGGTTCCAGCACCGCCAGCTGGTTCTCGGCAGTGTTCTTGTCACAGGTACTCCCTCGTGCCAAGCCTGGTTTCAGCACCGTCAGCTGTTTCCGGGTTGTGTCAACTTCACTGAGACGCCTATGCTTGCCCCGTCGTGGTGCGGTCGAGTTAGCCAACTCCAGGGTGCCTCCAGTTTAGGAGCTTCCTATGTGGGCTGCGTGAACTGGTAGTCAAGGCTGGTTCTGTAGTGCCAGTAGGCCCAGCTCCCCCTGTAGGACTGTTGGGGTTCGGTAACTGCGGCTGCCTCGCGGCCTAGCTGTTCTCTCCTCTCCTGTGGGCCTTGGGGTCCACCACCTGGTTCCAGCACCGTCAGCTGGTTCCGGGCCGAGCCTTTGGCTTAGGTGCCTCCTCCTGGGTATCCGAGTTCCGCCAACGCCAGGCGGTCCTTGGTAGTGCTTTTAAGCGCGGGCACCTACAGCTTAGTAACCGGGTTCCAGCACCGTCAGCTGGTCCTCGGTCGTGCCATTGGCTCTTGCACACTGGGGCAACGCATCCGGGTTCCAGCACCGCCAGCTGGTTCTCGGCAGTGTTCTTGTCACAGGTACTCCCTCGTGCCAAGCCTGGTTTCAGCACCGTCAGCTGTTTCCGGGTTGTGTCAACTTCACTGAGACGCCTATGCTTGCCCCGTCGTGGTGCGGTCGAGTTAGCCAACTCCAGGGTGCCTCCAGTTTAGGAGCTTCCTATGTGGGCTGCGTGAACTGGTAGTCAAGGCTGGTTCTGTAGTGCCAGTAGGCCCAGCTCCCCCTGTAGGACTGTTGGGGTTCGGTAACGGCGGCTGCCTCGCGGCCTAGCTGTTCTCTCCTCTCCTGTGGGCCTTGGGGTCCACCACCTGGTTCCAGCACCGTCAGCTGGTTCCGGGCCGAGCCTTTGGCTTAGGTGCCTCCTCCTGGGTATCCGAGTTCCGCCAACGCCAGGCGGTCCTTGGTAGTGCTTTTAAGCGCGGGCACCTACAGCTTAGTAACCGGGTTCCAGCACCGTCAGCTGGTCCTCGGTCGTGCCATTGGCTCTTGCACACTGGGGCAACGCATCCGGGTTCCAGCACCGCCAGCTGGTTCTCGGCAGTGTTCTTGTCACAGGTACTCCCTCGTGCCAAGCCTGGTTTCAGCACCGTCAGCTGTTTCCGGGTTGTGTCAACTTCACTGAGACGCCTATGCTTGCCCGTCGTGGTGCGGTCGAGTTAGCCAACTCCAGGGTGCCTCCAGTTTAGGAGCTTCCTATGTGGGCTGCGTGAACTGGTAGTCAAGGCTGGTTCTGTAGTGCCAGTAGGCCCAGCTCCCCCTGTAGGACTGTTGGGGTTCGGTAACTGCGGCTGCCTCGCGGCCTAGCTGTTCTCTCCTCTCCTGTGGGCCTTGGGGTCCACCACCTGGTTCCAGCACCGTCAGCTGGTTCCGGGCCGAGCCTTTGGCTTAGGTGCCTCCTCCTGGGTATCCGAGTTCCGCCAACGCCAGGCGGTCCTTGGTAGTGCTTTTAAGCGCGGGCACCTACAGCTTAGTAACCGGGTTCCAGCACCGTCAGCTGGTCCTCGGTCGTGCCATTGGCTCTTGCACACTGGGGCAACGCATCCGGGTTCGAGCACCGCCAGCTGGTTCTCGGCAGTGTTCTTGTCACAGGTACTCCCTCGTGCCAAGCCTGGTTTCAGCACCGTCAGCTGTTTCCAGGTTGTGTCAACTTCACTGAGACGCCTATGCTTGCCCCGTCGTGGTGCGGTCGAGTTAGCCAACTCCAGGGTGCCTCCAGTTTAGGAGCTTCCTATGTGGGCTGCGTGAACTGGTAGTCAAGGCTGGTTCTGTAGTGCCAGTAGGCCCAGCTCCCCCTGTAGGACTGTTGGGGTTCGGTAACTGCGGCTGCCTCGCGGCCTAGCTGTTCTCTCCTCTCCTGTGGGCCTTCGGGTCCACCACCTGGTTCCAGCACCGTCAGCTGGTTCCGGGCCGAGCCTTTGGCTTAGGTGCCTCCTCCTGGGTATCCGAGTTCCGCCAACGCCAGGCGGTCCTTGGTAGTGCTTTTAAGCGCGGGCACCTACAGCTTAGTAACCGGGTTCCAGCACCGTCAGCTGGTCCTCGGTCGTGCCATTGGCTCTTGCACACTGGGGCAACGCATCCGGGTTCCAGCACCGCCAGCTGGTTCTCGGCAGTGTTCTTGTCACAGGTACTCCCTCGTGCCAAGCCTGGTTTCAGCACCGTCAGCTGTTTCCGGGTTGTGTCAACTTCACTGAGACGCCTATGCTTGCCCCGTCGTGGTGCGGTCGAGTTAGCCAACTCCAGGGTGCCTCCAGTTTAGGAGCTTCCTATGTGGGCTGCGTGAACTGGTAGTCAAGGCTGGTTCTGTAGTGCCAGTAGGCCCAGCTCCCCCTGTAGGACTGTTGGGGTTCGGTAACTGCGGCTGCCTCGCGGCCTAGCTGTTCTCTCCTCTCCTGTGGGCCTTGGGGTCCACCACCTGGTTCCAGCACCGTCAGCTGGTTCCGGGCCGAGCCTTTGGCTTACGTGCCTCCTCCTGGGTATCCGAGTTCCGCCAACGCCAGGCGGTCCTTGGTAGTGCTTTTAAGCGCGGGCACCTACAGCTTAGTAACCGGGTTCCAGCACCGTCAGCTGGTCCTCGGTCGTGCCATTGGCTCTTGCACACTGGGGCAACGCATCCGGGTTCCAGCACCGCCAGCTGGTTCTCGGCAGTGTTCTTGTCACAGGTACTCCCTCGTGCCAAGCCTGGTTTCAGCACCGTCAGCTGTTTCCGGGTTGTGTCAACTTCACTGAGACGCCTATGCTTGCCCCGTCGTGGTGCGGTCGAGTTAGCCAACTCCAGGGTGCCTCCAGTTTAGGAGCTTCCTATGTGGGCTGCGTGAACTGGTAGTCAAGGCTGGTTCTGTAGTGCCAGTAGGCCCAGCTCCCCCTGTAGGACTGTTGGGGTTCGGTAACTGCGGCTGCCTCGCGGCCTAGCTGTTCTCTCCTCTCCTGTGGGCCTTCGGGTCCACCACCTGGTTCCAGCACCGTCAGCTGGTTCTCGGCAGTGTCTTTTGCTCTTGTACCTTCTGCTCCCCATCCTGGTTCCAGTACCGTCAGCTGGTTCCGGGCAGAGCCTTTGGCTTAGGTGCCTCCTTCTGGGTATCCAAGTTCCACCAATGTCAGGTGGTCCTTGGTAGTGCTTTCAGGCACGGGTACCTCCTGCTTAGTAACCGGGTTCCAGTAACGTCAGCTGGTCCTTGGTAGTTCCATTGGCTCTTGGACATTCGGCTACCCATCCGGGTTCCAGTACCGTCAGCTGGTTCTCGGCAGTGTCTTTTGCTCTTGTACCTTCTGCTCCCCATCCTGGTTCCAGTAACGTCAGCTGGTTCCGGGCAGAGCCTTTGGCTTAGGTGCCTCCTTCTGGGTATCCGAGTTCCGCCAACGTCAGGCGGTCCTTGGTAGTGCTTTTTAGCACGGGTACCTCCTGCTTAGTAACCGGGTTCCAGTAACGTCAGCTGGTCCTCGGTAGTTCCATAGGCTCTTGAACCTTCGGGTAGCCATCCGAGTTCCAGTTCCATCAGCTGGTTCTTGGCATTTTCTCAGCCTTCTTGTACCTTCTGCTACATTTCCAAGTTGAAGACCCTAACGTCGACAACCCGGAAGACCACCCCGATGACGACGACCCGGAAGACCACCCCGATGACGACGACGACGACGGCGGAGACGACGACGGCGGAGACGACGACGGCTGAGACGACGACGGCGGAGATGACGACACTGGAGACGACGACCCTGGAGACGACAACATGGAAGACCGAGAAGCAGAAGAACAAGAGGCTGCAGAACAAAGAGCAGAAGAACATTAAGCATAAGACTTAATATCAGAGCAAAAGATATTATCTAAATTATATGCAGAAGAAGACTAAGCAGTGTATGGGGGTGAGTCCGTTCCTCCTCGTGGTGCCCCTGGATAAAGCCTGATGCTGCAGGCCAAACTGAACGCGGACAAATGTAACTTTTGTGACTGGCAGAACGGAAGGTGTAATCTTCCAACTTTTATAGATAACAACTACGGGAATGCCTGTCACAAATGAGAATATGATGAAGAAGTAGAATAGGAAGAATAATAACAGTGGAATAAAAAGAATATGTAGAATAGGAAGAATAATAATAGTTGAAGAAAATGAATATGAAGAATGTAATAAAAAAAAAAAATAGGTAGAAGATGAAGAAGAAGATGAATAAGGTGAAGAAGTTGATGTCAAAGATGCTGATGATGATGAAGATGAAAGTGTGGGAAAAGAAAAAAAAAAAAGAAAAAAAAGAAGGGGAAGGGCGTGGAATAGTGAAACATCAATATCTGACAAAATAAAAAAAATTTACATAGTCAATATCTTTTTCAATCCGAACGTCTTTAAAAAAAAAAAAAAACATGCTATTCTATTTGATTGGACTAATCCTCATTGCCTTTAATGTCTCCGCCACCTCCAACATACATCCTACATTATTCTTAGTTGTTTTCCTTCATGTAGAATGAACCTACAAGGAAAGAAAGGGTTTATTTTAATTCCGATATTTTGGTCCCATTGACTTGCATTGGGATCGGGTATCGGTATCGGCGATATCCGATATTTTTTGAATATCGGCCGATCCAAACCGATACCGATACTTTCCGATATCGGAAGGTATCGCTCAACACTATTAATGAGTGAAACGGGCATACTGCACTACATATTCTTCAGATAGTTCGGCGATGTTAGCTTATTGGAAGAGTGAGAGCTACATTGCCACACATCTTTGCAGTGGCTGCTCTTCTGCTTGCAGGGCACGGGCAATATATTTTGGTGCCCTAAACAGATGAAGCCAAAGGAGTGGCTCAGGGACTAAGGTAACAGGACCCCTAATGCACATTCCTCCCTTCAACTCTGATGGGTTTGGTAGAAAGCTCTGATGACCACTTCCACTAGAATTCTTACCTTTTTACTAAAAAATGTAATCAAATTAACCCCTTCATGACCCAGTCTATTTTAACCTTAATGACCTGGCCATTTTTTGCAATTCTGACCAGTGTCCCTTTATGAGGTAATAACTCAGGAACGCTTCAACGGATCCTAGCGATTCTCAGACTGTTTTTTCGTGACATATTGGGCTTCATGTCAGTGGTAAATTAAGTCGATAATTTTTGCGTTTATTTGTGAACAAATCGGAAATTTGGCAAATAGTTTGAAAATTTTGCAATTTTCAAATTTTGAATTTTTAGTTAGTTAAGCCAGAGAATTATGTGACACAAAACAGTTAATGAATAACATTTCCCACATGTCTACTTTACATCAGCACAATTTTGGGAAAAAATTTTTTTGTTAGGCAGTTATGAGGGTTAAAAGTTTATCAGCAATTTCTCATTGTTCCAGCAAAATTTACAAAACCATTTTTTTAGTGACCACATCACACTTGAAGTACCTTTGAGGGGCCTATATGACAGAAAACACCCAAAAGTGACACCATTCCAAAAACTGCACCCCTCAAGCTACTCAAAACTACATTCAAGAAGATTATTAACCCTTCAAATGCTTCACAGGAACTAAAGCAACGTGGAAGGAAAAAATGGACATTTTAATTTTTCCAACAAAAATGTTCATTTAGCCTCAATTTTTTGATTTTCACATGTACAACAGGATAAAATGCCTCATATGTGGTCATAAATCACTGTTTGGGTGCATGGCAGGGCTTGGAAAGGAAGGAGCGCCATTTGACTTTTTGAATGGAAAATTAGCTCCAATCATTAGCGGACACCATGTCGCATATGGAGAGCCCCTGTATGCCTAAACATTGGAGATCCCCCCATAATTGACCCCATTTTGGAAACTAGACTATCCAAGGAACTTATCTAGATGCACAGTGAGCACTTTGAACCCCAAGGTGCTTCACAAATTGTTCCGTAAAAATGAAAAAGTACATTTTTTTCACCAAATTTTTCTTTTACCCTCAATTTTTTTCACTTTCACATGGGCAACAAGATAAAATGGATCCTGAAATTTGTTGGACAATTTCTCTTGAATACACCGATACCTCATATGTGTGGGCAAACCACTGTTGGGGCACACGGCAGAGCTCGGAAGGGAAGGAGCGCCATTTGACTTTTTGAATGGAAAATTATCTCGAATCGTTAGCGGACACCATGTCGTGTATGGAGAACCCCTGTGTGCCTAAACAATGGATCTCCCCCACAAGTGACCCCATTTTGGAAACTAGAGCTCCCAAGGGACTTATCTAGATGTGTGGTGAGAACTTTGTACCCCAAGGTGTTTCACTAAAGTTCATAGCGCCCGGGCATAAAAATAAAAAAATTATATTTTTTCCACAAACATGATCTTTTCGTCCCCAGTTTTTTTTATTTTCCCAAGGGTAACAGGAGAATTTTGACCCCAAAAGTTGTTGTCCAATTTTCCCTGAGTACGCTGATACCCCATATGTATACTACTGTATGGGCACACATCGGGGCTTGGAAGTAGTGACGCTTTGGAATGCAGACATTGATGCAATGGTCTGCGGGTGTCATGTCGTGTTTGGAGAGCCCCTGATGTGCCTAAACAGTGGGAACCCCCCACAAGTGACCCCATTTTGGAAACTACACCCCCAAGGAACTTATCTAGATGTGTGGTGAGAACTTTGAACCCCCAGGTGTTTCACTAAAGGTTATAGCGCCCGGGCATGAAAATAAAAAAAATCATATTTTTTTCACAAACATCAGGGGGGGCATGGGGTGATCATGGGGGAAGAGGGGTGATTGCCAGGGCAGGGGGCGATTGCTGGGGTAGGGGGGCCATCAGCGGGGAAGGGGGATAGGGGGTGATCGGGGTGATCACTGGGGTGATCACAGGGGGAAGAAGGGGGCTGTTAGGCGCAGAGGGCAGGTGCGAGTTGAGGAGATGCAGGAGATGGAGGCGGAGCCGGCAGCAGCGGGGGGTGGGGGGTGATCAACGGGGCAGGGGGGAGGGATCAGAGGTCAGGGGGTGGAATTGGATGGCGGGGGAGTGGAGGTCAGCAGAGGGAAGTACCTGATGGCGGCAGCGGCAGAAGCAGTGGCTGCGGCAACGGTGATTGCAGTCAGTCAGTGGCAGGGAAGCATGCAGGCACATCACTTTTCAGCTTCCAGGGACTGGATGCAGCTGGAGAGTGAGGCTGCCATATTTTACTCCGCCCCTCCACCTCTGATTGGAGAGATAGCGTCACATGGACGGTAGCTCCAATCAGATCTGGGGGTGTGACGAAAAGGGTAACCAGAGCGATCGTAGGCATGGGGGGGTAAATTCACCCCCCTGGACTCAAGTACAAGTACCCCTGTTCCTGCAGGTCAGATGACATTTCAGTTATCCTATTCACCCGACCTGCAGGAACACGATCCCACCATGATATCACATAGGCATCACAGGTCGGAATGGCACCGACTTTCATGACGCCGACGTGGCGTCACAGGTCAGGAAGGGGTTAAAAGGAGTGCAAATTAAAAGTTAGACACAGAATCATTTTTTTCCAGACTATTTACACAATATAGGTAAAAAAATAGTGATATTCATCTCTAACATCCTTTATTTTAAATGTAGAACCAAAGGATAGCTATGCAAACTACTAAAGCATAACTATAATCTGGCACATTTGATTCCAATTAAGGTATCCAGCATATAGTCTAATGGAAAATAAACACGCCCCTTTATAAACCTTTGAGCAACCTGCAGACACTGTCAGATTGGTGCCACTACACTGATTAAAATGATACCTGGGTGATGAAATCCATCTTGTGGTTGTTGTTTAACCACTTAACCCCCAAGGGTGGTTTGCACGTTAATGACCGGGCCAAATTTTACAATTCTGACCACTGTTCCTTTTATGAGGTTATAACTCTGGAATGCTTGGATGGATCCCAGTGATTCTGACATTGTTTTCTTGTGACATATTGTATTTCATGTTAGTGTTAAAATGTCCTTGACATTACTTGCATTTATTTGTGAAAAAAATGGAAATTTGGCGAAAATTTTGACAATTTTGCAATTTTCCAACTTTGAATTTTCATGCCCTTAAATCACATAGATATGTCTCACAAAGTATTCAATAAGTAACATTTCCCACATGTCAACTTTACATCAGCACAATTGTGGAACCACAATTTTTTTTGTTAGGGAGTTATAAGGGTTAAAACTTGACCAGCAATTTCTCATTTATACAACACCATTTTTTTAGGGACCACATCACATTTGAAGTCACTTTGAGGGGTCTATATGATAGAAAATACCCAAGTGTGACACCATTCTAAAAACTGCACCCCTGAAGGTGCTCAAAATCGCATTCAAGAAGTTTATTAACCCTTCAGGTGTTTCACAGGAATTTGTTGAATGTTTAAAAAAAATGAACATTTAACTTTTTTCACAAAAATGTACTACAGATCCAATTTGTTTTATTTTACCAAGGACACGAGAAATTGGACACCAAAAGTTGTTGCTCATTTTGTCGTTGTTGTTTTTTGAGTACATAGATACCCATATGTGGGGGAACCACTGTTTGGGCGCATGGCAGAGCTCGGAAGGGAAGGAGCGCATTTTGACTTTCCAATGCAAAATTGGCTGGAATTGAGATAGGACGCCATGTTTCGTTTGGAGAGCCCCTGACATGCCTAAACAGTAAAACCCCCCCACAAGTGACACTGTTTTGGAAAGTAGACCCCTAAGGAACTTATCTAGAGGTGTGGTGAGCACTTTAACCCACCAATTGCTTCACAGAAGTTTATAATGTAGAGCCGTAAAAATAAAAAAAATCATATTTTTTCACAAAAAATATCTTTTTTTACCCCCAATATTTTTATTTTCCCAAGGGTAACAGAAGAAATTGGACCCCAAAAGTTGTTGTCCAATTTGTCCTGAGTATGATGATACCCCATATGTGTGGGGTAAACCACTTTTTTGGCGCATGGCAGAGATTGGAATGGAAGGAGCGCAGTTTGACTTTTCAATGCAAAATTCTGGAATTGACATACAGTTAGGGCCAGAAATATTTGGACAGTGGCCAAAGTTTTGTTATTTTAGCTGTTTACAAAAACATGTTCAGAAATACAATTATATATATAATATGGGCTGAAAGTGCACACTCCCAGCTGCAATATGATAGTTTCCACATCCAAATCGGAGAAAGGGTTTAGGAATCATAGCTCTGTAATGCATAGCGTCCTCTTTTTCAAGGGACCAAAAGTAATTGGACAATGGACTCTAAGGGCTGCAATTAACTCTGAAGGCGTCTCCCTCGTTAACCTGTAATCAATGAAGTAGTTAAAAGGTCAGGGGTGGATTCCAGGTGTGTGGTTTTGCATTTGGAAGCTGTTGCTGTGAGCAGACAACATGCGGTCAAAGGAACTCTCAATTGAGGTGAAGCAGAACATCCTGAGGCTGAAAAAAAAGAAAAAATCCATCAGAGAGATAGCAGACATGCTTGGAGTAGCAAAATCAACAGTTGGGTACATTCTGAGAAAAAAGGAATTGACTGGTGAGCTTGGGAACTCAAAAAGGCCTGGGCGTCCACAGATGACAACAGTGGTGGATGATCGCCGCATACTTCATTTGGTGAAGAAGAACCCGTTCACAACATCAACTGAAGTCCAGAACACTCTCAGTGAAGTAGGTGTATCTGTCTCTAAGTCAACAGTAAAGAGAAGACTCCATGACAGTAAATACAAAGGGTTCACATCTAGATGCAAACCATTCATCAATACCAAAAATAGACAGGCCAGAGTTAAATTTGCAGAAAAACACCTCAAGAAGTCAGCTCAGTTCTGGAAAAGTATTCTATGGACAGATGAGACAAAGATCAACCTGTTCCAGAATAAGAGCAGACAAGAGTAGCCGGATGAATTCTGAAGTGTACCGGGATATACTTTCAGCCCAGATTCAGCCAAATGCTGCAAAGTTGATTGGACGGCGCTTCATAGTACAGATGGACAATGACCCCAAGCATACAGCCAAAGCTACCCAGGAGTTCATGAGTGCCAAAAAGTGGAACATTCTGCAATGGCCAAGTCAATCTCCAGATCTAAACCCAATTGAGCATGCATTTCACTTGCTCAAATCCAGACTTAAGACGGAAAGACCCACAAACAAGCAAGACCTGAAGGCTGCGGCTGTAAAGGCCTGGCAAAGCATTAAGAAGGAGGAAACCCAGCGTTTGGTGATGTCCATGGGTTCCAGACTTAAAGGGAACCTGTCACCTGAATTTGGCGGGACTGGTTTTGGGTCATATGGGTGGAGTTTTCGGGTGTTTGATTCACCCTTTCCTTACCCGCTGGCTGCATGCTGGCTGCAATATTGGATTGAAGTTCATTCTCTGTCCTCCATAGTACACGCCTGCACAAGGCAAGTTTGCTTTGCGCAGGCGTGTACTATGGAGGACAGAGAATGAACTTCAATCCAATATTGCAGCCAGCATGCAGCCAGCGGGTAAGGAAAGGGTGAATCAAACACCCGAAAACTCCGCCCGTATGACCCAAAACCAGTCCCGCCAAATTCAGGTGACAGAGTCCCTTTAAGGCAGTGATTGCCTCCAAAGGATTTGCAACAAAATATTGAAAATAAAAATATTTTGTTTGGGTTATGTTTATTTGTCCAATTACTTTTGACCTCCTAAAATGTGGAGTGTTTGTAAAGAAATGTGTACAATTCCTACATTTTCTATCAGATATTTTTGTTCAACCCTTCAAATTAAACGTTACAATCTGCACTTGAATTCTGTTGTAGAGGTTTCATTTCAAATCCAATGTGGTGGCATGCAGAGCCCAACTCGCGAAAATTGTGTCACTGTCCAAACATTTCTGGCCCTAACTGTAGGACGCCATCTCACGTTTGTACAGCCCCTGATGTGCCTAAACAGTGGAAACCCCCCACAAATGACACCATTTCGCAAAGTAGACACCATAAGGAACTTATCTAGATGTGTTGTGAAAACTTTAAACTCCCAAGTATTTCACTACAGTTTATAACGCAGAGCAGTGAAAATAAAAAATCTTTTTTTTCCACGAAAATTATTTTTAACCTCCAGTTTTGCATTTTTCCAAGGGTATCAGAAGAAATTGGACCCCAAAAGTTGTTGTCCAATTTGTCCTGAGTACACTGATACCCCATATGTGAGGGGGAACCACCGTTTGGGCACATGGCAGAGCTCGGAAGGGAAGGAGCACCATTTGGAATGCAGACTTAAAGGGACACTGTCACCTGAATTTGGAGGGAACAATCTTCAGCCATGGAGGCGGGGTTTTGGGGTTTTTGATTCACCCTTTCCTTACCCGCTGGCTGCATGCTGGCTGCAATATTGGATTGAAGTTCATTCTCTGTCCTCCGTAGTACATGCCTGCACCAGGCAATCTTGCCTTGCGCAGGCGTGTACTATGGAGGACAGAGAATGAACTTCAATCCAATATTGCAGCCAGCATGCAGCCAGCGGGTAAGGAAAGGGTGAATCAAAAACCCAAAAACCCCGCCTCCATGGCTAAAGATTGTTCCCTCCAAATTCAGGTGACAGTGTCCCTTTAAATGGAATGGTCTGCGGGCGTCATGTTGCATTTGCAGAGCCCCTGATGTAACTAAACAGTAGAAACTCTGCACAAGTGACTTCATATTGGAAACGAGACCCCAGAAGGAACTTATCTAGATGTGTTGTGAGAACTTTAAACCCCCAAGTGTTTCATTAGAGTTTTTAATGCAGAGCCGTAAAAATAAAAAATCTTTTCTTTTCCACATAAATTATTTTTTAGCCCCCAGTTTTGTATTTTCCTAAGGGTAACAGGAGAAATTGGATCCCAAAAGTTGTCCAATTTGTCCTGAGTACGCTGATACCCCATATGTTGGGGTAAACCCCTGTTTGGGCATACCGGAGAGCTCAGAAGGAAAGGAGCACTGTTTTACTTTTTCAATGCCGAATTGGCTGGAATCGAGATCGGAAGCAATGTCGCATTTGGAGAGCCCCTGATGTGCCTAAACAGTGGAAACACCCCAATTCTAACTCAACCCTAACCCCAAAACACCCCTAACTGTTACCCCAACCCTAACCATAGCTCTAACCACACCCCTGACCCAAACACGCCCCTAACCCTAATCCCAACCTTTACCACACTCCTAACTCCAGCACACCCCTAACCGTTACCCCAACCCTAACCCAACCTCACCCCTAACCCAAACATGCCCCTAACCCTAATCCCAACAATAACCACACCCATAACCCCAACACACCCCTAACCCCAACACACCTCTAACCCTAATCCCCACCATAACCACACCCCTAACTCTAACACACCCCTAATTCTAATTCCCACCATAAGCCTAACCACACCTCTAACTCAAACATGGCACCACCATATGCAAATATTTTTATGGCGGCTTTCGAGGAGACTTACGTTTATACACACTCATTATTCCAAAAATATTCTATATACTGGAAACGGTATATAGATGACGTTTTTATGATTTGGAAGGGGGATGAGGATCTTCTCCTTCAGTTCGTAAGTGATTTCAATTCCTGTGTTCCCAATCTATCGTTCTCTATGCAGAAGAGCACAATATCCATCAATTTTTTGGACACTATGATAACATTGGAAGCTGACGGTAATCTTGATGTGGATCTATACTGTAAACCAACTGATAAGAACAGTTTATTGCATTATAGCAGTTGTCATCCTCGACATGTTAAACAGTCCTTACCCATCTCTCAATATCACCGATTATCACGGATAATATCCAATGAAGGCAAACAGGCTATACGACATCAGGAAATGTCAGTTAAATTTTTACAACGTGGTTATCCTTTGAAAACACTTCAGAAGGCCAGAACTAATATCACTAATAACAAAGAAAGTCTGGGGAGACGGAGAATACCCTTTGTCAGCACATTCCATCCATATCTTTATAAGATAAAAAATTGTGTCTTACGTCATTGGGATTTGCTGGGTAAAGCTTATCCTAATATACCCGAATTCAAAGACACTCCTATTATGTGTTATAAAAAAACCTTCCAATCTTAGAAATCTTTTGGTGAGAGCTGACATTGGTTCTGATAAACCCAATTATACACAGAGGACTCTTGCCACACAGAAACGGGGCACGTTCCCTTGTCTTCATTGTTTGCAATGTTCGAATATTACAAAGGGTGAGACCTTCTCACACCCCCGGTCTGGAAAGTTGTTTAATATAAATGGTTTTTTCACATGTAATTCTTCCTATGTTGTATACTTGATCAAGTGTCCTTGCGGTCTCGGATATGTTGGGGAGACTACCCAACATATCCGAGACCGCATATCTCAGCACAAATCCACCATCAGGTGTCAGAAACTCATGTTGCCTATCCCAGCACACTTTGCCGCCGCTGGACACAATGTGTCACAATTGAAGTATCAGGTGATAGAGCACGTAGCTTTGCCCAGACGAGGGGGAGATAGGATCAAGAGGCTTAAATCTAGGGAATCTTATTGGATTTTTACGTTACAAACACTGGAACCGTGGGGGCTAAATAGGGAGTATGAAATTAGCTATTAAATGTGTTGTTATTTGACATATGTCACATTGTTTAATCCTCGTTTATATTATATTTATATTAATTTTTCTTTTTTGTTTTCATTATTATAGGTTTCTTGATGCACTGGTAATGTATCCCCCCCTTTTCTCTGGGCATATCTTTCCTTTTCCCTTTTTCCTTTTCTGCCCTTTCTGTGCATTCTTTTTCCTATGTAGCGCCTACCTCTTCTCCCTATCTATCAGCGCCATCTTATTTGTTTGCGGCTGCGCATTTTTTCCCTCTTTTCCTGCTCCTTGCCGCGTTCTTCGGCTCTTTTCGGATGTCTCCAGCTTTATGTTAGGACGCATGCGCACTTCTCCGCGGCTCTTTATCCTTCTGCGCCTGCGCCGTTCTTCTTTCTTTTTTCTTTCTCTGCCTTCTTCGGCTCACTTTGGATGTTCCGGTTTCACTGCTATGACGCATGCGCACTACTTTGCGCCCTATTTCGGCTTGTTTCGGGGCTTCTCGGCTTCATCACATGATAGGCAGGATATTACATCACTGCCCTATATAAGGTCCTTTCGCACGCCGGTATACCACTGCTCTGGGACTGCCGTCTGGAACCTTTTTTCTCATACAGGTAAATATTATCACTTCTATAGCACATTTGGATTTTTTTGTCTGCAATTTATCTCTTTCTTTTTGGTTCTTTGGGCCCGTTGTTGGGGATACATTTCCATTAGCTCTCTAGTGTTCATTTATATTGTGGCTGATATACCACGTAATTTGCTTAGGACCTGTACATTGCAGAGCTAATATTCTGTTAATTATTTTGTCTATTTATACTTGTTTTTTGCTCGATTTTTCACGATACTGACCTCTTACGGGGCTATATTTTTCATTATTATTTATCATTTATTTTGATAGAGTGGTTTTTTGAACCACGCTTTCTTTTGCCCATATAGATCCTTGATTGGAGAATATACAATGTTTATTGGCCTGAGTATACTATATACCCTATGTATATATACGCATTTATATGTATATAATTTTTTTCTTCTTTCTTTTTCCTTTTGAGAGTTCACATATATGTAAATTTATGGTTATTGTGTAACAGTAATATTGAATTTTCGTGCTCATCATAATAATTTTTTCGTTCTATATATGATTTATTCTTATTGCTTTGTACTTATACTGTACTATGTTTTTTCATATAGATTGTACCCTTGACAAAGACCACTTTATGGTCGAAACGTTGGGAAAATTTTCTGTTATATCCTGTTGTCATGGCTGTGAACTCCCAGAACAAATAACTGTAATTATTACAATAAAGAATTTATCATTTGACACAAGACTTTTTTTCTTATGAGAGTGCTGGAGGTTGTTCTATTATATTGTACTATTTTTTCTTCCCAAGCACCAGCAAATAAAGTGTGCGGGTGACCCTGGTCATTTATATACACACCTCTAACTCTGACACACCCCAATTCTAATCCCAACTCTAATCCCAACCGTAAATGTAATCCAAACCCTAAGGGTTTGTGCACACGTATTTTTTAGCTCTGTGGATTTTTCCGCAGCAGATTTCATAAATCTGCAGGTAAGAGGCACTGCGTTTTACCTGTGGATTTACTGTGGAATTACCGTGGATTTTATGTGGATTTTGTGCGGATTCCACCTGCACCTACCATTTAACACCTGCGGATTCCTATTATGAAGCAGGTGTAAACCACTGCGGAATCCGCACAAAGAATTGACATGCTGCGGAATGTAAACCGCAGCGTTTCCGCGTGTTTTTTTTCACAGCATGGTCAATGCGGATTGCGTTTTACATAGGTTTACATTGTACTGTAAACGCATGGAAAACTGCTGCGGTCCCGCAGCTGCAGATCCGCTGCACATCCACAGCAAAATCCGCAACGTGTGCACATAGCCTATCCCCAACTTTAGCACCAACCCTAACTTTAGCCCCAACCCTAACCCTAACTTTAGCCCTAACCCTAATGGGAAAGTAGAAATAAATACTTTTTTATTTTATTATTTTTCCCTAACTAAGGCGGTGATAAAGGGGGGTTTGATTTACTATTTATAGCGGGTTTTTATGTTTGGCAACTGTCACACACACACTAAAAGATGTTTTTTATTGCAAAACATAGGTTTTACGTTCCCACATTTTGAAAGCTATAATTTTTCCATATTTTGGTCCACAGAGTCATGTGAGCGTTGTTTTTGGCAGGACGAGTTGATGTTTTTATTGGTACCATGTTTGGACTCATGACATTTTTTGAACGCTTTTTATTTCGATTTTTGTTAGGCAGAATGAGCAAAAACCAGCAATTCATGAATTTCTTTTGGGGGGATTTTATACCGTTCTGCGTTTGGTAAAATTGATAAAGAAGTTTTATTCTTCGGGTCAGTACGATTACAGCGATACCTCATTTATATTATTTTTTTATGATTTGGTGCTTTTATACAATAAAAACTATTTTATAGAAAAAATAATTATTTTTGCATCGCTTTGTTCTGAGGACTATAACTTCTTTATTTTTTTCCTGATGATGCTGTGTGGCAGCTCATTTTTTGTGGGACAAGATGACGTTTTCAGTGGTACCATGTTTGTTTATATTTGTTTTTTTGATCGCGTTTATTCCACTTTTTGTTCGGCAATATGATGATAAGGCATTGGTTTTTGCCTCGATTTTTTTTTTTTGATGTTCACTGAAGGAGTTAACTAGTGGGACAGTTTTATAGGTCGGGTTGTTACGGACGCAGCGATACTAAATATGTGTACTTTTATTGTTTTGTTTTTTTTTATTTACATAAAGTATTGTATTTATTGGAACAATATATATATTTTTTTTCTTTATTTAGGATTTTTTTTTACACATATTTTTTTACATTTTTTACTTTGTTCCTGGGTGGGACATCATTGTATAGCGTCAGATCGCTGATCGCTTTGCAAAGCAGGCACTTGCAAGCCAACTCAGGCTTGCAGGGAGGAGGACAGAGGAGATTCTCGGAAAAACGCAATCATATTGCATTGTTCCGAGGGTCTCAGGGAAGCATGCAGGGAGCCCCCTCCCGGCGCGATGCGTCCTTATACCGCCAGAACGCTGCAATCATGTTTAATCGCAGTGTTCCGGGGGGGTTAAAGTGCCTGGAGCGGTCTGTGACCACTCCTGGCACATAGTGCCAGATGTCAGCTGTAATAATCAGCTGACACCCGGTCGCGATCAGCCTCACTCCCCCCGTGAGCACGGTTGATGTACTATCCCGTCCCTGGGAATTAAGTCCTAGGTCACCTCGATGGGATAGTACGTCAGATGGCGCCATTTTTTAAACTGACTTTTTTAAAATTAATTTAGGGATACCATTAAGGAAAATAATTTAATACACATTATAGATGTAATCATGCTACCTAATCAGAGCACCACATGAAGAACTCCCCACAGGCCCGCCCAAAGCATGAGCATTTCATTAACTCAAAACTGAAAATAAAGATTAAACAACAATCACAAGACGGATTTCATAATCCAAGGTATTATTTTAATCAGTATAACGGCTCCAATCTGACAGTGTCTGTAGGTTACTGTGCACAATCCTGCTGACAAGTTTCCTTTAAGAAAATGAATAATTTAGGTTTCCTAAAAAGTGCTGAGATATGCGAACTGCACAATGTGGCACAAACTAAATATCAACTGTTTCGGTTAGTTTATGCCAAGTGCTAATGAACAACACTAGCTCAGATTTTCTAACTAAACCTTAAAGAAAAAATCTATGCAAATAAACTCTTTCTTTTCTGAATTTCCTTAGAAACATTTCATTAACTGATTAAAGAGCTCTGTTTCTCTTAAAAGAAGATTTCAATTAAATTAGACCTGTAAAATGTGTAAATGTATTTTCTACAGCCATTTAAATTGGAAATCTGTGGGGGGAAGTGCATTGATGAACATGCTCATTATTTGTTCCAGTGAAAACAAGGAATTACACAATTCACAATAGCAGTTACTAGCAATTTTGGCCTTTTGTAATATCCTTGCTTTGTTTATTTTAAACAAAGGAGAAGGCTAAAAGAATCTTTATTGCTGTCCATAATTAAAATATGACATAAAGGAACATACGAATATGTAAAAACAGGGCAGTATAAATACAGAGAAATGTGGACATTGCTAGATTTGAGTGTGATACAATCTACTACTCAATACAAAATCCTGGTATATACTGCAGGTCTCATATATAGGAAAAATGATATACCCTATATACTCGAGTATAAGCCGAGATTTTCAGCCCAAATTTTTGGGCTGAAAGTGCCCCTCTCGGCTTATACTCGAGTCACGGTCTGTGGCAGGGTCGGCGGGTGAGGGGGGGAGAGGTCTGAGGCATACTTACCTAGTCCCGGCGATCCTGACGCTCCCCCTGCCCGTCACACTGTCTTCGGGTGCCGCAGCTCTTCCCCTGTACAGCGGTCACGTGGGACCGCTCATTAAACTTATGAATATGGACTCCACTCCCATAGGGGTGGAGCCGCATATTCATTTCTCTAATCAGCGGTAACGGTGACCGCTGATAGAGGAAGAGGCTGCGGCACCCGGAGACCAGCTGTACGGGAGAAGGAGCCAGGGACCGCGCCGGGAGCAGGTAAGTATGTCATATTTACCTGTCCACGATCCACACGCCGGGCGCCGCTCCATCTTCCCGGCGTCTCTCCGCTCTGACTGTGCAGGTCAGAGGGCGCGATGACGCATATAGTGTGCGCGGCGCCCTCTGCCTGATCAGTCAGTGCAGAGAGACGCCGGGACCAGATGCTGGGGAGCTGCAAGCAAGAGAGGTATGTGTTTTTTTTTTTTTTTATTGCAGCAGCAGCGTTATATATGGCACAGATTTATGTGGAGCATCTATGGGGCCAAACTGAACGGTGCAGAGCATATAGGGCACAGCTTTATAAGGAGCATCTATGGGCACAAATGAACGGTGCAGAGCATATATGGCACAGCTTTATAATGAGCATCTATGGGGCCATAATGAACGGTGCAGAGCATATAGGGCACAGCTTTATAAGGAGCATCTATGGGGCCAAACTGAACGGTGCAGAGCATATAGGGCACAGCTTTATAATGAGCATCTATGGGGCCATAATGAACGGTGCAGAGCATTCTATATGGCACAGCTTTATTAGGATCATCTATGGGGCCATACTGAATGGTGCAGAGCATATGTAGCACAGCTTTATAAGGAGCATCTATGGGGCCATAATGAACGGTGCAGAGCATGTATGGCACAGCTTTATAAGGAGCATCTATGGGGCAATAATGAACGGTGCAGAGCATATATGGCACAGCTTTATAAGGAGCATCTATAGGGCCATAATGAACGGTGCAGAGCATTCTATATGGCACAGCTATATATGGATAATCTATGGGGCAATAACCAATGGTATGGAGCATTATATATGGCACAGCTTTATATGGAGCATCTATGGGGCAATAATGAATGGTATGGAGCATCTATTTTTATTTTTGAAATTCACCGGTAGCTGCTGCATTTTCCACCCTAGGCTTATACTCGAGTCAATAAGTTTTTCCAGTTTTTTTGTGGCAAAATTAGGGGGGTCGGTTTATACTCGGGTCGGCTTATACTCGAGTATATACGGTAACATACAGGTAGATAGATAGAGTCATTACAAACAGAGTGATCTGTTATGATCCGGTGACCTTGGAGCCGCATGGAACTTTCTCTGGAGTTGGTGGAAACTATACTGACCGCAAATCCTGAACTTAACTCCGCAACTAGAAGTAGCCGTGGGGTGTGCCTAACAAATCCTAGACACCTCGACACAGCCGGAGGACTAAATACCCCTATAGATGGAAATAGGAATTCTACCTTGCCTCAGAGCAGAACCCCAAAGGATAGGCAGCCCCCCTCAAATATTGACTGTGAGTAGTAGAGGAAAAGACACACGCAGGCAGGAAACAGGATTTAGCAAAAGAGGCCACTCTAGCTAAAATAGGAAAGGTTAGGACAGAATACTAAGCCGTCAGTATTAAAACCCTTCCAAAAATATCCACAGCAGAAAATACCAAAAAACTCCACCATCTAACTAAAGATGTGGAGCGTATACCTGCAACTCCAGAGAATCCAGCAAGACTGAGAAAAACACTGACACAATCTAAGCTGGACAAGAGAAAACAAATGAATAGCACAGAATTATTAAGCACACAGCATGTGTGCCACAGAAACAAAAACCAGACACTTATCTTTGCTGAAATGGCAGCAAGGCAGGAGGAACCAGACAAAGATCCAAAACCTCCAAGAACCATGGACAACTGGCAAGGACTAATGAATCCTGCACACCTAAATACCCCAGTTAGAGCTGCAATCAGCAGATACACCTGACCAGGACTGCAACTCAGGGACAACTGCATTACCACCTACAACCACTGGAGGGAACCCAAAAGCAGAATTCACAACAGTGATCTATTACAAGTGTTTATTTGTTAATGTTGATGATTATGGCTAAGGCTATGTGCACATGTTCAGGATTTCTTGCAGAAATTTCCTGAGCAAAACCGGACATTTTCTGCAAGAAATCCCAATGCGTTTTTTTTTTCGCTCGTTTTCTCGTGTTTTTTGTGCTTTTTTTGGCGGATTTTTCTGGAGATTTCCCAATGCAATGATATAGTGGGAAATCCACAAAAAATCTGCAAAATTAATGAACATGCGTTTTTTACCGCAATGCGTTTTTTTTTTGCGGAAAAAAACGCATCATGTGCACAAAAATTGCAGATTGTATTCTAAATGATGGGATGCATAATGTATGTGTTATGCATTTTTATAGCGAAAAAACAAGAAAAAAACGCGAAAAATCCGCAACGTGTGCACACAGCCTTACAGTTTATGAAAACCCAAATGTCATTATCTCAGTAAATTAGAATAATTAACAAAAACACCTGCAAAGGCTTCCTAAGCATTTAAAAAAGTCCCTTAAGGTACCTTCACACTGAACAACTTAACAACGATATCGATAGCGATCCGTGACGTTGCAGCGTCCTGGATAGCGATATCGTTGTATTTGACACGCAGCAGCGATCTGGATCCTGCTGTGACATCATTGGTCGGAGCTAGAAGGCCAGAACTTAATTTCATCGCTGGATCACCCGCTGACATCGCTGAATTGGCGTGTGTGACGCCGATTCAGCGATGTCTTCACTGGTAGCCAGGGTAAATATCGGGTTACTAAGCGCAGGGCCGCGCTTAGTAACCCGATGTTTACCCTGGTTACCAGTGTAAATGTAAAAAACAAACAAACACTACATACTTACATTCCGGTGTCTGTCGCGTCCCCCAGCGTTCTGCTTCCCTGCACTGTGTCAGCGCCGGCTGGCCGTAAAGCAGAGCACAGTGGTGACGTCACAGCTCTGCTTTACGGCCGGCGCTTACACAGTGCAGGGAAGCGGACGCCGGGGGACGCGACAGACACCGGAATGTAAGTATGTAGTGTTTTTTTTTTTCACATTTACACTGGTAACCAGGGTAAACATCGGGTTACTAAGCGCGGCTCTGCGCTTAGTAACCCGATGTTTACCCTGGTTACCCGGGGACTTCGGCATCGTTGGTCGCTGGAGAGCTGTCTGTGTGACAGCTCTCCAGCGACCACACAACGACGAAACAGCGACGCTGCAGCGATCGGCATCGTTGACTAGATCGCTGCAGCGTCGCTTAATGTGACGGTACCTTTAGTCTGTTTCAGTAGGCTCTACAATCATGGGCAATACTGCTGACTCGACTGATGTCCAGAAGGTAGTGACACACTCCACAAGGAAGGTAAGCCACAAAACATCATTACTAAATAGCTCGATGTTCACTGAGTGCTGTATCCAAGCATATTAATGGAAAGTTGAGTAGAAGGAAAAAGTGTGGTAGAAAAAGGTCCACAAGCAACCGGGATAACCACAGCCTTGAATGGATTGTTAAGAAAAGGCCATTCAAAAATTTGGGGAAGATACACAAGGAGTGGACTGTTGCTGGAGTCATTGCTTCAAGAACCACCACACACAGATGTAACCAGGGCATGGGCGACAAGTGTCGCATTCCTTGTGTCAAGCCACTCATGACTAGGGTTGAGCGACCTTGACCTTTTTAGAGTCGAGCCGTGTTTCGCGAAACCCGACTATCTTAAAAGTCGAGTCGAGTGGAATCGGCCGATTATCGCGAAAAGTCGGGGATCGACCGAAACACGAAACCCAATGCAAGTCAATGGGGGAGCATAGTCGGCAGTGAGTAGAGGCCAGGAAAACATGTACAGAGCCCATTTTAATGGCAAAAACATCCATTCTTGTTACTGAAGCTTGTCAATCTTAATTTAGCTTATAATAATTGTAAGGCATTTGAAATTGGGGGTCATTTGGCTAAAGTTGTGGGGGGTAGGGCTGGTTCAAGTAATTAGTGGGCCCAGTAAATCTGGACCACGTCACGGCAGTGGAGCAGGGAGAGGTAAGTATTTCAACTTTGCAAGTCCTGTTATCCTGAGCAAGCAGGGGGGGCCCACTCGTTGGCATTGGCACTGGCACAGGGCCCCTCAAAGTACAGCGGTGTGTTTGCACGGTGGGGGCGCCTCCCACCGGCAGCAACACTTTTGCGTACTATGAGGGGCCCTGTGCCAGTGACGTCGCCAGCAACGAGTATTCCTCCCCCCACCTGATGAAGGAACCTGCACCTTCATCTGCACCTTCCTCTTTGTCCCCGTGTACGGTGGTATGGTATGCGGGAAGGGGGACCTGACTTTCAGCAGGGTCACAATCTTGCAGTGTAGCGTGCACGGGGAATGTTGCGTTATGGGTCAACAATGTACCAGCAGACTCATCTATCACTGGCTGGGCAATGGGCAGGATGAGGGGGAAACAGATATGGGCCCAAAGAATAAAGTGGGCTAAATGCAGTTCAAAATTGGTAACAGGACTAACCAGGGGGCATTGTTTTGTTCAGTGGAGGACAACTGGAATGAGAGGCTGACACAGAAAGTAGGCCCAAATCTGTTAGTAGTCTAAATGCAGTTCAAAATTGGCAAGAGTAGTAAACAGGCGGCACAGCTTTGTTCACTGTAGGAGAACAGCAAGGAGCGGCAGACACAGATAGAAGGCCCCAACCCAACTAGTAGGCCCACTGCAGTTTTAAAATTCCGATAGGCTGAAAACCAGATAATTGTAGGTCATTTTTTGTAAAGAGGACAGCTGTATTGAGTGGCGCAGCCAGACACTACAAGTAGGCCTTAAACCACAAAGTTGGCTCGACGCTGGTTTAAAAAAGGTTACATGGGTACACGTTCTGCATTGTTGTGCTCAGTGGAGGACAATTGGAAGGAGGGACAGCAGAAAGACTTTGTAGGCGTAAAATTACAAAATAGGCTCTATGCAGCTTGGATTATGTGGCAACCTGGAGAACACCTTGGAGCGGCAGACACCGTCTCAACGACCCAGACCCAACTTGTAGGCCTAATGTAGTGTTGTTTCAACAACTACTTAAGACGAGCATGAAGATTGAAGCAATGGAGAGGAAACCTGGAGAACACCTTGGAGTAGAAGACACCGTCTCTACAACCCAGACCCAACTTGTAGGCCGAATGCAGTGTTGTTTTCAACAACTACTAAACAAGAGCTTTAAGATTGAAGCAATGGAGAGGAAACCTGGAGAACACCCTGGAGCGGAAGACACCGTCTCTACACCCCATACCCAATTTGTAGGCCTAATGCAGTGTAGTTTTCAACAACTACTAAACGAGAGTCGGAAGATCGAAGCAATGGAGAGGAAACCTGGGGAACACCTTGGAGTGGAACACACCGTCTCTACACCCCATACCCAATTTGTAGGCCTAATGCAGTGTAGTTTTCAACAACTACTAAACGAGAGTCGGAAGATCGAAGCAATGGAGAGGAAACCTGGGGAACACCTTGGAGTGGAACACACCGTCTCTACACCCCATACCCAATTTGTAGGCCTAATGCAGTGTAGTTTTCAACAACCACTAAACGAGAGTCGGAAGATCGAAGCAATGTGGACGAAACCTGGGGAACACCTTGGAGTGTAACACACCGTCTCTCTACACCCCATACCCAATTTGTAGGCCTAATGCAGTGTAGTTTTCAACAACTACTAAACGAGAGTCGGAAGACCGAAGCAATGGAGAGGAAACCTGGGGAACACCTTGGAGTGGAACACACCGTCTCTACACCCCATACCCAAGTTGTAGGCCTAATGCAGTGTAGTTTTCAACAACTACTAAACGAGAGTCGCAAGACCGAAGCAATGGAGAGGAAACCTGGGGAACACCTTGGAGTGGAACACACCGTCTCTACACCCCATACCCAATGTGTAGGCCTAATGCAGTGTAGTTTTCAACAACTACTAAACGAGAGTCGCATGACCGAAGCAATGGCGAGGAAACCTGGGGAACACCTTGGAGCGGCAGGCACCGTTAGTAGGCCCTACCGAAGTAGTAGCCCCAATGCAGTTTTCAAATTCCTAGAGGCTGAAAACAAGACTATTGACGCTCTGCATTTTTCAAAGGAGGACAGCTGTATTGAGTGGCGCAGACAGACACGGGTAGTAGGCCTTAAACCAAAAATGTGGCTCAATGCAGTTTAAAAAAGGTTACAGGGGTACAAAGGCAGCATTGCTCTGGTCAGTGGAGGACAATTTCAATAGTGGACCACAGACAGACTTTGTACGCCTACTATTTAAAAAAGGATGCTCTATGCAATTAAAAATAGGTTACAGGGGTCCATGGGCAGCAGTGGTGTGGTCAGTGGACGAGTATTGGAAGGAGGGACCGCAGACAGGCGTAGTAGGCCTAACATAACAAAATTTGGTTGTAGGCACTTTAAAATTGGTTCCAGGGGTACACGTGCAGCAGTGGTGTGGTCAGCGGAGGACAATTTGAATTAGGGACTGCAGACAGACTTTGTAGGCTGTTCCCTGTGGACCATGCATCCAACACATTAACCCAGTGCGCCGTAATGGACACGTAACTTTTTGTGGACATGCCTACTGGTCCATGCATCTCTTGTCAGGTGCACCTTTCTACTGTTTGATTGATTGAGTGCTATGACAATGCAGACTTTTTCATGCCGGTGGAGGGCTGGGATGGGTTTTCTCGCAAAAGAAATGTCGACTGGGTAGCTTGAACCGTGGTACAGCGTAGTTCATCTGGGCTTTCTAAATATAAAACAAAGAAAAAAAGGAGGCTCCATGCACTTTCAGCTGGGTTCCAGGGGTACACGGCCAGCATTGGTCTGGTCAGTGGAGAACTATTGGAAGGAGGGACCGCAGACAGGCTTCGAAGGCCTAACATAATAAAATATGGCTGTAGGCACTTTAGAATTGGTTCCAGGGGTACACGGGCAGCAGTAGACAGGTCAGTGGAGGCCTAGTGGAAGGAGGGACCGCAGACAGGCTTCGAAGGCCTAACATAATAAAATTTGGCTGTAGGCACTTTAAAATTGGTTCCTGGGGAACACGGGCAGCAGTAGACAGGTCAGTGGAGGCCTAGTGGAAGGAAGGACCGCAGACAGGCTTCGAAGGCCTAACATAAAAAATTAGGGCTGTAGGCACTTTAACATTGGTTCCAGGGGTACACGGGCAGCAGTAGACAGGTCAGTGGAGGCCTAGTGGAAGGAGGGACTGCAGACAGGCTTCGAAGGCCTAACATAATAAATTTGGGCTGTAGGCACTTTAACATTGTTTCCAGGGGAACACGGGCAGCAGTAGACAGGTCAGTGGAGGCCTAGTGGAAGGAGGGACCGCAGACAGGCTTCGAAGGCCTAACATAATAAATTAGGGCTGTAGGCACTTTAAAATTGGTTCCAGGGGAACACGGGCAGCAGTAGACAGGTCAGTGGAGGCCTAGTGGAAGGAGGGACCGCAGACAGGCTTCGAAGGCCTAACATAATAAATTAAGGCTGTAGGCATTTTAACATTGGTTCCAGGGGTACACGGGCAGCAGTATACAGGTCAGTGGAGGCCTAGTGGAAGGACGGAGGATAGTAATCCGAAACGCGCCTTCTTGGGATTCGGTTGACCCCACATTTACAGGTATATTGGAGATTCCATACATCCCCCTGCATTGTGCCATATTGGCTGGATTGGTATCCGGTCCTCTGATCCCCTAGATCTATATTGTATTTGGACCGAATAGTGGCTATATAGCTATATAGTTGGATTTGGTAACCGACCTATATCTGGCTCCATGTAGTGGCAGATTATAACCATTATTAACATACAGTATTTGGGCCAAATGGTGGCAATTTAGCTGTATTTTGGCAATCTATCTGTATCTGGCTCTATATGGTGACAGGTTAGAATCGGTATTGGCACATTACACTTGCATTGCCCAAATTATAAGTGACGTTCTTATAAGGTTTTTTTGCACACTGTGGTTCAGTTTAACACCACCTAGTAGCAATACCCGCATGTTTTTTGCACTTTGCGGTTTTTATAGTTCCCACGCTTTTTTACATTTTTGCACATTGCACTTTCTGTGGCTTTACACAATCCAGTATATTACATTGATTATATTCAACCTTTCCCCTTTTCTTTGCACTTTATATTGCTATATTGTACACATAAGTTATTACTTTGCTATATTTTGCACACATTGTATTAAGGAGTGTGTATTTTGAGCATATGCGGATTTTGTGCTATACATAATTCTAGTTAACAATATATGTCATCTTGGGGGGGTGTATGAGCCTGTTATTTAAAAACAATTTACTTTCTAAAGGGTCAGCCTGTACCATTGTTGATATTGATTTTATTTATACAAAAAATATATTGTCCCATTGTGCGCACATGTGTCTACATTTTATTATTTGTATTTGTATTGTATATTGTATTTTCTATTTAATATTTGCCAATTATATACAATAAAGGCATTTTTAATCTTATCCCTGCTTGGTAGATCTTCTTGGACTATTCTATATTGGCTGTGGTTGCTTTCTCCTAGTGGAAGGAGTGACCGCAGACAGGCTTCGAAGGCCTAACATAATAAAATTGGGCTGTAGGCACTTTTAATTCTCTTGCAGGGGTACACAGGCAGTGGGCACCATTGGTGTTGGGCACCATTGGTGTTGTCAGCGGCGGCCGATTGTAATGAGTGTCTGCCAGTTAGTAGTCCCAAAAAATAAATACATGTTAATGTCTCGCATTACAACACAAAGAAAAACCAAAAGGGTGCAATCATTAGGTACAGGGGTGGGCTCCTCTGCGTAGTTTCAGACCTAGTAATTTGGCACAAAGTATTTACTTGGGTAAATATAGGACACTGCCCCTGACTATGTTAAGTACCATCATACATGTCAACACAATGGTATTGTCAGTGGCAGGAATTTACGGATGTCAGCGCATAGACTAAACATAGGTGGAACTGTGAGAGATAATTGTGCAAGTGGTAGAGCAATGTTTGAGCTGGGGGTGGGGGAACTCTCTTGTGGCCGGCGGTACATGCCCAGGGCCCCTCATGTTACAACAGTGTGTCTGACGTTGGGTGCGCACCACCACCGCCAGAGACACTTTATTGTACTATGAGGGACCCAGTGGCAGTGCCGTAGACGAAAAGCGGGCACACCCACCTCTTCAGGCAAACAGCACTCTCACGGCTGCTTGCGCCAAGTGGCGATACCACGGCCCCGTGTGGGAAGTTTGGCCATTTAGGGAGCTGTAAACATGTCGTATGCTGGACAATCAGCTGCTGCAAATTACGAGATTGGTAAAGTCATTCAGAGTAGTCCACAGGCAATACCTTTTCATAGGAAAGCTAGGTGTCGGCCGGTCAAGGTGGGGCAAAAGAATTCGAAATCCAGTTGTGGTTCATTTTAATGAAGGTTAGATCATCAACATTTTGGGTTGCCAGACGAGTCCTTTTTTCGGTTAATATTGAACCTGCAGCACTGAATACTCTTTCTGATAGGACACTAGCTGCCGGGCAAGCAAGCTCCTGCAATGCATATTCTGCCAATTCTGGCCAGGTGTCTAATTTGGATGCCCAGTAATCAAATGGGAATGACGGTTGAGGTAGAACATCGATAAGGGATGAAAAATAGTTAGTAACCATACTGGACAAATGTTGTCTCCTATCACTTTGAATTGATGCAGCAGTACCTGTCCTCTCTGCGGTCATAGCAAAATCACTCACAACCTGGTCAGAAAACCCCTCTGTCCAACGCCACTTCGGATTTCTGCACCTCTAACACTTCTGGTCTGCTGCCCCCTGCTGCTCGTGTGAGAACGATCACAGGCGCTGTGTGCTGGGAATACCTGAAGCAAACGGTCAACAAAAGTTGATTGTTTGGTTGCTAATATTAGTTCCAAGTTGTCATGTGGCATAATATTTTGCAATTTGCCTTTATAGCGAGGATCAAGGAGGCAGGCCAACCAGTAATCGTCATTGTTCATCATTTTCGTAATGCGTGTGTCCCTTTTGAGGATACGTAAGGCATAATCCGCCATGTGTGCCAAAGTTCCAGTTGTCAAATCTGCGGTTGTGCTTGGTTGAGGGGCAGTTTCAGGCAAATCTACGTCACTTGTGTCCCTCAGAAACCCAGAACCCGGCCTTGCCACGCCACCAATTTCCAGTGGCCCCGGAGAAGCGTCCTCATTAAAAAAATACTCATCCCCATCATCCTCCTCGTCCTCCTCCTCCTGTTCGCCCGCTACCTCATCCTGTACACTGCCCTGACCAGACAATGGCTGACTGTCGTCAAGGCTTTCCTCTTCCTCGGCTGCAGATGCCTGCTCCTTTATGTGCGTCAAACTTTGCATCAGCAGATGCATTAGGGGGATGCTCATGCTTATTATGGCGTTGTCTGCACTAACCAGCCGTGTGCATTCCTCAAAACACTGAAGGACTTGACACATGTCTTGTATCTTCGACCACTGCACACCTGACAACTCCATGTCTGCCATCCTACTGCCTGCCCGTGTATGTGTATCCTCCCACAAAAACATAACAGCCCGCCTCTGTTCGCACAGTCTCTGAAGCATGTGCAGTGTTGAGTTCCACCTTGTTGCAACGTCTATGATTAGGCGATGCTGGGCAAGGTTCAAAGAACGCTGATAGGTCTGCATACGGCTGGAGTGTACGGGCGAACGGCGAATATGTGAGCAAAGTCCGCGCACTTTGAGGAGCAGGCCGGATAACCCCGGATAACTTTTCAGGAAGCACTGCACCACCAGGTTTAAGGTGTGAGCCAGGCAAAGAATGTGTTTCAGTTGGGAAAGGGAGATGGCAGCCATGAAATTCCTTCCGTTATCACTCACTACCTTGCCTGCCTCAAGATCTACTGTGCCCAGCCACGACTGCATTTCTGTCTGCAAGAACTCGGACAGAACTTCCGCGGTGTGTCTGTTGTCGCCCAAACACTTCATAGCCAATACAGCCTGCTGACGCTTGCCAGTAGCTGCCCCATAATGGGACAACTGGTGTGCAACAGTGCCAGCTGCGGATGGAGTGGTTTGGCGACTGCGGTCTGTGGACAAGCTCTCGCTTCTGCAGAAGGACGAAGAGGAGGAGGAGGAGGAGGGGGTGTGAACACCTACAGCCAACTGTTTCCTAGACCGTGGGCTAGGCAGAACTGTCCCGAAATTGCTATCCCCTGTGGACCCTGCATCCACCACATTCACCCACTGTGCCGTGATGGACACGTAACGTCCCTGGCCATGCCTACTGGTCCATGCATCTGTTGTCAGGTGCACCTTTGTACTCACAGATTGCCTGAGTGCATGGACGATGTGCTCTTTAACATGCTGGTGGAGGGCTGGGATGGCTTTTCTCGAAAAGAAGTGTCGACTGGGTTGCTCGTAGCGTGGTACAGCGTAGTCCATCAGGGCTTTGAAAGCTTCACTTTCAACTAACCGGTAGGGCATCATCTCTAACGAGATTAGTCTAGCTATGTGGGCGTTCAAACCCTGTGTACGCGGATGCGAGGATAAGTACTTCCTTTTTCTAACCAGAGTCTCATGTAGGGTGAGCTGGACTGGAGAGCTGGAGATCGTGGAACTAGCGGGTGTGCCGGTGGACATGGCAGACTGAGAGACGGTTGGAGACGGTATTGTTTCCGCCTGTGCCCTAGATGCAGTGTTTCCTACTACGAAACTGGTGATTCCCTGACCCTGACTGCTTTGGCCTGGCAAAGAAACCTGCACAGATACTGCAGGTGGTGCGGAAAATGGTGGCCTTACAGTGACGGCAGGGATGTAGCGTTGGTGACTAGCTTCATTGGCCGAGGGTGCTACAACCTTAAGGGACGTTTGGTAGTTAGTCCAGGCTTGCAAATGCATGGTGGTTAAATGTCTATGCATGCAACTTGTATTGAGACTTTTCAGATTCTGACCTCTGCTTAAGGTAGTTGAACATTTTTGACAGATGACTTTGTGCGGATCAATTGGATGTTGTTTAAAAAAATGCCAGACTGCACTCTTTCGAGCCTCGGATCCCTTTTCAGGCATTGCAGACTGAGCTTTAACCGGATGGCCACGCTGTCCTACAACAGTTTTTGGCTTTGCCACGCGTTTTGTCCCATCTACGGGCCTGGCAGATGGAACCTGTTGCGATGTTGATGCCTGCTGCGGCCCCTCCTCCTCCGCTTCAGAACTACTGCCGCCTGCACCCTGTTCCCCCAATGGCTGCCAATCGGGGTCAACAACTGGGTCATCTATAACCTCCTCTTCTAGCTCGTGCGCAACTTCGTCTGTGTCACCGTGTAAGTCGGTGGTAGAGCGTTCGTGACGGGGCAACATAGTCTCATCAGGGTCTGATTCTGATTCAGTACCCTGCGAGGGCAATGTCGTGGTCTGAGTCAAAGGACCAGCATAGTAATCTGGCTGTGGCTGTGCATCAGTGCACTCTATGTCAGATTCAACTTGTAATGGGCATGGCCTGTTAACTGCTTCACTTTCTAAGCCAGGGACGGTATGTGTAAAGAGCTCCATGGAGTAACCCGTTGTGTCGCCTGCTGCATCCTTCTCTGTTGTTGTTTTTGCTGAAGAGGACAAGGAAGCGACTTGTCCCTGACTGTGAACATCCACTAACGATGCGCTGCTTTTACATTTACCAGTTTCAAAAGAGGAGGCAAAAGAGCTAGAGGCTGAGTCAGCAAGGTAAGCCAAAACTTGCTCTTGCTGCTCCGGCTTTAAAAGCGGTTTTCCTACTCCCAGAAAAGGGAGCGTTCGAGGCCTTCTGTAGCCAGACGACGAACCTGGCTCCACAGCTCCAGACTTAGGTGCAATATTTTTTTTCCCACGACCACCTGATGCTCCACTACCACTACCATCATTACCAGCTGACAATGAACGCCCAAGGCCACGACCTCTTCCACCAGACTTCCTCATTGTTTTAAAAACGTAACCAAAGTAACGGTATTTGTTGCTGTCAAACAACTTACACGGTGAGCTATAACTTCAGTATGATTTAGATATCCCTTTACAGGTGGGTGAGACCGCAAGGAAAATCAGGCACAATGTTACACACTCTGTTTTCGGTGGCACCAAATGAGAGAGATGCCACACACGCAGGACTGTCACTCAAGCAGAAATGTCAATATTGATCTCCCACTTTTTTTTTTTTTCAGGGAGACTTTAGAAACAAAATTAAAAAAAATGATTTTTTCAGGAAGAATTTAGAAACCAAATAAAAAAAAAATGATTTTTACAGGGAGAATTTAGAAACCAAATAAAAAACAAAAAAATAGGCTTTCTATGGCCCACTATTTGAGAGAGAGAGGTGGCACACCCTGGAGTCAAGACTGGCACACAAGCAGAAAGGGCAATATTAATCTCCCACTGATTTTTTTTTATTTTTTTCAGGGAGAATTTAGAAACCCAATAAAAAAAATGATTTTTTTCAGGAAGAATTTAGAAACCAAATAAAAAAAATGATTTTTTCAGGAAGAATTTAGAAACCAAATTAAAAAAAATGATTTTTTCAGGGAGAATTTAGAAACCAAATAAAAAACAAAAAAGTAGGCTTTCTATGGCCCACTATTTGAGAGAGATGGCACACCCAGGAGTCAGGAGTGGCACACAAGCAGAAAGGGCAATATTAATCTCCCACTGATTTTTTTTCTTTATTTTTTCAGGGAGAATTTAGAAACCCAATAAAAAAAAAATAGGCTTTCTATGGCCCACTATTTGAGAGAGAGAGATGGTACACCCAGGAGTCAAGACTGGCATACAAGCAGAAAGGGCAATATTAATCTCCCACTGATTTTTTTTTATTTTTTCAGGGAGAATTTAGAAACCCCACAAAAAAAAACCAGAAAAATAAAAAGGCTTTCTATGGCCCACTATGTGAGAGAGATGGCACACTCAGGACTGGCACACAAGCCCAAAGGACAATATTAATCTTTCACTGTTTTTTTTTTTAGGGAGAATTTATAAACCCCACAAAAAAAACAGAAAAATAAAAAGGCTTTCTATGGCCCACTATGTGAGATTGATGGCACACACAGGGATGGCACTCTAGCAGAAATGCCAATCTTAATCTCCCACAACTTATTTTTTTAGGGAGAAAAAAAAAAAAACAGGGACTGTCCTACAATTACTATCTCCCTGCAGTAATCTCTGCCAGGTATGGCAGGCAGCAATAAGGAGTGGACTGATGCACAAATTAAATAAAGAGTGTGGACAAACAAACAAGATAGCTGTGCAGAAAGGAAGGAACAACAGGATTTGTGCTTTGAAAAAAGCAGTTGGTTTGCACAGCGGCGTACACACAGCAATGCAGCTATCAGGGAGCCTTCTAGGGCAGCCCAATGAGCTACAGCGCTGAGGAAAAAAAATGTAGCTTCCACTGTCCCTGCAAACAAAAGGTGGTGTTGGACAGTGGAAATCGCTACAGCACAAGCGGTTTGGTGGTGAATGGACCCTGCCTAACGCTATCCCTGCTTCTGACGAAGCGGCAGCAACCTCTCCCTAGGCTCAGATCAGCAGCAGTAAGATGGCGGTCGGCGGGAACGCCTTTTTATAGCCCCTGTGACGCCGCAGACAGCAAGCCAATCACTGCAATGCCCTTCTCTAAGATGGTGGGGACCAGGACCTATGTCATCACGCTGTCCACACTCTGCGTCCACCTTCATTGGCTGAGAAATGGCGCTTTTCGTGTCATTGAAACGCGACTTTGGCGCGAAAGTCGCGTACCGCATGGCCGACCCCACACAGGGATCGGGTCGGGTTTCATGAAACCCGACTTCGCCAAAAGTCGGCGACTTTTAAAAATGAACGATCCGTTTCGCTCAACCCTACTCATGACCAATAGACAACACCAGAAGCGTCGTACCTGGGCCAAGGAGAAAAAGAACTGGACTGTTGCTCAGTGGTCCAAGGTGTTGTTTTTAGATGAAAATACATTTTACATTTCATTTGGAAATCAAGGTCCCAGAGTCTGGAGGAAGAGTGGAAAGGCACACAATCCAATCTGCTTGAGGTCTAGTGTGAAGTTTCCCCAATCAGTGATGGTTTGGTGAGCCATGACATCTAACATCCCATAGAATGTAAGTCCGCAAGGACAGGGTCCTCTACCCTCTGTACCAGTCTGTCAATGTAAACCTGCTTACTGTAATCGATATCTATAACCCTGTATGTAACTCCTTTCTCATGTACAGCACCATGGAATAATAATAATAATAATCTGCTGGTGTAGGTCCACTGTGTTTTATCAACACCGAAGTCAGTGAAGCCGTCTACCATGAAATTTTAGAACACTTCATGCTTCCCTCTGACGACAAGCTTTTTGAACATGGAAATTGAATTCTCCAGCTGGACTTGGCACCTGTCCACACTGCCAAAAGTACCGATACCTAGTTTAAAAACAACAGTATCACTGTGCTTCAGTGGACAGCAAACTCACCTGACCTTAACCCCATAGAGAACCTATAGGATAGGACCTGTTTGCTTGTAATCAGTGTGTGTGTGTGTGTGTGTGTGTGTGTGTATGCATAAAAGCTGAGTGAGTTGCTTGGATCCAGACAGAATCTTGCATCTTTCATCTTTCATCCAGCCACTGACGTTTCTGGATTGTGAGTCATGGGGAAAGAAAAATATATGTCAACGGACCTATGGGAAAAGGTATCTGAACTGTATAAAACAGGAAAGGGATAAAAAAAAAGATATCCAAGGAATTTATAATCCCAGTCAGCGGCGTTCAAACTGTGATTAACAAATGGAAAATCAGGGGCTCTGTAAAAACAAAACCACGGTCAGGTAGATCAACAAAAACGTCATCCACAACTGCCAGGAAAATAGTTTGGCATGCAAAGAAAAACCCACAAATAACATCAGCTGAAATACATGACTCTCTGAAAACTAGTGGTGTGGTTGTTTCAAGATGCACAATAAGGAGGCATTTGAAGAAAAATGGGCTGCTTGGTCGAGTCACCAGAAGTAAGCCATTACTGCACAAATGCCATAAACTATCTTGCCTACAATATGCAAAACAGCACAGAGACAAGCTTCAAAACTTCTACAACAAGGTCATTTGGAGTGATGAGACCAAAATTGAACTTTTTGGCCACAACCATAAACGTTACATTTGAAGAGAGGTCTTCAAGGCCTATGATGGAAGGAACACCATTCATACTGTAAAGCAAGGAGGTGGATTGTTGATGTTTTGGGGATGTATGAGCTAAAAAGGCACAGGAAACTTGGTCAAAGTTGAAGAAAAGATGAATGCAGCACGTTATCAGCAAATACTGAAGGCAAATCTGCACTCTACAGCCCAGAAGCTGCGCATGGGACATACTTGGATGCTCCAACCTGACAACGATCCAAAACACAATGTCAAGTCAACCTGTCATTGACTACAGGAGATCAAATTGAAGGTTCTGGAGTGGCCTTCACAGTCTCCTGACCTCAATATCATTGAGCCACTCTGTGGAGATCTCAAGCAGGCAGTTCATGCTAGACAGCCCAGGAATTTAAAGAAACTGGAGGCTTTTTGCCAAGAATAGTGGGCAGCTTTACCATCTGATAAAATAAAGAACCTGATCCACAACTACCACAAAGACTTCAAGCTGTCATTGATGTTAGAGGGGGCAATAGAGATTATTAAGAAATGAGGTAGGTGAACTTTTGTTCAAGGTCATTTGGATATTTTGGGCTGTCATTGTGATTTAAAAAGAGAAAACACAGTAGTTTGACTTTATATGGCTCCACCTAATCACTAAATATGAGTGGAGAAAAAGTTTTGGTGTTATTATTCATATTCACTGAAAAAAGGCCAAGAAAGCAAACATTCTGCTATGGTATGTAAACTTTTGAGCACAACTGTATATGTGAAGATGATGACAGTATGAAGGTCTTTATAGAAATGTCTATATTATTAGCAGGCGATATCACTACAAATATATTATAGACAACAACTGCAGCTCACAGCCCACCACACCCAGGTGGCGTCATGTATACGCTTACTGCAGGTAATGTTTCCTTTATATATATCTGTGTTTATGTATCTGGTTTATTGTAATGGTTAAGAATTACCATGTGATTTATATCATCTGCTGTTACAAAATTGATAATAATAATTTGAGACTGAGGATATTTGTGTCTTCATAAAAACAAAGGAGAATGCATAGACTCCATTATTTTATTTTATAAAACTGTTCTAAAGCTCATGTGATTAGCATGACTCTTTTAGAATGCAAGATTTAAAGATTTCCGAGACTTAAAAAAAATGTACCTAAGCACTAACAGGCATTTGTTAACAGAGGCAACTACCTGATTGTTGTACCTGGCGCTGGTCATTGACTGCTCCTGAGAGAAATTCACGTTCCCTGTCAACAGAACAGTTTCTCTTCCTGCTGACAGGACAGGACTACTAGCATCATGCTGATTGACAGTCAGCTTCCCCTCAATTTAGGCAGCCGGGAGCTGGCTCTTAACCCCTTAACGACCGCCGATACGCCTTTTAACGGCGGCCGCTAAGGGTACTTAAACCACAGCGCCGTTAATTAACGGCGCTGTGGAAAAAGTAAATAGCGCCCCCCAGAGTCGGATTTTCTCCGGGGTCTCAGCTGCCGGGGGTAGCCGAGACCCCAGAGAACATGATTCTGGGTTTTTTTTACCGACCCCGCATTTGCGATCGACGGTAATTAACCGTTTACCGGCGATCGCAAAAAAAACGTGATTTCTTTTTAATTTCTCTGTCCTCCGATGTGATCGCACATCAGAGGACAGAGAAATGGGGTCCCAGGTAGACCCCAATACTTACCTGTCTCCACCAGTGCTCCTCGTGGCTCCCGATGGGCGCCGCCATCTTCAAAATGGCGGGCGCATGCGCAGTGCACCCGCCGGCCGGCACCTGGAGAATCTTTGGGGTCTCGGCTGCCAGGGGTAGCCGAGACCCCAAAGAACATGATCGGGGTCGGTTTTACCGACCCCTGTTTTGCGATCGCTGGTAATTAACTGTTTACCGGCGACCGCAAAAAAAAAAAGCAAAGTGTAATTCTCTGTCCTCTGATGTGATCGCACATCAGAGGACAGAGAAATAGGGGGATTCGGGGACCCTATTATACTCACCAGTGTCCCTGGGTCCTCCTGCTGCTCCTCCTGGTCTTCTTGGCAAAAGAAAATGGCGGGCGCATGCGCAGTACGCCCGCCATCTGTCGCCATCTGCCGGCCGGCAGGAGAAGAGCAGTTGGGGCTAAAATTAGGGTTAGGGTTAGGGCTAGGGTTAGGGCTAGGGTTAGGGCTAGGGCTAGGGTTATGGCTAGGGTTAGGGCTAGGATTAGGGCTTGGGTTAGGGCTAGGGTTAGGGCTAGGGTTAGGGTTAGGGCTAGGGTTAGGGCTAGGGTTAGGGTTGGGGCTAAATTTAGGGTTAGGGTTGGGGCTAAATTCAGGGTTAGGGTTGGGGCTAAATTTAGGGTTAGGGTTGGGGCTAAATTTAGGGTTAGGGTTGGGGCTAAATTTAGGGTTAGGGTTCTTTCACACTTATGTCAGTACGGGGCCGTCGCAATGCGTCGGCCCTACATACCAACACACGTTGTGAAAATTGTGCACAACGTGAGCAGCCGATGTAGTTTTTCAACGCATCCGCTGCCCAATCTATGTCCTGGGGAGGAGGGGGCGGAGTTACGGCCACACATGCGCGGTCAGAAATGGCGGACGCGACGTACAAAAAAAGTTACATTGAACGTTTTTTGTGCCGACGGTACGCCAAAACACAACTGATCCAGTGCACGACGGACGCGACGTGTGGCCATCTGTCACGATCCGTCGGCAATACAAGTCTATGGGCAAAAAACGCATCCTGCGGGCACATTTGCAGGATCTGTTTTTTGTCCAAAACGACGGATTGCGACGGATGCCAAACGACGCAAGTGTGAAAGTAGCCTTAGGGCTAGGGTTAGTGTTGGGGCTAAAGTTAGGGCTAGGGTTGGGGCTAAAGTTAGGGTTAGAGTTGGGATTAGGGTTAGGGTTTGGATTAGGGTTGGTATTAGGGTTAGGGTTGGCATTAGGGTTACGCTTGGGATTAGGGTTAGGTTTGGGATTAGGGTTAAGGTTAGGGTTGGGATTAGGGGTGTATTGGGATTAGGGTTAGGTTTGAGGTTAGGGTTGAGATTAGGATTAGGGGTGTGTTGGATTTAGGGTTTTGATTAGGGTTATGGTTAGGGTTGACATTAGGGTTGTTTTGGGGTAAGAGTTGTGATTATCGTTAGGGTTAGTGATTAGGATTATGGATCGGGTTGGGATTAGGGTTAGGGGTGTGTTGGGGTTAGGGTTGGAGCTAGAATTGGGGGGTTTCCACTGTTTAGTTACATCAGGGGGTCTCCAAACACGACAGCCAATTTTGCGCTCAAAAAGTCAAATGGTGCTCCCTCCCTTCTGAGCTCTGCAGTGGGTTACCCCCACATATGGGGCATCAGCGTACTCGGGATAAATTGGACAACAACTTTTGGGGTCCAATTTCTCCTGTTACCCTTGTGAAAATAAAAACTTGGGGGCTACAATATCTTTTTTGTGGAAAAAAAATATTTTTTTATTTTCACGACTCTGCATTCTAAACTTCTGTGAAGCACTTGGGCATTCAAAGTTCTCACCACACATCTAGATAAGTTCCTTGGGGGGTCTAGTTTCCAAAATGGAGTCACTTGTTGGGGGTTACTACTGTTTAGGTACATCAGGGGCTCTGCAATCGCAACATAATGCCCACAGACCATTCTATCAAAGTCTGCATTCCAAAACGGCGCTCCTTCCCTTACAAGATCTGCCGTGCGCCCAAACAGTGGTTTACCCCCACATATGGCACATCAGTGTACTTGGGATAAATTGGGCAACAACTATTGCGGTCCAATTTCTCCTGTTACCCTTGTGAAAATAAAAACTTGGGGGCTACAATAACTTTTTTGTGGAAAAAAAAATATTTTTTATTTTCACGACTCTGCATTCTAAACTTCTGTGAAGCACTTGGGCATTCAAAGTTCTCACCACACATCTAGATAAGTTCCTCGGGGGGTCTAGTTTCCAAAATGGGGTCACTTGTGGAGGGTTTCTACTGTTTAGGTACATCAGGGGCTCTGCAAACGCAACATAACGCCCGCAGACCATTCTATCAAAGTCTGTATTCCAAAACGGCGCTCCTTCCTTCCGAGCTCTGCCGTTCGCCCAAACAGTGGTGTACCCCCACATATGGGGTACCAGCATACTCAGGACAAATTGGACAACAACATTTGGGGTCCGATTTCTCTTGTTACCCTTGTGAAAATAAAAACTTGGGGGCTAAAAAATCTTTTTTGTGGAAAAAAAGTTTATTTTTATTTTCACAACTCTGCATTCTAAACTTCTGTGAAGCACTTGGGATTTATTATTTTCACGGCTCAACGTTATAAACTTCTGTGAAGCACATGGGGGTTCAAAGTGCTCACCACACATCTAGATAAGTTCCTTAAGGGGTCTAGTTTCCAAAATGGTGTCACTTGTGGGGGGTTTCCACTGTTTAGGCACATCAGAGGCTCTCCAAACGCGACATGGCGTCCGATCTCAATTCCGGACAATTCTACATTGAAAAAGTAAAACGGCGCTCCTTCTCTTCCAAGCTCTGCGGTGCGCCCAAACAGTGGTTTCCCCCCACATATTGGGTATCGACGTACTCAGGAGAAATTGCACTACAACTTTTGTGGTCTAATTTCTCCTGTTACCCTTGTGAAAATAAAAATTTGGGGGCGAAAAGATCATTTTTGTGTAAACAAATGCGATTTTTTATTTTCACGGCTCTACGTTATAAACTTCTGTGAAGCTCTTGGGGGTTCAAAGTGGTCACCACACATCTAGATAAGTTCCTTAAGGGATCTAGTTTACAAAATGGTGTCACTTGTGGGGGGTTTCCATTGCTTAGGCACATCAGGGGCTCTCTAAACGTGACATGTCGTCCGATCTCAATTCCAGCCAATTCTGCATTGAAAAAGTCAAACGGCGCTCCTTCACTTCCAAGTTCTGCGGTGCGCCCAAACAGTGGTTTACCCCCACATATGGGGTATTGGTGTATTCAGGAGAAATTGCATAACAAAATTTATGGTTACATTTCTGTTTTTACACTTGTGAAAATAAAAAAAATGGTTCTGAATTAAAATGTTTGCAAAAAAAGTTAAATGTTCATTTTTTCCTTCCGCATTGTTTCAGTTCCTGTGAAGCACGTAAAGGGTTAATAAACTTCTTGAATGTGGTTTTGAGAACCTTGAGGGGTGTAGTTTTTAGAATGGTGTCACACTTCATTATTTTCTATCATATAGACCCCTCAAAATGACTTCAAATGTGATGTGGTCCCTAAAAAAAAAGGTGGTGTAAAAATGGGAAATTGCTGGTCAACTTTTAACCCTTATAACTCTGTAACAAAAAAAAATTTTGTTTCCAAAATTGTGCTGATATAAAGTAGACATGTGGGAAATGTTATTTATTAACTATTTTTCGTGACATATCTCTCTGATTTAAGGGCATGTGAAAATTGCAAAATTTTAAATTTTTTTGCCATATTTCCATTTTTTTCATAAATAATCACAAGTAATATCGAAGAAATGTTACCACTAACATGAAGTACAATATGTCACAAAAAAATCTCAGAATCAGCGGGATCCGTTGAAGCATTCCAGAGTTATAACCTCATAAAGTGACAGTGGTCAGAATTGCAAAAATTGGCTCGGTCATTAAGTACCAAATTGGCTCTGTCACTAAGGGGTTAATCAGCATGAAACCAGTAGTCCCTCCCTGTCAGCAGGAAAAGAAACGGCACTCTGTTGACATGACATCAGCGGAAGTCTGTGACAACTCTGTGCTGGTGGAGAACCATGCAGGACACAACAGTCAGGTAGGTAGCAACTACCTACCTATTAATGCTTAAGTAAATTTTTCTTTCTTTAAGATACACCTTTTAAGTCTCTCCATATTTTAGGGTATTTTATATGACTGAAAGCAGGAAAACATCTTGGTGTGTTTATGAACTAACTACTTAGAATGCAAGGCAGGGAGCTGGAGAAGTGTTCCATATGTTGAAGCAATCCGAAAGAAGATATAGAAGGTAAGGTGACCAAAAAATGATTATCAACCAAGAAGAGCAAAAAACTCTAAAAATATACTTTATTGGATATACATTAAAATCAGCACTGAAAAGTAAAATAAAGGGATAAAAAGCAGAAATAGAGATCTAATAAGGAGTACACTGGAGTACCTGTATTCATTCTATTAGAGCTCTATTTCTGTTTTTTATCCTTTTCTTTATTTTAGTTTTGAGTGTTTATTTTAATGTATATCAAATAAAGTATATTTTAAAGGGTTTTTTTGCTCTACTTGGTTGGTAATAGTATTCTATATGTTTTCTCCTCTGGGATCGATTTAAGCCACATTAAATAGTCATATGATATGTTAGCCAGCTCTTTGACTCATTTGAGAAAGGTAATGTGCTTCAAGTGCTCCATTATTTGGTATTTTAAGGATACATTTAATGTGAACCATATCCCCCAATAATTAAGTGATAGTGTTGTCTGAGGAGATCCTCCAATCTATACAGTCCTGCTCATCGCTATTGGCACTAAGTACATAATGTGGACTATTTCCTGAAAAAACATGAATCACGTTAAAAAAATTTTTGTATAGAGCACTCATGTTAAATACAAAAGGGCAAATGATAAACAATAATTTAAAACAAAAAACAATTGGAGAGAAAATAGAAAAACCTAAAGCATGCTGTGACACTGGTATTGGCACCTTTTACATTAAACTTGTATGTGTCATGACTCTGGACAGGATGGTGCCATCTTTATCCTGGTCAGGGTTAATTTTAGTCCGCCTCATCTTGGTTCTGGGACAGCTATTTAATGTTGGCAGTTCCTGGATTGTGTGTCAGTGATACTTCTTTATACTCGGCTTGTGGTTGCTGACCCAGGTTTACTGGTCCATAAACTTGTGCCTCTGTGCTTGTGTGCCTTGCTGTGCATGAATCGGTTCTGTTCCCTAACTTCTGCCTTTGCATTCTGCTTTGTACTGTTCTGTCTGTCCCATTAAGCAGACCCCATGGCTTGTTCCTGTTTACTCTTTGTCTTATCCTGAGGTACTTCGCTCCCTCCTGGCTATCCTTGACTACCTTTTCTGTCTGTGCCATGCACTGTTCTGTGTCTTCCCTGCATTCATTTGTGGTAGCTCCACCCCCTTGTCACATGACATTTCAGTGCCAGGTCCTTCTCACTGCATTAGTTTATGGTCCTTGAGCTCGGCGTGATTTGTTTCTGCACTCCCTACATTTATTCACATGCCCCCCGTCAGCGCCCCCTAGGCAGTACCAGTGACACCTTGGGTGTCACGACATTATGGAAACACATTTTGATTAGCCTGAGGAAAATCACAAATAAGAATCACCTGTGATTCCCAGTGCCCATGTGACATGAATTAGCAAATAAATTATGACTTCAGTGTTTTAAAAAGCCACATGGTAGGCCCTGTTCCTTTGTCACAGTGGTGAAGACAAAGGAACTGTCTGAGGACATCAGTACTGCTATTATTAGCAAACACAAGACTTACAAATGGAATACGGCCATTTCCAAACACCTTGGTATCACATTTTCAACAGTGCACAATGTTATTAAGACATTTGTCAATATTGGAACCATTAAAAACCTGCATGGACTTGGGGGAAAGAGGAAAATTGACTAGAGATGTCTTCGAAGGGAGGGAAAATGGTGGAAAAACCAACTTACTAAACAACCAAAGACCTGAAGACCAACCTGGAACTGTCTGGGGTTATAAGTGGCACACTAAGCCAAGCAGAGCTTTATGGGCAAAGGCCACGGAAGAAACCATTGGTGAAGAAAAGACATAAAAAGGAACAGCTGATCTTTTCCATACCACAATCCTTCTGGGAAAATGTTCTGTGGACAGATGAAACAAAAATAGTGCTTTTTGGCAATGCAAAGTAACAGTTTGTTTACAGACCGTGCAATTAAGCTTATAAGGAAAAGAACACCCTACCAACAGTTAAGCATGATGGAGGATCCATAATGCGATGAGGTTGCTTTGCTGCGTCTGGTACTGGAGGCCTTGACCATATCACAGGAGTCATGAAATCAGAGCATCATCAAGATATTTCAGAGCAAAAAGTCCTACCCAGTGTAAGAAAACTTGGCTTGTGTCGAAAATCATGGGTCCTCCAGCAAGACATTGTATCAAAGCACACAGGAATGGTTAGAAAAGAAAAAATGGACTGTTTTAAAAAGGTAATCAATGAGTCCTGACGTCAATCCAATTCCAAAATCTTTGGGGTGAGCTGAAAACTGCCATTGGGAAAAAGAACCCTGCAAACATTCAAGAGCTTGAACAAACTGCAAAGGAAGAGTTGGAGAAAATAGCAGCTGAAAAGTGCAAGAAGCTAATAGATGTTTGGAGGCTGTCATCAATGCCAAATTATGTGCAACCAAGTATTAATTAAGGGTGCCATTATTGCTGCACTTGCTGTTTATTCTGTTTTTTCTTTGAAATTGCAACATGAAAGTTGAAAAACAATGTTTTATTGTTGTATTACTTTTGACCACTAATTAAAAAAATCCTGAACCTATAATTTTGGTTCATTTACATTTATGTCTGAAGATATTGTATAGTCTATGAAAACAATGGAGTGCCAATAATGGTGACCAGTAGAGTTGAGCGATTTTTACTTTTTTAGGATCGAGTTTGTCAAAAGTCGGGTCGGGTGAAATCGGCCGATTATTGCGAAAAGTCGGGGGTCGACCGAAACACGAAACCCAATGCAAGTCAATGGGGAATCAAAGTCGGAAGAGAGTGGAGGACAGGAAAACACCTACAGTGTCCATTTTAATGCCAAAAACATCAATTCTTATTTATTCAGCTTGTCAACGTTAATTAACTTTATAATAATAGTTAAGCATTGAAAACAGGGGGTCATTTGGCTAAAGTTGTGGGGGGGGTAGGGTGTTATGAACTGGTGATTTAGAACCACAATGGACCTGGTGGTTAAAAGCACTGAAAATGACCTGATAGTTACTAATAACATAGGACAGGCTCTGAGACGTGGGAACTCTGCTGACCGCAATCCCTAATCCTATCACACCACACTAGAGGTAGCCGTGGAGCGCTCCTGACCAGACCTAGGCGCCTCGGGCACAGCCTGAGAAACTAGCTAGCCCTGAAGATAGAAAAATAAGCCTACCTTGCCTCAGAGAAATTCCCCAAAGGAAAAGGCAGCCCCCCACATATAATGACTGTGAGTAAAGATGAAAATACAAACACAGAGATGAAATAGATTTTAGCAAAGTGAGGCCCGACTTACTGAATAGACCGAGGATAGGAAAGATAGCTTTGCGGTCAGCACAAAAACCTACAAACAACCACGCAGAGGGCGCAAAAAGACCCTCTGCACCGACTAACGGTACGGAGGTGCTCCCTCTGCGTCCCAGAGCTTCCAGCAAGCAAAACAAACCAATATAGCAAGCTGGACAGAAAAAATAGCAAACAAAAGTAACACCAGCAGAACTTAGCTTATGCAGGGCAGACAGGCCACAAGAACGATCCAGGAGAGAGCAAGACCAATACTAGAACATTGACTGGAGGCCAGGAACAAAGAACTAGGTGGAGTTAAATAGAACAGCACCTAACGACTTAACCTCGTCACCTGAGGAAGGAAACTCAGAAGCCGCAGCCCCACTCACATCCACCAAAGGAAGCTCATGGACAGAACCAGCCGAAGTACCACTCATGACCACAGGAGGGAGCCTGACCACAGAATTCACAACAGTAGGGCTGGCTCAAGATTTTCGTGGGCCCAGGAAACGCGGAATACGTCACGGCGGTGGAGCAGGGAGAGGAAAGTATTTCAACTTTGCAAGTGCTGTGATCCTGAGCAAGCAGGGGGGGAGGGCACTCATTGGCACTGGCACAGGGTCCCTCATAGTACGGTGCTGTGTTTGACAGCGGGTGGCGCCTCCCACTGGCAGAGACACTTTTGCATACTATGAGGGGCCCTGTGCCAGTGACGTCACCAACGAGTATGCCCCCCACCTGAGGAAGGATCCTGCACTTTCATCTGCACCTTCCTCTTTTTCCCCGTGTAAGGTGGTATAGTATGCGGGAAGGGGAACCTGACTTTCAGCAGGGTCAGATTCTGGCTGTGTAGAGTGCAAGGGGAATGTAGTGGTCTGGGTCAATGTACCAGCAAACTCATCTAGCAGTGGCTGGGCAATGGGCAGGATGAGGAGGAAACACAGATATAGGCCCAAATAATAAAGTAGGCTAAATGCAGTTCAAAATTGGTAACAGGACTAAACAGGCGGCATAGCTTTGTTCAGTGGAGGACAACTGTAATGAGTGGCGCAGACACAGTTAGTAGGCCCAAAATAAAGAAGTAGGCTAAAAGCAGTTCAAAATTGGTAACAGGACTAAACAGGCGGCATAGCTTTGTTCAGTGGAGGACAACTGTAATGAGTGGCGCAGACACAGGTAGTAGGCCCAAAATAAAAAAGTAGGCTAAATGCAGAATTGGTAACAGGACTAAACAGGCAGCATAGCATTGTTCAGTGGAGGAAAACTGTAATGAGTGGCGCAGACACAGTTAGTAGGTCCAAAATAAAAAAGTTGGCTAAATGCAGTTCAAAATTGGTAACAGGACTAAACAGGTGGCCTAGCTTTGTTCAGTGGAGGACAACTGTAATGAGTGACGCAGACACAGTTAGTAGGCCCAAAATAAAAAAGTTGGCTAAATGCAGTTCAAAATTGGTAACAGGACTAAACAGGCGACATAGCTAGGTACTGGGGTGGGCTCCTCTGCTGAGTAGCAGACAGTGGTAGTAGGAGCAAAGTATTAACTGGTCTAAATGGAGGCCAGGGCCCCTGTATATTTTAACTATCATCTATCATTTCAACAAATTTGTATTGGCAGTGCCATTGAAGGATTTAACAGCACAGACTACACAGTGGTGGAGCAGGCAGAGGTAAGTATTGCAAGTGGTAGAGCACTGTTTGAGCTGGGGGGGAACAGTCTCTCGTGGGCGGCAGTACTGGCACAGGGCCCCTCATATTACGACGGTGTGTCTGACGTTGGTTGTGCACCACCACCGTCAGAGACACTTCATTGTACTATGAGGGACCCTGTGCCAGTGCCGTCGCCCAAGAGTGGGCGCACCCACCTGTCCAGGCAAATGGCACTCACACAGGTGCTTGTGCCAGGTGGTGACCATGGCCCTGTGGGAGGAGTGAGCCCATTTAGGGAGGTATAAAAATGGCCTATGGTGGACATTCAGCAGCTGCAAATGGTGAAATTGGGGAAGTCAGTAAGAGGAGGCGAAAAGCAAGACATTTTTCAGGCAAGCTACGTGTCAGCAGGAGAAGGTGGGGCAAAATAACTTGAAATCCATGATTGGTTCATTTTAATGAAGGTTAGATCATCAACATTCTGGGTAGCCAGACGTGTCCTTTTTTCGGTCAGTATCGAACCAGCAGCACTGAAGACTCTTTCTGATAGCACACTAGAAGCAGGGCAAGCGAGCTCCTGTAATGCATATTCTGCCAATTCAGGCCAGGTGTCTATTTTAGATGCCTAGTAATCAAATGGGAATGACCTGTGAGGGAGAACATTGATAAGGGAGGAAAAGTAGTTTGTAACCATACTGGACAAAAGCTGTCTCCTGTCACTTTGAATCGATGCAGCACTACCAGTCATGTCAGCATTCAATGCGAAATCACTCCACAACCTGGTCATAAAACCCTTCTGTCCAAAGCCGCTTCGGATTTATGCACCTCTAACACCTCTGCCATGTTGCCCCCTATGGCTCGTGTGAGAACCAACACCGCCGCTGTGTGCTGGGAATGCCTGAACCAAATGGTCTACAAGAGTTGCTTGTTTGGTAGCCAATATTTGCTCATGGTTCTCATGTGGCATGATATTTTGTAATTTTCTGTTATATCGTGGATCCAGGAGGCAGGCCAACCAGTAATCGTCATCGGTCATCATTTTGATAATGCGGGGGTCCCTTTTTAGGATACCCAAGGCATACTCAGCCATGTGGGCCAATGTTCCAGGTGTCAATTCACTGCTTGTGCTGGGTTGAGGAGCACTTTCTTGCAATTCAACATCACTTGTGTCCCGCAAAAACACTGTACCTGACCTTGCAATGCCACCAGTTTCTATTGCCCCCTGTGAAGCATCCTCTCATAAATATTCATCCCCACCATCCTCCTCCTCCTCTTCGTCCGCCACCTTGTCCAGGAGAGTTCCCTGAGCAGACAATGGCTGACTGTCATCAAGGCTTCCCTCCTCCTCGGCTGCAGACGCCAGCTCCTTAATGTGCGTCAAACTTTGCATCAGCAGACGCATCAGTGGGATGCTCATGCTTATGATGGCGTCATCCGCACTTACCAGCCGTGTGCATTCCTCAAAACACTGAAGGACTTGACAGAGGTCTTGGAGCTTCGACCACTGCACACCAGACAACTCCATGTCTACCATCCAACTGCCTGCCCGTGTATGTGTATCCTCCCACAAATACATAACAGCACGCCTCTGTTCGCACAGCCTCTGAAGCATGTGCAGTGTGGAGTTCCACCTTGTTGCAACGTCGATTATTAGGTGGTGCTGGGAAAGATTCAGCGATCGCTGATGGTTCAACATACGGCTGGAGTGACCGGGCAACCGGCGGATGTGCGAGCAAAGTCTTTGCACCTTCAGGAGCAGGGATGGTACCTCCGGATAATTTTTGAGGAAGCACTGCACCACCAGGTTCAAGGTGTGAGCCAGGCAAGGCATGTGTTTAAGTTCTGAAAGGGCTATGGCAGCCATAAAATTCCTTCCGTTATCACTGACTACCTTGCCTGCCTCAAGATGTACACTGCCCAGCCATGACTGAGTTTGTTGCTGCAAGTACTCAGCCAGTACTTTCGCGTTGTGTCTGTTGTCGCCCAAACACTTCATTTCTAACACAGTCTGCTGACGCTTACCACTAGCTGTTCGATAATGGGACACCTCGTGTGCAACACTGGCAGCTGCGGATGGAGTGGTCGTGCGACTGCACCCTGTGGACGAGCTTTTACTTCTGGAGGAGGAGGAGGGGTGGTGAACACCTACAGTCAACTGTTTCCTAGACCATGGGCTAGGCAGAACTGTCCCACTATGGCTGTCCCCTGTGGACCCTGTATCCACCACATTAACCCAGTGTGCCATGATGGACACGTAACGTCCCTGGCCATGCCTACTGGTCCATGCATCTGTTGCTACGTGCACCTTTCTACTGACTGATTGCCTCAGTGCATGGACAATGCTGTCTTTAACATGCTGTTGGAGGGCTGGGATGGCTTTTCTCGCAAAGAAGTATCGACTGGGCAGGTCATAGCGTGGTACTGCGTAAGCCATCAGGGCTTTGAAAGATTCGCTTTCAACCAACCGGTAGGGCATCATCTCTAACGAGATTAGTCTAGCAATCTGGGCGTTCAAACCCTGTATACGCAGATGAGAGGATGAGTACTTTCTTTTACTAACAAGAGTCTCTTGTAGGGTGACCTGGACTGGAGAGGTGCATATGGTGGAACTAGCGGTGGTGGTGGACATGGCGGATTGAGGGAGGGTTGGTGATGGTATTCTCGATGTTGGCCTACATACAGTGTTTCCTACCAATAACCTTGTGATTCCCTGACTGCTTTGGCCTTGCGACTATACCTCCACATTTGCTGCTGGTGGTGTCCTAACCGGTGGGCTTACAGTGAGGGAAGCAATGTAGCGTTGCTGACTACCTTCATTCTGAGCAGGTGCACCAACGGTATGGGACATTTGGTAGTTAGTCCAGGCTTGCAAGTGCATGCTGGTTAAATGTCTAAGCATGCACGTTGTATTTAAATTTTGGAGATTCTTCCCTCTTCTAAAGGTCTTTGAGCATTTCTTACAGATAACTTTTGACTGATCATTCAGATCTTGGTTAAAAAATTGCCACACTGCACTCTTCCTACTATGGAATACCTTTCAGGCATTGCATGCTGTGCTACTTTCACCGGATGGCCACGCTGTCCTAAAACTGTGTTTGTTTTTGACAAACGTTACTAAAGCATATCGCCGAGGGTAATGGAAACATCTAACCATGATGGAACCACGGACACCTTCCACCAAAAAAAAGGTAGAGAATATAAGGTACCAAACATCATTATATAAACAGCCCTAACTGACTAAATCTTTTGGTTGGGGAAACCCCCACCTTTGGTACATGGGATAAATGTCAATAGGAGCAATCATACCAATGATCCTATACCAACGATCCTTAGGATGCTAATGGGTATCAAGGATGGTGGGATTGCTGTATGGGTGGCCGTGTGGCTTATTATCTATGGCTAATAATTATCCCACGGTTCTATGGTTCTCAGACTCTCCGAAGGGACAATAAGCCGAGGCTCCTCTTCCTCCTCCTCAGTTGTCTTGAAAGATAGGAGACAAAAAAAGCGCAAATAGGGTCTTATCCCCAGGATTGTTCTTAATCAATTGTGAGAGAACTGCTCACCTGGTGGTACACAGTACAAGCGTGTAGTTGTCAGCTGCTGCAGATCCACAGGTCGGCGTTGCGACCTCTCAGAACCGTTATAATAAATGAAATGTGGATTACATCCGCGCTGCTGCGACAAATAATAGATCCAGATATACTGTTAGGGTGTTCGGGTGGTTTATTCAAGGTATCTTTGTGTGGAAACTTCCTGAAGAAGAAGCCTTTGAGCTTCGAAACGCGTTGAATAAACCACCCGAACACCCTAACAGTATATCTGGATCTATTATTTGTCGCAGCAGCGCGGATGTAATCCACATTTCATTTATTATAACGGTCCTCCTCAGTTGACACAAGGGAGCGAGAGAGAGCGTCAGCATGAATATTCTTCTCCCCGGTGAGATAATGGAGAGTGAAATGGAACCGGGAGAAGAATAAGGACCATCTGGTCTGATGAGAATTCAGCCGCTGGGCTGTATGCAAATAGACCAAATTTTTGTGGTCCGTGAAAACTTGGAAGGGAAACCGCGCACCTTCCAGAAGATGTCTCCACTCCAAAAAGGCCAACTTCATTGCTAGCAACTCACTATCCCCAACGGAGTAATTTCTCTCCACTGGTGTGAAGGTCTTTGAGAAGAAGAAGCATGGATGCTTCCGACCTTGAGCATACATTTGATAGAGGACTGCTCCAGCACCAACGGATGAGGCATCCACCTCCATTAGGAATGGCGTATCCACATCGGGACGATGTAAAATGGGAGTGCTAGCAAAATGAGACTTTATGGAAGTGAAGGCCTTGGAGACCTCTTCCGACCACAATTTGAGATTCACTCCCTTCTTGGTGACGGCGACCAAGGGAGCTACCAGAGTTGAGAAGTGGGGAATGAACTGGCGGTAATAATTATTGAACCCCATAAAGCGCTGCAGCACCTTAAGAGAATGGGGCTCTTGCCGGTCCATCACAGCCTGTAGTTTGGCAGGATCCATAGCCAATACCTGGGCGGAGATGATATAGCCCAGGAAAGATAAAGACTCCTGCTCAAACATACACTTCTCCAACTTTGCATAAAGAGAGTTTGCCCGTAGGAGGTCGAAAACTCTGCCAACATCTCTCCGGTGGGAGTCAATATCTGGAGAAAAGATGAGAATATCATCTAGATAGATTACAACTGAGGTGGAAAGCATATACCGGAAGATGTCGTTGACAAAGTCTTGGAAAAAGGCTGGGGCATTACAGAGCCCGAAGGGCATCACCAGATACTCATAGTGCCCATCTCTGGTGTTAAACGCCGTTTTCCATTCGTCCCCCTCACGGATGCGAATCAGGTTGTAAGCACCCCGCAGATCTAGTTTACTAAACACCCTTGCTCCCCGAAGCCTATCGAAGAGCTCAGATATCAAGGGCAAAGGATACTTATTCTTAACGGTGATAGCGTTAAGACCCCTGTAGTCTATGCATGGACGTAGTTCCCCATTCTTCTTCTGCACGAACAAGAACCCTGCCCCAGCAGGTGACACTGACTTCCTGATGAACCCTCTTGCCAGATTCTCTCGAATGTACTGAGACATTGCCTCCATCTCTGGGAGAGATAACGGATAGACTCGACCCCAGGGAGGCTCAGCACCAGGCAAGAGATCAATAACAGTCATAGGGGCAATGGGGCGGAAGGGTCTCCACTGCCTTTTTGGAGAACACGTCTGCATAAGACCAATATTGCTTGGGGAGAGAGGATAGATCTGCGGGTACCTCTGTAGTAGCAACCTGAACGCACTCCCTCTGACACCTACCCCATAAGATTCACCCCATCCAAGAATTCTACCTGAGGACCACTCGATGTGGGGAGAGTGGTACCGTAGCCAAGGTATTCCCAACAGGACCTCATCAATTCCCTCAGGAATGACGAGCAGAGATATAATCTCCTGATGGGATGGCGACATGGACAGAGTAAAAGGGATAGTCTGGTGTGTTATCTGTGAGGGCAGTGTCAACCCATTTATCACTCGTACCGTTACTGGTTGAGGTAGCATAACCAGGGGTATTGCGTGACGTTGGGCGAAGGCAGAAGACATAAAATTGCCCTCCACCCCAGAATCCACGCAGAGCTCTACCGAGTGGGAGGATGAGCCTAACGTTATTGTTCCCTTAAAGGACAATTTGGAGGCAAACGTCGCCGTGTCTAGTGTACCTCCACCTACTACCACTAGACGCTGACGTTTCCTCGACCGCTGGGGACATCTGGTGGCAAGATGTCCTGACTGCTGGCAAACATGGCAAACCTGGAGTGCACGAGCGGTCTGGGACTTAGATCCCGCTCGTGACACTTCCATGGCCTCATGTGACTCAGGAACCTTGACTGGAGATTCCAAAGGTTTGGCGAAGGTGGGAGCCAGCCGAAACCTTTGCCTACAATGGGCTTTCTCTAACCTCTGCTCGTGAAAACGCAGGTCAATACGAGTGGATACTGCTATTAATTCCTCCAGTGTGGCAGGAATCTCCCTAGTGGCCAGGGCGTCCTTAACGTGGTCAGCCAGCCCCCTCCAAAATATAGGAATAAGGGCTTTATCCGACCACTCCAGCTCAGATGCTAGGATGCGGAAGTGGACGGCAAAATGGCTGACCAAGGACGAGCCCTGAGTCAATGCCAACAGTTGGAGCGCCATATCATGGGTGACACGAGGTCCTAAAAAGACCTGTTTCAGATTGCTCAGGAATAACGGAGCACTCTGCACCACATGATCGCCATGCTCACACAGCGGCGTAGCCCACTCTAACGCCCTGTCCGACAGGAGAGACACAATAAACCCCACCTTTGCCCGCTCTGTAGGGAAACGAGAGGCCAGAAGCTCGAGATGTATAGAGCACTGACTCACGAAACCGCTACAAGACTTACTATCACCAGAAAATTTTTCTGGTAGCGGGAGGTGAGATAGAGTTGGTACAGGGGTGGCAGTGGACAAGGTAGCTGCAGCCATGCTAGCAGCCTGAACAGTGACAGCAGTGACATCCACAGCTGAGGTTGAACGCTCTAGAGCCGCCAACCTTCCCTCCAGCTGCTGGATGTACTGCTGTAAACGCTGATTGTCCGCCATTTACTAGCCAGACCTTGGCGCTAGTATTATGTTAGGACTGGCGGAACGTACCAAGTTTAAGATGTAATGGTATTTGGTGCGTTCGCAGTCCGAGGTCCACCGTGCAGGTGAAAACCCTGCTGCTAGTAGAGATGGACGATATGGTGGTACAATATGAATACACACATGGGTTAACTTCACCCTGTGTGAAGGAAGCGAACCCTGTTGAGTCACAGGGCCGTGGTACCGCACCAAGAGCGCAAGCAAGTAGTCTCAGAACTCAATCCCAAGACTCAGGATTTGAGTCCATAAAGACCTCATGCGCTCGACACCGCTACTGGGGTGTCAGAGAGACAGAAATAATGTTATTTAAGAAGCACGAGAGTGCTTAGTTAGTAGCGGATGCCACTAACCACCCAGGCTTGGGTCAGGAAAGCGCAGAGTAAGCACATGGCGCTGCACTGGCGGTCACAGCAATTAGACGCTGTAATGTGTGTAACGTGCAGATGGCTAAGTCGGGCGCTAGATAGCAATCATCCACCTTCGGCGAGCAGTCATACAATACGGAGGGGATTTTAAAGAACGTCTTTCACTCACAACACACACACATTTACAAAAGTCAACACTAGCGCATGGCCGTGCGGCCATGTGAGCCATAAATAGTTGCAGCACGTTTAGGACCTTCAGAGAAGGACCAATGTAGTTGCTGCAGTACCTGAGCATGTGACCCCATATCTCCACTGAGAGATCTTACTCTGGGCATGCTCAGAACGTGAAAAGCAGGACTTAGTCCCAGAAGTATCTGCTCGCCACTGCCCAGCACTGACTTCAATGGCAGAAGAAGGAAATGCAGCAGTAACTCTTAGCACAGAGTCAGACTGAGCAAGACTCTGGGATCGATGTCTCCGCTGAGCAGGTTCCACTGCGGCTGAAGAAGAATGGGAGACTGCAGCCGAGATGGCCCGAGATTCCCCCTGTGCAGAGGCAGGAACTCGACCCCTAACACCGGGGAAAAAAATCAAATGTTCCCTAAGGTCTCCTGTATTTTTCAACTTTAATGCATACCCTATTATTTTTTTTCATCTATGGCCAAAACACTTGGAAATCAAATTTCATGATGTTTGGTGTATGTTAACCCGCGCTGAGTTGTGTTGAAACATGTTAGTACTAGCATACCTATCGGATGATTTTCGTAGAGGATGGATTGTTTTCTATGAAACATCATGTTGATGAAATTGCACAGTTCTAATAAAACTATATTTTTAGTGGGGGACTAAAGTCATCAAATAGTGGGGTCCAAACTACTGTCAAATTGACAAATTCTTACAGTTTTATTTTATAATATTCATGAAATTAAATTAACTGTCAGTGAAAGAGGAAATCTTGCACTTCATGAGTGTATTATATTTTGGGAAAAGGCAAGAATACCTACAAAATCTTTACCTAATTGTGTAAAAAAGTTAGTGATTTTGCATCACATTTGGAGGCACGTGCAAAAAACTGCAAAGAAATTATGAGACGTATTTGAGCGTCATAGAGAAGAATTTTCAAGCAATAATGGATAATTTGACATTGCACATGCCGATGCACATCAGTTGTTGAAAATAGAAGAAGATAAGATCTTTTTGCAGCGTCAGAGAGAGCAAGGCCGAACCGGTAACTTAGCTTGAGTGGATAGAAAACTTGCAGAAAAAGAGGAGCGCGTGTGATAAAGGGCTACAGAAAAGTAAAATTGGTGAGAAAAAATATCTCTCTATGGCATTACCGTCTTCGTCATCATATGATATTACAAACTGATCTGACGGTTCATATTACAGTTCAGCTTCTAAAATTGAAAGTTTAGTATTACAGTTCTCAACTTTGCCAACTCACAATCTAACTCTCTTGAGAGCTCACAGTCTAAGACTTTTGCAAAATGAGGTAGGAATATTCTGCTAATCTGAAATTAGTAGCAGCTTTAGATGGGTGTCAGTTCAGTAAAAGAGATTTTGTTTTCATTCTCCAAACTACATCAAAGAAAGTTGGAAAAGCATTGATGCCAATACAATACAAAGCTGCAAAGAAAGGAGTAGGAGTGCACTATTCCAAAATTGACCCATTGTTAGAGTTCTATCCAGCCAAACTAAAGGAAAATAAAGTAAGAGATGACTATCAAAAGTTACTAGAAACCTCCATCATATTCTTAGGTAGAGATGTTGAGAAACATGACATGAAAATCGAACCTCCAAGTGCCATACACCAAGCTTGTTGGGTGGCGAGAGCACTTTACTCTCTGTAGATATCGCTCCACAGCTCTCAATTCAGACCATCTCAGAAAGACAAGGCAGCACTGCTATACGTTAGCTTTTTTATTGTCACATGCTATGTTAAGCCATGACTTCATTGCATTTTCGCAGTGAAGTACCTTACCAACATTTATGCTTTCTAAAGTTGATGAAGGTTTGTGAAAATGTGGAAAAAAATATCTCGAACGTGATGGATTTTACTGCGCAGGTGTGACCACTGGCGCCATTGTGTTTGAAAAAAAAAAAGCCTATTATTCTCCATAGTATTTAACAGCGTCAGCGCCTACCTGTTGAATGTTATTTTTTTCTGAACCATATTGTACTCACTAGGTAAAATAGCAAGCAGGTCACTGAGGGATCAGTGACCTGTCAGAAGCCACACTGATGAATACCTAATCAGAGCACCACATAAAGACCAAGCATATCATTAACTGAAAACTGCAAATAAAGATTAAAACAACAACCACAAGATGGATTTCATCAACCCAAGTTTCATTTTAATTAGTATAACGGCGCCAACCTGACAGTGTCTGTAGGTTTCTCAGCATGATCCTGCTGACAGGTTCACTTTAATCCCTTTCTGAAGTCAGACCTGATAGCACGTCCGACATCAGAAGCCCCACTTTGAGGAGGGCTCCGGCGGTGAGCCCACCTCAAAGCCGCGACATGTCAGCTGTTTCACTAAAGTTTATAATGTAGAGCCGTGAAAATAAAAAATAAAAAATTTCTCCATATAAATTATCCTTTAGCCCATAATTTTTTATTTTCCCAAAGGTATCCGGAGAAATTGGACGCCAAACGTTGTTGTGCAATTTGTCCTGAGTACACTGATATCCCATATGTGGGGGGGGGGAACCACCGTTTGGGTGCATGGCAGAGCTCAGAAGGTAATTAGTGATGTTTTGGAATGCAGACTTTGATGGAATGGTTACAGGCATCATGTTGCTTTTGCAGAGCCACTGATGTACCTAAACAGTAAAAAAAAAAACACAAGCGACCCCATTATGGAAACTAGACCCCCCAAGGATTATCTAGATGTGTTGTGAGAATTTTGAACCCCCAAGTGTTTCACTAAAGTTTATAAGGCAGAACCATGAAAATAAAAAATCATATTTTTCCCCATTTTTTTAGCCCCCAAATTTTTATTTTCACAAGGGTAGCAGTAGGAATTGGACTGTAAACATTGTTGTACAATTTGTCCTGAATATGCTGAGTATGTCCTGAGTCCTGAGTATGCTGATACCCCATATGTGGGGATGTTTGGGTGAGCTTGTAAGTGAAGGAACATCGTTTTACTTTTTCAACACAGAATTGGCTGGAATTGAAATCGAACGCCATGTCGTATTTGGAGAGCCCCTGATGTGCCTAAACAGTGGAAACCCCCCAATTCTAACTCCAACCCTAACCCCAACACATCCCTAACCCTAATGATAATTCTAACCACACCCCTAACCCTAACGGGAAAATGGAAATAAGTATTTTTTTTATTTTTCCCCTAACTAAAGGGGTGATAAAGTGGGGTTAGGAGGGTTTTCATAGCGGGATTTTATGTTTGGCAGCTGTCACACACTAAAAGAAGCTTTTTATTGCAAAAACTACTTTTTGCATCACCACATTTTGAGAGCTAGAATTTTTCCATATTTTGGCCAACAAAGTTATGTGAGGTCTTGTTTTTGTGGGACAAGTTGACGTTTTTATTGTTACCATTTTTGGGCAAATGACATTTTTTTATCGCTTTTTATTCCGATTTTTGTGAGGCAGAATGAACAAAAAACAGCAATTCATGAATTTCTTTTAGGGTTTGCTAGTATACCGTTCTGCGTGTGGTAAAACTGATAAAGCAATTTTATTGTTCGGGTCAGTACAATGGCTGTCGCTGTGATACCTCATTTATATCATTTTTTTGTTTTTGAGCTTTCATACAATAAAAACTATTTTCTATAAAAAATAATTATTTTTGCATTACTTTATTCTGAGAGCTATAATATTTTTATTTTTCCTGTGATGGAGCTGTATGGGGGCCTATATTTTACTGGACAAGATGACGTTTTCAGCGGTACCATGATTATTTATCTGTCTATTTGATCACGCGTTATTCCACTTTCTGTTTGGCAGTATGATGATAAAGCATTGTTTTTTTTTATGGTGTTCACTGAAGGGGTTAACTAGTGTGACAGTTTTATAGGTCGGGTCGTTATGTACGTGGCTATACCAAATATGTTCACTTTTATTGTTTAGATTTTTTTATTATTATTTTTTTAAAATACTTTTACAAATATTCTTTTTTTATTTTTTTAAAATTCATTCTTACTTTTACACTTTGTCCCATTATGGGACACTCATTTTCTGCAAGGTGATTGCTTCTATAGCATGCAGATTTGCATGGTACAGAAGCTGTCAGCACTGCACACTGTACACTTACACAGAGACTTCCTGACATGCACTGCACATGACAGGAAGTCTCTCAGCTCTAGAGACCTGGATGTCATCATGACGACATCGGGTCTCCATGGCAGCAATTGGGACCCCACATCATGTTGGATCGCAGTGTTCCGAGGGTTAAAGTGTCAGAAGTGGTCTGTGCCGGGTGTCAGCTGTGACAATCAGCTGACACCCTGCCCTGATCAGCCGGACATCACTCGTGTGCGCGGCCAATCGGCTATGATGTACTATCCCTTCTATGGTCATATAGGACCAGCCCACATGAACGGGATAGTACATCGGATGTCAGAAAGGGGTTAAAAAGAAAATATTCTAATGAATTATTATGAACATATTAGATATTCTCTTTCTAAAGTGTTTATTAGTTTATTTAATGTAAAATAATAAATAATGGATAATTTTAATAAATTCTCTCCTTTTTTCCCCATCTACATGACATGTGAAATCATAGCTTAATGACTTAATACTAGTTTCCATATAGTAACTTTAACATCAAGTCAGCACAGGTTAACATTTTCCTAGGGGGATAATATTTCACTAATGAATGATTAGGACTAAATGGAAAAAAAATAGAGGGTACACATATCAAATTTCATAAAAATAATTTTTTGATCCATATAAGGGACACCCCAATGTGCATGGCCCAAAAATAACATGGGTAAGAGTGCTATCCATCAAAACCACAGATAGCACTTTTCCGAGTAAATGGTGTTATGGACAAGCCCTTACAGGGGCATAGTTATAACTTTTACATTACCGGAGTGAGAAAAATTTAAGATGAGATTTTCTTCTCCAGTCTGTGCTAGCTGTGAGGAGGGGAAGGGCTAGGGAAAGGTTATATTCTATTGGGAAAAGTAAAAGCACTAAAATATAAAAATGAGAATAATTGAAAAATACTAAAAAAAAATGTTCCTAATTCATACATATGTCCTTCTCACAAAATTAGAATATCATCAAAAAGTTAATTTATTTCAGTTCTTCAATACAAAAAGTGAATCTCATATTAGATAGAGTCATTAAAAACAGTGGTCTCTATTTCAAGTGTTTCTGTTAATGTTGATGATTATGGCTTACAGCCGATGAAAACCAAAAAATCCTTATCTCAGTAAATTAGAATAATTAACAAAAAACACCTGCAAAGTCTTCCTAAGCATTTTGAAAAGGTCCTTTAGTCTGTTTCAGCAGGCTCCACAATCATAAGGAAGACTGCTAACTTGACAGATGTCCAGAAGGCAGTCATTGACACACTCCACAAAGCGGGTAAGCCACAAAAGATCATTGCTAAAGAACCTGGCTGTTCACAGAGTGCTGTATCCAAGCATATTAATGTAAAGTTGAGTGGAAGAAAAAAGTGTGGTAGAAAAAGGTGCACAAGCATCCGGGATAACCGCAGCCATGACAGGATTGTTAAGAAACAGCCATTCAAAAATGTGGGGGCACTTAAAAAGGAGTGGACTACTGCTGGAGTTATTGTTTCAAGAGCCACCACACACAGATGTATCCAGGACATGGGCTACAAGTGTCACATCCCTTGTGTCAAGCCACTCTTGACCAATAGACAATTCCAGAAGCGTCTTACCTGAGCCAAGGAGAAAAAGAACTGGACTATTGCTCAGTGGTCCAAGATGTTGTTTTGAGATTAAATTAAATTTTGCATTTCATTTGAAAATCAAGGTCCCAAAGACTGGAGGAAGAATAGACAGGCACAATCCAAGCTGCTTGAGGTCTAGTGTGAAGATTCCACAATCAGTGATGGTTTGAGGAGCCATGTCATCTGCTGGTGTAGATCCACTGTATTTTATCAAGACCAAAGTCAGCGCTAGCCATCTAACAGGAAATTTTAGAGCACTTCATGCTTCCCTCTGCCGACAAGCTTTTTGGAGATGGAAATTTCATTCTACAGCAGGACTTTGCACCTGTCACCACTGCCAAAAGTACCAATACCTGGTTTAAAAACAGTGTCACTGTGATTGATTGGCCAGAAAACTCGCCTGACCTTAACCCCATAGAAAATCCCATATTTTCAAAAGGAAGATGAGAGTCACCAGACCCAACAATGAAGACAAGCTGAAGGCTGCTATCAAAGCAACCTGGACTTCCATAACACCCCAGTTGTGTCACAGACTGATTGCCTCCATGCCACGCTGCATTGATTCAGTAATGGAAGCAAAAAGGAGCCCCGACCAAGTATCGAGTGCATTTACTGAACATACTATTCAGTAGGCCAACATTTTGGATTTTAAAATAATTTTTCAAGCTGGTGTTATATTCTAAATTACTGAGATAATGACTTTTGGGCTTTCATTTGCTGTAAGCCATAATCATCAACATTAACAGATATAAACACTTGAAATAGATCACTCTGTTTGTAATGATTCTACAGTATATACTATATGAGTTTCACCTTTTGTATTGAAGAACTGAAACAAATTAACTTTTTGATGATATTCTAATTCTGTGAGAAGCACCTGTGTATATATATATTTATTGTTCATCCCTGAAAAAAAAAAAAGATCGTAATATCCTCTACATCATGCACTATGAGAATGCCTAATTCCTGTATTAAATGTGTCAATGATGAGGTCAGGTCCTCTCTGCCTTTTCTTCCCTCCTCTGGAGCTTCCCAGGCTATTAATATCAGCTCACAGCTGTATAGTTAGCCTTTACTGGCTATTAAAATGGGGGACCCCCCCAAAAAAATGAAGTGGGGTCCCCCCATAATTAATAACCAGCAAAGGCTATGCAGATAGCTGCAAGCTGTTATTAATAGTCTCGGAATGGACCATGGATATTGGCACCCCCCGGCTCAGCCGCCCCAGAAAAGGCGCATGTTAGCCTCGCTCTTCCCACTTGCCCTGTGGCGGGCAAGTGGGGAAAGTGCAGTAATAATTTGTATTGTAAAGTGACATCAAGCCTGGCTTAGTAATGGAGAGGTGTCAACAAGACACCTATCCATTACTAATCTTATAGTTGTTACAGGTCAAATAAAGACAAAGCCAGAATAAATTATTTTAATGAAATAAAACACTATACAGTTTCCCATCTTTATTATACAGCAAATCCATGCCTTTGATCGCCTGTAATAAAAATAAAATGAAAAACCAACAATATACCCATACCTGTCCGTCGCTGTGTCCCATGCAGCAATCCATGTCAGGGGGATATACAGTTTACAGCCAGGACGGTGCTAACATGTGACCTCCCCTGCTGTAAACCACTGGTGAATGAATGAGATGCTGCCTGCACAGCATCAGTGACTAGCTGTGCTGCCTGTCACTGATGCTGTGCACCCTCACTGCCTGACCTGTGCTGAACTCTGTAGCATGGGAAAATGAACTGGCATTCATACAGTTTGCAATCCATCTCTTCTATCTTGTTGGCTCCTGCAGTGATTTTACAGAAGCTGGTAGATGAATTACTGGCTTTTCTTCTATCTTTCTGTGCAATATCAATACATATATACAGTATTAGTGATGAGCGAATATACTCGGTACTCGGAGATTTAGTTTTCAGCACCGCAGCTGAATGATTTACATCTGTTAGCCAGCATAAGTACATATGGAGGTTGCCTGGTTGCTAGGGAATCCCCACATATAATGAAGCTGGCTAACAGCTGAGGCCACGAAAACTAAATCTCTGAGCACTAACAAATACTCGGAGATCACCCGAGAGTGCTCGGGAAAACCTGAGCACATGAATTACCGGCTTTTCACAGGACACCAGTACGTAAAAATTGGACAGCACTCGCATGGTGCGAGTGCTGTGTGATTTTTTTCTCACATCCACTGACTTGCATTGGCGAGTCTTGGCCAATATACGCAGCAAATAGCAGCATGCTGTGATTTCTCACACGTATCATACGGCAGAGATAAATAATGGTGATGGATGCTGACCCATAGATTAACAGCGGCCCGAGTGCTATGCGATTTTTTTCTCTCATAGAACTCCCTAAAATTCATAAGGATCTACAGAGGCCCACTGGTCGCCCGATTGTGTCGGGCAGGGGGTCTCTATGCAACAAGGTGGCAATCTTTTTGGATCGATTGTTGAGGAAATTTGCCACTTCGGCACCCTCCTATGTGAGGGATACCAGTGACTTTATCAGATCCTTGGAGGGTGTGCAGGTCAGTGATTCCACCTGGTTGGTCTCCTTTGATATTACATCCCTATATACGTCTATAGAACACACCAGGGGTTTATCTGCTGTCGGTGTGGCACTTGCCGACTCCGATATGGCTCCGGAGTCTGCGCGGTTCGCCCTGGCGCTGCTGGAGTTCATCCTTGGGAGGAATTTTTTTCTCTTTGGGGATGAGTTCTATTTGCAGCGCCGTGGGACAGCCATGGGGTCCAATGTGGCCCCTATGTATGCTAATATCTATATGGCTGTCCTGGAGGGCGAACATGTGTACAGCTCGCCGCTCTGGGGCCATGTTAGGGGCTGGCGGTGCTACATCAATGATATTTTCCTGATATGGGATGTGATCGAAATGAACTTGAACAGTTCCATTGCTATTTGAATAGTATATACCCTGGGTTGGGCTTCACTATGGACTGTTCACAGTCCAAGATGCAATTTCTGGACACTTGTGTCTATAAGTCTGATGGTCTCCTACATACCGATTTATTTGTTAAACATACGGACAGGAATAATTTATTGCACTTCTGTGAACATCCACGCCGTATGGTGGAGTCCCTGCCGTGGAGCCAGTTACTTCGGGTGAGAAGAATTGTTTCAAATGATACTCTAGTGGATAAAAGACTGGATGAGATGTGCCTCAAATTCCTTGCAAGAGGGTATCCTGGGACTGATTTGGCTGGGTTTAAGGCTAGAGCTTTATCTAAAGAACGTGTTGAACTCCTTGATCCCAGGGTGAGAGCTCTAACGGATAAGAGGATTCCGTTCGTTACGGCGTACAATGGTCTTAGTAACCAAATTTCAGGTGTTATAAGAAGACACTGGCCACTATTGAGTCGTGGTCATACCAACATTCAGGAGTTCAAATTGCCTCCGTTGCTCTCCTATAGGAGAAATAGAAATCTAAAGGATGAGTTGGTGGTGTCAGATATTGGCAGCTCGAAAAGGGAGTTACAGACCACGTTTGGTCGTCCGAGCCTGGGTAATTTTCCATGTCTGAATTGTGCGTGTTGTAATAACATGGTGAAGGGGGCTTCTTTTTATCACCCCCATACGGGTAGGAAGTATGAGATATGGAAACGCTGTACCTGTAGAAGTAGTTTTGCGGTCTATGTTCTGAGCTGTCCATGTGGCCTCTACTATGTAGGGGAGACCACAATGGAGGTCAGGGCTAGGATCAGCAAACATAAAAGCACTATAAGAACTCGACGTGTTGAACTTCCGGTACCTAGGCACTTCCATGATATGGGACACTCGGTCAATCAGCTTAGATATAGAATTATAGATGATGTTCCTGTGCTCAGACGTGGTGGGGATCGGATTTCTCTCTTGAAAAAGAAAGAGTTAAAATGGATATTTGAACTCGATACGTTATCTCCGAGGGGCATGAATATTGAGTACCAGCAGAGTATTTTTCTCTAGCATCCTTTGGGTTAATTGTGGTTCCTCATTAGTGTATTGTTTTTAACCACTGTTTTTATTATTGTATGCGATATGTGATTCAATATTTCCCATAACTGCATTTCTCCATCTCCCCATACTATATGTGGTAGCGGGTATGCCCACACCTCTCTATGATAAGAGGTATGCTATTGTGAATATGTGCAAATGGCCACTCTAGGCTGAATGTGCCTTCCCTTGGCAGATTGCAAATGCTAAGCAACTTGAGGCTGGGCTAGTACCAGTATGGGAGACGGGCTGGGAATCACTGGTACTAATTGTCCCCTGTTCAAATGTAAACTCTCTATGACCCTTTGGGGTGAGTTAGTGTTTTTGTTCGAAAAGGAGTTTAATTAAATATTTTGTATGCACTATACCTATGGTCAATTGTAATAGGCTTCGCTATCCGTATGGTGACCCATAGCGCTGTATATGTGAGGACTATGCACATTATGCGATCGGAACAGGTCTCTCTTTTCTAATCTATCATTACAGGGTCCAAGGATTAAGAGGATGCCTTTGAGTACCTTGTTTATTAGTATATCCGGCAACATACCTACTCTATCCATTTGACATTTATGGTCGGCATTTACATATGGTCCTGGTGGCGTTACTCCTCTGCAATTGCACATGGATTATGGACCTTACATGGATGCGCTATGATATGTGCACTACTATATCCTGAAGAGACATGGAGAGGATCTTTTTTTTTTTTTTTTTTTTTTATATATACAGCTGGACTATAGTGGTTACGCTGCGGACATGCGCACTGAAGTGCCTATTGGAGACTATGCTGTGCGGCTGCCATGTACGGTCATGCGCAGTGGGGGAGGTTACCCGGACATGCGCAGTACTGGGCGTTGGGAATATAGCGCTCATAAGTGGACTCCGTTGATGCACACAGAACCCCTGGAGTGGGATGTTGGTGGGCGGATCTGCCGTTAGGACATGCGCAATGGTGGTGGGGCCCAAGAGTCTGTGCCGGGATGGGCGCTGCATGTCAGGTACGGTGTGGTCACATGTGGCCGGCGCTGTTTTCTGATTGAGCAGAGCTTACCCTGGGCAAACCTATGGAGCCATGGCAACCACCGATGCATGTCTTCTATTGGATGGGGTGGTATGTTTACATCTATGTAGCCGGGAGTGTTTATATGTGATCTATGGAGTGTTTAATGATATGGAGAGCGATCAAGGGGGATTTTCCTGTGTATGGGGAGGTTGGTTACGGGTTGTTTCGCATTGTATACTGTTTTTATTGTTTTGTATAATGTTTGTAATATTGTTGTTTTTTCTATGATGTCAGGGCACTCCCATTGGTTGTGGGTTAACAATGTGGGTGTGTCTAATGGTATAAAATGGTGGTTGAATTGGGATTATACTGTGCTTGAAAAAGGTCCATGGACTGAAACGTCGCCGCAGGAGGCAGAATAAAGAAGGTTACTGTTAGGTGTCGAGTTCCCGCTTCTGCACAAGGGGAATCTCGAGCCATCTCCGCTGCGGTCTCCCATTCTTATCCAGCCGCAGTGGAGTCTGCTCAGCAGAGATGTCTGTCCCAGCGTCTTGCTCAGTCTCACTCTGTACAAAGAGTTACTGCTGCTTTTCCTGCTTCTGCCATTGAAGTCAGTGTTGGGCAGCGGCAAGCAGATGCTTTTGGGGGTAAGTCCTGCTTTTCTCTTTCTGAGCATGCCCAGGGCAAGATCTCCCATTGGAGATTGAGGGTCACATGCTCAGGTACTGCAGCACATCCCATTGGTCCTCCAGGAAGGTCCTGAAAGGGCAAAACTTTGGTAGCAGCTTCCCATTGGTCCTTTATTGGAAGGTCCTGAACGTGCTGCAACTATATAAGCTGCGCATGACCGCACGGCCATGCGCTAGTGTACATTTGTAAATCTGTGTGTGTTGTGAGTGAAAGTCGCTCTTTAAATAACCCTCCCTATTGGATGACTGTTCGCGGAAGGTGTATGTTTGCTATCTAGCGCCCGACTTAGCCATCAGCACGTAAACACACAATACAGCGTCTCTTGGAGATAGGAGCAACATCTATATCTAACTCCAGTGATTGCGTTGTTAATTTGACCTCACGTGAACTAGGTCCGGCACATCTATCATTGCTCTCAAAGGGTTTGAATTATTGTATACCCGAGCCTTTTGATTTCTCCACCTTCCAGATCAATCTGTTTAAAGCCATAAGAAAGATCCACTTGCATAAATTTTTCTCCTCTAGAACGACTGATACTGTGACATGGGAGGGTGAACAACCGTGCCAGGTAGGAACACTGGGTTTTATGGCGGGTGGTACAGATGAAACTTTGGCTGACATACGAGAAGATGCTGCCCTCCTCCTAGGCATTACCAGTACCACATCTGATCAGAACATTAGTACTTCTGATTCTCATGGCCCCTTCCTGGGTGGTATCTCGTCTGCATACATGCCCCCTTCTTCTCCCGGGAATGTGGTAGATCTATTCGAGACATTAGTGTTGAAAGACATGGAAGCTATATTGTACAAAAAGGCACCGACCAATTTAACTTCGGCAGAAAATGAGGCGTTAAAAGAGATGGCCAGCTGGACTGATGTCATAATACGTCCAGCGGATAAAAGTGGTAAAGTCGTTTTAATACCGAGAGAGGCTTATATCGCCGAAGCACGGCGACAATTATCGGATATCTCTACCTACCTTCCATTAAAAAAGGATTGTACACAGAAATTTAAAGGGGAACTCCGCTCTCTCCTCAGACGAGCAGTAGAGAATAAAATCATTACACAGAACAAGGCGGAAAAATTACTACCACAATTCCCTACTAAGCCTCACTGGTACATCTCCCTAAAGTACACAAATCGGTCACGTCACCTCCTGGGAGACCAATTGTGTCAGGGATTGGAGCGCTGACTGAACCCCTTTCCCAATACATTGACTGGCTCTTACGCCCCTTATTGAAAGACGTTCCCTCATACATTAAGGACACGGATTCTTTTTTGAAATGTGTACAGAATTTAGATTGGCAGCCGGGGTTCTCCCTGGCATCCCTGGACGTGATCAGCCTGTACACTAATATCCCACAAGATTTAGGCATTCGCTCTATCAGGAGAATTCTTGAGACTACTGATAAAAGCACAAATTATGTAGATTTTGTATGTGAGAGTCTCCTTTTTATTCTCACTCACAACACTTTTACTTTTCAGGATGAATGGTACAGGCAGATCACCGGGACTGCCATGGGGACCCCGGCTGCATGTACTTTCGCCAATCTATATATGGCTGTGTTCGAGGAGGACTATATATACTCGAACCTGAATACTTTTTTGAAACATATTAGAGTTTATCTTAGATATATAGATGACGTATTCCTTATTTGGGATAGTACTGAGGACGCTTTCAATCAGTTTGTCGACTTTTTGAATACGAAGAACACTATGGGGATGTCTTTTACTTCCAATTTTGGCGGTGATAAACTCGAATTTTTAGATGTTGCTATTCACATCCAGGAAGAGAAATTATGTACTTCAGTGTTTCGTAAATCTGTCGCTGTCAACTCATTACTACATTTCGATAGTTTCCACCCTCCCCATGTCAAAAGATCATTACCTTACAGTCAGTTGTTGAGGACAAAAAGGATTAACAACACAGTTAGAGGGTTTAAAGAACAGTCGGAGAACTTGTGTGAACGATTTCGGGACAGGGGGTACCCTGAAGATATTTTGGGGGATGCCATCAAAAGGGTTAATACCCGCTCGCAGTTAGTAAATTCCACCAATAGTTCCTCTCGGCAATTTACCTTCTGCTTCCAATATAGTCCCATGGATAGAGAAATTAGATCGATTATAAGGAAGCATTGGCACATACTAGAGGGAGATAGAGAATGAACTGATATAGCCGCTGAGGACCCTCTTATTGCTAATAGAAGGGGGAAAAGAGTGAGGGATGTGCTAGTCCGTAATCGTATAACCAATGATAAGAACACCTGGTTAGAACAGATGACCCCGAAAGGGAATTACAGGTGTGGACAGTGCAGGTATTGCCGTTTTCATATCCAGAATCCTGTCTTACATATCGGTCCCTATATACACCAGGTCAAACAATTAATCACCTGCAGGACTAATTACGTAGTTTACGTTATTTTTTGTCCGTGCAGGAGATTTTATATAGGGAAGACCATCAGGAAACTTTTCACACGTTTCAGAGAACATCAAAGATCTATTGATTCGGGTAGGGGTGTTCCCAGACTCATTCAACATGTCAGAGAGTGTCATGCGGGAAACTCTGATGTCTGACATTTGCAGGAATCAAAAAGGTTTTTTTACCCAAACAAGGAGGAGATCTTCATAAGCTATTGTTACAACGAGAAGCATTGTGGATAATGAAAACTAAGGCTACAGGACCAGCTGGCCTTAATGAAAAAATTGATATGTCCGTGTTTTTATGATTTTTGCATCCCATATATTGCCAACCTCGTGTCATTTTTATAGCATAACCTGCTATTTAGAACATGCTTTTTCCTATATACCACTTTTTTTCAACAGTATGGCATCTCTATAAGATAGTTTGATGGATGGAGAAGAGTTGGATAGGATATTAATCTTGGTTATATCATAAGGTTGTATTTTGTACAGTTTCTATACCACGTACGAGTTGTTTATTTGTGACTTATTTTTCCATGGAGATATTGTGATCTTATATGTGCATGTCTAATATCTGTATACTTATGTTTTTCTACTGATTTTAATACTCACTGTTTTGATTGTTCCCTCGCTATGCACCTGTTTTCTGTCTGCGCTGGACGGGATACACATCGTAGGGGGCGGAGCCTTTGTGCTTATCTCACCTGACGTTGTTCCCTTCCAGCGTGGACCCGTAGAAGCGCCGGTGTTGGCGCGAAACGGCTGTTGTCCTCTCCCCCGCTCACCTCCTCTGTTTTGTCTCCCCCGTGCCGTGAAGACGGTCACACGTTTGCTTCAATAAAGGGTAAAGCCCGCTTCACAGGATTGGTGAGTGTTGCCACGTCTTTCTTCATTTTTTATCTACAAGTTTGCTGTGCCTTGAACGTGAGCACCTCACTGCACATGCTGGGCCCAGTGGTTCCTGCTGTGACTCCATATATTAACTCTTTATCAGGCTGTGCTGCGTTCTACCTTCTTTCATATGTTTAGCGTCTTATTGCTGTGACCGCCAGTGCGGCGCCTTGTGCTTTCACAGCGCTTTCCTGACCCAAGCCTGGGTGGTTAGTGGCGTTCGCCAGTGCGGCACTGCATGCACTCTCGTGCTTCTATTGCTGTCACTCTGACACCTCAGTAGCGGTGTCGAGCGCATGAGGTCTATGTACTCAAATCCTGTGTCTTGGGATTGAGTTCTGAGACTCGTTGCTTGCGCTCTTGGTGCGGTACCACGGCCCTGTGACGTAACAGGGTTCGCTTCCTTCACACAGGGTGAGGTTAGCCCATGTGTGTATTCACTTTGTACCGCCATATAGTCCGTCATTACTTGGCAGCAGGTTCCATCTCTGCACGGTGGACCCCGGGCTGCGAATGCACCATACTCTATCTGTCTTATTATTTGGTGCGTTCCGCTAGCCCTAACATTACACTAGCGCCAGGGTCTGGCTAGTAATGATGGACAAACAGCAATCCTTGCAGTATATCCAGCAGCTGGACGGTAGGTTGGCGGCTCTCGAGAGCTCAACCTCAGCTGTGGATGTTACCGCAGTTGCTGTACAGGCTGCTAGCGTGGCTGCAGCAACCTTGTCCATTGCCACCCCTGTTCCGACATTATCTCGCCTCCCGCTGCCAGAAAAATTTTCTGGTGATAGCAAATTTTGTAGGGGATTCGTGAGTCAGTGCTCTATTCACCTCGAGCTCCTGGCTGCACGTTTTCCCACAGAGCGGGCTAAGGTGGGATTTATAGTGTCTCTCTTGTCGGACAGGGCGTTGGAATGGGCAACGCCGCTGTGGGAGCGTGGCGATCATGTGGTGCAGAGTGCTCCGCTGTTCCTGAGCTCATCACGTTAAGGACGCTCTGGCCACTAGGGAGATTCCTGCCACACTGGAGGAGTTAACCCCTTCCCGACCTGTGACACAGCGTATGTGTCATGAAAGTCGGTGCTAATCCGACCTGTGACACATATGCTGTGTCACAGAAAGATCATGGCAACATGGCGCCACCATTGATTCCAGCCAATCTTGTATTCATAAAGTCAAATGGTGCTCCCTCACTTCCGAGCCCCGACGTGTGCCCAAACAGTGGTTTACCCCCACATATGGGGTACCAGCATACTCAGGACAAAATGCGCAACAATTACTGGGGTCCAATTTCTCCTGTTACCCTTGTGAAAATAAAAAAATGCTTGCTAAAACATCATTTTTGAGGAAAGAAAAATTATTTTTTATTTTCATGGCTCTGTGTTGTAAACGTCTGTGAAGCACTTGGGGGTTCAAAGTGCTCACCACATATCTTGATAAGTTCCTTGGGGGGTCTAGTTTCTAAAATGGGGTCACTTGTGGGGGGTTTCTACTGTTTAGGCACACCAGGGGCTCTGCAAACGCAACGTGACGTCCGCAGACCATTCCATCAAAGTCTGCATTTCAAAAGTCACTACTTCCCTTCTGAGCCCCGACGTGTGCCCAAACAGTGGTTTACCCCCACACATGGGGTATCAGCGTACTCAGGAGAAACTGGACAACAACTTTTGGGGTCCAATTTCTCCTGTAACCCTTGGGAAAATAAAAAATTCTGGGCTAAAAAATTATTTTTGAGGAAAGAAAACGTATTTATTATTTTCACAGCTCTGTGTTATAAACTTCTGTAAAGCACTTGGGGGTTGAAAGTGCTCACCACATATCTAGATAAGTTCCTTTGGGGGTCTAGTTTCCAAAATGGGGTCACTTGTGGGGGGTTTCTACTGTTTAGGCACACCAGGGGCTCTGCAAACGCAACGTGACGCCCGCAGACCATTCCATCAAAGTCTGCATTTCAAAAGTCACTACTTCCCTTCTGAGCCCCGACGTGTGCCCAAACAATGGTTTACCCCCACACATGGGGTATCAGCTTACTCAAGAGAAACTGGACAACAACTTTTGTGGTCCAATTTCTCCTGTAACCCTTGGGAAAATAAAAAATTCTGGGCTAAATAATTATTTTTGAGGAAAGAAAACGTATTTATTATTTTCACTGCTCTGTGTTATGAACTTCTGTGAAGCACTTGGGGGTTCAAAGTTCTCACCTCACATCTAGATAAGTTCCTTTCGGGGTCTAGTTTCCAAAATGGGGTCACTTGTGGGGGTTTTCTACTGTTTAGCCACATCAGGGGCTCTGCAAGCGCAACGTGACGCCCGCAGAGCATTCCATCAAAGTCTGCATTTCAAAACGTCACTACTTCACTTCCGAGCCCCAGCATGTGCCTAAACAGTGGTTTACCCCCACATATGGGGTATCAGCGTACTCAGGAGAAACTGGACAACAACTTTTGGGGTCAAATTTCTCCTGTTACCCTTGGGAAAATAAAAAATTGCGGGCTAAAAAATCATTTTTGAGAAAAGAATTTTTTTTTTTAATTTTCATGGCTCTGCGTTATAAACTTCTGTGAAGCACTGGAGGGTTCAAAGTGCTCACCACACATCTAGATTAGTTCCTTTGGGGGTCTAGTTTCCAAAATGGGGTCATTTGTGGGGGATCTCCAATGTTTATGCACACAGGGCTCTCCAAACGCGACATGGTGTCCGCTAATGATTGGAGCTAATTTTCCATTTAAAAAGCCAAATGGCGTGCCTTCCCTTCTGAGCCCTGCTGTGCGCCCAAACAGTGGTTTACCCCCACATATGGGGTATCTGCGTACTCAGGACAAACTGGACAACAACATTTGTGGTCCAATTTCTCCTATTACCATTGGCAAAATAGGAAATTCCAGGCTAAAAAAATCATTTTTGAGAAAAGAAAAATTATTTTTTATTTTCATGGCTCTGCATTATAAACTTCTGTGAAGCACCTGGGGGTTTAAAGTGCTCAGTATGCATCTAGATAAGTTCCTTGGGGGGTCTAGTTTCCAAAATGGGGTCACTTGTGGGGGAGCTCCAATGCATAGGCACACAGGGGCTCTCCAAACGCGACATGGTGTCCGCTAACAATTGGAGCTAATTTTCCATTCAAAAAGTCAAAAGGCGCGCCTTCCCTTCCGGGCCCTGCCGTGTGCCCAAACAGTGGTTTACCCCCACATATGAGGTATCGGCGTACTCGGGAGAAATTGCTCAACAAATTTTAGGATCCATTTTATCCTATTGCCCATGTGAAAATGAAAAAATTGAGGCGAAAAGAAATTTTTTGTGAAAAAAAAAGTACTTTTTCATTTTTACGGATCAATTTGTGAAGCACCTGAGGGTTTAAAGTGCTCACTAGGCATCTAGATAAGTTCCTTGGGGGGTCCAGTTTCCAAAATGGGGTCACTTGTGGGGGAGCTCCAATGTTTAGGCACACAGGGTCTCTCTAAACGCGACATGGTGTCCGCTAACGATGGAGATAATTTTTCATTCAAAAAGTCAAATGGCGCTCCTTCCCTTCCGAGCCTTACCATGTGCCCAAACAGTGATTTACCTCCACATGTGAGGTATCAGTGTACTCAGGAGAAATTGCCCAACAAATTTTAGGATCCATTTTATCCTGTTGTCCATGTGAAAATGAAAAAATTGAGGCTAGAAGAATTTTTTTGTGAAAAAAAAAAAGTACTTTTTCATTTTTACGGATCAATTTGTGAAGCACCTGGCGGTTTAAAGGGCTCACTATGCATGTAGATAAGTTCCTTGGGGCGTCTAGTTTCCAAAATGGGGTCACTTGTGGGGGAGCTCCAATTTTTAGGCACACGAGGGCTCTCCAAACGTGACATGGTGTCCGCTAAAGAGTGCAGCCAATTTTTCATTCAAAAAGTCAAATGGCGCTCCTTCCCTTCCAAGCCCTGCCGTGCGCCCAAACAGTGGTTTACCCCCACATATGAGTTATGAGCGTACTCAGGAGAAATTGGACAACAACTGTCGTGGTTCAGTTTCTCCTTTTACCATTGGGAAAATAAAAAAATTGTTGCTGAAAAATCATTTTTGTGACTAAAAAGTTAAATGTTCATTTTTTCCTTCCATGTTGCTTCTGCTGCTGTGAAGCACCTGAAGGGTTAATAAACTTCTTGAATGTGGTTTTGTGCACCTTGAGGGGTGCAGTTTTTAGAATGGTGTCACTTTTGGGTATTTTCAGCCATATAGACCCCTTAAACTGACTTCAAATGTGAGGTGGTCCCTAAAAAAAATGGTTTTGTAAATTTCGTTGTAAAAATGAGAAATCGCTGGTCAAATTTTAACCCTTATAACTTCCTAGCAAAAAAAAATTTTGGCTCCAAAATTGTGCTGATGTAAAGAAGACGTGTGGGAAATGTTATTTATTAACTATTTTGTGTCACATAACTCTCTGGTTTAACAGAATAAAAATTCAAAATGTGAAAATTGCGAAATTTTCAAAATTTTCGCCAAATTTCCATTTTTATCACAAATAAACACAGAATTTATTGACCTAAATTTACCACTAACATGAAGCCCAATATGTCACGAAAAAACAATCTCAGAACCGCTAGGATCCATTGAAGCGTTCCTGAGTTATTACCTCATAAAGGGACACTGGTCAGAATTGCAAAAAACGGCAAGTTCTTTAAGGTCAAAATAGGCTGGGTCATGAAGGGGTTAATAACTGTCTCCACTCGAATTGACCTCCGTTTTAACGAGCGGAGGTTAGAGCGAGCCCAGTGTAGGCAGAGGTTTCGGCTGGCTCCTACCTTCGCCAAACCTCTGGAATCTCCGGTCCTGGTTCCTGAGTCACATGAGGCCATGGAAGTGTCACAAGCGGGATCTAAGTCCCGGACCGCTTGTGCACTCAAGGTCTGTCATGTTTGCCAGCAGTCAGGACATCTAGCCACCAGATGTCCTCAGCGGTCGAGGAAACGTCAGCGTCTAGTGGTAGTAGGTGGAGGTACACTAGACACGGCGACGTTTGCCTCTAAATTGTCCTTTAAGGGGACAATTATTATAGGCTCATTCTCCCACTCGGTAGAGCTCTGCGTGGATTCTGGGGCGGAGGGCAATTTTATGTCTTCTGCTTTCGCCCAACGTCACGCAATACCCCTGGTTATGCTAGCTCAACCAGTAACGGTACGAGTGGTGAATGGGTCGACACTGCCCTCACAGATAACACACCAGACCATCCCTTTTACTCTGTCCATGTCGCCATCTCATCAGGAGATTATATCTCTGCTCGTCATTCCTGAGGGAATTGATGAGGTCCTGTTGGGAATACCTTGGCTACGGTACCACTCTCCTCATATCGAGTGGTCCTCAGGCAGAATTCTGGGATGGGGCGAATCTTGTGGGAGTAGGTGTCAGAGGGAGTGCGTTCAGGTTGCTACTACAGAGGTACCCGCAGATCTATCCTCTCTCCCCAAGCAGTATTGGTCTTATGCAGACGTGTTCTCCAAAAAGGCGGCGGAGATCCTTCCGCCTCATCGCCCCTATGACTGTCCTATTGATCTCTTGCCTGGTGCTGAGCCTCCCCGGGGTCGAGTCTATCCGTTATCTCTCCCGGAGACGGAGGCAATGTCACAGTACATCCAGGAAAATCTGGCAAGAGGATTCATTAGGAAGTCAGTGTCACCTGCTGGGGCAGGGTTCTTCTTCGTGCAGAAGAAGAACGGGGAATTGCGTCCATGCATAGACTACAGGGGTCTTAACGCCATCACCGTTAAGAATAAGTATCCTTTGCCCTTGATATCTGAGCTCTTCGATAGGCTTCGTGGAGCAAGGGTATTTACTAAATTAGATCTGCGGGGTGCTTACAACCTGATTCGCATCCGTGAGGGGGACGAATGGAAGACGGCTTTTAACACCAGGGATGGGCACTATGAATATCTGGTGATGCCCTTCAGGCTCTGTAATGCCCCAGCCATTTTCCAAGACTTTGTGAACGACATCTTCCGGGATATGCTTTCCACCTCGGTCGTAGTCTATCTGGATGATATTCTCATCTACTCTCCAGATATTGACTCCCACCGGAGAGATGTTTGCAAAGTCTTCGACCTCCTACGGGCAAACTCCCTCTATGCCAAGTTGGAGAAGTGTCTGTTCGAGCAGGAGTCCTTACCTTTCCTAGGCTACATCATCTCTGCCCAGGGATTGGCTATGGATCCTGCCAAACTACAGGCTGTGATGGACTGGCAGGAACCCCATTCTCTTAAAGCGGTGCAGCGCTTTATGGGGTTCATTAATTATTATCGCCAGTTCATTCCGCACTTCTCAACTTTGGTAGCTCCCTTGGTTGCCCTCACCAAGAAGGGGGCAAATCCCAAATTGTGGTCTGAGGAGGTCTCCAAGGCCTTTAACTCCATAAAGTCACACTTCGCTAGCGCTCCCATCCTACATCGCCCCGATGTTGATAAGCCATTTATCATGGAGGTGGATGCCTCTTCTGTTGGTGCTGGAGCAGTTCTCTTCCAAAAGGATGCTCAAGGTCGGAAACATCTTTGCTTCTTCTTTTCTAAGACCTTCTCACCAGCAGAGAGGAATTATTCCATCGGGGACAGGGAGTTGCTAGCCATGAAGTTGGCTTTCTCAGAGTGGAGACATCTCTTGGAGGGAGCACGTTTTCCCTTCCAAGTCTTCACAGACCATAAAAATTTGGTGTACCTGCAGACAGCCCAGCAGTTAAATTCTCGCCAGGCCAGATGGTCCTTATTCTTCTCCCGGTTTCATTTCACCCTCCATTTTCTTTCTGGGGAGAAGAACATTCGGGCCGACGCTCTCTCTCGCTCCGTTGTGTCATCTGCGGAGGAGGAAGAGGAGCCTAGGCTTATTGTCCCCACCGAGAGCTTGAGAACTGTGGCCCCGGTTTCGCTAGAGTCTGTGCCTCCGGGCAAGACTTTTGTACCATCCAGTTTGCGACCGGAGGTTCTCTCCTGGGCACACTCGTCCAGGGTGGGTGGACATTTTGGTTCCAAAAGGACATCTGAGTTACTGGCGAGGACATACTGGTGGCCGCATATGGCTCGTGATGTCGCAGAATATGTTCGGGCGTGTGTCTCTTGCGCCAAGAACAAGTCCCCTCGGCAACGGCCAGCTGGTTTGCTTTACCCTCTGCCGGTGGCGGACAGGCCCTGGGAGATGGTCGGGATGGACTTTGTGGTGGGCTTACCCAAGTCTCGTAACTGCACCATTATCTGGGTGATCACCGACCATTTTTCCAAAATGGTGCACTTGGTGCCTCTTCCACGGCTACCTTCTGCACGGGCGTTGGCTGTCTTGTTCATCAAACATATCTTTCGCCTACACGGTATGCCAGACAAAATTGTTAGTGACCGGGGTCCCCAGTTTGCGTCTCGATTCTGGAGAGAGCTTTGTCGTCTACTCAGTATTGAGTTGAATCTCTCTTCGGCATATCATCCCGAGACGAATGGGTTGGTAGAGAGGGCCAACCAGACCTTGGTCACATATTTATGACATTTTGTTTCTGCCAGGCAGGATGACTGGGCATCCTTGCTACCGTGGGCAGAGTTTGCGCTTAACAACGCCGTAGCCGACTCCACCAGTCAGACTCCATTCCTCCCAAATTACGGGCAGCATCCGCGTGTCCCTGTGCCCATGTGATCTGATTTTTTCATAGGTAGAGAAAAAAAAGTATCTTTATCTTCTCCATTCAGTTTATCCAGGAAAATAAGAATACACTCAAGTGTCATCTGAGTGCGGTTCAATATTTTTCAAAGACCTATAGACATTCTATGGCCAAGTGCGACCTGAATATTGGAGGCAAATTGTGCATACTGCTTTTTTTTTCCCTGGGATTACTAGATCCGAGGAAAAACAAAAATCGTGGGGACAAGTGCTATCTATCAAAACAACGGAAAGTACTCATCCAAGTTATTACGGTCATCTGCACAAGCCTTTACAATGTGCCTGAGAACTGTGTTGCTATGAAATCTTCATTTCCCAGCTGGATAAAATTGTTTACTTGCAATCTACAAATATCTTCAGGTTATTTTTTTCAATTCACTTGCTTTGGTAATATATTTATTTTGCTGCTGCTTTTATGACAAACGATTTTCCAAGAGCATTTATATGTCTATTTGGGGTATTTGTTGTAGTTTGTTATTTAATGCACAGAATCAATTGCCGCACTTGATCTTTCTATGGTTATTAAGTGTTCCGCTCTATCTTTGACGATAGGGGAGTTTGGATTTATGTTTAGCTTTGTATTTATATTCTATATTATATGAGCATTCATTGTATCTTCTGGACAGTAACTTTCCAGAGACAAATAATGAATGCATATATTGTTACATACATTTACTAGTGAGTTCATTTGTAATAGTATTCAATATTTTTTTTACATTTTTATATGATTATGTTTTTCCTTTCCCTATTTGGTGTTCTGTTGTAGTGGTATGCCTTTTTTGGTCAGTTTTTCGATGTTAGTTTCATGTACCAACATCCATATTAAGGCCGGGATCACACATGCGAGAAACACGTCCGTGTCTCGCATGTGAAATCCAAGCTCTGGCGCCGGCACTCCAGAGCGGAGCGTGCGGCTCCACGTGTTGCTATGCGGCCGCACGCTCCGCTCTGGAGTGCCGGCGCCAGAGGAGGGATTTCACATGTGAGACACGGATGTGTTTCTCGCATGTGTGATCCCGGCCTAACACACTAGATTTACGTAATCATTCGTGCCCCTGCCTTTAATGAGGACTTGCATGCTGAGCCCATATCTCGCATCTTTCTCTGCACTTGATGGCTGATTTAATCACGCGCACTGCACTCATGTGACTGCAAGTATGCAATTTACATACCTCCTGCCACATTCCAAGTAGACTGGATATAGTATAATGGCCCCACATAGTGTGCAATACAGTATATTGGCCCCACATACTGTGTCAGGATTCAAACCCAGCAGCTATTGCGCACCAGTCAGCAGCTCTTGCCTCTGAGCTATTCAGCTCACTGGACAGTTCCTTGCTAAATCAAATATTAGTACCTGTGTTGTTCCTGATGTCTCCACCCCAAGTTCCTGATTGGCTCACCCTGTAATCTCCTGATTGAGCACCCTACTTAAGCCTGGGACTACACTTCCTTCATTGTGAGATTATTGAGCTCCCAGCCTTTAGTCTAGCTTCTTCCCACCTGCTGCTTATCCTCAAGATCCTACTGCTTCTCCATGTACTAACCTCTGGCTACATCCTGACTACGATTGCCGCTTATCCTCAAGATCCTACTGCAGCTCCATGTACTGACCTCTGGCTATATCTTGACTGTAAGACCTGCTTATTCCTCCAACTACACTGCTGCCCTGTTTACCAACCTCTGGCTATATCCTTATGACGCTACTTACCGGTGCTGTCCCTAGTGGTTGCAATGTCACCACTGCTCTATACAGTATAATGGCCCCACATAGTAATCCATACAATATTAATTCCCCACTTAATGCTCTTTACAATATAATGCAATAATACAAATAATATATATAATACAAATAGTGCTCCATACAGTATAATGGACCCCAAATAATTGTATTTTTCACAAGTACCCTCACAAAGTTTTTATGTACAGATTCACTGTATCTAGCAATGTGTGGCATTTTTTTTTCCAGAGCTCAGCTTTATAATACATTGCAACAGCAAACTGATGTAAATTACAGGTAAATAGATTTGTGCCAGTATCTCTGCAGGTTTTGCGTTAGTCACGCAAACCGCTATTTATTAAACCAATAGAAAATTCTAATTTTTTTATGTTGCCTTGCTGACACACTGCAAAAGTGGACTAATGAAAATTAATGCTACTGGTAAATTGTGACGTTTACTTATCTTTACCCGGATTGCGCAAGTCGCACAAATGCTAGATAAAGATATCCTATTTATTAAACCAATAGAAAATTGTGATATTTTTATATTGCCTTGCTGACACACTGCAACAGCGGAGTATTAAAAATTATTGCTACTGCTCAATTGTCACTTTTAATTATCTCTGCCTCGATTGCACCATTCGCACAACTGCTAGATAAAAATTCGCTATTTATTAAATCAATAGAAAATTATGATTTTTATATATCGCCTTACTGACACACTGCAACAGTGGACTAATGAAAATTATTACCAATTGAAAAATTGTGACATTAGATTTCTCCAGTCGCACAACTGTTGGATTAAGATAAGCCATTTATTAAACCAATAGAAAATTATGTTTTTCATATTGCCTTGCTGACACACTGCAACAGCAGATTAATTAATATTATTGCCACTGGTAAATTGCGACGTTTTCTTATCTCTACTCTGATTGCGCCAGTCGCACAACTGCTAGATAAAAATACGCTATTTATTAAACCAATAGAAAATTATGTTTTTTATACTGCCTTGCTGACACACTGCATCGGTGGAGTAATGAAAATTATTGCCAATGCTAAATAATCACGTTTGAATATCTCTGCCCGGATTGAACCAGTCACACAACTACTAGATAAAAATACAATATTTATTAAACCAATAGAAAATTATGATTTTTTTAATATTACCTTGCTGACACACTGCAACAGTGAACTAATTAAAATTATTTCCACAGCTAAATTGTCACGTTTGACTATTTCTGCCAGGATTGCACCAGTCACACAACTACTAGATAAAAATACGCTATTTATTAAACCAATAGAAAATTATGATTTTTTTAATATTGCCTTGCTGACACACTGCAACAGTGGACTAATTAAAATTATTGCCACAGCTAAATTGTCCAGTTTGATTATCTCTGCCAGGATTGTGCCAGTCGAACAACTGTTAGATAAAAAATATGCTATTTATTAAACCAATTAAAAAATCATGATTTTTTTTACATCACCTTGCTTACAAACTCCAACAGCAGACTAGTGAAAATTATTTCCACTTCTAAATTGTGACATTTGATTATCTCTGCATGGATTGCAGTTGTCACACAACTGCAAAATAAAAATATGCTTTTTTTAACCAATATCAATTTCGGGTATTTTTTTATATTGCCTTTATGAGATACACCAACAACATACTCAGGGAAATAGAGACGTTTCCGTAGCGCAATAGGTTTTGCACCAGCCGCACAACTGCTCAAGAAATATTAGGTATTTAAGCAATAGACAATGAATATTATTTACCAATTAGCTTTTCAAATCAATGTTACTATATGCTGGCACTCAGGAATATTATTTTGCTATAAAAAATATATATGCTGCTACACAGGAATATTATGTAGCTCCAAAAAATGGTTTTGTAGGCTGGTACTACCTAAAATTATTTGCTTCTACAAAGAGCGGATTTGTATATTTTGGCAGCGGATGAAACCCTCCCTGCTTCCCCCTAATCCCACAGTCTGTTCCTAATACTAAACTATACAGCACAATGGAAAATAGCAGAGATCTGCAGCATGTACTTGCAATAATGACTACACCCAGGTGCCTGCCTTTTACTCTCCCTCCTATTAAATCTTCCCCTACGCTATCCCCACCTAACAAACAATTAATCTTCAAAATCTTTTGCTCTTAAAAGAGATTTTTGGAATGAATAATGCTCCCTATACACTTCTATCACTCTTCCTACGCTCACACTACACTCTCCCTACACTGTTTCCGGCTGCAATATGTGCAAGGTGGCTCGGGAAGCCGGTAAATATCCTCTATGACAATGTAATGCCTGTCAGTCACAGTAATTCCACACCAAAGATGGCGCCAGCATTACTGTGACTGGCAAGCCAGCCAGCATGTTCATTGGCTGCAAATAAAGTGCCAACATGCTGGGTGAGTCACTCAAATATACAGAAGAGAATACCTAATTACTCATTGAGTAATTAATAGCCAAAATAGTATTCTAGTCATGCGAGTAACGAATAGTGCCGAATGTAATCGCTCATTGCTAGAGTTGAGCGACTTTTACATTTTTAGTGCATTCCTCAAAACACTGATGGACTTGACAGAGGTCTTGTAGCTTCGATCACAGCACACCAGACAACTCCATGTCTGCCATCCAACTGCCTGCCCGTGTATGTGTATCCTCCCACAAATACATTACAGCACGCCTCTGTTCGCACAGCCTCTGAAGCATGTGCAGTGTGGAGTACCACCTTGTTGCAACGTCAATTATTAGGCGGTGCTGGGGAAGATTCAGCGATCGCTGATGGTTCAGCATACGGCTGGAGTGTACGAGTGACCGGCGGATGTGCGAGTCTTCGCACCTTCAGGAGCATGGGTGGTAACCCCGGATAATTTTTCAGGAAGCACTGCACCACCAGGTTCAAGGTGTGAGCCAGGCAAAGTATGTGTTTCAGTTCTGAAATGGCTATGGCAGCCATAAAATTCCTTCCGTTATCACTGACTACCGTGCCTGCCTCAAGATGTACACTGCCCAGCCATAACTGAGTTTCTTGCTGCAAGTACTCGGCCAGAACTAAGGCAGTGTGTCTGTTGTCACCCAAACACTTCATTTCCAACACAGCCTGCTGATGCTTACCACTAGCTGTTCCATAATGGGACACCTCGTGTTCAACACTGGCAGTTGCGGATGGAGTGGTCAGACGACTGCGCTCTGTGGACGAGCTTTCACTTCTGGAGGAGGAGGAGGGGTGTCGAATGCCTACAGCCAACTGTTTCCTAGACCGTGGGCTAGGCAGAACTGTCCCACTATGGCTGTCCCCTGTGGACCCTGCATCGACCACATTAACCCAGTGCGCCGTGATGGACACGTAACGTCCCTGGCCATGCCTACTTGTCCATGCATCTGTTGTGAGGTGCACCTTTCTACTGACTGATTGCCTGAGTGCATGGACAATGCGGTCTTTGTTCTTTCTTCATACACGTTGATACGGTGTGTGATCCGACATACAGCATAAACCACTTCTGTCTCCCAAATAAGCAGACTGTTCTCTGTAGTCTAACTTGTTTATTGGTAAACATGAGCGCGGTAAAACTATAAGAATACAAATGATTTGTATAAGTATTGGGCAAATAATAACATGACTGCAACTAACAGGGAAAGCATACAGGATGATGCAACTTCTATAATAACTACATACAGCAGGTAACCAAAAATCACATTTCCTGTGTACTAGCTGCTATACAGTTAATCACACTCTGTACAACATTACATAGCAAGAACAGGGATAATGGTCTTACCAGATAATCTTAACCAGAATGGCAAGTAAGTGAGGTAGTTCAACACAGCAGATTAACACGTGTGTCCAGGGAAATACACAGAGAGAAAATGGAGTTTCCCCTTCCCATGATACCTTGGTGAATCCCAGAATGCAACACTCTAATAGTTACTGAAAAACACAGGTAATAAATTTAACCACCACTGGGTGGTGCTATAACACAGCAAAACCAAAACTATGGTATTAAACCTTTTTAAAGCTAGATACGAAACCTGACCTTCGCTAGAATTGGCAGAACACTCCCCGCTTGGCATCAACCGATGCCACCCACAGGTTCTTTTGGCGAAAACAGTAAGACAAGTTCCGCAACTGGTCTGAGGAATAGTTTACTCTCCCCGGACTTGCCTACTTTGACCTCGACCTTACGCACCTTCCCATCTTTGCTTGGGAGTATCTTAGTGATGAGGCCTAGTGGCCACTCATTACGGTGAGACTGGCTGTCTTTCATGAGAACGACATCACCGGTTTTGATGTTTGGTTTGTCGGTCTGCCACTTCTTCCTGGGTTGTAAGGTAGAGAGGTACTGCTTCCTCCATCTGTCCCAGAAGGTATTGGAGAGACTTTGGACTTGTCTCCATTGTCGTCTGTAGAGGTCCTTGTTGCTAAATTCTCCAGGTGGAGCGCTGAGAACGCTGGCTTTCTGAGTAAGTAACATGGCAGGAGTGAGAATGGTCGGATCCTCAGAGTCACTAGAAAGTGAAGTCAATGGTCTAGCATTAATAATGGCCGAAACTTCTGCCAGGAATGTGGTCAAACTTTCATGTGTGAGTCTTGCGCTACCTGCTTGCAAGAAGATGGAGTCAAGGATTCTGCGTGCCATTCCTATCATCCTCTCCCAAGCGCCTCCCATGTGAGAAGAGTGTGGAAGATTGAAAGTCCAGGTGCATCCCTGCTCATTCAAGTACCTTTCCACACTGGTGGTGTCTAGGTTGGAAGGAATTTGAAGTTCTTTCACTGCTCCTACAAAGTTGGTACCTCTATCGGAGCGTATGTGCTTCACGGGCCCTCTGATGGCGATGAAACGTCGGAGTGCATTTATAAACCCTGAAGTGTCCATGGACTCAATTTCTTCGATGTGGACTGCTCTGATGGACATACAGGTGAACATAACCGCCCAGCGTTTGGCGTTGGCTTGGACTCTTCTAGTGTGCCGTGCAACCACAGACCATGGCCCGAATACGTCCAGTCCGACGTTGGTAAAAGGAGGTTCTGTACTAAGTCTGTCTGGTGGGAGATTGGCCATCTTTGGCTTTTGAGTCCCGCCACGGAGTTTGCGACAAATCACGCAGTTGTAAATGAGTTTACTCACGCACCGCTTTGCTCCAACTATCCATAGTCCAGCAGTTCGTAGATTTCCTTCGGTAAACAGTCGGCCCTGATGTTTCACCAAGACGTGGTGGTGTTGCACAAGCAGGGTCGTGACATGATGATGTCCAGGAATTATTATAAGGTGTTTCTCCCCAAATTCCACTTCAGCTTCTTGAAGACGACCTCCAATTCTTAACAGCCCATCTTGGTCGATGATTGGATCAAGCTTCTTCAAGACCCTACAGGTTGGTTTTTATTGAGGTTATCTATTTCTTTGGCGTAACATTCACGTTGTATGGTACGAATTATAACGTTCTTGGCATTTTCCATGTTTGGAACGGTAAAGGCAAGCTTGCAGTGGTGCCAACCTTTGCAAGGTTCCTGGATGGCGGGTGACGTTGACTTGTAGGATCGAGCCGCATGAATTAAACAAGCGAGGGCACGAACAAGCGAGTTCCAAGTTGAGAACCTATTGAAACGGTGGGATTTGAGGTGATTGTCTTTAGTCACCGTACGTAGGACGGATACCTGAGGGCGGATTTCTTCATCTGCCTCCGGATCTACCAGCTCAAAGATGTTTAACTCATCCGTGTATGGCGTCGAACGGTATAAGAATGTTGGGCCAGTAAACCAGGTTGTGTCCTTAAGGTGTCTTGCTTCAATGGATCTGGTTGCGTGGTCCGCAGGGTTGTGGTTTGTGGACACATAATGCCACTGTTTAGGGTCGGTGGATCTCCTGATCCTTAGCACCCGATTGCTGACGTAGACATAGAAACGACGAGTTTCATTGCAAATGTACCCCAACACTACCTTGCTGTCAGTGTAGAACTCGATTTCTTTGACCTCCAGGTCCATTTCTGTTGAGATAAGCTCAGCTAACTCTACTGCTAACACAGCTGCACAGAGTTCCAGTCTGGGTACTGTGTGTTCACGGAGCGGGGCCAGTTTTGTCCGGCTCATAACAAGCCTCACGTGGCATTGTTCGTTGATGTCAATAGTTTTCACATACGCCACTGCTGCAATTGCTTTGGTTGAGGCATCGCAGAAGATACAAAGCCTTTGCATCTTGATTTCTGTTGATGGCACAGAAGCATATGGTCGTGCAACGCAGAGACTTGACAGGGCTTCTAACGAGTTCTTCCATCTTACCCACAAGTCTCTTTTCTCACTGGGAAGCGGATCATCCCAATCGGACGTCTCTTGGGTGAAGTCTCTCAACATCATTTTACCTTGGATAGCTACAGGAGTTACAAATCCCAGAGGATCGTACAAGCTGTTCACAACGGACAGGACGCCTCTACGCATGAAAGGTTTCTCTTCTTCGCTGATCTGGAAGGTGAATGCATCCCTTTTCAAATCCCAAAGTAAACCCAGGCTCCGCTGCATAGGGAGGGAGTCCGTGCTTAAATCCAAGTCTTTTAAATCGGTTGAGTAATCTTGAGAGGGAAAGGCTGCCATTAGTTTTTGGCTGTTGGAAGCAATTTTGTGCAACCTCAAATTGGATGAAGCGAGCATTTCTTGCGCCCTTTTCAGGAGACTGACTGCCGACTCATCTGTGGGTGTGGATTTCAGGCAGTCATCTACGTAGAAATCCTTTTCCACAAAAGATCTTACATCCGATCCGTACTTTGCTTCACCCTCTCTGGCTGAATGTCTAAGCCCATAGATAGCGACAGCAGGGGAAGGGCTGTTCCCGAAGATATGTACCTTCATACGATATTCCACGATGTCCTTGTAGGGGTCATTATTGCGGTACCAGAAAAACCTCAAGTAGTTTCTGTGTTCTTCTTTAACAAGGAAGCAGTGAAACATCTGTTGTATGTCGGCCATAAATGCTACTGCATCTTTGCGGAAACGAAGAAGTACTCCCAGAAGTCTGTTGTTGAGGTCTGGACAAGATAGAAAGACGTCGTTTAAAGAAACACCTTCGTATCTGGCACTTGAGTCAAATACCACTCTTATCTGACCAGGTTTCTTCGGATGATACACGCCGAAAATAGGTAAGTACCAACATTCCTCGGAATCTTGAAGTACAGGTGCAATTTCCGCGTGGCCACTCTGGAATATTCTCTCCATGAAGGTAAAGAAATGTTCTTTTGTCTCTGGTGACTTCTGCAGTTTGCGTGTAAGGGAGACAAATCGACTGTACACAAGTTCTCTGTTGTTGGGTAAGCGTTGCCTCTGTGGTTTGAATGGTAAAGGTGCGACCCAACTCTTTGATTCATCTCTTACTATCTCTCGCTCCATGATGTCCAAGAACAGTCTGTCCTCTATGGACGTTGCTACCTGGTTGTCTTCTCTTGTCCTGTGGAAAACTGTGCACCCTATATGATCTTGCTCACCGTCGCATGCATGGTCTTCACAGGAGGGATCAGCTAACGGACAAGATGGAGGGGTGTTGTGTGGCAATTCTTTAATCAGGAAACTGCTCTCGCATGGCTGGAAGAGAGACGGGCGTCCATTCTCGAGGGTATTGGTGAGCATGCTGTTGACTGATGTCGGCCTGTGTGCTCCACCCAAACAGACGTCTCCCACAATGACCCATCCTAGGTCAAGTCTCTGAGCATATGGGGCATATTGTGGGCCATTGATCTGTCCTCTAGCCTTGTGGACATGTAGAATGTCTCTTCCGAGGAGTAAGATGATAGGAGCTCCTTGGTCAAGCTCCGGTATCAGGTGAGCTATACGTCTCAAGTGGGTGTGATGAGCTGCTACCTCCGGTGTAGGTATCTCAGACCTGTTGTCCGGAATTTGATTGCACTCTAGTATTGATGGTAAGGATAAGCAGGTTTGACCGTCCATAGACTCTACTTTGAATCCGGTCGCTTTTCTCCCCGCCGTCTCGACAGTACCTGCACATGTCTTCAAGGAGTACGGAGAGCCGGGACCAGCAATGTTGAAGGTGTCGAAGAGAAAGGGCTTAGCTAGAGACCTGTTGCTCTGATCGTCCAATATTGCATATACCTTGATTGCCTTATCCCGTTGGCTCACTGGGAATACTCTGACAAGACAGATCTTCGAGCAGGATCTCCCTGCTACAAATTCCTTGCAGATCTCTGTACACTGAGAAGTGACCACTGGGGTGTCAATGTCGGTGTCCGTCTGTTTTTCGGCAGACTCTTCTACTCGTGACGATACCCCTGAGGGTGGTCCAGGGTGTAAAGCCGTGTTGTGCTCCACACTACTGCATTCTGCGCATTTCACACTGGTTTCACAGTTCTTGGCGAAGTGTGAGGTAGTCGCGCAGCATCTGAAGCATATCTTGTTTTCCCTTAGGAAGCTCTTACGGTCTTCCAGAGGCTTCTCCCTGAAGGCTCTACATTTTAGTAGAGGATGAGGTTTCTTGTGTAGGGGGCAGTGTTTGCTGAGATCCTGAGGTTTGTCCTCCTCTGGAGAGGACTTACTTGCCCTGTAAGGAAAACCTGTGGAGGTAACATTAGTTTTGTGTACTGCCACTGGTGTTTTACTGGGTTTTACACCGGAGGCAGTGGTACATGACATAGTGAAATCGAAACTGGGGTCATTTCTAACTTTAGCCTGCTGAGCAACAAAGTCTACAAACACCCTGAAAGGAGGAAATGGCACCTTATGAGCCTGTTTGTAACGGGACCCGTGACTGACCCACTTTTCTTGTAAGTTGTAAGGGAGCTTTTGGACGATTGGGTTGACACCTCTGGCAGTGTCCAGGAATGCCAACCCTGGTAGGTCACCTTCTGCCTGAGCAGCATGCACCTCCATTAACAAGTCGCTCAGTTCTCTGAGCTTGTGATAACCCTTATTTGCTATCTTGGGGAAATCATCAATTCTTTTATACAAAGCGTTTTCTATAGCTTCTATTGACCCATAACATTCTTCGAGTCTCTCCCACACCATGCGAAGTCCTGTGTGTGGGTACTTTATGTTAATGTTCCTGATTCTTTTGGCATGTTCAGCTGACTCGTTCCCAAGCCACTTAACCAGCAGATCTAACTCTTCACTACTGGAAAGATGCAAGTCTCTGATGGCGTTCTGGAAGGAGGTTCGCCAAGCTCTGTAGCTTTCAGCTCGATCGGTGAACTTTACAAGTCCCTTGGTCACCAGCTCCCGGCGGGTAAAGAACCTTGCAAAGTTCATAGTGGCTGAGTCAGTGTCAACATGAGCTGGTGTGCTGTTGTCATGCAGTGTGTGTGGTGCATCCTCATACCTGGTAGGAGCTTCTGGCTTAGGAAAGTCTGTATAAAACCGTTCTGAAGCAAAGGGTGTCCCTGTCAGTCTGGGAGGAGGCCGTACCTTCTGTTCTGTAAGACGGTAGTGGTGGTCTACGTCGTTTCGCAGTATACCTTCCTGCTTTCAGTACGGTGTTTGGAGGAAGGATCTCTGGTAATCTGTATAGGCTGGTTGGTGTAACGGATCAGAGTTGTCTTCAATTCCGGGATGTTGGTGGACATATTCTGAGACGCGTTGAGCAGGGTCCTGACGATCAAGGTCTGGTCCACGTACGTCGCTGTCACGCTCAGATTCGGGAAACTCCACGGCTTCTAAGAACTCAGCTTTGGCTATTGCGGCTGCTGCTTCTTTTTCGGCGGTATTCACGGTGGAAAATGAAATGCTAGGTGAAATCCCAAGAAACAATGAAAACCCTATATTAAGGGTCACCAATCTAACCCAAGAAGAGGTGCGAAACCGGCTAAATAAGATTAAAATAGATAAATCTCCGGGTCCGGATGGCATACACCCACGAGTACTAAGAGAACTAAGTAATGTAATAGATAAACCATTATTTCTTATTTTTAGGGACTCTATAGCGACAGGGTCTGTTCCGCAGGATTGGCGCATAGCAAATGTGGTGCCAATATTCAAAAAGGGCTCTAAAAGTGACCCTGGAAATTATAGGCCAGTAAGTCTAACCTCTATTGTTGGTAAAATATTTGAAGGGTTTCTGAGGGATGTTATTCTGGATTATCTCAATGAGAATAACTGTTTAACTCCATATCAGCATGGGTTTATGAGAAATCGCTCCTGTCAAACCAATCTAATCAGTTTTTATGAAGAGGTAAGCTATAGGCTGGACCACGGTGAGTCATTGGACGTGGTATATCTCGATTTTTCCAAAGCGTTTGATACCGTGCCGCACAAGAGGTTGGTGCACAAAATGAGAATGCTTGGCCTGGGGGAAAATGTGTGTAAATGGGTTAGTAACTGGCTTAGTGATAGAAAGCAGAGGGTGGTTATAAATGGTATAGTCTCTAACTGGGTCGCTGTGACCAGTGGGGTACCGCAGGGGTCAGTATTGGGACCTGTTCTCTTCAACATATTCATTAATGATCTGGTAGAAGGTTTACACAGTAAAATATCGATATTTGCAGATGATACAAAACTATGTAAAGCAGTTAATACAAGAGAAGATAGTATTCTGCTACAGATGGATCTGGATAAGTTGGAAACTTGGGCTGAAAGGTGGCAGATGAGGTTTAACAATGATAAATGTAAGGTTATACACATGGGAAGAAGGAATCAATATCACCATTACACACTGAATGGGAAACCACTGGGTAAATCTGACAGGGAGAAGGACTTGGGGATCCTAGTTAATGTTAAACTTACCTGGAGCAGCCAGTGCCAGGCAGCAGCTGCCAAGGCAAACAGGATCATGGGGTGCATTAAAAGAGGTCTGGATACACATGATGAGAGCATTATACTGCCTCTGTACAAATCCCTAGTTAGACCGCACATGGAGTACTGTGTCCAGTTTTGGGCACCGGTGCTCAGGAAGGATATAATGGAACTAGAGAGAGTACAAAGGAGGGCAACAAAATTAATAAAGGGGATGGGAGAACTACAATACCCAGATAGATTAGCAAAATTAGGATTATTTAGTCTAGAAAAAAGACGACTGAGGGGCGATCTAATAACCATGTATAAGTATATAAGGGGACAATACAAATATCTCGCTGAGGATCTGTTTATACCAAGGAAGGTGACGGGCACAAGGGGGCATTCTTTGCGTCTGGAGGAGAGAAGGTTTTTCCACCAACATAGAAGAGGATTCTTTACTGTTAGGGCAGTGAGAATCTGGAATTGCTTGCCTGAGGAGGTGGTGATGGCGAACTCAGTCGAGGGGTTCAAGAGAGGCCTGGATGTCTTCCTGGAGCAGAACAATATTGTATCATACAATTAAGTTCTGTAGAAGGACGTAGATCTGGGGATTTATTATGATGGAATATAGGCCGAACTGGATGGACAAATGTCTTTTTTCGGCCTTACTAACTATGTTACTATGTTACTATGTTACTATGGAAAGCCTTTCTAAGGTCGCTCGCAGGCGTGCTGTATCTGCGTTTCTATCGGCTTGCAGGCGGGCTCTTTCTGCTTCTCTATCTGCTTGCAGGCGGGCTCTTTCTGCTTCTTGCTCTGCTTGTCTTAACTTTAACTGCATCTCTTGTGCAGCGAAGAAGGATCTTACCTTCGCCGCCTCAGCTTCTGCTCGGGCGAGGGTGACAGACCTTTTCGAGGAAGACTTGCTAGAGCGGCTTGTTTGAGACCTCGTCTTGACTGAGGATGCTCGACTTGCAGACATCGTGTGTCCGTTTGCAGGCTGTAGGACGTCTCAGAGCGGGTAGGAATGACTTCAGCGTAGACTGAGACGTGTAGCGCTTGGCGGGCAATATGGCGGCCGCTGCGGTATCTGCAGGCTGTGCGGTGAGGTACAAGCGGCTGTGTAAGTGGTCTTGTTATTGCTGGCATCTAGCCTGGTTTTGCTAGCCTCCGCTGGTATTTAGCTTCTGTTTTACTGCTTGCTGGTATCTAGCCTGCGTTTTACTGGCCTCCGCTGGCGTCAAGAATCCGTTTTACTGTTCTGTCTTCATACACGTTGATACGGTGTGTGATCCGACATACGGCATAAACCACTTCTGTCTCCCAAATAAGCAGACTGTTCTCTGTAGTCTAACTTGTTTATTGGTAAACATGAGTGCGGTAAAACTATAAGAATACAAATGATTTGTATAAGTATTGGGCAAATAATAACATGACTGCAACTAACAGGGAAAGCATACAGGATGATGCAACTTCTATAATAACTACATACAGCAGGTAACCAAAAATCACATTTCCTGTGTACTAGCTGCTATACAGTTAATCACACTCTGTACAAAATTACATAGCAAGAACAGGGATAATGGTCTTACCGGATAATCTTAACCGGAATGGCAAGTAAGTGAGGTAGTTAAACACAGCAGATTAACACGTGTGTCCAGGGAAATACACAGAGAGAAAATGGAGTTTCCCCTTCCCATGATACCTTGGTAAATCCCAGAATGCAACACTCTAATAGTTACTGAAAAACACAGGTAATAAATTTAACCACCACTGGGTGGTGCTATAACACAGCAAAACCAAAACTATGGTATTAAACCTTTTTAAAGCTAGATACGAAACCTGACCTTCGCTAGAATGGGCAGAACAGTCTTTGACATGCTGGTGGAGGGCTGGGATGGCTTTTCTTGCAAAGAAGTGTCGACTGGGTAGGTCATAGCTTGGTACTGTGTAGGCCATCAGGGCTTTGAAAACTTCGCTTTCAACCAACTGGTAGGGCATCATCTCTAACGAGATTAGTCTAGCAATGTGGGCGTTCAAACCCTGTGTACGCGGATGAGAGGATGAGTACTTCCCTTTCCTAATGAGAGTCTCTTGTAGGGTGAGCTGGACTGGAGAGCTGCATATGGTGGAACTAGCGGGGGTGGTGGTGGTGGACATGGCAGATTGAGAGAGGGTTGGAGATGGTATTTTTGATGTTGGCCTACATACAGTGTTTCCTACCAAGAACCTTGTGATTCCCTGACTGCTTTGGCCTTGCGACGATACCTCCACATTTGCTGCTGGTGGTGTCCTAAGCGGTGGCCTTATAGTGAGGGAAGCAATGTAGCGTTGCTGACTACCTTCATTCTGAGCGGATGCACCAACAGAACGGGACGTTTGGTTGTTAGTCCAGGCTTGCAAGTGCATGCTGGTTAAATGTCTATGCATGCACGTTGTATTTAAATTTTGGACATTGTTCCCTCTGCTAAAGGTCTTTGAGAATTTCTTACAGATAACTTTGCACTGATCATTCGGATCTTGGTTAAAAAATTCCCACACTGCACTCTTCCTACTATCGAATACCTTTTCAGGCATTGCACACTGTGCTACTTTCACCGGATGGCCACGCTGTCCTAAAAGTGTTTTTGGTTTTGTCAAACGTTTTTTGGCCAGATACGGGCCTGCCAGATGAAAGCTGTTGCCATGTAGATGCCTGCTGCGGATCATCCTCCTCCGCTTCAGAGCTACTGCCAGTGGCACCCTGTTCCCCAATGGCTGCCAATCTGGGTCAACAACTGGGTCATCTATCACCTCCTCTTCAATCTCATGTGCACCTTCCTCTGTGTCACCGTGTAAGGTGCTATAGCGTTCGGGACGGGGCACCATAGTCTCATCAGGGTCAGTTTCTGGCTCTGTACACTGCGAGGGCAATGTAGTGATCTGAGTCAATGGAACAGCATAATAATCTAGCTGTGGCTGTTCATCTGTGCACTCCATGTCCGATTCATCTTGTAATGGGTTGTTAACTATTTCCCTTTCTAACCCTGGCATGGTATGTATAAAGAGCTCCATGGAGTAAACTGTATTGTCATCTGCCGCATCCTTCTCTTTTGCTTTGGGTGAAGGACACAAGGAAGCGACTTGTTCCTGACCAGGAGCATCCACTAATGACTCGCTGCTTTTATATTTGGAACTTTCTGAAGAGGAGGCGAAAGAGCTAGAGGCTGAGTCAGCAAGGAAAACCAAAGCTTTTTCCTGCTGCTCCGCCTTTAAAAGCGGTTATCCTACTCCCAGATAAGGGCGCCTTCGAGGCCTTGTGTCGCCAGACGATGATGCTGGCTCAACACCTCCAGCCTTAGTTGCTATTTTGCTTTTCCAACTACCACCAGATGCTCCACCACCTCCACCACCATCAGTACCAGCTGGCAACGACCGCCCACGGCCTCTTCCACCAGACTAGCTCATTTTTGGGAAAATGTAGCCAAAATAACAACCGTTATATGCTACTGAAAAACAAGGTAGAAGGTGTATATAAACTTGTTGGCAATTTAAATCTCCCTTTTTTGTGGGGGAGACTGCAGCAAAAAACAGGCGCTGTGTATTACACTACACAATGTAAGTTGTAGAACGTGGCTGGCAGATATACTACAAACAGAACTGATGTAGATACCTTTAGTGGCAATTTAAATCTCCCTTTTTTGGGGGGAGACTGCAGCAAAAAACAGGCCCTGTGTATTACACTACACAATGTACAAGGCAGAACGTGGCTGGCAGATATACGACAAACAGAACTGATGTAGATCCACTTATTGACACTTTAAATCTCCCTTTTTTTGGGGGGGAGACTGCAGCAAAAAACAGGCCCTGTGTATTACACTACACAATGTACAAGGCAGAACGTGGCTGGCAGATATACGCCAAACAGAGCTGATGTAGATCCACTTAGTGGCAATTTAAATCTCCCTTTTTTGGGGTGGAGACTGCACCAAAAAACAATCCCTGTGTATTAGGCCGGCCTCACACTCAGCGTTGAAAAATACGGTCCGTATATTACGGCCGTAATACGCTGAAAAGTCCCCAAAATAGTGGTCCGTAGCTCCTCCGTAGGCAGGGTGTGTCAGCGTTTTTTGCGCATGGCATCCTCCGTATGTAATCCGTATGGCATCCGTACTGCGTGTTTTTCTCGCAGGCTTGCAAAACCAACATACCTCTATAGAAGGGATCCATGTGTCACAAAAAAAAAAAAAAAAATGTATATATATATATATATATATATATATATATATATATGTATATATAATTTCTTCCAGAGCGAGATTGCTTTAAAGCCGGTAATTCAATTACCGGCTTTTGCTATCTCCTTCCTAAACCCGACATATGAGACATGGTTTACATACAGTAAACCATCTCATATCCCCCTTTTTTTTGCATATTCCACACTACTAATGTTAGTAGTGTGTATCTGCAAAATTTGGCCGTTCTATCTACTAAATTAAAGGGTTAAATGGCGGAAAATATTGGCGTGGGCTCCCGCGCAATTTTCTCCGCCAGAGTAGTAAAGCCAGTGACTGAGGGCAGATATTAATAGCCTGGAGAGGGTCCACGGTTATTGGCCCCCCCCCCCTGGCTAAAAACATCTGCCCCCAGCCACCCCAGAAAAGGCACATCTGGAAGATGCGCCTATTCTGGCACTTGGCCACTCTCTTCCCATTCCCATGTAGCGGTGAGATATGGGGTAATGAAGGGTTAATGCCACCTTGCTATTGTAAGGTGACATTAAGCCAAAATAATAATGGAGAGGCGTCAATTATGACACAAATCCATTATTAATCCAATACTAGTAAAGGGTTAAAAAAATACACAAACACATTATTAAAAATTATTTTAATGAAATAAAAACAAAGGTTGTTGTAATATTTTATTCAACGCCCAATCCAATCACTGAAGACCCTCGTTCTGTAACAAAAATAACATAATAAACCAACAATATCCTTACCTTCCGCAGATCTGTAAAGTCCAACGATGTAAATCCATCTGAAGGGGTTAAAATATTTTGCAGCCACGAGCTTTGCTAATGCAACGTTGTTCGTGGCTGCAAAACCCCGGGGAATGAAGGTAAAGTAGGTCAATGACCTATATTTACCTTCATTCGCGGTGCGGCGCCCTCTGCTGGTTGTCCTCATATGAACTCGAGCCTGGGAGCTTTCTAGGAAAATTCCCACGATCTAGGAACAACCAGCAGAGGGCGCCTCACCGCAAATGAAGGTAAATATAGGTCATTGACCTACTTTACCTTCATTCCCCGGGGTTTTGCAGCCACGAACAACGTTGCATTAGCAAAGCTCGTGGCTGCAAAATATTTTAACCCCTTCAGATGGATTTACATCGTTGGACTTTACAGATCTGCGGAAGGTAAGGATATTGTTGGTTTATTATGTTATTTTTGTTACAGAACGAGGGTCTTCAGTGATTGGATTGGGCGATGAATAAAATATTACAACAACCTTTGTTTTTATTTCATTAAAATAATTTTTAATAATGTGTTTGTGTATTTTTTTAACCCTTTACTAGTATTGGATTAATAATGGATAGGTGTCATAATTGACGCCTCTCCATTATTAATTTGGCTTAATGTCACCTTACAATAGCAAGGTGACATTAACCCTTCATTACCCCATATCCCACCGCTACACGGGAATGGGAAGAGAGTGGCCAAGTGCCAGAATAGGCGCATCTTCCAGATTTGCCTTTTCTGGGGTGGCTGGGGGCAGGTGTTTTTAGCCAGGGGGGGGGCCAATAACCGTGGACCCTCTCCAGGCTATTAATATCTGCCCTCAGTCACTGGCTTTACTACTCTGGCGGAGAAAATTGCGCGGGAGCCCACGCCAATATTTTCCGCCATTTAACCCTTTAATTTAGTAGATAGAACGGCCAAATTTTGCATATACAAACTACTAACATTAGTAGTGTAGAATATGCAAAAAAAAGGGGGATATGACATGGTTTACTGTATGTAAACCATGTCTCAAATCATGTCGGGTTTAGGAAGGAGAGAGCAAAAGCCGGTAATTGAATTACCGGCTTTAAAGCTATCTCGCGCTGGAATAAATATTAATATATATATACATATATGTGTCTCACTGACATATATACCTATTCTATGTGTACACATTTATTCTACCTATTCTTCTGTAAGCTGTCAGTGTGATTTTACTGTACTCCGCAATGAATTACCGGCTTTTCTCTCTAACACCGCTGCGTATTTCTCGCAAGTCACACTGCTGGTCCGTGTGTGATCCGTATTTTTCAGGCTTCCATAGACTTTCATTGGCGTATTTCTTGCGCAGTACGGTGACAAACGCAGCATGCTGCGATTTTCTACGGCCGTAGAAAGCCGTATAAGAGAAGGCATAGAGAATAATTGTGCCGTTTGTTTTGCGAGTTTTACGGACGTATTTTCTGTGCTCATACGTCCGTAAAACTCGCTAGTGTGATGCCGGCCTTACACTACACAATGTACAAGGCAGAACGTGGCTGGCAGATATATAAAAAAATATAAGAACTGTACTACAATGTCAATCTCCCTACAATGATCTCAAGACAAGTATGGCAGCAATAAAAAGGACTGCTGCACACAAGTGTGGACAAATAAACAAGAGAACTGTGCAGAAAGGAGCAACAGGATTTTTGCTTTGAAAAAAGCAGTTGGTTTGCACAGTGGCGTACAAACAGCAATGCAGCTATCAGGGAGCCTTATAAGGCAGCATAATAAGCTACAGAGCTGATGCACAAAAATCTAGCCTCCACTGTCCCTGCAAAGAAAAGGTGGTGTTGGACAGTGGAAATCGCTACAGCACAAGCGGTTTGGGGGTTAATCTTCCCTCCCTAACGATATCCCTGCTTCTGGTGAAGCTGCAGCAACCTCTCCCTATGCTGAGATCGGCAGAAGTAAGATGGTGGTCGGTGTGCACGCCCCTTTATAGCCCCTGTGACGCCACAGAAAACAAGCCAATCACTGTCATGCCCTTCTCCAAGATGGTGGGGACCGAGACCTATGTCATCACGCTGCCCACACTCTGCGTCCTCCTTCATTGGCTGAAAAATGGCGCTGAAAGAATCATACGAAACGCGACTTTGGCGCGAAGATCGACAAACTCATGGCCGATCCCACACTGGGATCGGGTCGGGTTTCATGAAACCCGACTTTGCCGAAAGTCGGCGATTTTTGAAATTGTCCGATCCGTTTCGCTCAACCCTACTCATTGCTACTTATATCCTATTTTTTACCCCTTCACTACCATGGGTTTTTCTCTGTTTTTGATTTTACCTTTTTTGCTTCCCTTTTTCCCAGAGCCATAACTTTTTTCTTTTTCCATCAATATGGCCATGTGAGGGCTTGATTTTTGCAGTATGAGTTGTACTTTTGGATGACACCATTAGTTTTGTCACATAGTATACTGGAAAACAGGAAAAAAATTCAGTGTAATTCCACCATTTTTTTCAACACGTTCACTAAATGCTAAAACTGACCTGTCATTGTGATTCTCCAGGTCATTATAAGTATGTAGATACCGAACATATATAGGTTCTTTTTTATTTAAGTGGTGAAAAAGAAAGTCTCTATTTTCTGAGAACCGTATTGTCTCCATTTTTTGTGATCTGGGGCTGGGTGAAGGCTTATTTTTTGGGTGCCGAGCCAATATTTTTATTGATACCATTTTGTAGATAAGATGTTTTGATCGCATGTTATTGTATTTTAATGCAATGTTGCGGTAAACAAAAAGTAATTCTGGCATTTTTTTTTCTCATCACCTTGTTTGCCGATCGGATTAATTATTTTTATGTATTAATAGATTTGGCATTTCTGATTACGGCATTACCAAATATGTGTATTTTTTATATTAATTCTTTATTGTTAAAAGGGAGGTAATTTAAAAATAAATAACCAAAAACAAAATGCTCCTCCACAGCTTGGACTATGTTCACACGTAGCGTTTTTGAACTTTAGCATTGCTTTCAAACGAGACAAATGCATTCACTGGGAAACGTAATTTTAACATCTTACAACCTTATCTGGCCATGTAGTGTGTTACACTTCATCAGACTCATCCTGTTTCATTTATGAAGGAGGAACTCTGAAAGTCACTAAGCCTATTTTTCTAGGGTCATCAGGCAGCCTTTACTATTCTTAAAGGGCCAGCAGTCACCCCTTACTGTTCTTAGAGAGCTATCAGCCGGCTATGGTTTGTTGTTCCCATTTTTAAACAGTGAGTCTCCTATACTGTTATTGCGTATGCAGTGAGTGGCAGGGCTGCCCAAAATTTGGACGCACCCCAATACCCCTTTGAAAGACGTACAGGAAGGCCTCCTGAAAACAATGTTCCCATTATTATGAAGTGGGTCTTCCATAGTGTTTTACTATGTAGTGAATGCAAGGGCTTAAAAAAATTTGGAGGCACGCTAATGCTCCTTAGAAGAGACATAAAGGAGAGCTTCATGAAAAAATGTTCAGATTATTAGGAAGTGTGTCTTCCATAGTGTTTGCCTATGCAGTGAAGCAATGGCTGCCAAAAATTTGGAGGAACTCCAATGCCCCTTGGATGAGACGTAGAGGTCAGAGGCACTCCTGAAAACAATTTTCGCATTATTAGGAAGTAGGTCTCCCATAGTGTTTGCCTATGCAGTGAATGCAATGGACGCACTCCAATGCCCCTTGGAAGAGGAGCGGGTCTCCTATACTTGTAATGCCCATGCACTATGTGTATGGGCTGACAAAAATTTACCCCTGTGGGTACATGAGCATACTGCATAACAATTTTATTTTACAGGCATAATAAACACCCTTTAAAAAAATGATGTGGTTGTTGCATCACGGACCACGGTCACCCTGGAGATATGGTGGTGCAGGATGAGGAAAACAAGGAGGACAACAGCAAATAGCCAAAATTAGGAAGTGTATACCCATGTGTGGGTGTGAAGAGTTGCATGGGAATAGACCTCCCCAAAAAAAGACTGGATTTGAGTTTGTTACGCTACTATCATTCGGTAGTGTTAAGAACTCTGTCCCAATCCAGCCCTTGTTCATTTTTATAACAGTTAACCTGTCACCGTTTTCAGTTGACAGGCAGAAGCGATTATCAGTTATAATTCCACCAGCGGCACTAAAAACTCGCTCTGACAAAACGCTAGCCGAAAAGCAGGCCAGGACCTCCAAGGCGTAGAGAACCAGTTCATTCCACATGTCCAGCTTGGATATCCAATAATTATAAGGCACAGAGGAATCACAGAGGATGTTGGTGTGATCAGCAAGGTACTCCCTCAGCATGTTCCCAAACTTTGCACTCCTTGTGAGAATACCCCGCGAATCAGTGCCTGTGAGATAGGAGGGTTTGAGAAAACTCTCCCAGATCTTTGACGGTGTTCCACTGCCTCTGCTGGATTGGAGTTGTCTCGCTCGCCTGTACTCCTTGATTCTTCAAAGAACTGTGGCCTCTGCTGCCAGCATTTTCAGATGGTAATTTTTTTAATTCCACAACAAGGGCATTCCAATACTGTCCCATTTTAGTAGATCTGTCAGCCTCGGGAATAAGAGATAGAAAGTTCTCCTTGTAGCGTGGATCTAGAAGAGTCACCAAACAGTAATGACTGTCACCCAAAATTTTGAGAATGCAAGGGTCATAGGAAAGGCAGCGTAACATAAACTCAGCCATGCGTGCCAGACTGCTATTAGGCAAGACTTCCGTGTCCTCACCAAGAGAACCACACTCTCCTCCTCCTCATCATCACTATCCTCAGGCCATCCATGCTGAACAGACAGTATGACAGTTGTGCAGGTAGTACTGTCTATAGCGTATGAAACTAGCTCTGTTCTTCCTCCTCCTCTTCCTCATTGTTACCCAATCCATGTTGGGATGATATGTGGCCGGGCTGTGTGTAATCACCCTGCATTGTTCCTTGCTCCATCTCATCGTGTCCACCTGCAATGGATCCTCTTTGATTGTGAGCAGAGAGCATTTCAGAACACAGAGAAGCAGGATGGTGACACTAATTATGGTGTCATCGCCGCTCACCATCTTGGTGGAGTCTTAAAAGTTTTAGAAGGAAGGTCTGACATCTATGTCCACTGCTGAGGTCTTATATGTGGAGTCTGAACTGAATGCCGATGGCCTTGTTGATGCTGGTAGTTAACAACTGCCCTCTTCAATAAGCCTTTGAACTCAGGTACTGGATGGCCACAGGAAAAGCCACTTTACATTCTTCAGTTGGTCCTGCCATACTGTTTCCCTATGCATTGAATGCAAGTTCTGCCTTGACCCAAATTTGCATGCACCCCAATCCCCTTTGGAAGAAACATGAAGGAGGGCCTCAAAAAAACATGTCCCATTACAAAGCACTGTGTCTCCTGGACTTATAATGCCCATACACTAAGTGGAGGATACATTTGTAAAAAAAATATTTAATTGGGATCACAGACACCCTTGCCAAAAAATTGACTGTAGCAGCACAGAACACGTGAACCCTGGTGATCTAGTGGTGGAAAATGATGAGTCATGCAGGAAGGCTTCGTTAAAAACTAGGCCCAATGATAAGCAGTGGGTCTACTAGGCTTGTAACGACCATATACGAAGTGTATGGGCTGAGAAACATTTCACCATGGGGGTACCTTTTTAAAAATCTTTTATGGACATCATAGACAGGCTTGGCAAAAATTGTACTGCCTGTAGCATCACAGAACATGTTAAGCATGGTGATCTAGTGGTGGAGAATGAGGAGACATTGCTGAAGGCCTCATGAAAAAATAGGCCCATTGTAAAAGAATGTGTCTCCTAGACTTGCAATACCCATACACGCAGTGCATGGGCTGACAAACATTTCCCCAAGGGGGATACATTTTTTAAAAATATATTGAAGAAGTCATAGGCACCCTTGCCAAAAAATGGACTGCCTGTAGCGGCACAGAAGACGTTAAGCCAGGTGATCTAGTGGTGGAGAATGAGGAGACATAAAGATAAATCATAACTAAATCAATTGAAAAAATAAAAAATGTGAATCCTCCTTTGAAAGTAAATAGCAAAAGGGTGGGGCAAACACAGGTTCATAGATTTGAAGCCAGAATGTGTCCAACGAGATATGTTTGTCCCTAGCAACAGCTCAGAAACAGGACTATAAATAAAAATATAATATAAAAGTCTTTGAATAATTTTTTATTGTAGAAGTATACAATACCTCATTAGAGGACTGTCCAGAGATAGGGAAAATGGAAAATGTAAGAATAAATGGGAATAATAGACATACATCTCTTTTTTATGACATTTCCCCCTGTGGGAGTAACATTTGTTTTGGTTTCCAATTAGTAACCGGCATCATAAAAGCACCTTTGCACAAAAAAAATTGTGACTTTGGCATCACGGAATCCGTTCACCCTGGTGTTCTACTGGTTGTGGATGATGAGGATGAGGATAAGGAGGAGGATAACAAAAACAGACCAAATCTGGAAGCGTGTATCCATGTGTGAAGAGGTGCATGAGAATACACTTACCCAAAGAAGAGAATGTATTAGAGGTTATTTCGCTGTTTTCACTTGGTGCTGTACAGAAGTCTTTCCAATCCAGCCCTTGTTCAATTTTATAAGAGTCAGCCTGTCAGAATTTTCAGTTGACAGGTGGATGCGCTTATCTGTTATAATTTCACCAGGGGCACTAAAAACCCGCTCTGACAGAACACTAGCAGGAGGGCAGGCCAAGACCTCCAAGGCACAGAGAGCCAGTTTATGCCATGTGTCCAGTTTGGATACCCAATAATTAAAAGGCACAGAGGAATCCCGGAGGTCATTGGTATGATCTGCAAGGTACTCCCTCAGCATATTCCCAAACATTGCACTTCTTGTGACAGCACCCCTTTCCTCAGTGCCGGCACGATGGGAGGGTCTGAGAAAACTGTCCCAGAATTTTGCCATTGTTCCCCTGTCAGAGCTGGATTGTACTTCTGTCTCTCTCTCTTGGACCTCTTGGTTGTACAACAAACTCTGATGTCTGCTGCCATCGTTCTCACATGGGAATTTTCTAAGTAATTCCGCTACAAGGGCCCTCTGGTACTGCAATTTTTAGTACACTTCTCTGTCTCAGGCAGAAGAGATTGAAAGCTCTCTAGTAGCGTGGGTCTAGATGTGTCACCGACCAGGAATGAGTGTCACCAAAAATTTTTATAATGCGAGGGTCACGTGAAACACAGCACAGCATAAAGTCAGCCATGCATGCCAGACTGCTAACAGGCAAGACTTCAGTGTCCTCACCAGCAGGACAACTGACCATGCTGTCTTTCTCCTCATCCTCATCCTCTTCCTCCCTGTCCTCAGGCCATCCCTGCTGAATAGATGTTATGACAGCTGTGCTTGGAGTACCAACTATGGCGCATGAAAGTAGCTCCTGTTCTTCCTCCTCCTTCTCCTCCTCATTGCCTACCAATTCAAGTTGGGAAGACTTGTGGCAGGGCTGAGTGTAATCCCCCTGTATGGTTCCCTGATTCATGTCCTTGTGCTCTGCCTGCAATGCATCCTCTTTAATTATGAGCGGTTGAGAGGTTTTCAGAATGCAGAGTGGGATGGGGATGCTAATTATGGTGTCATCGCTGCTCACCATCTTGGTGCAGTCCACAAAGTTTTGTAGGATGGTACATATGTCTGACATCCATGTCCACTCCTGAGGTCTTATGTGTGGAGTCTGATCTGAATATTGATGGCCTTGTTGATGTTGGTAGTCAACAACTGCCCTCTTCTGCACACAAATCCTTTCCAACATATGCAGCGTAGAGTTCCAGTGCATGGGGACATCACACATCAGTTGGTGAGCCGTAAGCTGCAAACGCTGCTAAAGCATGGCAATGGTGGCTGAAACTGTAGCTGACTTTCTAAAATGGGCACACAGACGGCATATTTTCACTAGCAGATCCTGCCATTGTCACACACAAACATGTCTGGCTGTAGGTTCAGCGGTGTCATCCAAATATTTGCCTGTTTTTTTAGCGCTGTCCACAACTCTTTTGCATTGTGTGGTTTGTCAACTATGCAGATTAGCTTCAGCACAGCCTGTTGATCACATCGCATTGCTCTGAGGGACTCAGGGAAGCACGCAGGGAGCCCCCTCCCTGCCCGATGCTTCCCTATGCCACGGGAACGCTGCGATCATCTTTGATCGCAGTGTGCTGAGGGTTAATGTACCGGGAGCGGTCCGTGACTGCTCCTGGCACATAGTGCCGGATGTCAGCTGTAATAAGCAGCTGACATCCAGCGGCGATCTGCCGTGCTTCCCCCGTGAGCGCAGCCGATCACCTATGACATACTATCCCATCACTGGGAATTAAGTCCCAGGTCAACTCGATGGGATAGTACGTCATATGGGATAAAGGGGTTAAGAAATGAAGGTCAGTCAGTCTGAAAAACTGGGAAAACTTTGAAAGTGTCCCCAAGTGCAGCTGCAAAAACCATCAAGCGTTACAAAGAAACTGGCTCACATGAGGACCGCCCCAGGAAAGGGCTGCTTCTGAGGATAAGTTTAAGAGCAGCTCAGATTAGAGACCAGGTCAATGCCACGCAGAGTTCTAGCAGCAGACACATCTCTACAACAACTGTTAAGAGGTGACTTTGTGCAGCAGGCCTTCATGGTAAAATAGCTGCTAGGAAACCACTGCTAAGGACAGGCAACAAGAAGAAGAGACTTGTTTGGGCTAAAGAACAAAAGGAATGGACATTAGACCAGTGGAAATCTGTGCTTCGGTCTGATGAGTCCAAATTTGAGATCTTTGGTTCCAACCACCGTGTCTTTGTGCGTTGCAGAAAAGGTGAACAGATGGACTCTATATGCCTGGTTCCCACCGTGAAGCATGGAGGAGGAGGTGTGATGGTGTGGGGGTGCTTTGCTGGTAACACGGTTGGGGATTTATTCAAAATTGAAGGCATACTGAACCAGCATGGCTACCTGTTATGATCTGGTGACCTTGGAGCTGCATGAGAACTTTCACTGGAGAAAGTGGCCACTATACTGATCGCAACCCTGAACTTAACACCGCAACTAGAAGTAGCCGTGGAGTGTACCTAACACACCTAGACACCTCGTCACAGCCGGAGGACTAAATTCCCCTAAAGATGGAAATCGGAATACTATCTCGCCTCAGAGAAAATCCCCAAAGGATAGACAGCCCCCCACAAATATTGGCGGTGAGTCGGAGAGGAAAAAACATACACAGGCAGAAAAAACAGGATTTAGCACAGGAGGCCACTCTAGCTAGATAGGACAGGATAGGACAGAGTTCTGTGCGGTCAGTATTAAAACCCTTCAAAAAATCCACAGCAGGATATACAAAAACTCCCTACATCTAATTAAAGATGTAGGAGCGTATTTCTGCAACTCCAGTGAATCCTACAAACAGAGCAGGAATAAACTGAAACAAGCACACAGCAGTGTGCCACAGATACAAAAACAAAACACTTATCTTTATTGAAATTGGCAGCTAAGCAGGTGAGGCCAGGCAGAGAACCAATACTTCCAAAGAAACATTGACAGCTGGCAAGGGCTAATGAATCCAGCACACCTAAATATCCCAGTCAGAATTGTAATTATCCGATACACCTGGCCAGGACTGCGAGTCAGAGACAACTGCATTCCCACCAACAACCACTGGAGGGAATCCAGGAGCAGAATTCACAACAGTACCCCCCCTTGAGGAGGGGTCACCGAACCCTCACCAGGGCCCCCAGGACGATCAGGACGAGCCAGATGAAAGGCACGGACCAAATCAGCAGCATGGACATCAGAGGCAAAAACCCAAGAATTATCCTCCTGGCCATAACCCTTCCATTTGACCAGGTACTGAAGCTTCCGCCTCGAAAAACGGGAATCCGAAATCTTCTCAACAACATATTCCAACTCCCCATCAACCAAAACAGGGGCCGGAGGATCAATAGAGGGAACAACGGGCTCCACATATTTCCGCAATAAAGATCTATGGAAAACATTATGGATAGCAAAAGAGGCCGGAAGCGCCAGACGAAAACACATCGGATTAATAATCTCAGAAATCCTATAAGGACCAATAAACCAAGGCTTAAACTTAGGAGAAGAAACCTTCATAGGAACATGACGGGAAGACAACCAAACCAGATCCCCAACCTGAAGCCGGGAACCAACACACCGACGACGGTTAGCAAAACGCTGAGCCTCCTCCTGAGACAACACCAAATTGTCCACCACATGAGCCCAAATCTGTTGCAACCTATCAACCACAGAATCCACACCAGGACAGTCAGAAGGCTCAATCTGCCCAGAAGAAAACCGAGGATGAAAACCAAAATTACAAAAGAAAGGCGAAACCAAAGTAGCCGAACTAGCCCGATTATTAAGGGCAAACTCGGCCAATGGCAAAAAAGCCACCCAATCATCCTGATCAGCAGACACAAAGCATCTCAAATAAGTCTCCAAAGTCTGATTAGTTCGCTCGGTCTGGCCGTTTGTCTGAGGATGAAATGCAGAAGAAAAAGACAAATCAATGCCCAGCTTGGCACAAAAGGCCCGCCAAAACCTAGAAACAAACTGGGAACCTCTGTCGGACACAATATTCTCCGGAATACCATGCAAACGGACCACATGCTGAAAAAACAACGGAACCAAATCAGAAGAAGAAGGCAATTTAGGCAAAGGCACCAAATGAACCATCTTAGAGAATCGGTCACAAACAACCCAGATAACCGACATCCTTTGGGAAACAGGAAGATCGGAAATAAAATCCATAGAAATATGCGTCCAGGGCCTCTCAGGGACCGGCAATGGCAAAAGCAACCCACTAGCACGGGAGCAACAAGGCTTGGCCCGCGCACAAGTCCCACAGGACTGCACAAAAGAACGCACATCACGCGACAAAGAAGGCCACCAAAAGGACCTACCAACCAAGTCTCTGGTACCAAAAATGCCAGGATGACCAGTCAACACGGAACAGTGAACCTCAGAAATCACCTACTAGTCCATCTGTCAGGAACAAACAGTTTCCCCACAGGACAACGGTCAGGTTTGTCAGCCTGAAATTCCTGAAGAACCCGTCGTAAATCAGGAGAAATGGCAGGAAGGACCACCCCTTCTTTCAGAATACCGACCGGTTCCAAGACCTCAAGAGAATCAGGCAAAAAACTCCTAGAGAGGGCATCAGCCTTAATATTCTTAGAACCCGGAAGGTACGAGACCACAAAATCAAAACGAGAAAAAAACAAGGACCATCGAGCCTGTCCAGGATTCAACCGTTTGGCAGACTCGAGGTAAATCAGATTCTTATGATCGGTCAAGACCACAATACGGTGCTTAGCTCCCTCAAGCCAATGTCGCCACTCCTCAAACGCCCACTTCATAGCCAACAACTCCCAATTGCCGACATCATAATTGCGTTCAGCAGGCGAAAACTTACGGGAAAAGAAGGCACACGGTTTCATTAAGGAACCAACAGGATCCCTCTGAGACAAAACAGCCCCTACCCCAATCTCAGAAGCGTCAACCTCAACTTGAAACGGAAGAGAAACATCCGGTTGACGCAACACAGGAGCAGAAGTAAAACGACGTTTAAGTTCCTGAAAGGCAGAGACAGCCGCAGGGGACCAATTCGCCACATCAGCGCCCTTCTTAGTCAAATCAGTCAAGGATTTAACCACGCTGGAAAAATTAGCAATGAAACGGCGATAAAAATTAGCAAAACCCAAAAATTTCTGAAGGCTCTTCACGGATGTGGGCTGAATCCAATCATGAATGGCCTGAACCTTAACCGGATCCATCTCTATAGACGAGGGAGAAAAAATAAAGCCCAAAAAGGAAACCTTCTGCACCCCAAAAAGACACTTAGACCCTTTCACAAACAAGGCATTGTCACGAAGGATCTGAAATACCATCCTGACCTGCTGCACATGAGACTCCCAATCATCGGAAAAAATCAAAATATCGTCCAAATATACAATCAAGAATTTATCAAGATAATCCCGGAAGATATCATGCATGAAGGACTGAAAAACAGATGGAGCATTAGAGAGTCCGAATGGCATCACAAGGTATTCAAAATGGCCCTCGGGCGTGTTAAACGCAGTTTTCCATTCATCACCCTGCTTAATACGAACAAGATTATAAGCCCCCCGAAGGTCAATCTTAGTAAGCCAACTGTTAGGACTGGCGGAACGCACCAAGAAAGATGTTATAGATGCGTTCGCAGTCCGGGGTCCACCGTGCAGGAGAAACCCTGCTGCTAGTAAATAGCAGACTATATGGCGGTACACTAAAGTATATACACGTGGGTTCAACCTCACCCAGCGTGAAGGGAGCAATCCTGCTGCGTCACAGGATCGCGGCACCGCACCTAAAGCGCGAGCGAGCAGTCAGCGTACTTAACCCCAACTGGGATTGAAGTCCGATTAGACCCTCGCTGGCACTACACCACAACGGGGTGTGTAAGGAAACTAAGAATAAATATATAAATGCACAGGAGTGCGAGCAATGCCGCACTGACGGACGCCACCAACCACACTGGCTTGGGTATGGAAAGCGCAAGGCAAGCGCACGGCGCCGTACAGGCGGACACAGCAAGAGGACGCTGCAATGTGTGTTTCGTGCTGTTGGACAAGTCGGGCGCTAGATAGCAAACATACACCTTCCGCGAACAGACATTCAATAGGGAGGGTTATTTAAAGAGCGACTTTCACTCACAACACACACACATATTTACAAGACAATACTAGCGCATGGCCGTGCGGTCATGCGCAGTTTATATAGTTGCAGCACAGGAAGTGGCCACAGGACTTTTGCCCTTCCAAGACCTGTCAAGATGACCAATGGAATGTGCCGCAGAGCCTGAGCACATGACCCTCGATCTCCAACGGGAGATCTTACCCTGGGCATGCTCAGTATACGCAGACAAGGACTTAGTCCCAGAGAAGTCCGCTCGCTGCTGACCAGTACTGGCTTTAATGGCAGAGACTGGAGAAACAGCAGTAACTCTCAGAACAGAGTGAGAATGAGCAAGACGCTGGGACCGACGTCTTTGCTGAGCAGACTCCACTGCGGCTGGATAAGAATGGGAGACCGCAGCGGAGGTGGCTCGAGATTCCCCCTGTGCAGAAGCGGGAACTCGACCCCTAACATTACCCCCCCTCCTAGGGCCCCCCCCCCCCCCTTGGGCCTCGCTACGTTCGAAGGCAGCAATGAGCTGCGGAGCCCGGATGTGCTCAGCAGGCTCCCAGGATCTATCCTCAGGACCGTAACCCCTCCAGTCCACCAAATAAAATTTTTTGCCACGAACCACCTTGAACCCCAAGATAGCGTTCACCTCGTAATCGTCCGTAGACGAACCCGACGTCCCAGTAGAAGACTCAGAAAACCGGGACATGTAGACGGGCTTAAGGAGGGACACATGAAAGGTGTCGGTGATACCAAGGCGTGGAGGAAGGGCCAGACGGTAAACCACAGGATTAACCTGTTCGAGGACCTTAAAAGGACCTAAGTAGCGAGGTGCAAACTTGGTAGACTCAACTCGCAGCCTGATGTTACGGGCGGAGAGCCACACCAAATCGCCAGGAGCAAAGGTTGGAGCGGGGCGCCGATGTGCGTCGGCGGAGGACCTCATTCTCTCCTTGGAAGCCCGAATGGCATCCTGAGTGCGATCCCAAATGTCCCGTGCCTCCACAGCCCAGTCTGCCACCCTGGAATCGGCGGAAGACACGGGCATGGGCACAGGTACCCGCGGATGCTGACCATAGTTAAGGAGGAATGGGGTCTGTCCAGTGGAGTCAGCTACAGCATTGTTAAGAGCAAACTCCGCCCACGGTAGCAAAGATGCCCAGTCATCTTGCTTAGCAGAGACAAAATGTCGCAGATATGTGACCAAGGTCTGGTTGGCTCTCTCCACCAACCCATTCGTCTCGGGATGATATGCCGAAGAGAGATTTAACTCAATAGTGAGAAGATGACAAAGCTCTCTCCAGAACCGAGACGCAAACTGGGGACCCCGATCACTGACAATTTTGTCTGGCATACCGTGAAGACGGAAGATGTGTTTAATAAACAACGCTGCCAAGGCCCGTGCAGAAGGTAGCCGAGGAAGCGGCACCAAATGCACCATTTTAGAAAAATGGTCGGTGATTACCCAAATAATGGTACAGCCACGAGACTTGGGCAGACCCACCACAAAGTCCATCCCGACCATCTCCCAGGGCCTGTCTGCCACCGGCAGAGGGTATAACAACCCAGCTGGCCGTTGACGGAGAGACTTATTCTTGGCACACATGCCCGAACGTAGTCTCCGACGTCACGAACCATATGTGGCCACCAGTACATTCTCGCCAGCAACTCTGATGTCCTCTTTGCCCCAAAGTGTCCACCCACTCTGGACGAATGAGCCCAGGAGAGAACCTCCGGTCGCAAATTGATGGGAACAAAAGTCTTGCCCGGAGGCACAGACTCAAGCGAAACCGGAGCTACGGTTCTCAGACTCTCCGAAGGGACAATGAGCCGAGGCTCGTCCTCCTCCTCCTCAGTTGACACAAGGGAGCGAGAGAGAGCGTCAGCACGAATGTTCTTCTCCCCGGCGAGATAATGTAGAGTAAAGTGGAACCGGGAGAAAAACAAGGACCATCTGGCCTGACGAGAATTCAGCCGCTGGGCTGTCTGCAAATAGACCAAATTCTTGTGGTCCGTGAAGACTTGGAATGGGAACCGAGCACCCTCCAAGAGATGTCTCCACTCCGAAAAGGCCAACTTCATTGCCAGCAACTCCCTATCCCCGATGGAGTAATTTCTCTCCGCTGGTGTGAAGGTCTTTGAGAAGAAGAAGCATGGGTGCTTCCGACCTTGAACATCCTTTTGATAGAGGACTGCTCCAGCACCAACGGATGAGGCATCCACCTCCATAAGGAATGGCTTATCTACATCGGGACGATGTAAGATGGGAGCGCTAGCAAAATGGGACTTTATAGAAGCGAAGGCATTGGAGACCCCTTCGGACCACAATTTGGGATTGGCTCCCTTCTTGGTGAGGGATAACAAGGGAGCTACCAAAGTTGAGAAGTGGGGGATGAACTGGCGATAGTAATTTATGAACCCCATAAAGCGCTGCACCGCTTTAAGAGAATGGGGTTCCTGCCAGTCTATCACTGCCTGTAGTTTGGCAGGATCCATAGCCAATCCCTGGGCCGAGATGATATAGCCCAGGAAAGGTAAGGACTCCTGCTCAAACACACACTTCTCCAACTTTGCATATAAGGAATTCGCCGGTAGGAGTTCGAAGACTCTGGCAACATCTCTCCGGTGGGAGTCAATATCTGGAGAGAAGATGAGAATATCATCCAGATAGACTATAACCGAGGTGGAAAGCATATCCCGGAAGATATCGTTGACAAAGTCCTGAAAAACGGCTGGGGCATTACAGAGCCCGAAGGGCATCACCAGGTACTCATAGTGCCCATCCCTGGTATTGAAAGCCGTTTTCCATTCGTCCCCCTCACGGATACGAATCAGATTATAGGCACACCGCAGATCTAATTTGGTGAATATCTTAGCTCCCCTTAGCCTGTCAAAGAGCTCCGATATCAGGGGCAACGGGTATTTATTTTTAATGGTGATAGCATTGAGACCCCTGTAATCGATGCAAGGACGTAACTCCCCGTTCTTCTTCTGTACGAAGAAGAATCCCGCCCCTGCCGGAGACACCGACTTCCTTATAAACCCTCTTGCCAAATTCTCCTGAATGTATTGAGACATAGCCTCCGTCTCTGGGAGAGAGAGGGGATATACTCTTCCCCGAGGAGGTTCAGCTCCAGGCAGGAGGTCTATAGGACAGTCGTAGGGGCGATGAGGCGGTAGGGTCTCAGCAGCCTTCTTAGAGAATACGTCTGCATAGCACCAATAGCACCTAGGAAGAGATGAAAGGTCTGCGGGTACCTCAGTAGTAGAAACCTGTAGACACTCACTCACACACCTGCCCATACAAGACTTACTCCAACCCAATATTCTCCCTGAGGACAACTCAATATGTGGAGAGTGGAAACGGAGCCAGGGTATTCCCAGCAAAATCTCATCCATTCCCTCGGGAAGAACAAGAAGGGAAATAAACTCCTGGTGGGAAGGGGACATGGACAGCGTGAACGGAACTGTCTGGTGTGTGATCTGCAGTGGAAGTGTCGCCCCATTCACAACTCTAACTGTAACTGGTTTGGCGAGCATGACTAGTGGTATAGCATGGCGTAGAGCAAAAGCAGAGGACATGAAGTTTCCCTCTGCTCCTGAATCCACACAAAGCTCGACTGTTAGAGTGGAGGAGCCTAACAGGATTGTCCCTTTAAAGGACAGTTTGGAGGAAAATGCTGCTGTGTCTAGTGAACCTCCCCCAATGGTTACTAGACGCGATCGTCTTCCCGACCGCCACAGACATTTATTGGCGTAATGTCCAAGTTGATGACAGTTTTTACAAACCACGGGTACTCGAGCGGCCTGAGACTTAGGTCCCGCTCGAGAAACCTCCATGGCCTCATGGGAATCTGACGCCAAGACAGGAGATTCAAGAGGTCTGGCGAAGGTAGGAGCCAGCCGAAACCTCTGCCTACACTGGGTCCGCTCCAACCTCCGCTCGTGAAAACGGAGGTCGATGCGGGTAGATACTGAAATAAGTTCCTCCAGTGTGGCGGGTATCTCCCTGGTGGCCAAGGAGTCCTTCGCATGGTCTGCCAGTCCCCTCCAGAACACCGGAATAAGAACTTTGTCTGGCCACTCTAACTCAGAAGCTAGAGTCCGGAACTGGATGGCAAACTGGCTGACCACGGACGTGCCCTGAATAATAGTCAACAACTGGAGCGCGGTATCGTGGGTAACACGAGGTCCTAAAAAGACCTGCTTCAGAGTGTCCAAGAAGAGAGGAGCACTCTGTACCACACGATCATCTCGCTCCCAAAGTGGCGTTGCCCACTCCAACGCCCTGCCCGACAAGAGAGATAGAATAAATCCCACTCTCGCCCGTTCCGTAGGGAAACGTGACGCCAGGAGCTCAAGATGTATGGAGCACTGGCTCACGAATCCGCGACAATGTTTACTGTCGCCAGCAAACTTGTCAGGAAGCAGGAGACGGGATAAAGTCGGAGCAGGGGTGGCAGCGGACAAACTGGCTGCGGCTACACTAGCAGCCTGAACAGCTACAGCAGTGACATCCACAGCTGAGGTTGTACGCTCAAGAGCTGCCAACCTTCCCTCCAGCTGCTGGATGTACCTCTGTAAACGCTGGTCGTCCGCCATTTACTAGCCAGACCCTGGCGCTAGTATTCTGTTAGGACTGGCGGAACGCACCAAGAAAGATGTTATAGATGCGTTCGCAGTCCGGGGTCCACAGTGCAGGAGAAACCCTGCTGCTAGTAAATAGCAGACTATATGGCGGTACACTAAAGTATATACACGTGGGTTCAACCTCACCCAGCATGAAGGGAGCAATCCTGCTGCGTCACAGGATCGCGGCACCGCACCTAAAGCGCGAGCGAGCAGTCAGCGTACTTAACCCCAACTGGGATTGAAGTCCGATTAGACCCTCGCTGGCACTACACCACAACGGGGTGTGTAAGGAAACTAAGAATAAATATATAAATGCACAGGAGTGCGAGCAATGCCACACTGACGGACGCCACCAACCACACTGGCTTGGGTATGGAAAGCGCAAGGCAAGCGCACGGCGCCGTACAGGCGGACACAGCAAGAGGACGCTGCAATGTGTGTTTCGTGCTGTTGGACAAGTCGGGCGCTAGATAGCAAACATACACCTTCCGCGAACAGACATTCAATAGGGAGGGTTATTTAAAGAGCGACTTTCACTCACAACACACACACATATTTACAAGACAATACTAGCGCATGGCCGTGCGGTCATGCGCAGTTTATATAGTTGCAGCACAGGAAGTGGCCACAGGACTTTTGCCCTTCCAAGACCTGTCAAGAGGACCAATGGAATGTGCCGCAGAGCCTGAGCACATGACCCTCGATCTCCAACGGGAGATCTTACCCTGGGCATGCTCAGTATGCGCAGACAGAGAAGTCCGCTCGCTGCTGACCAGTACTGGCTTTAATGGCAGAGACTGGAGAAACAGCAGTAACTCTCAGAACAGAGTGAGAATGAGCAAGACGCTGGGACCGACGTCTTTGCTGAGCAGACTCCACTGCGGCTGGATAAGAATGGGAGACCGCAGCAGAGGTGGCTCGAGATTCCCCCTGTGCAGAAGCGGGAACTCGACCCCTAACACCAACTAACTCCCTTAATCCTAGCAAACAAATCGGAAAGCAAAGGTAAAGGATATTGAAACTTGACCATGATCTTATTCAAGAGGCGATAATCAATACAGGCTCTTAAGGAACCATCTTTATTAGCAACAAAAAAGAACCCCGCTCCCAATGGTGAAGAAGATGGCCGAATATGCCCTTTCTCCAAAGACTCCTTAATATAGCTCCGCATGGCAGCATGTTCAGGTACAGACAGGTTGAAAAGGCGGCCCTTAGGAAACTTACAGCCTGGAATCAAGTCAATAGCACAATTGCAGTCCCTGTGTGGTGGAAGGAAACTGGACTGGGGCTCATCAAATACATCCTGAAAATCAGACAAAAACTCCAGAATTTCAGAAGAGGGAGAAGGGGCGATAGACATCAGAGGAACATGATTATGAACCCCCTGACAACCCCAACTAGTCACAGACATGGACTTCCAATCCAAAACAGGATTATGTACCTGCAACCACGGAAAACCCAGCACGATAGCATCATGCAAATTACGCAACACCAGAAATCGACAATCTTCCTGATGGGCTGGCGCCATGCGCATGGTCACCTGTGTCCAAAACTGGGGCTTATTTTTAGCCAAGGGTGTAGCATCAATGCCCCTTAAAGGAATAGGGTTCTGCAAAGGCTGTAAGGGAAAACCACAACGCCTGGCAAACTCAAAGTCCATCAAGTTCAAGGCGGCGCCTGAATCCACAAACGCCATGACAGAAAATGATGACAAAGAACAGATCAAGGACACAGATAACAGAAATTTAGGTTGTACAGTACTGATGGTAAATGAACTGGCGATCCTCTTGGTCCGCTTAGGGCAGACAGAAATGACATGAGAAGCGTCGCCACAATAATAACACAACCTATTGAGGCGTCTGAAACCTTGTCGTTCTGTTTTAGACAGAATCCTATCACACTGCATAGGCTCAGGAATTTGCTCTGAGGATAACGCCATAGCGTGCACAGTTCTGCGCTCCCGCAAGCGCCGGTCAATCTGAATGGCAGGAGACATAGAATCACTCCGATTGGAGGGTGTGGGAAACCCCACCATAACATCTTTAACGGATTCAGAAAGACCCTTTCTGAAAATTGCCGCCAAAGCATCATTATTCCATTTAGTCAATACAGACCATTTTCTGAATTTCTGACAATATAATTCTGCCACCTCTTGACCCTGAGACAGGGCCAACAAGGTCTTCTCAGCTTGATCCACCGAATTAGGTTCATCATACAGTAATCCTAACGCCTGAAAGAAGGAGTCTACATTAGGCAAAGCAGGATCCCCAGATTCCAGGGAAAATGCCCAATTCTGTGGATCACCACGCAGCAGGGAAATGATGATTTTAACTTGTTGAATGGAATCACCGGAGGATCGAGGTTTCAATGCAAAAAACAGTTTACAGTTGTTTTTAAAACTCAAAAATTTGGACCTGTCACCAAAAAACAAATCAGGAGTAGGTATCTTCGGTTCTAAAGCAGGTGTCTGAACAATGTAATCAGAAATACCCTGTACTCTAGCAGCAAGCTGGTCTATACGAGAAGCTAATTCTTGAACATTCATGCTAGCACAAGGCTCTTCAGCCACCCAGAGATAAAGAGGGAGGAGAAGACAAAACAGACTGGAGGAAAAAAATGGCTCAAGATCTTTCCTCCCTTCATCTGAGATGCAATTAACTCATTGTTGGCCAGTTGTACTGTTATGATCCGGTGACCTTGGAGCTGCATGAGAACTTTCACTGGAGAAAGTGGCCACTATACTGATCGCAACCCTGAACTTAACACCGCAACTAGAAGTAGCCGTGGAGTGTACCTAACACACCTAGACACCTCGTCACAGCTGGAGGACTAAATTCCCCTAAAGATGGAAATCGGAATACTATCTTGCCTCAGAGAAAATCCCCAAAGGATAGACAGCCCCCCACAAATATTGGCGGTGAGTCGGAGAGGAAAAAACATACACAGGCAGAAAAAACAGGATTTAGCACAGGAGGCCACTCTAGCTAGATAGGACAGGATAGGACAGAGTTCTGTGCGTGTCAGTATTAAAACCCTTCAAAAAATCCACAGCAGGATATACAAAAACTTCCTACATCTAATTAAAGTTGTAGGAGCGTATATCTGCAACTCCAGTGAATCCTACAAACAGAGCAGGAATAAACTGAAACAAGCACACAGCAGTGTGCCACAGATACAAAAACAAAACACTTATCTTTGCTGAAATTGGCAGCTAAGCAGGTGAGGCCAGGCAGAGAACCAATACTTCCAAAGAAACATTGACAACTGGCAAGGGCTAATGAATCCAGCACACCTAAATATCCCAGTCAGAATTGTAATTATCCGATACACCTGGCCAGGACTGCGAGTCAGAGACAACTGCATTCCCACCAACAACCACTGGAGGGAACCCAAGAGCAGAATTCACAACAGCTACCACAGCATCTTGCAGCGGCATGCTATTCCATTCGGTTTGCGTTTAGTTGGACCATCAGTTATTTTTCAACAGAACAATGACCCCACAAACACCTCCAGGCTGTGTAAGGGCTATTTGACCAAGAAGGAGAGTGATGGGGTGCTACGCCATATGACCTGTCACCAGACCTGAACCCAATCGAGATGGTTTGGTGTGAGCTGGACCGCAGAGTGAAGGCAAAAGGGCCAACAAGTGCTAAGCATCTCTGGGAACTCCTTCAAGATTGTTGGAAGACCATTTCCGGTGACTACCTCTTGAATCTCATCAAGAGAATGCCAAGAGTGTGCAAAGAAGTCAAAGCAAAAGGTGGCTACTTTGAAGAACCTAGAATATAAAACATATTTTCAGTTGTTTCACACTTTTTTGTTAAGTATATAATCCCATATATGTTAATTCATAGTTTTGATGCCTTCAGTGTGAATTTACAATTTTCATAGTTATGAAAATACAGAAAAAACTTTAACCCCTTCACGACCTTGCCCTTTTCCTTTTTTGCATTCTTGTTTTTCACTCCCCTCCTTCCCAGAGCCATAACTTTTTATTTTTCCGTCAATATGGCCATGGGAGGGCTTGTTTTTTACGGGACAGGTTGCACTTTTCAACAACATCTTTGGTTTTATCATGCCGTGTACTAGAAAACAGGAAAAAAATTCAAAATGCGGTGAAATTGCAAAAAAGTGCAATCCCACACTTGTTTTTTGTTTGGCTTTTTTGCTAGGTTCACTAAATGCTAAAACTGACTTGCCAATTTGATTCTCCAGGTCATTATGAGTTCATAGAAACCAAACATATCTAGGTTACATTTTATCTAAAAAAAAAATTCCAAACTTTGCTAAAAAAAAAATTGTGCAATTTTCCGTTACTCAGTGTCTCCATTTTTCGTGATCTGGGGTCAGGTGAGGGCTTATTTTTTGCATGCCGAGCTGGCATTTTTAATGATACCACTTTTGTGCAGATATGTTCTTTTGATCACCCGTTATTTTAATTCAATGTCGTGGCGACTAAAAAAACATAATTCTGGCGTTGCAAATTTTTTTCTCGCTACGCCGTTTAGCGATCAGGTTAATCCTTTTTTTTATTGATAGATCGGGTGATTCTGAACTCGGCGATACCAAATATGTGTAGGTTTGATTTTTATTTTTATTGTTTTATTTTAAATGGGGTGAAAGGAGGGTGACTTAAACTTCTATATTTTTTATTTTTATTTTTTATTTTTTTAAACATTTATTTTTACTTTTGCCATGCTTTAATAGCCTCCACGGGAGGCTAGAAGCTGGCACAACTGGATCGGCTCTGCTACATAGCAGCGATCATCAGATCGCTGCTATGTAGCTGAATTGCAGGCTTGCTATGAGCGCCGACCACAGGGTGTCGCTCACAGCAGGCCGGCATCAGTACCCATAGAGGTCTCAAGGACCTCTATGGTTACCATCCTGATGCATCGCTGACCCCCGATCATGTGACGGGGGTCGGCGATGCGATCATTTCTGACCACGCGGCCGGAAATGCCAGCTAAATGCCGCTGTCAGCGTTAGACTGCGGCATTTAACTGTTTAATAGCGGTGGGTGAATTGCGATTTCACCCGCCGCTATTGCGGGCACATGTCAGCTGTTCAAAACAGCTGACATGTCTCGGCTTTGAGGTGGGCTCAGCGCCGGAGCCCACATCAAAGCAGGGGATCTGAACTCTGCAGTAATAGTACGGCGGAGGTCGGGAAGTGGTTAAATGAGGTGTGTCCAAACTTTTGGTCTGTACTGTATATACATAGCTTTATTTTTTAATATTATTATTTTGTGATTTTTTTTTTTAAATATTTTTACATTTTATTTACTTTTTTTACTTTTTTACTTGGTCACATTATGGGATTTTTACTTTCAGCAGTCTGATCGCTGGTTTAAAGCATTGCAAATCATGAGCATTACAATGCTATATACATGTCAGTACTGCACTGACACAAACCCCTTAGACCATGCTCTGCACATAAGTCTAAGGGGCCTGTCGTAGCCTAGTGACCCAGATGTCATGACAACCTCTGGTGACCATGGCAACTATTGGGCCCTCGCAATGACATTGCAGGTGCACCGATAGGAGAGGAGAGGGAGCCCCCTCCCTCTCACTGCTTTTAAATGCTGCGGTCAATATCTATCACAGCATTTAGGGGTTAAACTGCATAGAGCGGTGTGAGAACCACTCCTGGCAGTGAGAGCCAGGTGTCAGCTGTGGTGTAAGCTGGACACCCAGCGGCGATCACGCACACAGTAACTGTGTAACTGTAGTAATCACCATGACGGATATATACCTCATCGGTCGGTAAATATTTTCCAAACATGACGTATATATAATGAAAATGTCGGGAAGGGGTTAATCTCCAGGGTCTGAAGAGACCCCAAAGAGAATTAAGGAAAATTAAATTTGCTAAGAATAACCTCCACAAATTGAGCTTCCCAGGAAACAGATGCAGACAAATTTGAATTTTGCTTGATCCACCTATCTTTAGGTTCTAGGAATTATGAGGAAGCCACACTTCAGGATATGTGAGCCCTCACTGACTTATATAATATTTGTGAGGCTGCCGTCACTCTATCAGTTTTTGGTCAGTATTTTACATCCGTATTTGTAAGCCAAAACCAGGAGTGGGTGATAAATCCAGAAGTGGTGCATATGTTTCTATTATACTTTTCCTCTGTTTGTTCCACTCCTGGTTTTGGCTTACAAATACTGATGTAAAATACTGACCATATGTTGCTAGTGTGACGGCAGCCTTACATCTGTAAAACGGTGTGGTGCTTTTTAGGGGCAATTTGCATGGATTCAATCGCAAATTGTTGAAAACCACTGGAACCTGCAAATATCATCAAATTTGTCTCAATCTATTGGCATCTAATCGATTTTCTTATTTCTACTTAATTTTTCATGTTCATGCAAATCATCCCTGCAGCAACTCAATATTGTCTCAGTAGACTGAGATATGCCACATGCATTTCCATTCATTTACAGTCTTAGCAATACATTAAAAGCATTTACAGAACATAGCGGGGATGTAGCTCAGTGGTAGAGCGCACGCTTTGCATGTGTGAGGCCCCGGGTTCAATCCCCGGCATCTCCATGGCCTGGGTTTACGTGCAAAGAACGCACGTCCAACAGGTGGCTGCTTTTGCTTCGCCTTATTTAAAAAAATATAGGGGGTATAGCTCAGTGGTAGAGCATTTGCCTGCAGATCAAGAGTTCCTTGGTTCAACTCCGAGTGCCCCCTGCATGCACTTTTTCAACATTTATTAATGCTGACAGCAAGTATTTTAGAAAACCTTTCAACATATGCATATTGGCAGTGTTCTGCAGATAAACTAAATTGAATAGAATATATGGAAGTTTGTTACTTGGCATGGTACTTATACAGGAGTAGAGAGTGCACAGAAGCATATGGTGAAATTTTATTTGCGTGGGTTTCCACCATGTTCTCCGATTTCCTCCCACACCCCAAAAAGACACAATGAAAGGGAATTTAGATTGTGAGACTTAATGGGGAAAGTGATGATGATGTCTGTAAAGTAATGTGGAATATGATGGTGCTATATAAGCAAGCATAAGAAATAAAGAATTCTACACTTAGATCAGTTTGATAACTTTAGAGGTGGTGCTAGTCAGAGGCACATGACAGGGTGGAAGGGGTCTGATGAACTAAGAAAGAAATGTAGTTTTAGAAAATAAGAATAGGACTGCTCAGTCTGCCACGTGAGGCTGGATGCACCAAGGGGTACAGCGAGATGAAAAATGTCACAAAGGTGCAAGAAAGAAGCTTTATCTGGCACTTAGTCTCTACAGTATAATTACAATAAATACACATTTACTGTGCTGCGAGTAAAAAAAAATGTGTGATTCTGCAAATAACTCTATAATAATGTCAAAGTGACCACAACATATCTGGATATAGATACACTGATGGTAACTGTTTAATTAATCACTGCACTGCTGGACATTTTATGCATTGTAAAATAATTAAAAAAAAACAAATAGAACAAACATTTGGTTTGGAAGCAGATTTATACACATGCAGTATATACGCAAGAAGCCATGGCTTTTTAGCCAACGGTAGTAGAATAATTATCCCAGGTTTGGTGTTTGGAAACAGGAAAAAGCAGTGGTTTTGATTTTTTGTAAATAATACTATTTCATTTCATGGAGTAGCAACAGTTTTTGTGCTTGTTTGTAAAATGTATGGCCAATGAAGAAGCGATGGGCAGCACCAATCCACGGCCCAGACATTATAGCCCAAGAAAAAACAATGGTTTATTCTTAGTTTAGCTGCATGTGAGAATTTAATTTTGGCAGCAATAAAAAGTTTGTTAAAATATTTTCTTTGCCCACAGCTAAAGTACAGTTAGGTCATCCTTTTTTACCCACTTTCTGAATTCATTAAAATCTGCCTTTCTGAAGTTCAACCTTAAAGTCTGAGTCCTCGTTGGCCTTCCTCCTCTTGCAATACAAAATTCAAGAATAGAATGATCGCTGCCTTCTAAAATCCCAGCCACCTTTACTTCCTCAACCATTTGCTCCCTGTTGGTAAGAATTAAGGTACCGTCACATTTAGCGACGCTGCAGCGATCTAGACAACGATGCCGATCGCTGCAGTGTCGCTGTGTGGTCGCTGGAGAGCTGTCACACAGACAGCTCTCCAGCGACCAACTATGCGAAGTCCCCTGGTAACCAGGGTAAACATCGGGTTACTAAGCGCAGGGCCGCGCTTAGTAACCCGATGTTTACCCTGGTTACCAGTGTAAATGTAAAAAAAAAAAAAACACTGCATACTTACATTCCGGTGTCTGTCCCCCGGCGCTCTGCTTCCTGCACTGCCTCAGCGCTGGCCGGCCGTAAAGCAGAGCGGTGACGTCACCGCTGTGCTTTACGGCCGGCCGGCGCTGACAGTGCAGGGAAGCAGAGCGTCGGGGGACAGACACCGGAATGTAAGTATGTAGTGGGTTTTTTTTTTACATTTACACTGGTAACCAGGGTAAACATGGGGTTACTAAGCGCGGCCCTGCGCTAAGTAAGCCGATGTTTACCCTGGTTACCAGTGAAGACATCGCTGAATCGGCATCACACACACCGATTCAGCGATGTCTGCGGGAGATCCAGCGACTAAATAAAATTCTGGCCTTTCTGCTCCGACCAACGATGTCACAGCAGGATCCAGATCGCTGCTGCGTGTCAAACACAACGATATCGCTATCCCAGACGCTGCAACGTCACGGATCGCTAGCGATATCGTTGTTAAATTGTTCAGTGTGAAGGTACCTTTAGGTCCAAGATGGTAGATCTTCTTTATCTCTCTTTTACCTTTTGAAAGATAACATTGTCAGCTTGAGAAGATAAGAATTGTCTGGGCCCATTACTTTTGCTTGAGAGAGATTCCCAACAACTATCTGGATAGTTAAAATCTCCCATGAACATTATGTTGTACTTTTTAGAGAATAGAAACATCTGATTTTAAAATAGTTCTTCAATATCTTCAGTCTTTCCAGGTGGCCAATAGCAAACACCTACAATAGTGTCCTTTTCTTTTATTATTCCATTGAATTCTTACCCAAACAGTTTCTGCACAGCTACCATTCTCTGAGGCTTGGATCTTTGTGGAGATATACGCTTTCCTCACAAACAGTACAATACCTCCTCCCCTCTTGTTAATCCTGTTTCTAATAAATACGTTTTAGCCTTCAAGGTTTGTATTCCAATTGTGGATATCATCCCACCAAGTTCTAGTGATACTTATGACATCTTATTTCTCTTCCTGTGTTAGCAGCTCCAATTTTTCTTGTTTATTTCCCATGCTCTGTGCATTTGTATAGACACATTTTAGTTTGTAGTCGGTTTCTCTTACTCCTCTATTTTCATGCAGAATTTGTTGTCTTTATTCTTTATTTCCACTTTTAATAGCATGGTTATCTAAATAATTCATTAGCTGAATACTTTTTCTGGCCGTATATTTCCCATCCCATATTACTCTAGTTTAAAGCTCTCCTGATGAGTGTAGCAAGGAGTCTACCAAATATGTGTTTTCCTGTTTTTGTACGATGTAACACACCTCTAGCAAGGATTCCATCATACAGGTTATTTCATTCCATGATCAAGAAACCCAAAATGTTGCTGATTGTACTATCTGCGTAGCCAGTTGTTCACCTTTAGGGCTCATACCCATATGTGGGAAAAAAAATGTTCCGATATCAGGACCGAAAAAATGGACCGGTGTCATTCGAATACAATCTGATTTTCACACCTAGAATCTGATTTACACCTGAATGCAGTGTGATTGCTATTGACTAAAATGGGATTTTAACATGAGCTTTTACATAGAGCAATTCTCTATGCCATTTACACATCGTTTTCAAAGAAAATATTCTTCAAAACACATAGATAGAATAAAAGCAGGCAATTCATGTGCCACATACAGTAAAATCACAGAGTGACAGGTTAGAATAGATGTATACACATAGAATACATAACTATATAGATGTCAGTGACACACATACAGTATACATATGGATAGATAGATAGATAGATAGATAGATAGATAGATAGATAGATAGATAGATAGATAGATAGAAGAAAGGCCAGCAATTCAGCAGTCGTGTACTGTAAAATCATAGCAGGAACCGACAGGATTGAATAGATGGATTACATGCCGTAAATACACATAGAATAGGTAGATATACAGATGTCAGTGACATATACAATTAGAACAGTGTGTGCAGCTTACTGTATATGTATTTAAATAAATAAAAGATTTTTCTGAAAAAAATGGCATGGGCTCCCATGTAATTTTCTTAACCAGCGGAGGAAAAGTTGACGGCTGGGGGCAGATGTTGATAGCCTGGGGAGGGGGCTAATACCCATGGAGCTTCCCAGGCTATTAATATGAGCTCACAACTGTATACTTAGCATTTACTGGCTACGAAAATGGGGGACCCTCAAAAATTATGTAGGGTCCCACAACATTGGTTTTCACATTGTGTACTGGAAAATGGGAAAAAAAAATCTAAGTGCGGTGAAATTGCAAAAAAAGTGCAATTCCACAATTGTTGGTCATGTAGCGGTCTGGTGAATCAGTGGTTACTGCAGGGTGTAGGCTTGTCGGTAGAAGTAGGCTTTCAGGTTTCATTTGAAGATTTCCACAGTAGGCGAGAGTCTGATATTTTGGGGTAGAGAGTTCTAGAGGAGGGTGATGCGCGGGAGAAATCTTGTATGCGATTGTGGGGAGAAGAGGTAAAAGGGGAGTCGAAAAGGAGATCTTGTGAGGATCGGAGGTTGTGTGCTGGTAGGTGCCAGCAGACGAGGTTACAGATGTATGGAGGAGTCAGGATGTGAGTGGCTTTGTTTGTCATGGTTAGGGTTTTGAACTGGAGTCTCTGGGTAATGGGGAACCAGTGAAGGGATTGACAGAGGAGAGGCCGGGGAGTAGTGGGGGGATGGGTGGATTCATCAGGCAGCAGCGTTTAAGATAGATTGGAGGGGCGCAAGAGTGTTAAAGGGGAGGCCACACGGCAGGAGTTTAAGTAGTCAAGATGGGAGATGATGAGGGCATGCACTAGAGTTTTTGCAGATTCTAGGTTGAGGAATGTATGGATCCGTCATCAGGAAAATGCTTGGATATGTGGTTTTAAGGAGAGATCAGAGTCAAGGATTGCACCGAGGCAATGTGGGACTGAGGACAGTGAGCAGCCATTTACTTTAATGGATGGGTCTGTCTCATGATGGGTCTAGCTCTGCTACATCTAGATGGCAGGCTGCATGGTTGCATGATGCAACCATACAGCCTGCCACCCAGCAGTATCTCCCAATGAACTCTTATTACCCATCTGACAGCACCACGAGCGTGAGAAAGTTCTCCTGCTCATGGTGCCGTCAGACAGGTTCTGCGAGTTCACAGCCATTGAAGTCACTTCACCTATGCGGCATCAGCGCGAGCACAGTGGGAAATTTTCCCAAGTAAAATTTTCCTTAACTTTCTTTTTATCTCAAATAATCCATCCCAAAAAGGACCAACAAAAAATTGCTATTGTAAGTTCAAAAAGACTAACGTTGCACTCAGCAAAATTATTGCAATGGCAAATTCCAAATTACACTAACAAAAGTACAAAAAGCATGTGTGACATGTATACTTTGTCATTCACAAAGAAAGATTGTTGTTTTTTTTTTTATTTAATACTCTTTCCCAAGTAGTAGAAGTGAAGATGATGGCACTCACCACAAAAAAAACTTTTATATTAACTCATAGCAAGCAATAAAAATCAGATGTTGACCTCCTTATGTGCCAGGTACTGTGGCCAGGTAGAACTAACAATAGGCTCTGTCTAAGTCTATCTGCTTATGCAATATCACATGTCTCATGAATGGCACTAGCAACCATTACAGGAAAATCTGCACTCTGAGATGGTGCTTCCCTTCTGAGCTTTGCACTGTGCCTAAAATGTAGTTTACAACCATATACGTGGTATTGCCGTACTCAGTAGACATTGCATAACAAATTTTGTGGTCTTCCTTTAAGCCTTTAAAACATTTTAGTGCAATAAAATTATTTTTTCATTTTCACAGCCTAATGTTCTACTATTGTGTAAATTGTGAAGATAAAATCCTCACTATACCCCTATAGGTGTTCTTCGACAGGTGTAGTTTCCAAAATGGGGTCACTTGTGGGGGGTTTCTGCGATTTTGAAATCTTGCTGACTCTCAAAATGCAACATGGAATCCGCAATCTATTTCAGACAATTGTGCACTCCAAAAATCAAATAGTGCTCCTTCTCTTCCAAGCCCTACCATGTGCCCAAACAGGACACATGGCAGGGCTTGAAGCATATATGTTATGACTACACATAAGGCATGCCTTTACTCAGGAAGAATTGCTAAAAAAATATATAATGCTGTCCATTTTCTCCTTTTACCTTTGGTAAACTTTTAATTTTGAGGGCTAAAACAAATTTCTTGGAGAAAAATTGTCATTTTTAATTTCAAGGTCCAATGTTTCAAAATTCTGTGAAGCACCTATAGGTTTGAGATTTTCACCACACCTCTAGATAAATTCCTTGAGGGGTGAAGTTTCAAAATAGGTCACTTGTGCAGGGTTTCCACTGTATAGGCACATCAGGTGCTCTACAAACACGACATGGTGTCCACAATTTATTTCAGCCAAAAACTGGGGGCTAATGCCAAATTTTTGCAAAAACAAATAACATTTTCATTTTTTTCCCTTCTACATTGTTTTAATTCCTATGATGCATGTAAAGGGTTCATATAGATCTTTAATGTGAATTTGTGCACTTTGAGGGGTCCAGTTTGTAAAATGTTGTCACTTTTGGGTATTTTCTGTCATATATCTCCTCAAAGTCTCTTCAAATGTGATGCAGTCCCTAAAAAATAGGTCTTGTAAATTTTTTGGGTAAAAATTTAAATATTCTAATAAAATTTTAACGCTTCTAAAATTCTAACAAAAAAAATATGTTTAAAAAATGATGCTGATGTGAAGTAGACATGTGGGAAATTATTAACTATTTTGTGTGCCTGGTGGGTAGTGGCAGTGGAGCAGTCACAGGAGGCATGGTTCCTTCCTCAGGAATTCATCAGCGGAAGAAGTGGGGCAGTGCCCCTCGGTGGGAGAAGTGGATGCCCCAGCAGTGTGATGCTGCGGGCCTAGTGTTGGCTACGAAGTAGAACGGAGCATACTGCTTTCCCACTGACCATTTTCCTGAATCCAGAGGCCACCAGAGGTGGCGCATGCGCAGAATAAGATCTTGGCACCCTGAGAACTCAATCAGGAGGGCAGAAATCCCAATTTGTACATGAACCACCTTCGGCAGCTCACAGGTTTAAGTAAATAGCTGACGGGAAAGCAAACCACTCCGCTCCACCTGACCATAGATACCAGTAGCATCACACCGCTTCTGCCCCCACTGGCTTCCTGAGGAAGGGATTCTGCTTCCAATGATCCCACTCCACCACTGCCGCAACCCTACTGTTATGCTACAGTTCCTTGCGAAAGTATTCAGCCCTCTGGAATTTTTCAACCTTTTCCCACATATCATGCTTCAAACATAAAGATACCAAATGTAAATTTTTGGTGAAGAATCAACAACAAGTGGAACACAATTGTGAAGTTGAACGAAATTTATTGGTTATTTTACATTTTTTTGGAAATTCAAAAACTGAAAAGTGGGGCGTGAGATATTATTCAGCCCCTATACTGTTAAGTTCATTGTGGATCTCTGAATGATCTAATGTTGTCCTAAATGCCTAATGATGATAAATATAATCCACCTGTGTGTAATCAAGTCTCCGTATAAATGCACCTGCCCTGTGATAGTCTCAGGGTTCTGTTTGAAGCACAGAGAAGCTTAAAGCTGGATTTGGATACAAAATGATTTCCAAAACTTTAAACATCCCAAGGAGCACTGTGCAAGCGATCGTATTGAAATGGAAAAGTATCATACCACTGTAAATCTACCAAGACCCGGCCGTCCCTCTAAACTTTCATCTCAAACAAAGAGAAGACCGATCAGAGATGCAGCCAAGTGGCCCATGATCACTCTGGATGAACTGCAGAGATCTACAGCTGAGGTGGGACAGTCTGTCCATAGGACAACAATAAGTTGTACACTGCATAAATCTGGCCTTTATGGAAGAGTGGCAAGAAGAAAGCCATTTCTCAAAGATATCCATAAAAGGTGTCATTTAAAGTTTGCAACAAGCCACCTAGGAAACACACCAAACATGTGGAAGAAGGTGCTCTAGTCAGATGAAACCAAAATCAAACTTTTTGGCAAGAATGCCAAACAATATGTTTGGCATAAAGGCAACACAGCTCATCACCCTGAACACACCATCCCCACTGTCAAACATGGTGGTGGCAGCATCATGGTTTGGGCCTGCTTTCTTCAGCAGGGACATTGAAGATGGTTAAAATTGATGGGAAGATGGATGGAGCCAAACACAGGACCATTCTTGAAGAAAACCTGTTGGAGTCT